>NC_091394.1:17899875-18515500 GCF_032191515.1 Phaenicophaeus curvirostris
TCTTCTAAATTGAAGATACCCATGTAGTTTGAATGTCTCAATTTAAACATTAATAAGTAAAAAGGAGTTTTGTAAAGACAAGGAAGAAAATATCCTGCCTATCTGCATTCTATGATGCTTTTCTGAAATAGAGTTTTTTAGAAAATGAAAACTTGTTGTTTCTTTTACACTCTGATTACTTTTAATTTTTTTTTACAATTTTTTAAAAAGGTTGCTTTTAGGAAAGCTCTGGGATTACACTGAAACTGTGGACTGGTCTTCTGCAGGATGCCTGAATGACCGAGGAAGAGTTGCTGCAAATGTATCTCACCAGACTTGGGCCATTTCAGTTCAATTCCCTTGCTGTTGACCATCAGCTGTCACTGTCACGCGTGAAGCTTAGAGGCCTAGAAAATGAAGTTTTATGCCAAAATATAAAAGAATATAGGAAAGCAGGAATCCTACTGGAAGCATAAAATGAATCACATTCCTAAAGATGAGAAGAAAGAATACACACAAGAAGTTATGAACAGAGCCAGAAAACCTAAGGCAGAGCTAGATAAAAAGGTAAATTGGAAAACTGGTAAGAAAGAATGTTAAGAAGGCCAGTGTCTTTAAGATCTCTTCTGTGTCCATCTCCAACAAAAGGCTCAGACTAGAATAGAAAAGAAACAGGTTGGAAAGTACTTAGATGATTTCAACTAGACATAAACAAATGAAATTCAGCTTCTAATACTTTGAGGATTTGGTCCAAAAATATCAGTCTGTTTCTTTCTGAAACCTGTTGAATGGATGAATGAGGTTCTGGCAGACGAATTATAGCAAAATAGAGGATGGTGTGCACAGGTAAGCTGCCATTAGACAATCTGAGTTTAGTTCCCCAAAAGCTGCTGGAACTAATAAAATAGATTTGTAAAATACTAGAAAGTTACACAGTGAAAAATAACAACATGGCTTTTTCAATAATTAATTATTTCAGAATAAACTAGCTCTTCTTCTGTATGACTGTACATGTTATGACTTTATTAAAATTGTTATATCATCTGTCAAGATGAAGTTAAGGTAAAATGTGTAACAAATAGGTGGAGAATTGAAGGACAGACATTGCTTATTGGAAAGCTACATTCATGGCTTAATATCAAACTTGAAGAGAAGTATCATGCAAGGTGTTACAGAAGTTCTTCCTTGGGTAGGAATTTAATCAGTGTATTCATAAATGGCTTGACTGAATAAATGTAACGTTTGCAGAGATGCCTCACTGCAAGTTAGTTTCAAGTAGTTTGCAGGAAAAGATCATAATTGAAGATGGTAGTGACAGGGCAAGGAAACGGGCTGAAATCAGGAAGCAAAACAAGAACTGCACATTCAGAGTACGTTGTATTAGGGTGATACAAGTAAGACTTCCACAAACAAACTCTTCCACCTGTCAGGGAGCAGCAAAGGCCAGCTACCCCCTCAAGGACATGAAAATATTGTCAGCAAAGTCAGGGATACTCCAGCAAATGCCCAGTCCTACAGTACCCGACAAAGTGATCAGAGGAAACAGATAGCTTCTAAGTTCAGCTAACAGTCCTTAGGCAAATGCTTGGTAAAGAGACAGGGCCAAAGTCAAACCAAAAATTCGACTTGCGGGTCAGATCCAGGGACAGTAACCAAGGACAGACACAGTCCAACAACAATCAGACAGGACCGTGGTGACAGTGCAGGACTGAGTCCATACAGGTAAGTCAGCCTGTAGGTTATGGGCCAGAGTCTTGGGGTTTGCGGCCGAGCACAACTGTGACTGAGCTGGCGATAATTACCCCCTACATGAGACATGGGGCAGGCACTGGCAGCCCAAGACTAAGCTTAAATAAATCTCTTGGGCGCCACAGAAAGGGTGTGTGGGTGGAGGCATCAGTGAGGCTGGTCATGGCCATTAAGACCTATGAGTTCCCTGGCAGTTGCCTCTCCTTCCAGCAAAGTGTAACCTCACAGAGATCTGGGCTCAATAGAGCCTCAATATAGAGTGCTTTAATTGCTATAGGGTGTTAGTAGGCCATTTCAGGGCACGTAGTACCAGGACAGGGAATTGGGAAAGGGACATGGCAACATGTCATAGTGTGGCATGAAAGACTTATGGTTGGATAGAGGGGTTCAGTCTGGCTGTCAGAGCACAGGCTACCACCAGTGCGCTTAAGGCAATAAAATACCTCTGATGCCATTGACAGATCTAGTCTGTATTTGATGAAAGAATTTTTAGAGGTGATAGGGAGCATTATTTTTTCAGTTACTAGTGGAAATATTTCTTCCCGTTTACCTGATATTATAAAACATGGTAAGACTCAATCCTTCTATTTGTGCTTCTGCATTAAAACAGCTCAGATCCAGGTCTTTCAAAGATTTTTTCTCATACATGAATTTATGTTGCATCACTCCTGATATCAACAACCAATTGACTCCGAGAAGAGTACTGTGATATGGGTCAGGAACTAGAAGAAGTTCTGCCTCCACAGTGTTTTATTTAACTTCTTTAAAGCAGTACCCTAAACAACCATGGACAACTGATTAAAAACATGAGTTTTTATTCTCCTTGTGAAGCACTGCTGCAGGACAGTGATTGCCATACCTCAGCCCCCACCTGATGACTGAAATTGTATGAAATTAGATTCTGTTTCAAGGTACAGAATTGATCAATCTCTTTTTTTCTCTTTCTCTCTCTCTTTTATTTTTTTTTACCTCTGAGGTTCCACAACACAAAAAGCAGGCAGCAGAAGTAGAGCGGGTGGCCAAGACTCTGGAGGGAAAGTTCCGAATCAACATACCTTTTTAGCACTTCTGCTGCTTGTTTTTTTGTGTTGGATTCCCAACTCATGTGAAAGAATGGAGGAAATAACATGCTTCCCCATTTGGTTTGTGCTAAGAATTTTAGGACAGCATGCATGGCTTTAAATTCTGCTTTAAATGTGACTGTGCCAAAGTAAAGATTCTGTAATCATACTGGTTCACACTAGGAAGCATCTTAGTTATATAATGAACATCCAATGCAGTGTACAAAAAAATTGAGTACAGTCATGTGGAGCTTCTCTTTGCCTGTTGATAACTCAGAAGACTGACACTAATGAGGTCCCTTGATAAGAAAAGGCAGAAGTAAAAGCGTCCTAACTTCAAAAGGATTTTGTGCTTCAAATATTAAAGAGAAGCAGTAGAAAGAAATGGCTCATGGTTGAGGAATCCCATGAGTTAAGTCAAAGTGCTTGAAGATTAAGGGCTGTATCTGACCTTGTATCCCAGATATACAAATGATAGAAAATCTGTTCAGAGGAGATTGTTGTCACATTTTCTGTACAATTTCTAAGGGAACTTCTCACAGGGGACTGTGTGGCTGAAGTTAGATAAGGCCTGATGTTGCTGGGGGTCACATAAATGATATGCATGTGTATATCCCATGTGTATGTGTCTGGTAACCATCAACGAGGAAAAACATCATTCATGTTTCACTAAGTATTTTATGGAAGTTCTGGGAACCATGATACAACCCTAAAAATAAAGCTCTGGGAGGATTTAAAATGCTAATATAAAAAAAAATATATTGGAGTATATAAAAATAAAGATAGGGCAAGAAAAGTAGAGTGATTTCCATGGTGAGATTTTACTATCCTAAAAATATTTCGTGTTTCTCACCTTTTCTTAATAATTTCCCTGTCTGTGGCTACTCTGGGTGTCTAATAGCACCAGATCCTAACTGCTTAAGTTAGGGTCTCTGACCACAGGAACAAGTGTTTCTGTGCAGGTTGATGACTCATGCAGGTTACCTTTAGCCAGGTGATTGTCAGGTACTTGATGTTCCTGGTTTTCAGCCACTGAATCTATTTTGCTTTGTTTCACTGTGCCTCTGTGGGCCTAGCCAGATGTCAGGAGCTCCCTTCTCAGTAGTTCAGTGCTTACAAATGAGACAGAAATAGCATAAAAGTGGGAAAATGCAGCTGGTGAAAAGGTGTACGTGCTAGGCAGGGAAAGTTTGGATTTCCGGGCTGAGGTCAGGAGAGGAACAGAGATAAGGTGTTAAGGTGTTGGTTTTCAGCAGGAAAGAATAAGTGGTAGGAGGATAGGTGTGACAGTGTGGGGCTGAGCTATAAGCTCGGGATGTGTTCCAGTGGAAAAGGCAGGAAAAATATTATCATAGAATAACAGCCTTGAAAGTTGCTTGGGAAGTCACTTTGTCCAACCTTCTACTGAAAGCAGGTTTAATATATGAGCTAGATCAGATTGCTCCTGAATTCTTAGAGACTGTGGGATCTTAATCTAGGCTTGGGAAAGGTACACAGTTTCTGACAGGGAGTGGCCTGGGTTGAGGTAGCTCCCCTCTTCCACTTGCCATGCTGTTGGATGCTAAAGGGTTGCTTTAGCAAATGGCGTATTTCTTGCCTGTGTAGGTTTATGAGCTGTCATGGAGCCAGCAGGACCTGCCTTTAACTTTTATGTAAATAGAATAAGCAGGCTGGACATCAAAATTTAAAAATACTTTTGACAATGAGTTTTGAAAAACCACGACTCCTTTATGTGGGAAAATGAAATAAAATACAGAAGAAATTAAGTGTTGCCTTCAGCAGAAAGATCCCAAGCCAAGAGTGTGATTTTGAAAATTCTGACTGCTTCTGAGAATCATCAGTTGAAAAATCATAAGCAATTCAGAGAAATTATTTTTTTCAATTCGGGGAAAATTCAACTCAATTCTTATATCTTAAGTAGTTCTCTTGCCTTCTGTTTAGGCTTCTCAAATTTACTCCAGGATCTAAATCCCTGTTCAGCTGTGCAGTCATCTTATGAACCTGACCAGTACCTTTTACAGATTAAAAGGAAATGGATGCTACCCTGAAGGGGAGTCAGAACATACTCTGGAGAGGTAGATAATATTTCATATTTTGGGGGGTATTTTAAATTTGTTTTAACTGATGAGTTGTTCTCCTGGTAATATGATGTGGATCTGGGTAGCTCTGATGTCCTAGGTTTAGTTAGTACCTCAAAAGAACTTGAAGGATGTATATATCCCGAAGTGGGTGTTGGGATGTATTTTCTTTTAAAATACAGAGCAGTCAGTGCCAATTTTCATAACCGTCCTTTTGCCATTATAGTAATTCTGAAGTTACCTTGCCCTTAGAACTTCTTCCTCCTTGCTCAAATAAAAACCTCACACAGTCCTGCAGATGCTTTCAAACAGATAGAAAAAAGAAAGAGCTTGCACACCTACTTCTTCTATGTCTTTTCTTAAGAGGCAAGGCTGCAGGTGGCTGAGATGTCTCTAAAAAATACCAAGCTTTCTTTCATGAGAAAGGAGTGATTAAAAACTGCAGGACTGTTTAAATGCATTAAAAAATGAAAGCCTCTGGTGGTTCTGAGAGCTGATGATGATGTTACATGTTCTTGAAGGGAGAATATTTACCTTGATTGACAGTTCTCAAAAAGCATTGCATACTTTCACGATTTAGATTTGAGGATTGTTATCATCAGTCATTTTATGTTCCCATCTTTACAAATGTGTATTTATAACTTAGAAAGAAAAAAAATGGAATCCAAAATCTTCAGGTTTAGCAGCAATGAGTAGGATTTTTGCTACTTGGAAAGTATTAAACATGTTTTCCAGGATCAGAGTTTCCTTGTAGTTTGGGAAATCTTAATATCAAACAAAGTGTTTGATTTCCAAGAATGTATGTGGTAAATAATATGAACAAGTCAAAACTTTATCTAAGTGATCAGAGGACTTGTGTGTAGTGATAGTTTTAGCTAATAAATTGATAACACATTTGATTAGGGAAAATTAGAAATGGTATGAAGAATTGTACTTTACAATTTATTATATCTCTCAGTCAAGGTGAAATACACTTGTCCTATGCTCTGTTCCACCTCTTCTTCTCAGGGATAGGGTTCCACATACACAAATAGAGATGAACGTACACACAGGAGTAGAAATTAAGTCATGTTTCCATTAAACAAATCAAGACAATTCCTGTTCACCGTGGTAAGAATTTTTATTATGTAGTCAATATGCCTAGTCTTCCGAAGGACTAGTACCAGAACACTAATGGGCTTCAGAGCAATCTTTCTCCATAGACCTCCCATCTGCACCTGCTAGTGCTTACCTTGTGACAAAAAGACAATAGAAACGTCTTCATCTAACAGAAGGAACTTCTTTTCTCTGACTTGATATTTATCTCTTGCAAGACCCCATACAAACACTTGCTGGGATGTTTCTGCTTCCGCATGAGGCAAGAAGGGCTTCTGGATTTTCACAATGAATTGTGAGCATGTTGCAATCTTTTAAAGACATTATATTTAATAACTACTGGCCATTCCTCCCTGATCTGAAGTACGTATTGCACTAGCACATTATTACTCCACAAACCAGAACAGTTATCTGCAACCATTGATAGTGTAATTAAAAACAAATGAAAACCTAAATATACCTACCCTAGAAAAACTAGAGGGCTGTAAAATTTGTTTTCAAAGCCTGTTTCATTTAAAGAAGAAGCGAAATAATGAAGCTGTTTACTACTCCCCTATGCATTTTCAAGCTGTGCATTTAGTTTTATAATGAAATTTCTTCTTACCACATTTATCAACATATTTTCCATTGCTAAAAGCCTTGTGGGTTTATGTTAAAAAATTAGTCTTTAGTGATGAAGCTATAAACAGGCGAATTTTCCAGAAAAGTATCTCATTCTTTCTTACTGTTAAACATGATGAATGTGCCACAAGGGAAATGCAATAGCTTGATTTTATGAAAAACATTATTGGTTCAAAGGAGAGTAGCAAGTCTTACTTTGACAAACAAATGCATTATTAATGCAAGAATATGATAAATATACTATAAAAGGATAACAAAATGCTATTTAATGTAACTATTTCTGACTTTGTAAGAAACATTCTTACAGATATTAAGCCTGCTTTTTTTTTTCTTTTTTTTTTTTTCCTAAGGGAAGTCAGGCTTATACAGTAGGAATTAAAAGAAAAGAGACATTGAAAAATAGATTTGTTACACCTGGGATGCTAGAAAGGAACTAATTTGTGAAATAATTGTCTGAACAGAATTACAGCCTCCTCTGCTGCTTGCATTCAGCACTTTAGGCTTTACGTCCTCATTGCTAAAGCTTTCAGTCTAATAATAATAGCAATAACAGTAGTATTAGCACTAGAAACTTCAAATGATGATGTGTTCCCTTTGTGTTAGATATTACACAAACACAATTGAAATGGAAAGATCAAGGGAAAAATAGATGCCATTATTTTTCCTATTTCACGTCAATGAGTCACAATACATTTAAGTAAATTTCCCATGTTCTCCTGAATCAGGGTTTGATTCTGGAGTGAGGGTTAGAGCACATCGACTACACCTGAATTAATCTTTGCTTGCACCATTGCACTTTCCCCCTGCATCCTGCTGCTTTGATTGTCCATGTTAGGCATTTCCTACTGCATGTGCAGGTCAAGTGCCTAGACTCACTTTGAGGGAAAAAGAATGTGCAGGCAAAGGAAGAATAGGTTGTAAACTTCTTTGTTTCACTAAAAATGGAAGACACTCAGACCAGGGGATCTATCAAGGATCGAAAGCTGAACTAGGTAAGTGTAGCAGTGTTTAATCTGAGGTCCATCAAACGTAGCATCTCACCTCTAAGAGTGATCAATGGAAGGTGCTTATGGAGGAGTACAAGAGCAGAGAAGGATACTCAAAATACTCACCTATCCACCTCTGTTCTTTTAACACAATTAATATATTTTGCATTTCATAGCCATTGATGTCTTTTTTACCCCACTAGAATTCATCCAATTGATTCTTAAACCTACAGAACCCCTCAAACCTCATTAGTACTTGTGGCAAGGAGCTATATATCTTAGCTGTACCGTTTGTGAAGTAGGTTGTTTTTTTTTTTTGTTCTGAAAGAGTTGCACATAATTTCCTTTGCTATTCCCTGTTGTTATTGAAAGCAACAGAAAACAGCTTCCTACCCTCTAGAGGCCATGTTGATTTTAAAGGTCTGTTGCATATTTTCTCCCCAGTCACCTCTCTTCATATACTGAATAATCACATCTTATTAACTATTCATGGACAAAATCAACACAATATTCTGATACTCCTCTTTCTACCACTTTATTTTTCCCTCCTGCAACTGTCTTTAAAGGTAGGAGCAAAAACACATATAAATTTCAATACACAAATCTTGTGCAGATTTTTACAGTAGAGTTATGATTCCTGGCTTTTTTTTATTTTTCTCTCTCTCTTCCTAAGGTCTTAAAACCTGATTTTCTTTTTTGACCAGAAGCAAGAACTGAGCTGATGTTTTCACAAAGTGTTGCTCTAACCCCAGGAACTCTTTCATAAGGGTCACACTCAGTCCAGAATCCACAATTGTACGTAAAATTTAGGGTTCTTCCCTGTCCATACATTTCCCCAAACAATTTGAAAGTTTCTTGCTGGCTCACTTTTCCAGTTGTCATTGTGCCTCTGAATGCCCTGTCTCTTGGAGAAGGAATATTGATGGCTCTTCCCAAACCCTTCCAGCTTAGTGTCTCTGCAAATTTGTTGAGCATGAGCTCTGTCCTGTCATACAGACTTTTTATTGAGACATTAAGCAGATCAAAATGCTCAGTCACTTGTCCTCCTTTCTTAGTGATTTTCAGAATTTCAGAAGTCATTTTCTTTCATCTTTCTCAAATACGTAGAAATTTAAAGTTGTGTCTTCTCAGGTGATTCTCTACAAAGTCTGCAGTGGAAAGTATATTGAAATGTTTCCTTTTATTAAAAGCTTTTTCTATTGTAGTCTATTAATGAATTGCTTTTCTTTTGAGAATAAATATGGAGGTGATGGACAGGCCCTTAAGTTGACCGAAGATCTGGATATGGCTTGTCTTTCTGAGAAATACAATAGAATGTAAAAGAATGCTTCAGATCCTTTACTAAGGTGAGGACTGATACTCTATATTCTATATTAATTCTCTCATTTTTAAATTGTATTTTTTATTATATACACTTCTCTCTGATATAGCATGGGAAAGAATATTCTGCTGCATTAGACAGGAAAAAGACCAGATCATTAAATTAAAATAATTGATGCATATCAAAAAGGAACTGTGAAAATAAGAGAAAAATATATGATACACTGAGAGACGTGACGTTTCCTTAAAATATCCTTTGGCTGTCCTTTAGTCTTGTGTTCATCCATTTGCTTTGTATCATAAAAGGGTTACTATTAGAATAAACTTACTGATTGCCACTTAATGTTCCAACGATCTTGGAAGAACAGGATCAAATTTTGGCACAAATAACTACTCCCTTTTCTTGTTTACTACACTTGAATATTAATGGTATTTATCTTGGCAGGTTTGAACCAATTAAATCCCCATATTTTCACAAAAAATAGAATAGAACGGAGATCCTTTAGGTTACTAACTATACCTGTCTCAAAATAGATGAATTTGAAGTGGGTGGCCAGAATTACAGGCAAAATTCTAGTTAAACTCTTACATAATAACACCTGAATTGGAAAACTGGAAATAGTTTGCCTAACGAATCTTAGCATTATATTTGCCTCTTTTATAACTTCTGCAAACTAGTGGTTCATAGTCTGAATAACCTCAGATATTCCTTTCTCCCTTTGTCTTGCATCTGTTTTAAGCTGAGAGTATTAGTGTTAGTTCACCAATAAACGTTGGTAAACTTTTGTAGTTTTACATATTGTCACATTTGTATTGTCCCATTGTCACACTCTTCCACTTTGTTTTGTTCTATTTCTTCTCTGCTTTGACATGTTCCTGGTGACTTTTGAGTCATTCTTCTAGCCTCTGGTATCCTGGCACATCATAGAATCATATAATCATAAAATGATTTGGATTGGAAAGGACCGTAAAGATCATCCAGTTCCAACCCTCAGACCAGGTTGCTCAGAGCCACATCCAGTCTGGCCTTGAACGCTTCCAGGAATGGAACATCCACAGGTTCTCTAGGCAACCTGTTCCAGTGCATCAACACCCTCAAAGTGAATAATTTCTTCCTAATAGCTAACGTATATCTACCATCTTTCAGTTTAAAGCTATTACTCCTCATCCTATAATTACATGTCCTTGTAATTATAGTCCCTCTCCCGCTTTCTTCTAGGCCCCTTTAGGTACTGGAAAGCTGTTATAATGTGTCCTCAGAGCCTTGTCTGGGTGGAGGTTCCACACAAGTAAAGCTGGTTAAGGCAACTTATGTTTATTAGTGTACTCATGGACCTGCATTCATGAACTGCCTAAAAGGCCCTCTGAAACTCTTCAAATGACCAACTCAAAGTGTTATCGATAGGTTGAAATATTCTGCTTCATTTTATCATTGCTTTTTTTTTTGTTTGTTTTCTTATGCAAATTTCTTCCTGGATTTTCAGCTCCATCCATCTGATCTAAAAGGAAACAGTTAACTGCTTATATTCTAGACCTGAAGCTGGCTGAAGCTGCCAGTTACTTCTTCTGTTTTACATATAGTGTATATCTGAAGTATATTGTAATAAGGGATTCCAAACCACAGTCAATGGCAGTAGCCAAAAGAGTTTTAGGAGATGTGGTTCAGTCACTTGAAAATACACAAAGCCTTGCCAGATTTTATCCTGAGTTAATTTGGTTCTGGTCAGAGGCAAGGCACTTCCAAGTCAGAAGAAATGTAGCTGTAGCACATTGGGAATAATGACAAAACAAGTCATCAGTGCTTGCAGAGCTAGTTTCTAAAGCATTCCATCTAGAATAAGCTAATACCAGTTTTTTTTGATCTAGTAAATAAAGGAAGAAGACATGCTTCTCATTAAAATTAATGTACCTTATACCTTGGCTGTGTGCTACTGATATGCAGCTGTAAATGTGTTGTTATTCCAGTGACAACAGTAGATCCTTAGTGAAATGTTCCTGTGAAAATACAGTCCACATATGTCTGCAAGACTGAAAATCACCTCACTGATTAACACACAGGTACTTTTATGCTAATCTCTCAGTAGAATTTATATTGCATCAATCTGCTTCCAACTGTAGAGGAACTTATATTTGTCTGAAAGAAATTAAATACAGCCATTAATATCTTCTAAAAAGAAATATTCCATTTCAAACAAGAACCAAATCATGAGTGTTGTGAATTGAGCTGTGTCAGAGAACTGATGGAATCATTCCTGCATGATGTACAGCCCATGTGCAGAATACAGCTTAGTAAAACATTACCTTTGGGTGACATAATGTATGTCATTTGTGTGATTCTTAGCTGGCTAATCAGTTAGAGTAAGCATATGTCTTAGTGGCCAGCCAAAAATGTACCTGCTCATACCTTCCAGACTGGAGGGATTCTGGTTTATTAGCACACCAAGCACAAGTTTTTCTTGTCCTGCTGCCCAAGGAAGTGCAGCTCTGTGTGGGTCTGCTGTGGTTTTGCAGGCAAGTGAACCTGCCAGTGCACAAGTGTACTACAAAACTACCTTAAAAGACTTTTGTTTGTTTGGATAGGGAGAGATGACAGCATATTTGAGGGGAACGGAAAAGAGAAAAACTTACTGCAGCAGAAAAGAAAGTGCTTTCTACTTTGGCTAAATTAAATATGTTTAGAAGTTCACCCACTTGTTTATATTTGACATGCCTGCGCTAAATTCATGCAGTTGTCCCTTCATAAGCAACAGTTGGGTGACAAACAGGCAATTCAGATTATAAATATTTTTTGTTTAGATAGTTAGGAAACAATGTATCTTGCCCTGCCTCTTTTAAGGATTTTGACTATGTGATTTAAAATATCAAAATGTCATTTCTCTTTCTCATCACAAGGCTTGCATCTTGAATAACTTCTCTACTTGTGAAGACAATACTTTTGTCATATTGAAATGGTAGAGAAATCATAATTTTGTCAGTCTTTAGATATCAAAATGCAGGCATTGCCATAAATAAAACTGCTACATATCTAGTCTAAGGCACTTTTTTTTTTTTTTTGCAATCAGCCCAGTTGTTCTTAATCTTTTCAATGATACTTTTCTTTAAGCAATCAGCTTTTTTGTGGCCTACAAAATTCTTGTGCATGGAAAAGAAAAACTTTGTTTTAGGACTTGTAAAAGCAATAGCTGATAAGCAGATATCCTATAGCTGCCCTCTCTTACAGATTTAATTTCCTCAGTAATATCTAAGTATAGAACTGAAAAAGAGGAAGGGAAAACAGTCATAATGAGAGTGGTTAAGCCCTGGAAGAGATTGACCAGGGTGCTAGTGGAGTATCTGCCCTTGGATGTTTTCAAGACCCTGTAGGGCAAGGTCATAAACAACCTGATTTAATTTAAGAGTCAGATCTGCTTGGTGCTGGGGGTTGGACTGGATGACCTGTGGAGGTCGCTTGCAGCCTGTCTTTCCATAATTTTCTGAATCAGCACTAACCAAACTGTAACCTTACACAGAAGTAAACTATTTGCCTCAGGAGACTTTCTAGCTGCTTGTTTTATGTCACTAGCTCTTAATGTGATTCCTCAGTTCCACCAAATTAGAAAAATTAGCATACCTTTGCACACAAAATCAGCC
The DNA here is from genome assembly GCF_032191515.1 of Phaenicophaeus curvirostris. Classification (NCBI taxonomy): domain Eukaryota; kingdom Metazoa; phylum Chordata; class Aves; order Cuculiformes; family Cuculidae; genus Phaenicophaeus; species Phaenicophaeus curvirostris. The sequence continues at coordinate 17,912,395 of NC_091394.1, forward strand.
TTGCTCATATGCCATAATTACTTTCACTTCCCACCCTGCAGACTTAGGCAGACATCTCAATGATGAGATGTTATCTCTCTGTTGACAATGTCTGACTGTGCTTCTGAACATCTTAGTGTCAAGGACAAGATGCTGCTCTCTTGTTTGTGGAACACTGCTTAGTCTAGGGGCACTCCTGATGAGTAAGATTCATGGGGACAGGAAAGAAAGCAGTTTCCTCTTGCTCCTTGGCTCTTCTCCATTTTAATTCGTCTCCTCCCTGTCTGCATTCTGAGTCAACTGCAGCCTTCAAATCAGCCCCTAATGTCTTTGTTCTCAGTTTTCCTGGATATTCTTAACCCTTTTATCATTGCTAGGGCTCACTGTCCTGCTCTTCATGCTACACTTTCCAGAGGCAGCAGGAAGAATGAAAGAAATACACAACGATGATGTAGTGTAAAATTACATATGGCAACTGCACTGTTGGCATAAATTACCTTTTTAAACTGCACAGGTTGTACATCCTGATGATTTGTTCCTGAAATATCGCATGTGGGAATCAATACAAATGATCTCTTGTAAGTGACTGCTAAATGGAATCACTCCTGAAGTGCTTAAAAACTCACATTCTTAAGAAGATACTTTACAGGCTTGAAAAGCCCGAGTTTCTTTTGAATATTTGAGCTTTATTAGCTTTACATTTTCTGTTACAGTTCACAGCTGATCTAGTCAGTAGTTCAATGAAAATTCAGACACTACATGAATACTGCCCTTTATCTCCCAAATAGGGAGTCTTACCCATTCTTAGACTGACACTGCTGTGCTGTATAAGTTGGAGCATCCAATTTATACAGCCCAATCTGCCTATAAAGGTGTCTGTACTTGCATTCAATAGTGTCAGGGCCCAGAGTGTGCTCCTTCTGTTCTGGGAGCTTATCTGACTGCATTCAGGCCCAGCTCACTGATGGGAGCTGTAACGAAGAAACAAACAACAGGACACAACAGAGGTCCTTTCTCTTTGCCTTGGGAGATGCCTTCATGCTGAGGCTCTCTCCTTGGGTCCCCACCTGAGCTGCCATGCCTGTACCTGCCCACCTACTCTGCTGATCTGGATCCCGATACTGGCCCACACACTGGACGTTCCATTCTGACCACTGTCACTGTGTAATTGGCTGGAGATCACTGGTCAGTCTCTAAACCTAATCTAGGTCCCAGAACTGTTAGGACTGATTTGCATTAGCCTGAAGGGGCAAGGAAAACTACTTCTTGGTACCTGATCATAGAAATGAAACAGAATTGCAACTTCAGTGTGTTCTCTAAGACTCATCTCTTTCAGAGAGATAAGACTTTAAAAATCATGCAGACAACAATGACACTAGCATGATCTTTAAGCCAAACAGAAGCATTTTAGTGTTATGTAATTTGGACTGTAGGAGAATCAACCCTTGGCACTAGTCACGATTTGTATGTTCGACCTTAAGTCCCAATGGTGCCATTGAGTTTGCTTTTTTCTAGTCACTGTGAGATGTAATTCTTGTGCAGCTGCTGGAAAATTCAATGGTTACATAAGACATTCAAAAAGTTGCTGTTTGAGCTCTTCCTATCTGTCTTATTTTATCTGTTTTTAACCGGCAAGATGACTATAAAGTGCTGGTAACTACAGGGCTGTTAGACTAAGCATCCCTGCTTAAAAGCCTAATGGTCCAGACAGCTATTAGTACTGAACATGTGCGGAAACATAGCACATTATACTCACGTGCCTCTTAAAAAATCTGATATAGAACAACTTTGTCACACAATTTTGACCTTTGTGCAAAATCAGAATTTTGTCTACAAGTGATCATAAATAAGATGGGATGTAGAACCTACATGGCGGGGACATGCTCACAGAGACACAACTATATAAATTGTTGTCACTTGAGAATTTTGCTTCATATTTAGATTGCCAATATTGTAATCCAGGATTTTCCCTAACAGCCTAAAACTTTGAGTACCTTCAGAGAACACCAAGATGCTTATTCTGCCTGTAACCAAGAGGTTACCCTGATGAACAAGACTGGTGAGCTGGTAACAATGGACAAGGAGAAGGCTAAGGTTCTCAATAAGTTTTTTGCCTCGGTCTTCCCCAGTAACCTATCTTCCAACACCTACTGAGTGGATGGATTGCAAGGCAGGGACTGGGGCAGCAAAGTTCCTCCTGCTGTAAAAGAAGATCAGGTTCATGACCACCTGAGGATCCTGAATGTATTTAAGTCTATGGAACCTGAAGAGATGAATCCCAGAGTCTTGAGGGAGATGGCTGATGTAGTTGCCTAGCCACTCTCCATGACATCTGAAAAGATAACAGTGAGATGAAGTCCCTGGAGACTGGAAAAGGAAAAACATTGCACCTAGTATTAAAAAGGGTAGAAAAGAGGACCCTGGGAACTACTGACCAGTCAGTGTTGCCTCTGTGCCTGGGAACATCCTGGAACAGACCCCTGCAGAAGACATGCTAAGGCACATGGAAGACAGGAACATGATCCAAGACAGCCAGCATGGCTTCACCAAGGGCAAGTCCTCCTTGACCAACCTAGTAATATTCTATTATGGTGTGACCACATTAGTGGATAAGGGAAGAGCTATGGATGTCATCTATCTGGGCTCCTGTAAGGCCTCTGACATGGTCCCCCCCCAACATCTTTCTCTCTAAGGTAGAGTGGTACAGATTTGATGGATGGACTTTTTGGTGAATAGGGAATTGGATGGATGGACAAATCCAGAAGGCAGTGGTCAACAACTTGATGTCCAGATGGAGATGGATGACAAGTGGTGTCCCTTAAGGGTCATACTGGGACCAGTACTGTTTAATATCTTCAAGATAAAGATACTTTGAAAAACTTTTCCAACCCAAACCATTCTATGATTCTATGACCTGCCAGAGTGCTGAAATAATTGCTATGTGAAATTGCTGATTTGCTTGGAAGCTGTGCATGTGTATTTGTGTTTGAATCTCTAAGTCTAGGAGTGTCTAGGTAATGAAGGAATGGCAAAACATTTCCAATTTGTTTTTTTTCCCATTCACTGTTGTCATGTTCTTTTCCAATACGATGTGAGTATCACTGAATAGGACTCCTTTCCTGACTTAGATTTAAAGACTAGAGTCAAAATAGAGGCACAGCTGCTATTACAGACATCATCATATTACATCACATTGCAACATCTACTTCTTCTTGGCTGGCAGCATGGCAGAACACAAAACTCTGTATTCCCTAAGCAGTATGTGGAAGAAGTGATCATCCCAGGGAGGGGTCTGGTCTTAGAGATTGCACCCCAGTAATAGTTTGATGCCTAACTTAGGGTCACATAAAGGTCTTGGTGACTATATCATATCCCTTTCTGTTTAAAGCAATCCGTACAAGCTTGAAATAAGCAGAGATTGCTCTCTTATTTTAACAATTTTATTGGGGTATGAAAGCTATTACAGTCCTGATCCCTCTTCCTCACTCTCTCTCTCAATAAGCAAGTTCATATATGGAGAAGCCAATCTGGTTTTCTTCCTCCCTGCTGTCTCACACATATTTCTGTCCAGGGTTTATTGTATGTGTATTGTGTGAAGGAGGGGACAGGGTCAGTCAAGAGGGTTGTACTCCCTTTCTGTTGGCACTAGTCCACCATGAACTAGTCTACAGTGAAATTTTACTGATTCATGGAGAATAGGAATGTCTTATGTTAAATATTTAGGAATTTCTCTGGAAAAAGAAAGATCTCAGATAATGCTCAGATTTGTTAATGCTGAGGCATTTCTAGACATGTTAAGAAGCAGAAATATAAAGAACTGGGAAATACTAAAGGAAAGCCAAGCATAAACAGCTACAGAACATGTGCATTTTCAATAGCAGAAAGCAAATAAACAAAGATTTTAGGATTGCAAATTCGGCCACATATAGATCCTACTTAAGTCTATTTCAAAGATGGCTTGCATTTAGCCAATCTGTTTGCTTCAGTTTAAATCTGGTGTTTTATCTTTGTAAGATTTGGTTCTTCAGTAGTTGATTCTTACTAGAAATATTTCCTTCTATAATAGATTTTTTAAAAAAAACCAACTTAACAGAAGATGTCTACTTTAAGAATTTTGGACCACAGCTTCTGAGATTTAGGTGGATCTTTCAATATGCTCAGCGTATTTCTTAGTCTGTTCTGAAAGGTGAATTATTCTACAAAAATTTTCTGTGAAACAAAAAGATACTATTTGTTTCCATGGCAAAACCCATAGTTTCTTTTCCAGTAATCTATTTGCATCTTTGTACTCAAGACAAACAATTTGTATAAAAGCATAAGAAATAAAGCATGTTGGGCAAAATATAAGTGAAGGTGAGTCAAACTGCAGGAGATACGTTACATAAGATACAGAGGAGAAAGTACAAAGTACACTTTAAGTTCTAAAAATGTTCTAAGAGCAATTTTTTTTTAAACTGATCAGATATTCCCAGACAGAGTGCAAGAAAGGTCACAAATAGATACAGAATAGATGTTCTCATCATTTGTATGATTGCATCATTTGAATTCATGTCACACTTTAAAAGTTCAGTACAATCACAGTCAAAAATTATAAGGGACCTCCCTGCCTCATGCATGGAAGTTAACAAATCAGTACAGGCATTTTATTTTCAAAGTGAATATTCCTTCGGAAACCTCTTTATTTGCTTTAATTGTTAAGCTCTCTTTCAAGATTCACAAATTTTGAAAGCAGTTATGAGAAAATAATGACATTTTTGATTACTTAACCCTCCAAAACCCTTATCAGAGCACCTACTGGCTGAACACAATCACCAGGTAGCCGTCACCACCTTCTGACATGGAATGGCTTGCAGCTCCAAATGAGGATTTGAGGTTACAGGTAGCCTGAGACAGATTATACCATTGATTCACTCCAGTCACCGAAAAAACAAGTTTTGAATCATGATATCAGCTGGAACTTGCTATTTACGCTTACAAGAGGAAAAGCTGATCAGAAAATATTCATTGTGCAAGGATGCAGACAGCACTAGCGCAGTACAACCTTGGTGATTACAGCTGAAGGTACTTCAGCCAGCCTGCTACAGCTTTTGCAGTTAGCAGGCTAACTTCAGGCTTGGTTTAAATTTACTGCAAGGTTGATTTAGATCTGGTTTTGGGAGACCACCTGCCCTTTAGTTAAGAGATAAAGCACACATTCATCCTACCCGCTTAATCCTTTCTTTTGAATAGCATTGTAACACACCAAGGTGGTGGCTCAGGTGAAATCTCTGGTTTAGAGAGTGACAGCAGTGGATTTTTATAAAATGCATTGAAGTACACCAAAATAACAAGCTTGGAAGGGTAGGAGAGAGGGCCGAAGTCTCAGCCAGATGGCAGACTGCCTCTCAAGCAAGATACAATTATTCTTCTCTTCAGGCTCTTACAGGTATAATCACTATTATAATTGCTACATAGATGCACATGACCAGATCATGCTCAAACAAGCAAATGGGAGGAGGCCTCTAAGGTCAAGTAAGCAACAGTAATGATTTTATTAATGACTAAATTCTAGGAAATGACAGAGTATAAGATCAAAGGGATGGAAGTAATCTCAAGTGGTCTTCTATTCAATCCTGTTCCTCACAGCAACAAGACTGCTAAAGCTAGGTCACTCCAACGGAGCGTTTCCCTAACCTGTTCTCAAGGGAGACCTGTCCTCCACCTTCAAATGATGGAGATGTCCCTGTACTACCCATCCCTGTTGCTTCACTATCAGGTTCATCACAAGATATTTTTCCATCCTGAATGTTCCTTGTTGCAGTTTACTTCATCGTCTGCTTCCTGTGCTACATTTATGCAATTAATTATTCCTACCTCATAAACCTAATCCCTATTAACCAGTACTTTGTAATCCTGGGGATTAGGCAGTTGATAGATTTGGACAGAAATATAAGAGGTGTATCAAATTTCCTTAATGATGAGAAATTGTATTGCACTGCTACCATTTATGCAGGCATCACTAGAAGTAATGTGTGCCCCCCTCATCTTCCCATAATTGTGCTTTTACAGTGGAAAAGACTTCTATTTGATTTTTGCAGCTGCAGAAACAAGCCAGCAAACAAGACTCAGCTGCATGAGTGAGGAAGTGGATCACAGGAAATAATTTCAGGCTGATCAGAAAGTAGTAGCACACTGAATAGAGAAGAGGAAAGTGAAATACTCTTTTAGTCTAGAAGATTCAAAGATTATAAATGCAAAATAGGACAGAAAAAAATAATAGATTCAAATTCATGCAGGAGAACATTCCATCATAACCCAGGGATTTCTTGTATGTTTCATTACACAACAGGGGGCTTTGAGCGACCTGATCTAGTTGAAGATGTCCCTGCTCATGGTAGTAGCAGTTGGACTAGATCACCATTAAAGGTCCCTTCCAAAACAAGTCATTCTATGATTCTATGATATTTCACAGTGGGAATTGACTTTATATATAACTCAATCATATTTTCATAATTTTTCCCTAACCAATGCCAAAACAATTGGCATCTGACAGCACTTACTTTCTTTAAAAGTTCTCAAGGAGTTTTAAATTATACATTTAAAAAAATTCTCCTATTTCATGTAGGGCCAATATTTATCCTTTTTTGAAATTGCAGGTTTTAATAAATCCTGAGATCAAAAGAGACCTTAAAACCTGACCTTTTTTTCTGTACTCTTCACAGGCTATGCCGCAGTCTGGTTAGGGACTGCTGTATTGCAGAATTCAGTCAAGTAGTTTCAGTCTTGTCTTTGTAGAAGACTTTGAAGAAAGACTTTGAGAAATGAATTATCCAGCATTCTTTAGTGCTTATTCAGTTACTAGCAACTATTGCTTTTAAAATGTGGACTTCCCCATGTATGCTGTAAGGTCTAAAGAAATAAAAATAATTTGGGAAATAATATATTTTAGGCTTTCTGCAGTTCATTACAGAGGAACTAATTTTCATGCCTGTGTTCTATACAGGCATGTGTAAAAAACCCTCCTTCAGGAAGGAGGCATGCAGAGGGGTGTAGTTACATAAAAGAAATGATAAAATAGTCTACCTGCCATTTTAGGTTCTCGGCTTCAAGAAAACCTGAAGACCACACCTCATGCTTTGGAGATACTGCCAGTTCACTACTATAAATCAATAGACACATGCTTTTCTGCCAATGGGGAAGTTCAGTGTCAATAAGTCATGGCAACAGTCCTGCACTGTTTAGCATATTATGTCACCAGGAGTCCCCTGGCATCCTTCTCTGGATTACCTGACCCAGGAGGGACTGGGTTCTTTTCCCCCATCATTTGTCTTCCTATTAAGCTATTGTAGATGGAAGAAGAACTTACACCCCCCATCTCTGCTGCATTTCCTAACTGTGTTTGTTAGAGAAATTGCCAGTATGTGAGACCCAAACTCATAAACTATGTGGCTCTGGAAGCCAGGATTTTGTTCTCTGTCTATCATTGCCTAGGGCAATTCCTTAGCAGTTGGTCTACAAACATGCTGAGAAATAGGTATTGGAGGTCCCTTTATCACTACCCCATAAATTGTTAGACTTGTGTAAGTCACAAAAAGAAAGATGGAAAAATGTCCGATGTTTTCTGCAGTCTGTATATTGGACAAATTTTCATGGGAGTCAGAGGAGGGACTTCGTTCTTGGCTAAAAGGTATGACAGTGCAAGTGCTTTGTTTAGTGCAAGAAAGTGGTGTCTTGGCTGGGACCCCTTCAGTCATGCTCTTCTCTAGACTCCTGAACCTCAAACTATACCAGTTTACCCTAAGCCTTCCGTTCAGTTTTTCCTAGCATTTAGTCCAGCTGATCTCTTGCTCAGCTTCCATAAGCACCAAACTCTTCTCATTCTTTCCTCTTCAAAGTACATAGATGTCCAATTCTGGTTAAAATTAGTAGAATTTAGGAATAGGGGTTTAGGGAGTGTAAATACCTTGGAAGAGGGGGCATGGAAGATACATTTAGAGAGGAAAAAATAAAGCAGTTACCAGTTGAGATGCATAACTTTGGCAGTATCTAGATTTGTAAACTAAACAAGCTGGAGCATTTGTTTGGGTTCAGAAGCTTTTACAAGACAACTTGCCCTATGCTAGTAAACTTTCTGTATTCCAAAACAGGGTGCCCATACTCTGGTTATTCTCATTTTGCTTTTACATGGATGCTTGAGCACGCTCTCTATAGCTAAAAAAGACACGAGCTGTATGTCTCTATGCTGACAGTTTCTGTTGCAGCATTGTGCCACAGAACGTTACCTGTGACGCCTGGTTCACTCTGGGATGCTGCTTCTCCTCCTGTTTTCCTTCCTTACACCCATGTCAGACAAGATTTGATAACTTCTCAGGGTCATGGACACGTTTTTACTTCAGGCTGAGACCTGGATTTCTGTTTCAGTTCTTGTTTTCTGTAAAAAAATGTTTATGCGAGTCTATTTCAGGAGATTCTAAGAAAAAGGTATGATAAACTTGCTGTTAGTTAAACAGTTGAATAAACTTTTTTAATCCCTAGTAAATGGCATGCACTTTAATGACAGATTAAATTAAATTCTCTCTTAACAGAAACATTTTAACTTCTGTTTCATGTGCATGTCTGTGGCTCCTATTAAGCTATCTTTTTGATGTATTCTAGCAAGACAACCATGTTGCAAGTGCTCTTTGACTGTAGTCAGGGCTATTTTCCAGGTGTTCTGTACCAGCCAAACTGTAAGTTTATTTCATTTCTACAAAGCTGTTGATGGACTAACCCTGTCTGTTTTCCAGCCTGAGACAGCAGGAGTGTAAATCCTCACGTAAAAACATTCCTCTACCCTGTAAGCTGTTTTGTGTGCTGTTGCCAAACAGCACAGTCCGCAAGCAATCAGGCAGTTGTAGTATCATTAAAACTGAACTCCATGAACCTAACTACATACAATTAATGGAGGACTATGTAACATCTCTGACTTGATCCCCTTTCTTAAATTCTGTCAGAGGCCTTTGACCCGAAACACTCAAAACTCAATATGTGTTTATTTTTCCAGACTGTCATGCTGAAGCAGGAACACTCAGAGGTCAAGTGCAACTTCCTGGTGACAGAATGGTAGATAAGCACATATTCTGCTGCTGTAGTAATTGTTTGACGGGGTCCTTTCAGAACAAAGTGACTCTACAGATATCATAATCCCAAAAGATGTGTTATCCTCTCTTGAAAGAAGTTGCACACAATATAATTTTTCATTTAGGGGAAATGGAAGTCTTCTTGGATTTTATTGTTGAAGTAAAATAAGAAGAACAGAGATTAAATTTTCCATTAGTTTTGAATAACCTTTAAGTAAAATTATTCATAGGCTAAAACGTTTGCCATCTTTTAACCTTTTGAAGAACATAACATTCTGTTTCAATGCTAGCAATCTGTTTTCCAGCACTGACCTGCTACAGGTCACTCATATATGTACCAGACAATCAGTTTTCTTCTAAACTTTGTTTATATACACCTGATAAGTAGCACCATCTGTCCCCCTCTATCATCTAAAACAGATTTCTGCTCTGAAACAGCTGTCAACATCACTAACAATCCTTAGTTCTTGCTAGTATCCAAGCTGTTATGGCTTTAAAGAAATATTATCATTGCTAAGCTCAAACACAACTAACGTCAGCAATTGGTACTTTCTCCATGGAGGTTAATCAATGAGAAACCTACTGGCAGCAGGTGGTTAATTTTCCATCAAATAATCTCTGTGTGATGTGGCATCCTTTACTTGCAGAATTTTTTGATAGGTGAAGGGCTGGATTTAGCTCTCTTGGCCATCTGTCAGCCAGACTATCTGATCACAAAAACACATCCTAGGATTATCGTGGTTTAACAAAAGTAAAACAATACCAAAGGGAAGTAATGTTCAGATAAATGAGTTTCCTGACCAGTCTCCACTCACTTATGTGAGCACTGAGGCTGCTGCACAAGAAATGCAAGTGGCTGCAAGTGAGATGGAGGCAGTGCTGTAGCAACATAGGTTTTGATGACTTTAAGCCACCCTGGAATTTCATCTTGCTAAATTTAATTTAGGTGATTAGTGACGTATACTATAAAAATTCTTTTCTTTGCCAGGGAAATCACTTGTGAAATGAGATATTTCTTAATGTGACTATGTGACCAAGTTACTAAACAGGCAGGAAAAGGAAGCAACACAATATCCTCATGACAAAGGCAGGCAAAAAGGTAATAATGTAATGTATATCTTGACAGAGAAATCTACGCAGGCCAGTTAATCAGATCTAGTTTGGTTGTCTTTGCAGAACGTTTTTTTGTGACTCCTAGTAATAATACGAGACTGAGGTGCTTGTGCAGGGACACAAGAGACTGAGTCCATAATTCAGAACCCAAAGACACCAAGCACACCATTCCTACTCTCTATTGAAGACAGTTATCATACGTCTGAGATCCATAACTCACTGCTGTGAAATTTGTGATTTTGCAAGAATATTTCTTGAGTATGAAGCTGAGGAGTCTCTGTATCAGTTTAATGGCTGGACCTTTGCATTTCTATTTTAGTGACTGTGCCTATCGTAGTTTAAAATTATTAATAGTTTTAACAGAAAACAGACCCCCTTTTACAGATCCACGACAACAAGTGCTAATAGCTGTGTCCAATGACTCTTAAGCTTCTTCATATAAATGAGACCATGTATCCCATTATGTGCCACTTGCTCTTTCCCTTTCTTCTGGGGTCAAATTTCAAAATATATAGGATATCTACTAGTATTGCACACCAATATTTGCAAGATTTCCAGCCAGCTACAGTGTGAAGATGCAGGCTTGCAAAATCTAACACACATGTATTTTGCTTACTGATGATTTAGCTCCTATTTCCCAGAGCAAGTGAGTGAAAAAGGGGATGAGATATAATTCATGAAACTCCAGGTGCTGAAAATTATTTATATTAGCAGCTTTGCCTAATTAGTTTAATTTTAAAAGTCTCTCTCTCTATGAGATAGATTTAGGGAATACTAAAGCAGTGCTTTAGTGACTTTTTTTTTCTTATTTTCAGATTAATTCTTTCAAGCAGGGCTGAACATCTGCTTTTATTTAGCATTACACTGGAAGTCAAACCTCAAGGAAATTCCATGTAAAATATAATTATAAATAAGTATTAATAGCTCACAGATAACTTCAAAGAGGGCTTGCTATAGATTTTCATAGTCAAATACTGTAAATATTATTGAGAGCTGGGAATGCATTATAAATCTTATGAATCATGACAATGAAATCTGAATACTATGAATAACTATCAAACTCTTAGAAAACCTATTTTTTAAAAAAAAATCCCTATTTTAAATACTTAGAGAACAGGTTTCAACATGATGTTTACATAATAGCTTAGGATGGAATAATGTATATTCTTTAAAATTCAGCAAAATATATTGCCTACTTTCCTTTATTTTCCTTCTTATTATTAACATAGTACATATGTTTATGCATGATCATATTTGCCATGGGAAATACTCCAAGTATTTTGCAGACCCAAGAATACTGGAAGTGATTAATTATGTTATTGTGTTAATGTGCACTGCTCTCTCACAGGGCAAATACAATATTTGATAAAATCTTTGAGAATCATCCTGGATGCTTCCCAGCATCCTGAGGGAAGAGGGAGAGGAATCATATCTGGACAGTCCTACTGGGATTATGGAGATGGAAGTTAGAAATGCAGAAGGAGGTAGAGCAATCTCAAGAGTCTGGACACTGTTCATGGTGCACTTTGTACCTTTGTGCATCTTGTTCCTGCTGAAGGCCTACAGGGATCCAGGAGATAGACAGAGTGCTGCTTATCCTAAGTTCCTAGTTCAGAAAGATATTTAGGGAACTCTCAGCACAAACTCAAGTGTCTCAGATGAAACTGCATCAGCAGTAAACAAAGCTAACATCTTGAGAACATGCCACACATCCTCTTCAGAAGAGCTTTCAGATTTGAGCACTTTTCTAGGGCCTACAACTTAATTCCTGTGCTTAATGAAAAGGTGGCACATCACTGAGTAACCAACCAAGTGTCCTACAGTAAGGTCAGAGAACAAATGGCTCTGTCTTGGAGTGTGTGCGGGTCTACAGGCAAGTTAGGTTGGAGAAGTTTTCAGTGATAGCAGCTTTTCTTATTAGTCATTTAGGCCACTAGTTCAATCTCTCTCATTGAGCAATGTGTCCTCTGCTGAATAATAATGAACTATTAGAATTTGTATGGGCTTCTTATTGCATATTTTTAAATTATGTATAACTTCTACTGCGCAAGTGGGACTGCTGACATCAAGCTGCTCTAGTTTTTAAGCTTCCGGGGAGCTACAGAGCTCGTCAATAAATTCATGCTATACTAATTATTTTCATACCCCTGATTTCTCCATTAACTTTAATTAATCTCCAAGGTTGATGGCCTATAACATACAGGCATATAAATATCTTATATCTACGTACATAAATGCACATCGCTCCTTATCAAATTATTTTTTCCAGCATCAAGTCTCAGAGTTAGGCCTTCTGTGTTTATTCATTCATGAAGTAACTTATCAGCATAGTGAAAAGGTTTTTCGGAGGTGTTTTGCTAGGGCTGCATAGATAACGCCATAGCAGATGGTAGGACTTTTTCCTTCATGGGGGCAGCTGATTCCTAGTGTATCGTACACTGCTCTGGGAGAAGTCAAATTGGAAACTCACTTCTCTGTCCTGAGAGTTCAAAAACCGGTATCTGCAACAGTGTTTGTAGCATACCAGGTATGCTCTTTAGCCTCTAGCTCCAACACTTGCTGAAATATATCCAGATCTACAGCATCTAATGGATTTGACCAAATTCAAAGTAAATTGTTAACCATGGCTCTGCAATCTTCCTATGCACAGAACAAATAGGACTGTTGTATAGTATACACACATTTTGGCCACATCATGGGGTTTTTTTTCTGAGAGAATCAGATGATTTTTTAAATTTCACTGCCAGCCCCTGAATTGGTTTGACACTGCTTTTGACAAACCATTTGGTCCCTCAGCGATGGCAATTGGGTCCACCTGAGCATATGCAGGCAGGGGTTACACCACCTACTCCAAATATCCAAAGCCTTCCTGTCCTATATATCTGTCTACAATGGTAAAGAGAGCAAATGATGGCAAAGACATCAGGGCCAGTGGCAGTAGGTGGCAGGGTACCAATCTCATCTATTCAAAACAAAGCTATCTCCTGCTAGAGTCAGACATAGTGCCTTCCCTGTGTTCTTAGGCCATGGTCCTAAGAGGTGTTGATACTCGTGTTGTGTACAGAGCCTCTTCTACCCCCCAACCCCAAGGAGAGTGTCTCTAGCCTCCAGCACCTGCCAGTTTTTTTTCTGAACTGTGTTTGCGCAGGCGCATTGTGGGCATTGACTGGATGATGTTTGTGTGCATGATGGTTGAGTTTTTTTATATGATGTTTCTTTTGCAGTGTTATTTTTCTGTGCCTCAGGACTGGCTGAATTATCTTACAGCTTATAACACAGGCTCATTGCACAGGCACACTTCATGTCCCACTTTTCCATGTTTAAAATGATGGTCCTTAACTCTTCTGTTCTGGCTAAACATGCATACATGCATTATGGTTGCAATATTATTTACTGATTTTCACTTCTATCCTGACTATTTAGGAAAATACATCATATCCCACATTTCAACAAAATGGCTTCTTCTATGCTCATGTTTGTCTTCACTTATAGTCAACGATCAGCTCTCAATTGTTAAGGAACACTTTGGAAGTGATTTTCTCTAATGTTTATTCGGGCAAGAGAAGGATTTTGCACCAGTTTAAGCGTGACTCAGTGTTTGGTAAAGATTTTTATAGCTGTAGCTTCTGGCAGTATTAATTAGAGCCAAATATAATGTGATAGACAGGTTTTGCCAGTTTAAAATGCTCAACAGAACTCCCTCTGTCTCCTTTAAAAATCAAATGGAGATTTTGACTGCATTTGCATGCCTGAATTGTTAGACTCCTTGAATGTTATACTCCATAAATATAATAGTCTATATGCATATTAAATAACCAGAAGATTACTTAAGTAGATAACCAGATGTCCATGTGTGTGCATATAGCATTAGGAATGGCACAATATTAAGCATAATAAATATTTTGGACCTGTTCTTCATTACATTGTTGCTAACAGTGTTTTTCAATCTCATCTTAAATTTTTCTGGTCAGTCTCTCCATTACTGACACATAAGTAATTTTTCAGTTATCACAGTTGTTAATTTCAGGTTTCTATTTGACTGGAGTTGGTGCTAAGCTATTAATTGGAAAAGTTAGTACATTTTTAATGAAGTATTTTCTGTCATTATCTGCTCCAGTGGCTCTCTGGATCCCAAACAAAGACACTTAATTAGTGGTTCAGTCTCTCTCTGGTCCAGCAAATGTTTTAATCAACTACAAGGTATAAGAGCCAGTAAGAAAAATCCAAAAATCAGTGTACATCCTTAAAGAGCACCATTACTTTGGTTTCTTTCTGCACTCACAGCTTCTTTGAGAGAATGTAGTATATTTTTTCCTGAAACACATATCAAGAACTATGCTTTGTGTAAAATGAAGTAATTGTTTTCTGGCCAGCCCTTTTACAGCTTCCAAACTTCACTTTCTGAAGACAAAGTAATCTTCAACAGTATCTTATCCCAAGGGCAGCAGGAAGAAATGTGAGTTGTTTATCCAGTAAATCTTAGTATGTTTTCTAGAAAATGGATTTTTTAACATGTAAAGATGTGGTTTTTAACCATATATGCCATGTTACCAGGATCGCAAAGTGACTCAAATACAAAATGTCAAGTATGCTTTCTTTGGTTTTTTAAGTGAAACAGTTAAAACAGTGAAAACACGCCCCTGTTACTCTACCTGTTTGGACATAACATTAATAACGTTAAAACAATTTTCTGTGCAATTTCCTGGAACTCAGATGACCAAAATAGACTCATCAACTCTCCTTCATTAAGCATTCAGTTGTTAATCATAAATAGTAGGTAATGTCTGTTGTTAATTATTGCATCTTTTTAACCGTGGCTGATCTCCTAATTTGACTTTGAAATTTCTGTATCCCAACCTTCCTTGCAGTTTCTAGGTTGCCAAATCATCGTGTTATTTGAGTGCAGACCTTGGCAATTGTTCCCACTTCACCAAGATACAATATCTTTCAGCCTCCTTGAATGCTATCTCCAGCAGCCTGAGCATGCACAGACCAAAGGTAGAATCACTAGCCCTGTGCTTGTTCCATACTTTTCAACCTTCTAGGGCAGATTAATTTCTCTGCTTCTCCTGATAACTGCAGATGCAAGGAATAGGTAAGCTTTTGTATGTCAGTCCTTTGTTGTTACAAGTCACTCGTTTCCTCCACTGTGGTAATGGTTCACATGCTTAAAATCAATAACTCAGTGACAGAAACTGATGTCAGTACAGAGTTTTGAGTTCTCAAACAAAAAAAAAAGTATTTGGGAAGCCCAAAGCTTCACAAGTCCTGCATAGCTCATCCATAGCCCACGTGGCTTGCCCAAACCTGCCTGAAGCCTTGACAGCTCACCCAAAGACCTCCCAAACCTCCATGGCTCGCCCAAAGCTCCCCAAAGCCTGCACAGCTCTCCCAAAGCAGCCCAAAGGGCTTTTGGTTTACCAAGAGGTAAAAGTGAAAAACTGTAAGAGCCGCAAGGTTTTGATCAAGTAGAAGTTTTTGTTATGTTATATTACTAGTGTACCGCAGAATGGAAAGAAAAATAACAATGAAGTAAAAATTTTAAGAAATTTTGAGAATCTGTTTTGTCCATAACATTAATTATTTACAGCTAACAGTGTGATCCAACACTAACAATGATCCTAACTAATAGGAAAGGAAAGTGCAAAGCTAAGTCCATGTCTTTAAGGCCAGTAGGTAAACATATGTGTTTAAATTTTGATTTTTTTTTTTTCCAGACCCTGACAGGACTGCCTTGGGACTGCCAGTGGAGTCACTGTCGAGCTCTGCCTTGGAACTGCCAGAGAAGTCTCTTAAATCATGCATTGATCAGCACTCTAGTTAACAGAATGGGCATGAATTTAAGTTATCTTGGAAAAGAAGATGAAACTAAATTTACCTTTTCAGCAGGTAGCTGATATTGATGGTTGAAGTTACATTTACTGTTGTATTGTTTTGAGTGGGATGATTGTAATGAAAAAGTCTTTTAGAGTACAAAGTTTATTACTAATGAAGATAAAGAAGACTGCAGTTTCATGTTTCAATAAATACTTTTTGTTCTCTGGAGTGGTGGGGTTTGTTTTGTCTGCTTTACAATTTAATTAAGTTAATTGTTTTGAATCACAGCAGTAGCAGAAAATGGCATTCTTCCTGGGAGTAAATATTTTATATAAATAATTAAAAAGAAATATTATTTTTTAAAAAAAAAAAATGCTCCCAGAGACCAGGCCCTTTTCTACCACTGCACCGGTTTTATTTTATTATACCTATTCTACAGCATACAAAACCTTAACCCACTCTATACAGTAACAACATGCAGTATGCACTACTCTACCCCACTCAATAAAAAAATACTACTTAACTCTAGTTACCAAAATTATTATGCAAAGTAGGTAACATTTTCTTTCAAGCATAGTGAAACCTCATCAACCAACTACCAAACAACCAGCACCACACATAAATAACACCAACCATCCTACAAACTGTCTATATACCACACAACCTAATACAGTCCCTAAAACACAAACAAAAAAAAGAAACCGAAGGACCAAACAAAATATACAAATTAACCTAACAACTTATTAATACAAACACAACACACATCACATACCTAAAACAAAATGACTGAAAAACAGACACACAAACTCAAAACCAAAAATCAACAGCAAAAAAAGCATAAATACTGCATACAGACCATAGACAACACCACTCCCCACATTAACTACCAACTAAAAGCAAACAAAACCACTTACAACAAACTACAAAATAAATCAATTATGCAAATCCAGTCAAATGAAAAATAAAATCACACACGTCAAACATCAGCAACTACCAAATGAACTACAGAAAAACCTTAAACTCAACATGAAAAACACATGCAAACGCGTCCAAACCCACAGTAACTATTCAACACAACACAAACAGTAAAAATCAAAAATCAACTCCACAACACACAAACAACATAAAATACCTGTAAAGTACACCAAAGACCACATCACCACATGCAACCCACATTAACAGTCACCACACTAAAAACAAACCAGACAGAAAAATAAATATAATACACTAAATAACAACCAGTACACCAAATTAAACACAAACTTCACCACCACTGTCAACACCTAAAACATCCCATGACTGCACAACACACTACCAGCCCACACAAGTACTCCCTACCACACCCCACTAAAAAAAAAGCAAAATATGACACAAAGCACACCCCCAGCCTCACATCACCTACAACAGGCTGCACCTATGACTACACAACACGCAAAGAGTACACCGTGAAACACAACACACAGCAACAACCACGCCCAGCAACCTCAACACCGAAAAACCCACAAACCCTCACAGAGGCCCTTCTCCACACAAACCAACATGATCCTTTACGCGCTAACACACATGCTAATGCTCCATACACTCATATTTATAACTGCAGCTGCAGAAAACCTGTGCACAAAATATCTACAACCCCAAAACCACAACCCTCAAAGAACAATGACACCAGATGCCCTAAATAATTGCTACCAGACTTGACAAACCACAAAGCACATATACACAACAAGCTTCGATACCAAATTATGAAGGAAACCATTCTTTCATTTCTACCACCTGTACTCACTTTGTTACTCTCTCCCTCTTTCTGGGTGACTGTACAGTATTGTCATCCCATTTCCTACCATTCCACTGTCTCTCTGACATCAAATTCAATTTCCACTACACAACCCTGACAATACACAAAATACCCACATTGTAAAGCAACAACACAAAAATCTACTTTCACACATTTGAGACTTTGCATCTAAAAATACACCAAAAGAGCTCAATTATCACTATGTCAATACTCAACCCAAACACCACATTTCACTGCACCCTAAGAAACTTCTCAGTCCCCAGGTTGCCACACAGACACCAACCAATCCCACCTCTTCAACTACAAGGATGGAATCAAGGTCCAGACACCACCACTCCCTCAGAATCAGGCCCTAACAACCTAAAACTGAAAAAATTTCATATATTGACAGATGCAACTCACATATACACATTGAAACTTAGCCACACCACCAACACTTACCTACAACACCCCACCTGTTGACAATACCACATCAATATACAACCATACACAACACCTGCAATCTTACCCTCAGCTGGTACCAGCCAGATGCCACATATAACCAAACATCGCAGAATCAACTGGTACAATAAAAGTGCACATGACAGGATGAACTAAGAATCTCACATTAAAAAATAATGTTACACTAAGTTACACATTACACAATCACACTGCCATTAAGTGTGGTTTTAGGGTTAGGGTTTGGGGTTAGAGGTTAGGTTTAGGGGTTAGGAGCAGGATTGGCCTTTGGGGTAGAGTTTAAGTTAGGGTTAGTGTTTATATTATGGTTAGGGTTTAGGGTTGGGGCTTAGAGGTGAGGGTTAGTTTTAGAGTTAGGGTTAGATGTTATGGGTTAGGGTAAGTGTTATTGGTTAGGTTTATGATTAGGATTAGGGTTAGGGATTAGAATTAGGGTTAGGGCAAGGGTTAAGGTTAGGATTAGGCTTAGGGATATTAGGGCTGGGGTTAGGGTTAATGTTAATTTTAGAATTTAGTTTTCAGGTTAGGTTTGGGGATTAACGTTGGAGTTAGGAGTTATGGTTTCTGTTAGGTTTAGGGGCCATTAGGGATAGGGACGTAAGAGTTAGATTTAGGGGTTACGGTCAGTGACTATTAGGGTTAGGTGTAGAGTTAAGAATATTGGGGTTAGGGTTACAGTTTAGTGTTTGGGTTATATTAAATATAATGAAAGAAGATGAACAGCTGGTGTACAGAGAATTTTCTTGAAAATATTTAGTAGAGTAGAGTTTGTACATGGTATTATTGAGTCCACACTTCTAAATCTGCTTGTCATGAAAATCCATTAGTGCCCATGATCTCCTTCAGGGAGATCACTCACTAAAATGTGTCCTGGGAATCAGACAACACATATTAGACAACTCAGTGGAGAATGAGGGTGAGGTCATGTGCTGTTTGGTTGAGGTGCTGGAGGCAATATAGGTACAGTGATAATTACTGCAGTAGAAAAGTCAAGATAACATAGATCAACTGAGTACTTCTGATATGCAACATGGCTTCTGTTACATAACCATGACTTTAGGGCTCAAAAAGATTTTACTGATATTCAGGTTAATCTGAACGATGTCAGTACCTAGTAGAAGTGAACTTGCATATGATCAAATGTATTTTTACTTCTTTGAGGAATGTGAAGTTCTTATCTAACATTTATACCAAGAATAAAGAAACATTCAGAGAAAAATTAAGATGGTTTAATAGGTAGATAGCTGGAAAGGGGAACAAACAAAGGTATCAGATTATACAATATGCCATTTGAAATTTCTGTTTGCCTAGGACTTTCAAAGAGTACATGGAACAGGCTGGAGGTCTGTCTAGGCAATGGGTTAGAGACTGACAAGGAATGTGGCAGGATTCAGGGCTGGTGCCTGAGATCAAGGCCAGTGGTAGTCAAGATCCAGGACACCTATGGAGAAATTAACTGTATTACCTGTAGTTGTATCAGCTACACAGGGGAAGGGTCCCAAAAGACATTCCATGGACAAACCAGAGTAAGGTCAACACTAAGCAGTTATTGGAATGCTGTAATTCCAAAAATGGAGGACAGACTCTTCTGCAAAGAAAAGACAAGACTAACACAAGGCCAGAAAGAGTCAAGTTACTGGCTCAGCTAAATAATCTCAACTATAAAGCTAGTACTTTTGGACAAGTTTGTGCCATCTGCCCTTTAGCCAGTAGCCCCTCCTGAATCACTTTCATCTGTGAAGCTCACAGGAGTGCCCCACAGATGTAGAACAAACCTAGTGATAATAACGCTGTCTCATAATAACGCTGTCTCATTAGAATTTGAGATCTCCATAGTCACTGGTGTTGCCTGCACCCCTTTATTTCAGGTGTTTTTATGCAGTGTTTGACTCTAAATCCTTAGATCCCAGCCCTCTAAGTACTGTGAAGTTCAGGTCCATAGCCTGGCTGTTGGTATGAATTACCCAACCTTTCTGTCCAGATCCATGCCCTAGATTTGAGCCTAATTATGCTTTAAAGTTTGGAAAGCTGAATCTGCTCCATCCTTAATGCTAGTGGAACACATCTTGATGTGGCCTCAAGGGTGCTGAAACTTTCTTTTACTGTTTCTTTCTTGTATACCACAGGGTGAGCATATTGCAGCTAGACATGCTGTATCCACCTCAGGTTCACTTTGTCCAAGAAATATTTAGGATTCTACAGGGCTCACTAGTTTTGTGTGCTCTCTAATCCAGGTATAGATTTTACTATGCATGTATCTTTCTCCCAAATATTTGTGTGAATTATTCCAACTCCACCTGCCCCATTAGCTTGAACCAAGAATGTTGTAATGCAGTTCAACCCCTCAACTCTTTGTTGCAAATCTGCAGTCAAGTGTTGTAAACCCTTACTGGAAAAGGCCACGCAGAACTGAGGGAGCTGATTGCTAGACTAATGGAGCACTATCGCACATTTTGTGGTTTTGCTCTGAAGAATTGATATGCTTTCCCTGAAGTAAGACTGTTAATTTACCATCTGTATTACTTCAATGGCTAAGAATAAACCAGACTGTCCTGGTTGGGTTGCTATCTGAAATTCATTATGAAATAGATTTTTTAGTCTTCATAATGTTTTCCCTCTTGCTGCATCCCTTTATTTTGCAGACAAATCTCTTTAAATAGTACAAAGGTACTGCTTGCAAACACATGCCCTTCCCCAAATATAAGGTGTTTTCGTCAACTTCCCTAGGCAGTCAGAAGCAACAAGGTGCCACAGCTGTCTGAAAAGTACAACTCTGAGTTTCCAAAGCAGCGCAGAGTGACCTGTATGTCGTCCCCACCGGGCCTTGCCTCCTTACCTCAGTGAGTCAAGAATTCATCAAGTATTTCGGTACATCTATTATGTTATTTACTGTTTGTAAGTAGTCTTCTGAGGTGTGTCTGGCAAGACTACAAAAAGTAGTGAGATCTGAAGCCTGCTTCATGAATTATTGCGTGATAAGTTGGAAGAACTCCATACTTCTAAAACTAAGTTGACTTCTTAAGAAAACCTGCCATAACTGTGCTGCAGCTCTAGCCCTTACATTCCCTGAGCAAAACCCTATATTTTTAGTGCATTTTTGGTGTCTCTTTCCTCTTGCAGTATGTGTTTTGCCTGCTCATTTTCACATAGAACACTGAGCTTTCTAATGAGGTTGTTTTGGGCAGGGGAGGCCATTCTTCCCAGTGTTACTTCCCCTCAATGACTTCAGATGTTCCATGTATTTTTATTCACCATTTTAAGGGAAAGAGCTGTACTGGCTTCTATTAAAAATACTAGGATTCTGCCGCTATCTCAACTCAGGAACCGAGGCCTGAGATATGGGAACGAGCCAATGCTTTTTCCTCACTATGGCTGTATCCCATGCAGTTCCACCCATCCCTGTTCTTCTGAGTCCTTAAGATATTGTCTTGGTCTCAGTATTTTATACTTCAAGGCTCAGCTGGCTTCCTGCATTATACAAAGGCTGCTACAGGGCCTTTCAGGAAAGTAAAAAGCAGCACTGCAGAAGCTTAAAATATCTGGCTTTTGGGATGCCATGCAGCTTGCCGTGTCCTAATCAGATGAGAAAGTCTTCTCTTAAGGCTGTGAGAATTTGAGAGAAAAGTGGTAAACAGGTGGGAGGAACTCTTTAGATTTTGACTGTTTTTAGGTCTTTCTTTTTATATGCCTGCCATAATGGGCCCATTCAAGAACTATATTGTCCAGAAAAATTCAAAAGCTGTAATAATTAATTAATCAAGTATTAATAATAATTGAACACTAGAGAGAAATAGGGCACAGAAGAAGTGGGTGTAAGTTTCACAGTAAAAGACACACTGTGACTGACTGTCTTCACACCCTCACCCCCCCATTTTAATTAGGAAGAATTCATTTGTTCCCTTCTTCAAGGAATTGCTGTGGTAAGAAATCCATGTCTCTTGAAGATGATGAGATATATCTGTCACACAAATAACACTTAAAGTGAGTTAAAGCAACAGGAGATGAAAAAAGGGAATTAAAACAAGGCAAAACTTTGAAAGTGCCCGTAAGAACAACAAATCAGCATCGGAAGACCCATCATATGCCAGGGTAAAAATTGATAAAATAGAAAATAAGCTGTGGATTTTAGTTCTGCCTGTCAGATTCACTTCACGCAGACTTTCAAAAAGGTACAACTACTGGCAACAATAGGAATTTATGGTTTGGTTTGGTTTGGTTTGGTTTGGTTTGGTTGGGTTGGGTTGGGTTTGGTTTGTTGTAAAAGCTGCTCTGTTGCTGCTAGTGTACTAGCATTATTTTAAGCTTGCCTTCAATGCGTGTTGTTTTTAACTCTGCAGTACGTGATTACAGGAGCAGAGACTGCATATGCGCATGCCTGTGTGTGCAAGGCAGCAAGTGAGCATGCTGTCATTTAGCAGGCCTAAATGACTGCTCTAACAAACTGAGATTATGCAACAAAGCTGCCATATTCTCAGCTGTAAATGAGACGTAGTAAATTAGCTCTTGTGCTTTTCAGTGTTGTGCAATGGAAGTGGACAGTTATCTGAGTTCATCTGACCCCAAATCAGAAACGGGAATAGCATCATTTAATTCTCATCTTTCTCTGCCAGAAGCCCTGGTTTTTAAGTTTCCACTTCCTGAGCTGCAGGTTACTGTTTACAGCAAAAACCCTCAAATGTTCCCATCTGTAAGCTCCCCAAATTGGAACTCCCATAAAATAACTGTACTAAAGCTCTGCTCGCAGAACCCCTTTACCCTCAAGATTCACAGTCACAGATGGGCTGATGTTGGAAGGGACCTCTAGAGGTCATTAGATCCAAAACATATTCAAGCAGGACCACCCAGAACTGGTTGCCTAGGATTGTGTCCAGGTAGCTTTTGAATATCTCCAAGGTTGGAAATTCCACAACCTCCTTGGGCAACGGCCCTCTTTCTAACACATCACAGGATACTGTTAGCCACCTTTGCATCACAGACCCATTGCTGGGTTATGTTCAACTTGGTGTCCACCAGGACCACCAGGTTGTAATATGTAAAGCTACTTTCCAGCTGGTCAGTCCCCAGCATGTACTGCTGTGTGCCCTTCCAACCACAGGACTACACCCTCTTCCTCATCACAGTCCCCACATTGCCTCCTTCCACCCCTCAGTTTCTGCTCCCACTTAGATGACCCTCTACCCTATAGCTTGCAGCCCCCGTCCTCAGCCCACTGGTTTACTGTCTGCAGTTACTCTGCAACTCCCTTCTTACTATTTTAAAAATGTTGATAATTCTTCCTTCCTCCTCCACCCCTGGACTTGGATTACTCTCCAGTATCCATTTGTCATTGATTCCACCTCCTTTCCTGACTTTCCACACATGAAAAACAATAGTTGGCTCCAGGCTGCAGCTATCAAAAATCTGCCTAGACATATTTAGAGGAAAAAAAAAGAGCAGCTGTCTGGGAAAAAAGAAATATGCACGATAGCCTGTATTATACAAGTAGGCATTTTCTTGTGAGCTAGTAATTATTGTTATCAAGGCAGAATCGTACAAAACTGACTGGAACTCTTTCAATTAGGAATGAATGCCAACATAAAGTTTGAAATGCTCAGAGATTTAATACAATTTTATTTCTTTTGTCCTGTATCTTTTCCTATAAATAAGAATTAATGCACTTGGACAAAAGCGGGACACATTGCAGTATTTTTAACAAGCTTTCCTTTCAGTATGCAGCAAATCCTGTCAGTCTCTTAAGTGGGGTAAGCAGATGTATTGAGTTACCTGCCACTTTGCCAAATGAGCCCTTCTGTCTCATCCCTGCAATTCACTTCTTCTCCAGCAGTCTATTCAAGAATCAAAGCATTCATAAAGGAAAGCCAAACCCCTCTAAAATTTAGGATTCTTCAGTTTCATTAAATACTCAAAAAAATACAGATCTTTTTCATTCAGCTGGTATGTTATTTCCATTTCAGTTTGAAAACCAGATGATTTTCCAGAGCAAAATAATCTCTTTTGAGCCAATTGGCTCAGGAGTTTAGAATACAGAATTCAGAAAAAATACATTGCATATGGTTTTGATTAGAAATAAGATTTTTTTTTCATCAGATTCTGTTAAAACATGAAACGCCAGGCACAGGACTTTCAAGGATAAAGTAGCAAAGGAAATTCCCCAGAAAACCAGTAAGTTTCTCAGATTGGTGCTGTCAGATCACAACACTGTGAGTGAATTACATTATATGATGAAAGGGTTGTTTGAGTCTCTCTCTTTTTGTGCTTTTCTCCTCTTGTTCAGGCCTAGTGAACACAGAACACAAAATGGAGAATAGAGAAGCAGAGCAAGCAGGAGTGGTTATGGCAAGTTACTAAATGCGTGCTGATTGAGTTCCTAGCAAACCTTCAGAATAGGGTGAGGAAAAGGCAATGATAGGCAAAAAAGGGTGAAGTACAAGATATGCTTGCAGGTGACGAATGTATATGACTGTTGCGAGATTCACATGGTGACTGAAGCCAAGAAAACAGATAAAAAAAAATGGATGATGTGTAGATGAGGAAGAGGTAACAGAACTGGGGAAGACTTACCAGAGTACAGAAGGTAATACAGAGGCTGAGGTCTGGCTGCAGAGGCACAAAAGCTTATTGCCAGAAAAAAAGAAACCAAATAGAAACTCATATGTGTATCTTTCTCTGTCCAGTCACTGAAAAAACTACTTGTATTGGAGACTAAAACCCCTTCACTTGATACTGAAAAGACATTGTGTATTTTTTAAACATTTTACCTGATTTGTGCTTTTCTATTTTTATTTTAGATTGTCATTATAAATGGTTATGAAGTGTTTCTTTGTATTCTATGTTTTCACGTTGTCTTCTTTCTTAATGTGGACTCTACTGAATAAGATCTTTTAATGATAAAATCAGTATTGCCTATTTAACATAGAGAAGATAGTTATGGAAGCAAATCGGTTAGAGTATTTGAACTGCTCTAAATCAATAAGTCAATAAGATTTATTTTTTTAAATCAACTTTTATTTCTAGATACTCCCCTTGATCCTGGGATTCAGAATCATAGAATCATAGAATGGTTTGGGATGGAAGGGACCTTAAAGATCATCTAGTTCCAACCATCTTGCCGTGTGCAGGGCCACTTCCCACTAGACCAGGCTCTTCAAGACCCCATCCAATCTGGCCTTGAACACTTTCAGGAACGGAGATCTGCAACTTCCCTGGGCAACATCTTCCAGTGCCTCATCACCCTCATTGTGAAGAATTTTTTCTTAATGTCTTATATAAATCTTCCACCTTCCAATTTAAATCCATTCCCCCAAGTCCTATCACTACATGCTCTTGTAACAAGTCCCTCCCCAGCTTTCTTGTAGGCCCCCTTCAGATATTGGAAAGCAAAAGGAAGGAGGGAGTTAGGAAAGAATCACCCCTCTCATTAGCTGCCCCAAGCCCTTGAAGTCTCTTTTGATCATCCTTGGGCTATGTACTGCAGCTTTGTCACCTCCCACATTGAAAAGCAGTAACGAGTAGTAGTCTAAGGGTTGTACCAGACCGGGGAGTTCCCTAACCCAGGCTCCTTATTTAACTTAAATCATGAATATAGCCTGAGAATACCAGTAGGAATGCTTGTCATCTCTCTGGGTGACACTCTCTTCTTCATCTACACTCTATTTTTACAATAGAGAGTGTGGTGATAGGGAAGAAGCAATCAATTCCAGTGATTGTACTCTCATGCAATCTGGGTTAGCAGAATCAGTGTCAGTAGAACCAACAAATCAGTATAATCAGCACAACAGTTGTATACACGAGCAGTTTAAAATGTGAAGATTTGTGTGTGTTTAATGTTTGAGAAAAGGAGCACATTGACAATATCTGAATCTCACATCTTCCATTTCTCCACAGAAGGGTTACACAGGGGAAGCTGGAGCATGGGAGCCTTAACAGTGACATAATGTGGTGTTGGTCACTTGGTTACCTGTTATTCCCATCTAGGGCATGAGATCACCTTCAAACTGAGAATATAAAGACACGTCTTTAACTGTCACCAGTAGCAGACTTCTAGGCCTCAGTGTAATATAGACATTACCAGACTGCAGACCTTCTGCCATGGAGATTGGAACTGCACGCTATAATGCAGCCTTCCAGAATCTCTCAGGAGTAATAGCAGAATAACTCTGGAATATACAACACTCATCATGTATTTCCTTCATCACCATAACAATGTGCTTTGGTAGTGTGTTATTGGATGAGAATAAATCCTTGGTACTTCATACTTGGGGGGTTCCTGCAGCTGAATGCAGACTTCTGTACATTTTGGTTTAAAATTCCAGCATGATTATGATGGCAAGGGGGGCACAAAGCTTCAGCTCCTTGAACATTTCTGTCCTCTGCCCTCCAGCCTTGTGAGGAGACATATTCTGACTTTTTAGAGACAGAAGTGCCGCATTTGCTACAGGAATCATCCTGCCGGCTACTGACTGGAGGCTGTGACTCCTTGTGGGTGGCACACAGCCAGAAGCTGAACCGCAGGAATTAATCCTAAACACACCTACAGCCTCTAAAGGCTTTGAAAACTAATCGGCTTGTTTTTCCTCAGAGAAAGGTGTGAGGGAAAGGTAATAAATTACAAAAAGAAATAACAAATGGGGACAACATAACCTTTTTTAAAATGTTGCTTTTCTCAGCGTATTTCTTTTGATACCTAGGTTCAGAAGCAACACTCAGCACATCTCTTAGCTGCTTGCTGCATCATTTTTCACAATTAGAGTGTGCGACCAGAGCACTGCTGGCTTCCATTGCATTTTTCCCATTATTTCACTTTTATAAGAAGAAATCCAAAATAGTTAGTTGAATATGAAGAGGTTAACAAGAGAGTGAATTTCCTCTACAAAGCAGAATGAAGGGAAGCATTCCCATGGCCTTTCATTAATCTGCTTCAACTCTGTCAGCTGCTATTCAAGGTGTCATAACTAGTAACAGAGAAAACATTAAATTCTGAATTTAAACAGTCTGAAAGCCAAAAATATGAAATAGTGTGTCATAATACATGAGGATATATCTGAAGAGCTACTGTTTTGAATGGTCTGAGAAAATCCTGAAGGCTAGTGATGAAGTTTTGCACTTGAGAGCCAAACTAGTTCAGTGTCCAGAAATTCTTATAGTTTCAGATCCTTTTTTTTGTTTCATTGTAAGGTTTTCTAACGCCTGTTCAATGGTCTGTATTGCTGTGAAAGATGATGGAACAATTCTACTGGTTTGCTCATCATTTAATTTATGCACACTGTGTGGTATGTCCTACTGAAAAACAGTGACTGTGCTTTGGGACAAGAGGGTGTCCCTAATTTCAGTGACTGCCATGCTCCAAGTGGAGTGGAAGTCTCTAGAGACACTACTTTCTTCAGAGCTACCCAGCACACAGAGCATGGGGAGGTTCCCAGTGTGCTGAGAAGGACAAGACCTGCATCATCAGAGAGGTGTTGGGAGGCTGGAGAAAATGGAGAGGAGGGGGAAAGTGTTTTCCTTGCAGCACAGGGCAGGCGCAGGTCAAGCTTTAGAACTGACTGCAAAGAAAAGATGTTGCTAGAAATGCAAAGGTAGTTGTGCATGGAACACTGAAACCAGGATGCTACTGGAGAGGAGCTGGACTGCAAACAACAGGAAAGGCTGCCTCACCACACAGAGAGTGTCAGAGGAGGGACTGGGTTCTGTGTCAAGTAGTAAGATGGAGTGGCATTTAATGTTTTTGTTTGTTAATGAAATCTGACTTGGAAGTTCAGAGGTTTTCTACTTTTAGGCAACTCCTTTATGGGAATGCTTCTGCCTCAAATTGATACTCTATCGTGGCTAATTTGCTTTCTGCTCCTGGCATGTATACTTATGAAACTGCATCCACATTATCAAAAGTACAATAATAGGAACATTTACTTGTCGGCTGAACAAAGCCAAAGGATTCAATGGATGTGGAAATTGAGCATGTTGTAAATGCACATAAGGCCAGGGCTGGAGAGGCTTGATGTACTGCTGGCATTTTGTGCCTGGGCAGCTGTAACTATCAAAGGAATATTTGTGCAGAATTGCCATATTCACCATACAAAAATAAACCTGAATGCATTTGTTCTAAAAAATAAACCTGAATGCATTTGTTCTAAAAAATAAAATGTTCTCCTCTCATTTTGTTTGCCAGAAAATCATGACAGACAATTCTGCCTCTGAGGAGCTGAGCTTCCCTGAATGACAGGAACGGAAGGCAGCCTAAATGAGATCAAAAAGTATTAGCTATTGCAGCAAAGGAGAGGAGGGAGGGAAGGCAGTAGTGGTGGGCAGCAGGAAATAGGTCTGTGAAAGAAAGTGGAGATTCTGTGCATGTACAGACTCACAGATAGGAGGGACACTTGTATACATGCTCCCTCATACCTGTTGGCACATCAAAAAGTGTGTGACTAGTGGAAGGGTGAGTGGTGTAGTTATGCCTATATGTCTGGAGGACAGTGAACTATTGGTCATTGCTATCGGTGATAGTTTCAATTAAGTTTTCCTTTCAGGGCAAGACAACTTAAAAAAATCCCACTCCTATGGAATCCAGCACAAGGGATCCTTGAATGGGATGCTCCTGGAGACTGTCAGAAGTTAAATCACTGCAATAGTTCACCAAAATTAAAGCAGCATTATGAAAAAGCATACCTTCACAAGCATTTTCCCCAGTACAGCTGCAAGTGTGTTTCACTGTATCTTCTGATAGCAAAAAGATATTTATCATTATTATAAAGAAACTCAGCACTATTGTCTCTGTCATGGAATTATTAGAGGGCAATGAAGCTAGGCACAAAATTAACCAAAAAGGTAAGCTGTGCATGACAGTACCTCCTCCTTTAGGAACATGACATAAATTGTGATCTGACAGGATATTAGAAAATCATCTGCATAATCTGCAGTAACCATTAATAATTACATTCCTATCTAAAGGGACCCAAGGCTTAAATTTTCTATACCACAATAATATTTCCTCTCCTTTAACTAATTGCTTCTCTATAAGGTCGAGAACATCCTTTTTTCTGTCTGTACTAATGCTAAGGATACCAACAGGACAGCGTCATATTCCAGGTTCCTTTTTTTTTTATTATTTATGATGATAGCATATATCTGAAATATGTTGATTAAATATTTGACATGAGAGGACCAGTTAGGGAAAGATTTTGACAGACAAGGCTCAACCTCTCCAGAGGGACAATGAATTTTTTGGTCAGAACTGTATAACAATTCCTGCCATCTTTTTATTTCTCCTGTTATTTATAAACAGAGCAAGAATCATAGAAAGATTTCATTTTGAAAGGACTGTATATATTCCACCTTCAAGCAGAGCCAGGTTCAAAGACATATCACGTTACTTGAAGACTTATTCATGTGATTTTTGAAACCTTCTAAGGACGGTGACTGCAAAACCATTCTGGACAACCTGACATTTGCAAAGATAGAGAAATATTTCTTTATTTACATAAAATGGAATAAAACTAATGCCCCCTTACATTTTTTCTTTTTCTGATTCTTATTATCTACTTAACTAAGCATACTCCTATTACCGTATATGAAAATCTTAACACATTGAAACTGAAGAAACATGTGTTTCTGTTTTAAATAAAAAGAACAGCACCTTTGCTTTTGCTTTTAAAAGAGTCCAGCTCTGTTCGAAAAAGAATTTTCCTCATAGCAGCATAGGTCCGAGTAACAGATGGGCACTTTTTGAACAGTCTTGGCTTTCACAGAGTTTTTAGCAAAGTAGCCAGCTCTTTTTCTTGCTGAAGGTCCTGATAAGCTGTCATTTGCCTGTGTGCATCCTCCCTGTCTTCATTTTTTTCCAGGCAAGGAGCAAACTCAAGTCCAGTCAGTTCCTTCCCCCCTGGCTGAAAAATAAAACACTTGTCCAGACTGCTGGTGAGATGTGCTGCTGTAAAAAGTATTTTTTCAATAGTATGCCTTTCACTACTGATCATTCTGCTGCACTTATTTAATAGGTATGATATTTGACAATGCCAAACACACAGAAAAGAGGATGCCACACACACTATATAGCTTTCCAACTGTGTATTTATAGGGATTCAAATGGAACAATTGAACAGAGCCTTAATTTGCTGAAGGATCAAGAGAGTTTTTTTCTCCTGTCAGAAAATCCTTTGCAGCTGGAGCTCTCAAGTAGCTGAAATTTCCCTTCTTGCCAGAAGGAGTGGTGACTGCAGTGACAAACGCTCCTTCAGAGCCTATCTAAGATCCCGATGGAATGTTATACCCAAGATGAGCCACAATTTGAGCAGGAAGACTTTACACAGCATGGGGCTGCTTCCACTTCTTAAAAAGTCAGGTTTCAGCTGGGCATATTGTGCCCACTTACAGATAAAGAGTCTCATTTTCATTGCAAACAGAGTTACCACGCAACGTTACCTACTTCTGAGATTTGTTTCGGGTACGTTGTTTTGAAAGTACTTAATGATCCTGACACAGTAAATTGTAACTCAACACTGGATGTTACCAGACATAATTGGGTACAAGATAGCTCACGAGACTAGAAGCCTGCATGTCATTAGGCTTCAAATTCCAGGCACTTTTTATGACATCCATCCTGTACTAAATATTATGTTATACCTGGGGGTGTGTATTGTCTGTTAGGAGGTGTTAAAATGGCCTCAGAGCTGACAGCTGCAGGCATCTTAGGTAACAGGGAAAATTAGGTCAAGAAAGCTGACTGCATTTTATACCAATAAAAATCAGCTTACTGATGAAAAAAGTCATATGAAAATGCATGATTTTGAACTTAGTATTTTTTACTGTGTTTAATCTGATTCAAAAAAAGGATTGCTAATTCACTGAAGACTGTGGCTTTCTTTCTGTCATTTATTATCTATATGCCATGTAAAAATATATTTGTTCACAAAGGTCACTATGTCCTCTTTTCTTGGAATTAAGAATAAACTTTTCTACTTATGGATGTTTGCACTTCTTTTAGTTAACAATTGCTATTGATGCATATTCTTTATCTTCAGACAGTTAATCAGTCTTCATACAGCATCTCTGTCTTGTCTGTTATTGCTCTGTTCTCCACTCTTGTAAGAGATGCGGTTCCTTTCTCAGACTTTGTCAGCATTTAGATTGTGAACATGTAGACTCTGTTAGTGCATCAGGTTAGAAAACTACACAAAGTTTTCCTTTTTATTTTGACAGTACAGCCAAATTGCATAATTTTAGAATGAATTCTGTCCCAGCCACCTACATTTTGGCAGAAATCCTGATGTCAAACAGGCTGTGTTTTGTGTCAAGACTGCTGTCAAGTTTTGTGTCAAGATTGTTGTTTACTTTGCGCCATATGGAGAAAATTCAAATAATTTTGATTTGTCATCGTTTGAAAGTTCTTGCATGTTTTGCAGCACTAATTAAATGCTAAAAAAAGTCTAAGTTACATTTTAAGAGGAAAAGGTACAATATTATTTGAGCTCTATTATCTGTTATTAAATTATTCTCATTTTTCCCTTCCTCTTTTTTAAATGCTGCTTAAAATACTGTCCAATAAAAAGATGAAATGTTCTTTTTATGTTCTGTAAGTTAGTAAAAAGACTGTGAAATAACATTGATCAGCCCTGTTGAAATTGCATTTTACATGACATATTTTACAAATATGCATTTTAAAAGAATAACATTAATTTTCAATTAGATTATGAGAAGCAAATCAAAAGGAACTAACCAAAAAGGCTCTGCAGCACTCCATTTCACAGAAACGTAATGGTAATTTTAATTTCTAATTCATGTCTTATTAGAATGCTTTAATAATCCTAATCCTTCAGAAGGAAGAAAAAAATAAACTAGGGATATAAATAAAATAGAGTCCTTTCTATACTTGAAAAAAATCACATTTCACAGTTAAATCAAGCAAAGAAGATAGGTCTAAATAATAAAATTAAGCTTTAAGGTAAATGTTTAAAATCTACTTGGTTGGATGGTGCACAACTGAAAACAAGTGTGTGAGTTTGTATCAAAATTGTAGAGTTCTCTGGACAAACAGTAGATGTAACACTCTGGCATTTGCTTGCTCTTATTCTAATGCTCAATGAATATCCACCTTCTGTAATGTAACAAATTCAGACAAGGGTTCTGCAGAATCAGGACAACTGGCCAGTTATCTGTTGCATGCAGCTTGATCTTGTTCAGGCACCCTTTCAATTTACATGCTGGGGGAGTTGTGCTCTGGTCTGACACATTAAATGTGCTCAACTATCCTTAGAGGTCTTCTGTTTTCCAATAGCAATACTGGTTCACAGGGACTATTCTGGCTATCAGGGCCACTGAAGGGCAGCATGTATCATTCATAATTTATCCCACTCCCCCAGCACCTTCTCTGAAGAGTTCATCAAGGAAAATGAGGTAAAAAACTGATGATGCAGAGCCAACAGGTTCCTCATATAGGATCTGGAGATTTTATTTCTGTAGAGGAATCAGTTTTTGACTGTTACAGACAATTTTTATATGATGATGAGCACAGAAAGTACAACTGACTCAGAACAGAGCCAGGTTCATGGGTGGTTGTTAATATAAGTATTTGAAGGGTTCTTGCTTTGTATTACTCAATGCATCTACAAGCAGACCTTGAGAAAACATACTTTATAAAATGGTTGTTACTAGTACAAGCTGAAGTATGGTAAAAACCACAACGCTATTCCTCCAATAAGCAGACAGCCAAATACAAACCTTCAAACCTTTCTTTTCCTGCCTCTGTATTCTTTTCCATTCCTCTTTCCACTTATCTCCTTGTTTCTGTCAAGGTATCTAATCTCATGCTTTACAGCATGTCAGATGGTCCCTCTAATGGTTCTCCCTACACAGAAACTTCCCAAATCTGATTTCTCAGCTCTTCCCAGAGATATCTAAAATCTTGTAGAGATAATTGTGTTAAGACTACAAGACAGTTCTGGAGTTTAGGTGACACATAATCATTATTGCTACTGTTATTAATTCAGACAGCTGAATAGCATCACATTACCCAGAAAATCATGCAGGCATCTTCCCTCAACTGGAAGTCATCTTCATTCCATTACTGAAAAGCTCTCAGCAACTTGGTGTAGCCATGAAGCTAGTCCTGTTTAGAGTAAGTTTAGTCTAGAGGGCCTGCAGAGGTCCTTTTCCACTTGAATTTTTCTGTAATACTTAAAGTACAACTTTAACCTGGAAGACTGGCACTGAGAAAAAAACCAGCAATGTGGAGGGATAGGATTGTTAAAAGTCTGGGGAAACTGCATAGGAATTGTACCAATTGTGTCATCTTCTCTTTTTCAGTGTATTCAAATACAGTTTACAGTTACTTTTCCTAATACTATTGTATTCCTAGTTTAGATACAACAATATGCAGGCATGTAGTTAGAAAACTACAAGAGACTAACACAAATACAGGCCTTATGAGGAGCGGCTGAGAGAGCTGGGGTTGTTTAGCCTGGAGAAGAGGAGGCTGAGGGGTGACCTCATTGCTCTCTACAACTACCTGAAAGGAGGTTGTAGAGAGGAGGGTGCTGGCCTCTTCTCCCAAGTGACAGGGGACAGGACAAGAGGGAATGGCCTCAAGCTCCGCCAGGGGAGGTTTAGGCTAGACGTTAGGAAAAAATTCTTCACAGAAAGGGTCATTGGGCACTGGCAGAGGCTGCCCAGGGAGGTGGTTGAGTCACCTTCCCTGGAGGTGTTTAAGGCACGGGTGGACGAGGTGCTGAGGGATATGGTTTAGTGTTTGGTAGGAACGGTTGGACTCGGTGATCCGGTGGGTCTCTTCCAACCTGGTTATTCTGTGATTCTGTGATTCTGTGAAATCTTTGCAGCTGTGACATTGAGGAATATTTATTAGTTTATAATTACTGAAATAAGTAATATGCCTTTTGTCAAATTATTTTCAGCAACCATGAAAAACACATGGCTAAAAGAAAAGAATTTAAGCTTTGAAGCCAGCCAGCCCTTATGCACAGCAGTTGTTTAATGCTAGGGAACATATTGCTTCTCTAAAACAGATGCTATAAAAGAAAAAGAGGATAAAAATATTCTCATCTGAATGATAGGAGGGTATTAGAATTCTGTGTGTTTAAGGCAAAAACTATCCCCACAAATACAGCAATATCCTTTTAATATTGTCATCTTGTATATTTCGTTATAAATATTCTTTTACATAAACATAGGAAAAAATAAGTCAGGTTCAATCCTAGCTTAGTGGCACTGATAATTAGTAGGGAATCTTGTTTCAACTTGAATGCTAATTATATACAATGTATTGGGTAGTATCTGTTTATCTGGAGTTTACTGATTCTATACGTTATCTCCCCTTAAAAGGGCAGTGCAAGGGCACCAGGGAGAAGCACGGTTTCTTTCTCTGGATTGCTGGAGGAGGGAGCAGAGAGTTAGGAGTTTGTAGCATGGTGTATGCTAAGAAACTCCTGGGAAGAATAGGGCTTGTCATAGAAACAGCTTCTTACAGACCCAGAAAGTTTACACAGCATTTGCTGTAACTGGAAATCTGGTGATGCACGTTAAAGCAGGACTGGAAGGGGCTGTGAAAAGAGACAATAGGGAGAGGAAGGCATGTTTACAGACCTTTCTGTTTAAAATATCTTTTGCTCTACTTGCTTTTGCTAGTAGCCTAGCCTCCACAAGTACTTCAGGTGTTCAGATTAAGGAAATGGTGCAGTCAGAGTCATGCCAGAAATCTGGCTGGTTCACATGGAGGTGTGATGCAGTGCCAGACCCCAACACAACTGTGTTCCACCGGGCATCTCTGGAGTGCTATGTAGTGCCCTGCTATCAGGGAAATCCAGGGTATCATACTATCCCATCTTCACAGAAACATTTCAGCATGTTTCTTTTGCCACAACTGAGAGAATAACAAAATGCATGAGTGGGAATGCTATCTTTGTGTAGCCTTGCCCACCTTCTCAAAGAAGCATGTACAACCCAGCTTGCAGAACACAATTTATCCTCTTTTCTGACTGAGTAAATGCCTTACCTCAAAAAAAGTTTAAGAGACTAAAACACAGGGTTGCATTCAAATTAGTATTCCTTGAATCTAATAAGAATTTGCCAGACTTCCTGGATTGCAAAGGGATGTTCTGTGGGAAGTTGTGCTGCAGTGAAAGAGTTGCATATTGGAATAGGAATTTCCAATTATTTTTAAAATACCTGACCAAAGCACAGGTATGGTAAAGAAAAAGTATTGATGTTTTAAAGACTGAAATCCCAATACTTGTCACCTCAATTCATTTACTGATACAGAAAAGAAGGACTGTTGATCAGAAATCAGCCAAAGCCATGAGCAAAATGAGTTAAGTTCATTCTCCCCTTGGATTTTATCTTCTCCTATGGTCCTGGGAGCCATTATGTTTTTTCATCTTTATATGCATCTTGCAGATGTACATATGTGAAGGGTTAGCCTTGGTTAACAACAAAACTCCCACCCAGCTGCTCACTCACTCCACCACCATCATCACCCTAGTGGAACAGGGAAAGAAAAATAAGAAAAGATAGGAATGAGAAAGCTCATGGGTAAAGATAAAGACAAGGGCATTTCTTACCAACTACCATCACAGGCAAAACAGATTTGATTTTCAAAAAAATTAATTTATTCCCGATTTATTTTATGGATTTGTCCAGTAAGAAAAAAACCACCAAACATTAAAATGACCCATTTCCTCCCACTGTCTCAAGCTCAACTTCACTTCTTCAGTCCCCCACCCAGCCTTATGGGGGATAGGGTACAGGGGGTTTTGGTCAGTACGTAGCAGGAGGCATAGCTTCTCCTTTCTCCTCATTCTTTTCCTCTGATATTTTGGTGCCTACAAGCAAAACAAAATATCAAGGACATGGAAAATGCCTTTTAATGAAACCAAGACAAAATGGAGGGTAACTGAAGCATGAACAGAAGGGTAATACTTTGTTGAACAGAAACTGTCCAAAAATTGTTCCGGACATTTGAGAGATCAGCCCTCTCACTTCCTCCCGCTGCAAGCAGTTCCTTGCCAATCAGCACCTTGCCAATCAGCCCTGCATTTCCCAGAAGTTGACTACATCTCATGGTTCTGCTTCAAGTTGTCAAGGGTGGGGGGAAAAAGAGGTTTTGGGTGCTTTGGTACCCATTAAGCCATATTAATCAGACAAAAGCTTAGTACTGCCAGAGAACTTTACATCCCTCAGGGATGTAAGCATTGCTGTGGATATAAACAATGAAGAGTCATGGTGCCTGTGGTGATGCTGTAACTGGCAGTGCTGAGCTCTGTGGTTCTGAAATATAATAATAGAAGCACCTAATTCTTCTCCTCTTGGAAAATTTTATCACTGTTTTTATCAATTGCCTTCCAGTCTGTTGCTTTTCTGCTTGTGACTGTTGGTTGTGTTTGGGTTAATAAAATAGAGCTGAGGGTTACTTTTAATTATCTACTCTTGGAGTAGGAGCTACAGCTTAACACCAAGTCAGAGGTCATAAATAGGAGACCCGCAAAGTTAGCATGTCAGGGGATCAGTCTGCTATCTGTGCCCTGGGATAGGCACAGGCTGCCTCTTCAAATTCCTTTAGGTCTGAAAACAGGATGGAAAAGAAATAATTTATAGGTTATGTCAGAGAAAAAATGAGATGCAATGGCTGAGCTGCTTAATAGTAAAAAGGCTTGGGTGCTGTTTGACCCTAGAAGACTTTCCTGGTGACAATTTAGTTATCGGTGGACTTGAATTTGCAAGCAGTGAGAGTAGAAAAAGGATGTTCTTAAAAAGTCTAAGCATTAAATATTTTTTTCCTAGCAAGGCCATTAACTACCCAATATTTAGCTTACACAGCTTAAGATGTATGCTGACTTCTCTGTGCAATTAGAAAATGAAGTTTGGAGGTTGACATTTGTCTCCATACTTCATAACAGTGAACATGAGGAGTACCTCACTGTATTTAGTATGACCTCAAATAATCATTGTTGGCTAATGTAGTATAATGGCAAATACTGTGTAACATGTAGTATTTCTTTATTGGAACAGAAATTTCTTCAATACAAGTAGTGTTAGCGGAGTATGTTTAAACGGCTGCAAGACATTGAATATAGGCTCATCTGTTCTGCTAAAACAATGCTGTATGTAGTGAAAGCATGAAAATAATGGTCTTTGAAAACAGAATCACAGAATCACAGAATAACCAGGTTGGAAGAGACCCACCGGATCACCGAGTCCAACCGTTCCTACCAAACACTAAACCATATCCCTCAGCACCTCGTCCACCCGTGCCTTAAACACCTCCAGGGAAGGTGACTCAACGACCTCCCTGGGCAGCCTGTTCCAGTGCCAATTGTGAATGAGAAACAACTGTTGACAGCAATGCCTCTAGTGCAATCTTGCAGAGGTAGCTTTACTAGGGCTTGTTGAGCCGTGGCTGGCCTCTCCTTGCACAAGCACAACATCTAATAATCCTCCTCTTGGACACCTGAAACTCCACTTGTAAAAGCAATAAGCTTAGGAATAGCCAAATCTCCTTTTGGACTACAATGTGGTCTGGATATTCACTGCTCTGCTATTTGCTATGGACCTTCTTTTTCACCTAGCTACACCTACTTATAGGCTGCTTTTATCCATTTGCTTTTATGGTAGTTTTCATTTTGATCTTCTGTCTTCCTGGTATTAATGTTTCTCTCTCTATGTAGATAGCAATTGTTCCAGCTAAGAATTAATTTTGCAGCATTAGGAAAAAACAAGCTCTTCCAGCCTCCTTCAAAGTATAACTAGAAAGCGGGTTTTTTTATGCCTGTCCTCTGGAAGTCAGGGACAGTTCCCAGGTACAGGTGTGTTATCTGATAGTATTCTTGTTCTGCATTGGGGTGAAATCTGGATGTACACCACTCTGTTTGCTCCGTTTGAATGGGCAGAATATCAGGGCACACAAGTGAATTGGAGCTGCAGTGGCCTCCAGCTGATTACCTTTTTAGGAAGATGCAGGGAGAAGAGGTTGTTGGATGCCCATATCCACAGCATAGTCATAGTTTTGTAGTTCTCTGCACCTGATCTGTTTTTCACTCATATTTTTCAACGTTGATAGTCAGGAGTTTATCTTGTGTTCCTGATGGGGTCCCACCACTATCTATTTTAATTATAGTAGTATTTCCCTCTCATCTTTGAATGATTTACATTTACCTTCATTGATGCTTAATAGCTTGCAGTGAACCTGTAGCTAATTAGTTGAGATTACAGGCCCTGTGGCTTAGCAGTTATTTCCAAAATGATATTCTCAGTTTATCTGAGATCTACAGTGTTTTTCAAGTGCATCTCTTCACATATAGCAACACCATTTTTATTCCCATTTTCATTATTTTAGTCCTTCTGGTCATTCAGTTATTGCAGTCCTCTTCTACGTTAATATAGCCGAGCTTAACATGTTCAGTATGCTTCATTGGAATGCACCTTTTTTACGCCAACATCTTTAATAAAAATATTGGATAAGATCATTTTCAGGGGCAATACTTAAGAAACTCCACCAATCACCTTGTGCTGACATGGTTTTTGTAATTTCAGCAGGTACCTGCTGTATTATCACCTTTGGTGAGCATGTTACTTGTCCTGCAGCTCCTGTACTAAAAGTCTAATTTGGTTATTCATTCATATCTTTGTAAAACAGAGTTCCTCAAGTCGAACACACATCTGCAAAGTATTTGGTACTTCCCAAAAAAAAAGGGGGAAGAACATGCCAATGAACATGAAAGGTAGACAGACATCTGCCAGCCATTAAGTTGAAATCAGTTGTATAAATGAGTAAACTTCGAAATCCTGCTAGCTTTTGTCTAAATTGCTTCTATTTTTTTTCTGACAGTGAATTAATTCTGTAGCTTAAATTCTACATGGTATTTTAAGATAGTCTTTTTTTAGTTTTACATGTGAGATCTTTTATAATAATAACTTCATATTCGGCATATAATGAGCACTTTTCTTTGCATCATCATTCATATAACAGATTGTTTATGTCACATCTAAACTGTCATTCAGTTCTGTAAAATTTTCTATCCAGAGACTCACAGATAATTCTAGGAGTCCTTCTCATAAATGGCATGCAGAACAGAAAGATGCTAACAACAACTATTGTTAATATTTATTAAAAAAAATAGTAATTTGGTTTTTCATTGGTCAGAATTGCAGTCTTCTTAACCTTCATTTAGTTTATGGTCCTTTTAAAACAGGATCCACTTATTTCAACTTAAATTTTAAAGAAGAGAAATATTTTTGGATACTCACATTTTTTTTTTTTTTCCTCAGAGACATGTAAACTGATGAAAGGAAATATATCAAAACAGGGTTTATAATCAACCTGCAGAATCTGCTGCCAAAAGCAAAAAATAATCCTTTGCTTAGATGAAGAGCTTGATTTAATGCCAAGGCTGGCACAAATCTATGAATTCATCTTGCCCCCTGCCCCCCCCCAACCCCGATTGTCACTTCATGAAGTCAAAATATCTTACTCCATTAATGTTTCACAAGCACTTTAAGCTGCTCAACCAAATAGATATAGTCCCCTGAGGGTTTTTCTGACTGCCCTCTCCATCTCCCAGCTCTCTCTAACAGACTCTTTAGACAGATTTAAATTTTGAAATTACCTCTTGAGCAATGAATGAAGCAGGGATTTGAATGCTCAGCTGTCTCACACCTCTTTCTCTAGACTGCAATCTATTTCCAAAACAATTAACATCATCTGCAGAGGATAAAATATCTCTAAACTGTGTCAGGATTTGTAAAAATGTCTGGAAGAAATGACTGCAAAGACAAATGGAGATATTACCATGTCATGAGGCAGCACATCTCACCACCATTTCAAAACTGCAATATATCCTATAATCCTTGCTTCAAAGAATAGGGGGAAGTTCAGAAAAGATTTGCAAGTTATGAAAATTCTTCCTAACTGGTTTCAATATGTTCTGGTTTTGTAGTATATACAATAGGCATTAAACCACTGAATCTTCTATCGAAGTTATTTTAGTTGCCTTTGGCATTGGTTGGATAAGTAAGAATTGTTTTTGTGGCTGACAGATGATCACACTCAAAGTCATCAGAGATACGTCCCAGAGCTCAGTCTACTGAAGTAAAACGCTTGTTGGGTACGGTCAACTGCATGCATCCTTATTTAAGTGGATTGAAATGCATTTAACTTCTGTA
The DNA here is from genome assembly GCF_032191515.1 of Phaenicophaeus curvirostris. Classification (NCBI taxonomy): domain Eukaryota; kingdom Metazoa; phylum Chordata; class Aves; order Cuculiformes; family Cuculidae; genus Phaenicophaeus; species Phaenicophaeus curvirostris. The sequence goes on from NC_091394.1 coordinate 17,952,814, forward strand.
AGTACCAGACTCATCTGTTCTAGCAGCATGGCTAAAGCCAGTTAGAGATAATGTTCCTTCCAAAATGTAGCCATTACATCTAGCATGTTAAAGTTAATCTATTGTCATTGATTTTGGTTCAGTCCCACACTGGTGAACACATTAGTCTCCATTTCAGAAAGTGTGAGACAGCTCTTTGGTATAATTTAAAGACCTTCTCTAAATCAAGTTTTTAACAGAACATTTATCAATATTGTTTTTCATTCTTTAGCTCACAATTGCTGTTCTTGAGACTCCGTTAAATATATAAGAAAACACATACATTTTTATCTCAGATCCATACAGATAAAGGAGACAGGCAGATCTCAAAGAAAATGAGATACCTAATTTTCTTGCAACTGTGTGAGGATAACAAAGTAAAATATGGATTTAACTGGTATTGAAGAGTAACTACTTCACCTTTGTTGTAGTCCTTGTGCAATGCCCGTCGTTTTGGTCTTCTCATTCTATCTCCTCTTAATCTCAGCTGCACTGTACAGGCCATGTAAGGCAGGTTCCAATAAAACAGAAAGGAAAGATTTTTGCTGTGAGAAACTATGAGCTTCTGTAGTAGGTAGAACCTTAGAAAATGGTTTATTGCTTACAAAACATTAGCAATTGCATACTCATTCTACAGTGCCTTCATTGTACTGCTAACAAACAGCACTGCAGAGCTTGGGGGTTTAAAAAAGGAAAATAGATAGTGTTTTTCCTACTATATTTTAGAAGCCTGCATTACCAGGCCTTTTACATGTTTCTGAATATGGAATGAGCCTGGTGGCATAGCTGAGCATTGGGGAGAAAAGTGTTGTACTCAAACCACAAACTAGAATTCTCAATATAGCATGTATCTTCCCTAAGGAGCAGGCAGTTCTTCTGTTTCAAAAGATCAGATGGAATGGCTGCATTTTTTTTTTTAGGGAATTAAAAAAAGTCATCTTACATTGATTTATTTTACCATTCTGGTGAATAAATATGTTGAAAAAAAACTATTGTGTACTCTCCTTACTACAAATGACATTCATTCGTTACCATACCTGGCAGCAGGAAAAATTCAGCCTCTGAGGTCTTTACTGCAGGTGGCTCCAGGAAGGTCATCAATATTCAACACCACTCTGAGTTCCTTCATCCACTCCAGCTGCCCTGCGTGCCCTTCTTCATGAGATGATCTGAAGAAGGGAGGATCACAGACATATCATTACTATGCCTAAACAGTATATTCAAGAGATGGGGAAAAAAACACTTTTAGGTGTTGGGCAAGAGATTCTAGAGGCTGTGGTGAGAAGTGAGTGATGTTTCTCATGTGGTAGATGGAGAAGTGATGTGTATGCTTGGGATGCTGAGTACTGGGAGACATCCTGTCAGATGAAGGATCTCTCCTGCTCTAACTTACGGGAAAGAACAGCAATTTGTTGAAGGGCTCATATTAGTATTTTACAGCAATAAAACCATGTCTGTATTCCATAAATACATAGAGAGGAACAAGAGATGGTCATTTGTGGGGATGAAGTGTGAGAGGCAGAAATCTATATGTATCTGTCCATGAAGTGGGACAAGAGCAGGGCTATGACCATTTTATTACAGGACTAGAGGAATTAAATTGAATATTGTTACCTAAATCCGGCATAGATTTTACCTTTGCTTATTTTATATTTGTGTAGAAATGCTTTTCACTCTTCCAGTGTGCAACTAGGATGGTGGTTGTTTCCCAAAATGCCCATCTTAAAGTGGGATGACTGTCCAGATAAGCAATATGGTCCTCTGCCCTAGAAAAAACACTGCCTTTCCCCTATTCGTACCTTAGTTGGATTTACAAATGGCCTGTAGAGTGCTAGTGTGTAGATACATGCTCAGCTTTTGGCAGTCATTTAGGTAATTTCTGAAGTGTCTGGTGACATTACATGGCAATGATTTTGCTCTTTTTCCTCCCAGTACCATCTTCAGTCTTGTCCTGTGCCTGTTCCTGCCCTGGGTGTGATTGTATATCCTTTCAGTAATAAGCTAACACTGCACAACACAGTATTTAGCTGAGCAGGATTATCTTGTTTAGCATTAGGAGTGTCAGTAGTGGTGCTGACTTGTCTCCTGTAATGCCAGCTCTGAAATGCGGATATTCCTTGTATTATGGGATCAGTCGCATCTTTACTGGGATAAGAAGATTTTGGTGGCAGCTGCAAAACTAATAAGCAGGTAAAATGAGGTAGGCAAAAATCCTAAAAAACGCTTCCAATAATAAAGATCGTCTTTCATCCTATTTTCAGTGTTCAGAACTTCAAAGTGCAAATATACTGGCCTCTGCAACTCTAGCATAAGAATTGTAGTCCCACGTCTAGCATTTTTAGGGAGTTATTAGTTTTTCAGCATTTGAATACACCTTCAGTGTATAAAATCCAATAACAGGTTTGTTCAGAGGGACACAGATATGCTCCTAGTAAGGCAAAAAGTGATGACAGTGAAAATCATATGCAGTAGAAATAACAGCTGGCAAAGTTAAGGCTACTTTAAAAATAGGTGAACAGTGCTCTATCAATGGTTACTTTCTGACTTAAGTTTTCCTTTACTTATACAGTAGTTTTTGATGTATGAAAGCTCCATTTATGTACCGTCTATGTTTAATTTACTTTCATTGTACCTCTCTTCAAACTCTTTTGCTAAACTTTCTATTTCCAATAAAATATTTCATTTTGAAAACGTTCACCAAGTGAGGCAATTCTAGGTGAGCTGCACCTCATGGTTTTGGCAGGATAGTTCCAATTCTAGGCTATTGTTAATAGTGACATAGTCACATTGATGTGGCCACAAGTAGCTCCCTGACATGTAAAACTCTATTTGCCAAGAAAAAAACCTTTCCAGTGAAAAATACTAATTCATCAGTTCCAAAAAATTGCCATGAAAATGCTGTAAGTTTGACAAATTCATTAAACTATGAGAAGACTTTCTTGAATGACTTTTAAGGAACAGGTCTCTGCAATTCTGTGGGAAGACATACATATCAGGTTTTGATTTCAGAAGTCCTGAAAGTGTGGGAGTCCTTCTTCTAACCAGGATTCCTACATTCTGCATTCCTGAGTCTTCACTTGGGTGGTTAAATGCCAGGGAATCTCCACTCAAGCTGAGAATACATTCTAGGCTCCCCAAGACTCTGTTTAAGTCTGGTACACTTCACAGACTCCCAAGACCTTCCTTCTTCAGGTCAGAGAAGCTACTTGTCTCAAGTGACAAGCCTGTGCTGCCAAATAATTTAGATTTACTCCAGTTGAATTAACCCATGTACTAACAAGTTCACAAACTATGGCTCCAGTAAACAAGAAAACCTGTGGGCTTTTACACATGTATCAACACTCTTTTAGCAGAAATAACATTTCAGGCAAGTAGCTACTGAAGTTTTCGATGTTTAATGTTACTGCAAATACATGCTATTCTTGAACCTAAGTTCAGAAAGTATTTCTTACTGACAAAATATAAGGTCTAAAATATTCCAGAGAATTTTTATGTGTCATGGAAGTGCCATTACATAAGAGTTACTGTTGTCACTGCCATAGAAAAGTTAAACATTGCTTCAGTGCTGGGGGAGGTAGTAGGTGAGCAGTTTTTACACAGAGGACTGTAGGATGCATGTGCAATAACCATCTTGTAATGCACACTCCATTTTTCCAAATAATAAATAAGCTAGTATGTTACTTTGCTAACGTAACTTTGCCTTGCATATTTCCTTGATATCAAAGGCCACATTATGATGCTCAAAAGCATATGGCAATAGCGAACAGTTTAAGAGAATTAGCCAGTAACATCTAGTCAAATGTGTTCATTACAGTGCCCTAGAACTCGTTTATTTTTGGCTAATCATATTTCCTCTTGGTTTTATTCCGTTTCACCATGTAGAAGTCGTCTGGACATTGCTCAGCTAATCCTTAGGTCCAGATCATGACAAATGGGTTTATTCATGAAGAATTATTTGATATTAAGAGAAAATTTTCTGAAGAGTTTCAAAACTTCATGTAAAGATTTATCGACTTAGCCTCATAATAGCTCTTTGAGACTCAATAGTTCTTAAGGGAAAACACGAGAGGATAATGTTTATTCTACTCATATGGGAGTTATATTAAGTGTATACATACATACATACACACTCTATGTAAAGCTAGGATGTTCAAGCTTTAACAAAAAAAGCCTGGTATTTAAAGAAAAAAAAAAGAGTTTTTTTTCAAGATATTAAACACTCACAGCTTTCCTGGACTTCACTAATGTCTACTTTAATCAAAAAAGATCTCATCGTATAACTTTGTTCATCTGTTCTTGACATATTTGGGAAATTCCACCTGCACAAGTCTTGGCAGAGTCCATCAGAGCACTATGAATAAGGCAGAGAAATTTCATGAGTAACGAAGCTGCTAAATCCAGTTGCAGATACCTAGTTTAGCAGTCACAATGAAAGTTGTTAGAGGTTCAGCACTTTTGAAAATCAAATCAGGTAAGCGTCTAATTCTTGCATGCAGTGGTGATTTTCTTGTCAGGCTAGTCTCACTGGCTTAAGTGAAGTTGCGTTACCAGGAAATGTGTTTGCTATGAGTTGAACTCATATTTGAACGTGCTGTTCATTCTCACAAACAGTTGTCATGTCACTAAGACTCGCCCTCTGTTTCTCAAAAGAAAAACTTTAGTGCTTATGGGAGTACCTAGGCAAGGCAGCATTTCATGTTGATAGTATGACTTTTACAGAGATAATAGGATGCAGCATAACCAAATCATTCATCATATAAAAGTAATAACTTCATTGCAACATTTTTTATTCATTGGACTTAAAGTTACACATCAGTATGCTAAATCAAACCCTGTGTAGCTTTTACCTACCACCACTGACAAAGAAAACCTTTCTTTCTTCACCTTTGAGTCTTCATTCTTTCTGTTTCCTGAAGTCACATCTAGTCAAGAATAGGAAATACTGATGTAAATGATATTAGTTTATTGTACAGAATCTCTTGGTCCCCAAATAAGAACTTGCTAACATGGAAAGGAAGAGAATCTCGAGAATCTGTCTTACTAGGAAATTCAGTCTTGAATGTATGGGTCTTAAAACTATGGCTACTCTAGTATTTTGAAAACAAACAAACAGCTAAAAGAATAACTTTAATTTGTCCTTGTAGTTTTCTGTGAGCTCTTCCAGCAACTGTATTTAGTGACTTTGGCAACTTGTTTTGAAGGAAGGGTACTCTAAAACCCCCAGCAAAATTATTTTGAAATCTCAGAAAAAAAATCAGGCATGCTGTCTATAATTTCTTAACAGACCAAATTAAAAAAATGGAACAATAAAATACCTAAATAAATACTCCTGATCCCTGAACACTAATTCACTAATACTACTAATTTTAGTTGTACCAGAAACTAGTAATTGGAGTCAGTGTGGTAGGTTGGTCTTGGTTGGCTGCCAAGTGCCTAGCAAGCTGCTCTCTCACTCCTCAGATCAACTGGACAGGGAAGAGAAAATATAATGAAATACTCACGGGTTGAGACAAGGACAAGGAGATCGCTCAGCAATTACCATCATGGACAAACAAACTTGACTTGGGGAAATTAATTTGATTTATTATCGATTAAAATCAGAGTAGGATAATGAGAAATAAAAAACAAATTCCAGACCACCTTCCTCCCACCCTTCTCTTCTTCCTGGGCTCAACTTCACTTCCCACCAGCAGTGCAGGGGGATGTGGAATGGGAGTTGTAGCCAGTTCTTTACACATTGCATCTGCCATTCCTTCCTCCTTAGTCTTTGCCAGTTCCAGAATGGGGTCACCCCCAAGGGAGACAGTCCTCCACGAATCTATCCAATATGAGACTTTCCCATGAGATGCAGTTCTTTATGAACTTCTCCAGCGTGGGTCCTTTTCACTGGATGCAGTCCTTCAGGAATGGATTGCTCTAGTGTGGGTCCTCCATGGGGTCGCGAATCCTGCCAGAAGACCTGATCCAGAGTGGGCTCCTCTCTCCATGGGTCCACGGGTCCTGCAGGGAGCCTGCATCAAAGTGGGTTCTCTGTGGGGTCACAGCCTGCCTCAGGGCACATTCACCTGCTCTAGCTTAGGTTCCTTCAGGGTCTGCAGGCGGATAACTGCTCCACCATTAACCTTCATGGGCTACAGGGGGACAGCCTGCCTCACCATAGTCTTCACTACAGGCTGCAGGGGAATCTCTGCTCCAGTGCCTGGAACACATCCTCCTCTTCCTTCTTCACTGACTTTAGTGTCTGCAGAGTTGTTTGTCTCACATATTCTCAATCCTCTCTCCTGGCTGCTGTTTTTACCCCTTTTAAAATATATTATCACAAAGGTGCTACTGCCATCACTGATTAGCTCAGACTTGGCCAGCAGCTAGTCTGTTTTGGAACTGTCTGGCATAGACTCTATCAGACACAAAGGAAGATTCTGGAGTCTTCTTGCAGAATCATAATTGTTTAGGTTGGAAAAGACCTTTAAGATCATCAAATCCAACTATTAACCCAACACTGCAAAGTCCACCTCTAAACCATGTCCGTAAGCACCACATCTAAACATCTTTTAAATATGTCCAGAGATGGTGACTCAATCACTTCCCTGGGCAGCCTTTTCCAATGCTTGGATGCCCTTTTGATGAAGAAATATCCAATCTAAACCTCTCCTAGGACATCCTGAGGCCATTTCCTCTAGTCCTCTGTCACTTGTTACTTGGGAAAGGGGACTGACACTCACCTCTTTACAACTTCCTTTCAGGTAGTTGTAGAGCATAAGATCTCCCCTTAGACTCCTTTTCTCCAGACTAAAGCACCTCTGCAGCAGCCCGCTATCAAAACCTTGCCACATAAACCAAATACAGTCAGGAAAAATTCAGTTGTGCCATACATGTTAATTGTACTAAAGCATTTAATACTGTTGAAAATCATCTTTGCTATACTATTTTTATATAACTAGTTCCAGTGGAACTTTTAAAATCAGATTACAAAAATACTTCTGTTCTCTAAAACCATACCAAACCTTGTTGATACATGTTAGGAATTGTAGCTTCATTTATCTTTTCAGAAATGCCAGTTTGTTGACTCAAATGTAATGTAGCATATGCTACACTTTCAGAGGGAAGAATTGAATCATCTTGGGATTTTTACATTTCTACTCAAAATTATCTGTGTTGGTTTATTAGATGTGTAGCATGGGCATACACATATCATGAACAGTTTCTGTGATAGTTCCTCCAAGTTTATTCTGAATATACTTACTAAATAAGAAATTAGCTTTTTTTTTGTTATATGTTTCTGTATAATATTGGTAATGTGATTCAGCACAATTAAACTATTTGTCGTATAAATCATGAAATTTAACATGAGATCACAGCTTTTGAAAAAAATCTGTCACTGTTGAATTCCTTTTATTTGAAAACCCCTGAAGATATAAAACTGTATTTAGTTCTACTGAATTAAGATTATTCTCCGATGCATTGTAATTCTGCTTAGGATCTAGATACATGATAAACTAGTACAAAAAAGAAATCCTGTATTTGTGAAATTTTACAACTTCAGAGGCAGTGGCTAGGAAATCAGTATCAGGATGGAAAGTGCATCTTTTATCTACCAAAGATCAAAAGAAGACACATAAATGAAGGCTGATGCTGAAAATGTGACATGGTGCTTTTATTTCAACAATCCATCAACCACAATAAATATGATATGATATGATATTTACATTCATTTACAGTTTCAGGTTCTCTGTATTTTGTCCAGCCAAATCTGATTGAAAACTTTAGGATACATGGGCAAGTATACTGTATTTGGTTGTAGACACGGAGAAATCAAAGGTCATCTTTTAATTTCTGTGTGGAAAGAGAAGAAAAATGAATTTAGTTGATATCGTTGCTTCAAAATCTGGCTGAAAAAAATTCTTAGTCATTCCGTAGTCCACACAGCATGAATGGGAGTAAGGGTGCAGACGGGAAAGAAAATTTGTCAAGGATCTTTCATTCCTCCCCCCATATTCTGCAAATCTTGCTGTCTTTCTGAAGGAGACATTAATAATGTCTTTTAATAGCCTTAAATAATGAAATAAGTAGTCTTTACTCATTAAGATAAATTCTAATTCCATTCACAATAAGTTGTTCTAAATACTAGTAATGTGTTTTATTACTGCTATATTTCTTACTTTTATAGGAAAAATTAAGAAAAAAAAGGTGGATTCAATGTCTTTCATTAAGTCTAAGGCTATTTACTCTGTCTCTCCAACACAGAGATCATGTAGAACTAAACAGAACAGTACATATTCATATCTGTAGTACTAAAATATGTGCTTTACCTTCAAAAATCTCCATGTCTACTAGTTTTTGTCCTTGCCTTTTTGCTAGCAGTAGAATTTTTTCATGCCATTTCTTATTTAAGAACTGTGATCCACCATGTTTTATCCAGCCTTGCATAACCAAGCTATCCTTATGAATGATTTTAGAATGTGAGGAAAAATACAGAGAATGATTAGACTAGATGGATTTTATATTTCAGTATTGTACAAAGAAGATATTAAATGACCATTCTATGCAAAGATATATCAGGCCTATACATGTGAATAGTAGTTCTGCTTTTAGCATTGTACCTGGATTCATGTTGTCCCTGAAAAACTTTATTTCATGACAGAAAAAAACCCCCTTTCAAATAATACTTTTGGAGTGATCTTATAAATCTTCCCTCTTCTGCTGTTTTAGTGGTTGTTGTTTTTCTTGGCTTGTGTACGCCTGTGAAAAAATCTGTCATTTCCTGATGAGCGTGGGATACAAAGTGGCAGAACAGAGTTAGACAAATCAGGTAGCAGCAAAACCCCAGGATTTTGCCATATCTCTCATAGTTGTGATGAGTTGGGAGAAAAAGTTATTTAAAAATCAATCAAGTCCCTGCAACTTTATTCTGCATAGGAACTAGTTTTATCCGCAATGTTTCTTTGTAACAATAGTGTGTTTCAATGCTTGGAATATTTAGGTTTCATTGATCTGGACTATTATATCTTCTAGCATTTTTATGACCTTTTAAAATACTAAATAATAAAATACAAGAGGAGCGACTCATGAGAACTATCTTAGCCTCAATGCTGTTGCAGAGAAGGTGCAGGTCCAGGCAGGAATTGGGGCTTGCTTCAGTTGTTTTGCTGCAGCTTTTGCAGCTAGAGCTGCCCTTAGAGACATTCCAAGCTCTTGCACCCAGGTAATTTCACTGGCTCACTAGCTTATCTGGGTTGACCTTCACTAGCCATCACATGCTCACGTGTGCACCTGCACTCATTCTAGTCTCTGTCACCATGGACATGTGGACCTTCCTATCTGTGGTCTGACCCCCATGGCTGCACTCACACCCCATACACACACAAGTGCACACAGCATGGAGAGCCCTCACCCAGGAAAGAGTTAGAAAAGAGTTTAATAAGATAGCACAAACTGAGCTGCTCAGGTGTAGGGCATGGCTAGAGAAGCATACTGACCAGCAAACTATTAATTCATGACCAGCCATTTTAATCCCCATACCTCTCCATTTTCCAATACATTTTCTTCCCCAAATCACCTAATTACCTCTTTTTTTTCCCACCTATTGTTTCTTCCTGAAACATCTCATAATAGTTCATGTTCAATCCCAAAATCTTCTTCTTCTGCAGCCCATAATATTTCCCATGCTCCTGGGCAGAAAATGACCTTAATCCAAAAAGTCATCTGCTGAGCAGCCCCCATGGCTGGTGTCACACCTAGTGGCTGGAGATGGGACAGCCCTGAGGTGAGTCCAGATAGACCTGTTCATTCCCTCATGCCCTTAATTTTTATTCCTGCCTACCCCATCACTCGTCAGAGCTTGTGGCAATGGGTCGCTGATATACTGAGGGCTCCTGTGCTGAGCCCTGGAATAGCCAGGACAAGGGTTTACTTGGGCTCCTCCACTATGGTCTCTCTGTGCTCCTCTACAGGTGTGCAGATAGGCTTTTATCACATAACCTATCTAGGTTTGCTTCATTGTATATTGCTCCTTTTCTCTTGCTCCAGAATACAAAAGAAAGGGTAGCTTTCACAGAATCACAGAATCACAGAATCACAGAATCACAAGGTTGGAAAAGACCCACTGGATCATTGAGTCCAACCATTCCTATCAAACACTAAACCATGCCCCTCAGCACCTCATCCACTCGTCTTTTAAACACCTCCAGGGAAGGTGACTCAACCACCTCTGTGGGCAGCCTGTTTCAGTGCCCAAAATTTATCTCATACCTAAAATGAAATATCCGGATCAAATAATATTGGGCCCTTAGAAAAATGGGGTAACATATTATGTTTCAAAACAGCATGGATCATCAAGTTGCTATGCTGAATTTTATAACAATACTCTTAATATTTGAAAAATGGAGCAAAAGAACAAAGAAAATCAAGCTTGCGAAACTCTAGGGTTCATTTAAAATAACACTGCCCCCAAACTGTATTACCTTTTCCTCTCAACTTTAACCACTTCATCTTGTCTTTTTCTACTAGAGTGATCTTCACAACTTTTTAAATAACCCTCTTTCTCATAAAGTGTTCTCTCTTTTTTGTTGTGTTTGTATCCTATTTTCTAATTCCAAATGACTTTTGTAGTGACCAAAACCAAACTTCAAGCTCATGCACAGAGAACTGAACTCCTGGAGGACAGGAGGCTTATGTGGGGGCCGGGGAGACAGGAAGGGAGTAGAAAACGGCTGTCAAGTCTGTCTCACTTGGAGTGAAATCAGACCTTATTGGCCTGGGATATGAGCCTAAACAAGCAAAAAATGGAGACGTGTTTTAAGAGTGACTTTAATGTTTTCATTCTAAATGCTTTGTACGTCTACTTTCCATCTATTTGTTCTTTTACATGTTTTTTTCAGAGATTTAAGTTTTCATTGCTGTTTTAGCTGCAGTGGATGAGAGGCTCTGCAACTTTACTGCTCACTAACATCTTGGAAATGCAAGATGGCTGCAGATCATATAGAATCATAGAATAACCAGGTTGGAAGAGACCCACCGGATCATCGAGTCCAACTGTTCCTATCAAACACTAAACCATGCCCCTCAGCACCTCTTCCACCCATGCCTTAAACACCTCCAGAGAAGGTAACTCAACCACCTCCCTGGGCAGCCTGTTCCAGTGCCCAATGACCCTTTCTGTGAAAAATTTCTTCCTAATGTCCAGCCTAAATCTCCCCTGGTGGAGCTTGAGGCCATTCCCTCTTGTCCTGTCCCCTGTCACTTGGGAGAAGAGGCCAGCACCCTCCTCTCAACAAACTCCTTTCAGGTAGCTGTAGAGAGCAAAGAGGTCTCCCCTCAGACTCTTCTTTCCCAGAATTGTAACAACTGAAAAACAACTGTTGCGTATATTATAGTGTAGTTATTATGCCATAACCATGCCATGATAACTGTTTTGATTAATAAAATGTCCAAAGCTAGTTGTGTTTTGGGTCAGCAAGGTGTTAGAATTAGCAGCTAGTGAAGTTACTGCCCAACTGCACCATGCTGCTCCATTTGGAGGCCCAAAATAGTGTAAGTGAAGAAATACACTTTGTGTACAAGCGATGTAATTGAAGTTCTGTTAATAGCCATAAGTAAAGCTTTGTCTCGTGTTTTTTTCAAGACTTGGCATCACAATGCCTCAAGGTAGAAAGGGACTTCCAATGAAAACCTTAAAAAGCTCAGGTCTTGAGATTTGTGCCTTAGGAAGAAAACTTGGGAAGGAGGGTGAACATGCCAAATTTACATTGGCATTGAGAAGGTTCAATTGGTGTAGTAGAGGAACGGTATTTTAACTCTGAGCAGCAGTTGAGTCAAGTGAAAATGTAGCTGAAACATTTTAAAATGTGATTGCAAATGAAAAATGTCCTTTTTCTGCTGTATTTCAGCTCAGTTTCTGTTTAAAACTCATTGCTGTCTATGAAAGTAAATGACCCATGTAAATGTTGTCTTAGTGGGATAGAACAACCTGCACCACTTCTCTGAAAAAATGCAGAAGTAATTTCATTGTCTGACACGTTAATTCTCCTTCAAATGTTATTTATATTTTCTGTTAGTTCAGCATACCAGCATCTGGATAGAAACTCGAACAGTGAATCTTTTGCAGTTTTGTTGGTTTAGACCTAAATTTTAAAAGATGTTAGTACTTATCCTGCTGTTACAAGGTAGAAGGACATTGGAAGGATAGTAACAATATTTAAGCTGTTTGGATTTTTTTTGTGAGATAATTATATTTTTTTTACTCTATTTCTATATTTGAACTCTTATCATTCCTTTTTTAGCTTCTCCAGGAAGTTTATTACCATTTAAATGATAGGAGCAATCCTCTTAGTAAGTATCCAATTCCAGATCCAGTCCACCTAATATATCTGAAGTCTGAAACCCTAAGAGAAACATTTTCTGACGGAATTGGAATAAGTTGGTTGGCCCACCACAGCATGAAGAGCATCCAGGAGTAATACAAAACTTGCACATCAGCAAGAATTGGAGGGCTGAACAAAACTACAGTGAAAGGTAACTTGTTTGGCACATCACTTAACCAGTAATCACAAAGCCTCAAATTAGGAAAATGTGGGAGTAAATTATGAACACTTTCAGGAAATTTACTCTATTTGAGGCCAGTATTCAGGTGTCAGTTCTTGTGGAAGCAAACAAGCATGTTTAATTATTTCAAAAGCTGGCTTGAACTGTTAATTTTTAAGTTTCCTAATAAGTTCTTAAAAGGATGAAGAGGGACAGTTCATATCTCCTCTTTTTTTCCTTTTTTTTTGGTGTAAATTACGTAACTGTATACTGATATAGTTTTATTTATACTTGAAAATTTTTCTTTGTTACTGTAACTGAAAAAATCCAAACCTTTTACAAGCCTTTTATAATCAAACTGGGCATTCTTATTAAATTAAAATTTATTTAGGTTCCTAGATCATTGTTTTAAAAATATTGCATACACAAAAGAAACAATCCCAAGTTCTGAACCCACATAAGAAGGAGGAATAAAAAGAAATATATCACATTGTTACCATAAAACAAATGTGTAATGAGAAAAGAAGAGGTTGTGCGTTACACCATGCATTCGTGTTATGCTTATACAAGCTATAATTCCTCTGAGTGTCACCCTCTTCATGCCCCAGAGAAGATGTCTGCATGTAGCTGCAATTCATGTCCTCTGGGACAGATATGATCTTCTCCTGCTAACTGCCTTAAAGGCTTCTAGGCTTATTGAGAGAGTGATTGAGATCACTGACTTCCTACAAGGCATAAGTAAATCAAGATACACAAAATAAATTCAGCAGACCCCTTTTGTGCATCTCTAATGGTATCTGTGCAGAACCCAAAAAATCAAACCAAAACCCCCTTGTTATCAGGGAAAGATGCTGAAATAGAAAACGTCCCTATAATTCAATACTCATGGGACAGTAGGGTTACAACTTTCCATCTTGAAGAAGAGTCCGCTGAAGACTATATGCCTGACACACCTGCTTTTGTCCCTAGCACAAGCCAAGAAGGTAACAAATAAAAGAAATCATCAACTTGCACATGGTCTTGAACTAATCAGAGCACCAAGAATCATGTCTTGCTTCGTGTCTTTTAGATTAATCACAGCCCAGAACTACTATGTTATATAATACACTGAATTAGAATAATTATTCCTGAAAATCTATTGACTTCAAATGAAGTTAACCTATCCCCTTTAGTTGTTTATACATTGCTCATAAAGATTTTTTTTTTTAAATAGGATGTTATTATGTTACTTATTAATTAAAAAATGTTGCTGCATGGTGGTCGTCTGTAGCTAACTGTATTTCATTCTTGCTTGGACAAGTCTCCATTGATTAAGTATAAAATAAAGCCTTCCATACAGGCTCGGTAACATCTTGGGAATAAGATACCTAATGCATATAACACTTAATTCAGACATAAAGCTGCATGGTACAAAATTTCCCTCTGCCATAATCAGCTAAGGATTAATTTTTTAATGGCATGAGGGTCACTGACTTCATATGTATTCCCCTGAAGCTGATGTTCACAAGAACAAGTGAAAATTATTTGCTTGGCTAGAAGCTTCGGGATAATCCATATAACAATGACAGAGTAAACCTCCATAAGTAAAAAAGGTCACAAAATTGACACTTCAGATGTAAAATGGAAACTAAGATCATTCTTAGGGTTTTGCTAGCTTAAAAATCTTGCCATTCCACGTTTCTTTAACTGTGTTGCACAACACGTTTATTTTGTTTATTTCACTTCTATCTCTCTCTTTTTTTTCCCCCTAGATCACGCATTTCATTATTTCTCAGCATTTTAGCTCATTTCTGTCTGCTCTGTTCATGTGAAGAAGTAAGACTGGTGCCACATATAAAGGGCAGAACTGAAAGCACCCCTTCTCTTATTATAACTAGAGGATCCCCATTAAAGAAACACTCATGGCTATTGTAGTGTCTGCTTCTGTCCCAGCTCCTATGCAAGGGCAAAGTAAGTTATATTATACAAAAGTAACAGAATAAGTTCTTTAGTTGAGGGTATATGACTTTTGCCAGAAGTAAAGCCTGAAGCAGCATAATGTTCACAAGTTCCTGGAACACAGGAGATCTAGAGATAAAGAAATAAGAAGAAAAATAACAGTATCATCCAAGTGGATATCTTTGGGGTAAACAGAAGAACCTTCCAGTTTCTGAATGTATTTGAGCATGTGGACCAGTAGCATGAGCTGTTGTGAGACCAGAGGGAGAAATCATGACACTGCCAAACTTGATCTTCATCACTTCCAGTAAAACAGTTTTCCTACTAGAAGAGATCTAAAGATATCACAACAGATTCTCCTCAATATTCAATAATATTAAAGATTATTTGGCCTGTTCATACTGTGCTCTGCACATGTATTATTCAATTGTATTATTATTCCTGCGTGCAATTGTTCTGGGCAAATAGAAGACAGCCACTTTACATGCAACAGTAAGAATGAGACAGATTTATGTCTCCGGGCCAGCCCAGCTGTAGAGCAGGAACTTGCCATGCTACTTCACAACACCTCCAGTCATCCATGACATAAACAGGAATGGGACTTTTGCATGGAGAAAGGATTTAATAGGTATCCTGCTGACTGCTGTTGCCACTGCAGCCACTGTTCTGTTTGGGCTGGATAACAGCAATAAAGATAGGGACTCATGGTTGCTTTCATCTCAAGCAAAATCTTTATGCAGAAAAAGCTGGTCACAAGCACCAATCTGCATAATAGGCAACCTTCCTGCAACTGCTCTTGGTTGTTTGGCATGTCAGATAATTACTAGAGTGGTGCAAAAATAATTTTGTCATTATAAATTGTGGTACTTGTTTTGGAGTACATTTTAACTGTGTTCATGTAGCATGTCATTTTAAAGTGTGAAATTTGCTCTATTTATTTATGCAAATTTTTTTAATTGTTTATTCTTTTTCATATTGCATTGTTAAATTAAAGACGCAAAACAAGGAAATTCTAGGGATTTTGTTTTATGAGTTCAAAAGGGGACATAAAGCATTGGAAAATACTGACAATATCAATTGAGTATTTGTCCAGGGGACCATCAACAAACATACAGTTAGACATTGGTTCAAAAAAATGTTGTAATGGAAACTAGAGCCTTGAAGATGAGGAGGGGCACGGATGTCTTTCTGTGACAGATGACAACCAACTCAGGGCCATTATTGGAGCAGACCCACACAAAACAACCTGAGAAACTGCAGAAGAACTTTTGACCATTCAACAGTTGTTTGACATTTGCACCAAACTGAAAAATCAAAAAATCTCAACAAATGAGTGCTGCGCAACCTGAATGAATGAAAATAAACCCAAATGCCATTACAAAGTCTATTCTGCACTTCTTTTACACAAAAGAAATTATCCATTTCTTGATTGTATTGTGACATGTGGTGTAAAATCGATACTATATGACAGCTGATGGTGTTCTGCACAGTAGCTTGACAGAAGTGAAGCAGTGAAACGCTTCTCCAAATCAAAGCTGCATCGAAAGGTTATGGTAACTGTTTGGTGGTTGGCAAGTGGAATCATCTACTACAACTTCTCGAATCTTGGCAAAACCCTCACAGCAGGGAAGTGTAGCCAGGAAACGATAAATCCACCAAGAACCACATCTTCATCCAACACTGGCCAATTGAAAAGGACCAATTCTCCATGACAACACCTGGTTGCACGTCTCACAAATGACTCGGCAGAAGCTGCATGAACTGGGCTACAAAATTCTACCTTACTCACCAGACCTCTCTCCCACCAATTACCACATTTTCAAACATCTCAACAACTTCCTGCAAGAGAAAGTTTTCCACAACGAAGCTCAGGTCACCTTTAAAGAATTCATTAGTTTCATGACTCCACAATTCTTTGGTACTGGAATAGGTGGACTTATTTATTATAGGCAAAAATGCATAATTCTAGTGGTTCTTATTTTGATTAACAATTTTTATTCTCCTTAAAAGCTGGTGGTTAAAAATGACAATTAGTTTTACACCAACCTAATGCATCTCCATGCATGCTACTATGCAGTACATAGGATATAGCTTTCCTGAGGGATATAGGGAATAGCTGGAAAAAAACATGTACCATAACAGGGCTTACATGTGTAAACGGAACAATTTATGCTTAGAAAAGAATTAGACTTCCCATTACAGGTTTCTCCTCCATGAAGATGCAGAGTTACTGACTTTGACAGCTGTTTATTAGTTAGTTGAAAAGTAACCTTAAATTACATTCAAAGATATGATTGCATATATAAAGCATTACAGCTACATTCCCCACCTTTCCCCTTCAAAATACCACAAGTTCCGTAACATCTAAAATACTGTCAGGAAACTCATCTGATCCCAATCTGAATGAGTATAACTGCTACTGTCATATTTTGTGTGAGGTGAAGGAATTTGAGCCTTCTGGCAACTCTTAGTAAAGTAAGTGCTTTCAGTCAGCAGCCCAAAGAGGGAAAATAGCATGAAAATTGAACTAAATTTTACTTTGAGAAGTGGCCTTTCCTGTTAATTATAACACAAAACAGTATGTGAAACTTTTCACTGCTGTGTTCTATAAAATGCTCTTTCTACAGAGGAGGCTAGTCCCCACTGTTTTCAAGTTGTCACTGATGTGGGCAATAAATCTGACACACAAGAACAGAAGTTAGAAAAGGATGATATGCCACCTTTTTAAGACAAAATAGCTAAAATAGTTAAAAAGCAAAGACATCTCGAAGACCTTGCAAAGATAGGTTACTGAATTACATTATCGTATATATGGAAAAAGATATTTTTCTCTTAGCACATCTCCACTGCCTGTGGTATGAACTACTAGAATGCTAATGATTTAGAAGGTTAGTTTGAGACTGTTTCTCTTGTCCGTAGAGCCAGTTTAGGGAGGCCTGTCCTTCTTCCAGTTTTCCACATTGCTTCTTTTTGCTTCCTATCTCAGTTTACACTGTTGCAACTCAGAGCTAATGGTCTGTTTCCCTCATTGTCCTTGAGGAAACGGTCATCACATGATGGCCTTAACAAAACAGTAAATCAAAGGGCAGAACAAAACAGTGTTTTTCTCTAAGATTATAACAAACAGAGAAAAAACTGATTTATAAACAAAGGTATTATAGCATTTGCATCACATTGCATAAGTTGTTAAACCAAACCACGTTTTTATTTCAAGGTTGTTTTGGTTTTTTAATTCGAGATAAGGTTACAGTAAGCCAATGCTAAAATTAGTTGTTTTATGAAGCTAGAGGGTTCTTTGTTGCTAATATTAGAATAGAACCCTAAAGACACAAACAGCAAGCATTTTACCAAACAGGTAAAGGATGGAGACTTTAATGTAAGTGCGTCAAGCTGCCCTGCAGGAAGGCAGAGTAATGAAATTGTAGTGATTTTCTGCAACAGTGAAGAATGCCACTGTATGTTACTGCTCTGATAGTTCCTGTAACGTTTTTCTGCAGTAATTTTCTTTGAAGAGACAGAGCTTTGATTTTATCCTGGGACAATGTGGTAGATGCAGTTAAAATCTTACTGAATTATTTCATTAAATGCCACATCACTGCAACAACACATTTTAATGCAAAATTACATAGTTAATGTTTATGTATCAATTAACAATACAGCTAATATTTATGTATCAATGAATAGGCATATAGCTGTCTAGCATTTTATTAGACTTCTTCATGCTTATGATCCAAATATTAGGTAATGTTTAAAAGGTATAATCTGAGACACATATTATTACCTCTAGTTTCTATAGTGTTTGGTCACGCATGGTACATGTTTTTATGAACAAGTGTTTGTAGATCAATTTCTATTTTCAGGGAACTCATGACACTTTCTAGCTCAGTCTCAGCCTTAGCTCTGTGCCCTGTTGACTCTGTACAATTGCCCCACAGGACAAAGTAAAAAATAAAGGGGAGGTGAGGAAAAGAGAGAAAAGAACCTACTGAAGAAAACACGACCTTGGCATGGGGGGGAAAAGGAACATAATGGATGCATCAACAGACACATGGGAGCGTCCCAAACCCCCCTAGAACTGTGGGCAAGGGCAGGAGTAGAAGCAAGAAGTCACTGAAATTATGAATTCAGGGAGAAAACGAGGGAAGCCGATGGGGTGGAAGAAAGTCCAGGACCCAGCCAGCAATGTGCAATCTTTTCATGAAGTTAGCTTCGTCTCATAGCTGGACAGAGGAGAGAGCTGAGGTGAATCCCGGCATGGGGGCTGCCCTGGGCACTGCGGTACTGGCACTGGTCGCTCTCGAGCACACTGCTTACCGCTCACATCTCCTCCTTGGCTCTGTGTAAGCTGACAGGTATGCAACAACCCTGCTGCCTTGGCTGGATCCCTGTGAGATCATGGGGGTGTTTCAAATGAATGTAAGCAGTAAAAGAAAATAAATTCTCAAGCTGCCATAAACTAAGAGCTATTATCAGCATCTACTTTAATAACTTCATCTGTATAATCAAACTCACAAACCACCAAAAGGACCAAACTCTGACCTAGGACGAAAACCTAGTTTCATAGGCACAGTCTATGCATAAATAATGACTGACTAATCTGTCAAGCATTGTGATCAACTTCAGTCCTCTGTCTAAGGTTCCTACTGAAGCTCATTGGATTTTAGTGCTAAACTAAGGTGAGGATATGAAGTTAATTACTTACTTTCATTTAGATATGAAATCCCATATAGGTTGCAAAATTCTTATTAGCATAGACTTGTAAGTGGCCAGTTTTTTAGTATAATAATTTAATATTATGCTTATTATTATAGCTGAAAGTAAAAAGAGACAGCATTCTAATTATAGATTAACATACTGTATGTTGGTAGATATTTGTATGAGGGGCTGTAGAAATTACTATAAGAAACTCTGGTGTGCAGTGAGGAGCAAGTCATTTCATTGAATGCTGTTCAGTTTTTCTATGTGAGCTTCTAAAACTTACTCAAAAAAACCAAATAGGAGCTTACTCACAGTGTAAGTAACACACATGAAAAATCATTTTGGAAGATCAGGCCTTCTATTACTAACCAAAGGAGTTTGCCTGAATAATCTTCAAATTAAGAAGTAAGAAGAGGTTACTAACTGAATAATTTATAATGAATTAAAGGAAAAAGTAATCCAAGATTACTGGAAAGACAGAGAGAAGGTAAGAATTTAAGGAAATGCAGTTAAACTATTTTGAAGTTTAATTAAGAAACTAGCCATAAGGCTTGCATTAAAAAATTAATGAGATATTTGAGTTATGTTTTCCCTTAAAGGCAAGTGATAAAATTGAAAGGCATGAAAATAGGCACAGTGATATTGTTGGTACTAAGGGTTACCAAGCAGAAAAAGAAAAAAACCCAAAAACATTAAAGAAAACCAATGAATTCAACTTGAAATTCGTGCAAAATTCTCACAAAATGAGTTAAAGGAATATATAAAGTCATGTTTTTACAGGAGAATTTAGCATGTATTGTGTATAGACATAGTCCCTATTCTATCTGTATCATGTTCTCCATGTTTCTCCAAGACTTGAACAAAGATTTGTGGAATAACGTTTCCTTAAATGTTTGTGATCATCACTATTGTTGGTTCCTTTCACAATAATAAGCACAAGAGACCGGAATATGGACTGTCACCAGTATGCTGATTTTACTTATAAGTTAAAAAGATGGGTTTCATAAGCTCCCAAAGAAAGTGGTGCAAATAGTCATGCTCTTCATCATTTTCCACCTGTTTTCCTGTGTCTCTTTTGTAGATCTTCACATTAGTTTATAAGGACTCTTCATCTGTTTTTCAGAAACTGTTAAAGTGCTTCACAGATGCTGAGATTTTCTAGTACTTGCCTTTTTTGTTTTATTTTGCTTATAACTAAAATAAGGAAGACGAAAAGAGTGCATTTGATATCGGTCTGTGCCAAGGCTAATGTCAGTTAATATCCCCTGTCACATCTCTCTATAGTGCCCTGCAGCATAACAGATGTATGTCGTGCATCATAACAAATCTTGCTCTTCCTGAAAATTAAACATAAGTGTGCCAAAAAGCTTCACAGGAAAATCAACCTAAGCATTTGTAAGTAAGAAAAGAAACAATTAAGAAAAAACAGATACCTAGTTAAAAAACCACTCCCTTTTCATATAGTTTCTGAAACAAACGCAGTTGGGCAAAGAAACTTAAGGTGATGTGTCCTTATTTTTATGTCCATTTAAAATATATTCTGATAGAGCATCATCAGCCAAGAATGTGTTCTATTAATTCCAAGGTTTTTGGATACTGCTCTGATTGATACTGCTGACACAGTCTAAAAAAAATCTCCATTTTCATTTTTTGGCTATTTACCACTGGCAATTGACAGCACTTTGGGCCTGATCCAAAATCTGTCAGAGACATGAATACTCCATCTCCTTGCTCAGTTAATAGCTTGTTCCCTTTCTCCTTTCTTGCCTCAATTCTTATGCAGACTGTTGTCTGAGCCTGACAAGTGGGGTACCTTCAGCAGCAGCAGCATCAAGAGATGGCCCACTTGAGATCTAGTCATCCCCAGAAAACAAATGGAAAGATCATATTGTAGGATCCCCTTTAATAAGCCAAATCCCTGCTCTGTAAGCATCCAAGGTGTCTATATAAACATCAGAGCTAGAAGCAGAGACAAAGGGAGAACGCTCCAGCTTCCCTCTATTCAACCCCTTCTTGGAACGTCTAGAAAAGCCAAAGGGTAAGGAGAAGCAAAGACGTAAGGTCCTCTCAGCAGAGCATCCTGGCCATGGAAAGCAGAGAGAAGCATTGCTTCCCAATAGGCTCAGGAAAAGCTGTGAGCAGATATCTGAGCTGGCAAGGCTTTTTTTTAATAGTAGAAAATTTTAGGATGCATTTAAACAATTTATCTGATCCTAGTGTACGACATCAGTAGTGACTGAAATCCTGTTGCCATGTCATGGTCTTTCCTTTAAGATCTTTTAGAATTCAATATTACTATATGTTCCCTGTTGCTAACAGATCTATCAAGTTTTATGTGGCTCCACATGGGATACTTTCTCAAACCCATCGAGGCAGATTGCAGATTGATATACGCCAAGTGTCAGGCTTTAATTAACTCAACTTGCAAGCGCAGTGTTAGGGTAGGATGCAGAGCATGCCCATATGTGTGCCCATAAGCTGGTAGCTGCCTTCCTTGGAAAACGGAGCAGACATATGGGGAGTAGATCGGTAGGTGGTTGGTATCATGAATTGCTACAGGTGTGGGATGTATGGGTGTGTGGGAAGGAATTTTTGCTAGGCTCATTTGGAAGCTGTAGAATGAAGATAACTTGGCATAACTGAGTGCTCTGAGAATGGGAAAAATCTGCTGGAGGGACTGGGAACAGCATTTGTTCTGTTTGGCTTCTGGAGAACTTCGTGGTGGTAAGGTGAAGCATTGAATCCCATGTAACGTTGCTGCCATCCTCACAGAGAATGCTGTTGCTGCACACTGCCCCTTCACAGCTGGGATTCACAAGAGAAACATCACTTCTGAAAAAATACAGCAGTCACAAAGAAATTCTGCAGCCCAGCATATGATTTAAGATGTAGGGCAGGCCATGTCTGTCACTCGTGCATCACAGCAGTTACAGAGCATTACTGCCAGTTCCTTCACTGCAAAAAGTGAAGAGACTGGGAGTCTTGCTGGCACTGATTCCTCTCTACAGCCATAGGAGGTTGCTTCTGCTGCTGCACAGAGGCAAACACACAAAGTACGAGATCACAGTTTTTGGCCCTTTTCCTGAACCACTATAAACCTTTGCTGAATGCAAATTTTTATTTTAGTTCAGGAAAAAAAGAGTGGTGTTCTTTCCTTTTGAAGTCAAGACACTTATTTTCCTTACTGTCAGATTTTGGTTCTGGATGAATCAAAATTGTGGTTTGATCTATTACACAATTATTCATTCTGTGGTTTTTGTTTATTTTTTAATCCCTGAGGGCTCCAAACCAAAGGAAAAAGCTTGACAGACAGTTCCAAATAGTTTGCAAGTTTAGTTCCAGTCTTCAAATTTAGAACACTTACTTTTGATGGACCTTGAATGAGGTGACAGGTAGTAATGAACACTGCTGGCAGTATATGCCTTTAGGCCTTATATTAGATCTGTGGCATAGAAACTGCTTCGGCCACTGCATTTATCTCCAGGGTCCCTCCAGTGCTGCAGGGGCTATCCAGCCAGAAGCTTTCCTACACCAAGACCTCCATGCAGTGCTGGAGAAACTTGAAGCACATTATCCCAGAGCCCTCTAACATCACTTGTAATGGAGCTGACGGATCTAAAGAGATCATATCTTTAGAGTAACAGTGGTGTTTTTCTTGCCTGTATTTGTGTTTTCTACACATTGTAGTATTGGAGGTCATGTGTGTTTTGCAGAGATAATATGCAAATAATTTAACTAAAGCCCCTCTTCCATAGTTTTTTTTTTCCCAAACCAGTAATGACTTTATTAAATAAACAGGAAAAAAAGTTTTTTTTTTTTAATATGTGTGTACGAGAGACACTTCTAATGACCAGGCAAATTTTCAGTCTTGTAACTCAAACCAATCATTGATGTTCAAACAAAGCGAGATTGCAGTTCATACTGTTGCAAGTGGACACTTGCTGTGTTTGAACTGTGTTTGGTACAGCTTGTTGCCTCATCATTTCAGCAGAAAATCTCAGCTGGTTGTGATGACATTTTTACATACATTTTCTTTGTTTTTCTGAAACACGAACTCAACTTTTTATAAGGAGGCAAACTGCTCACTCTATGTAGGCATTTTGAAAGAGAACTGGAAGACCCATGACAACATTTCTGCCAGTAGTAATAGCAAAAATTCTCAAAAAATGGTGATTAAACATTGATCCCTTTGGTCTTTATTTAGGTTCATGCTTGATCTATATTTAGGAACCTTAGTGCAGAGTCTAATTTCCTGTGTACACTGGATGAACATTAAGTAGCTTTTACTAAGGCCCCAGGCGTGACTTTCATTAAAATGTTGTTTATCATTTTGGTTTTTTTCTGTAGGTTACAAAGAGTCCCCACTTTGAAAAACACTTTGTTTTTCTCATCACTGTGAGCAATTGTGTACTACCATCCATTCCAGACAAAGTTACATTTCCATAATTGATAAAATAATGGCTCATAGCGCACAACACAAAATTTATTAAACACAGTGTGTTACTTGCTTCATTGTTATAACTGTTTTTGAAAATGAAGTAAAAAAAGGCAGTATTTTTACTAAACTGCAGGTTTTCTACAACTGTATCTGCTTATTTTAATGCACTAAATGTATTTTTTAGTACAATTAATGTTTGTTAGCCTTGGCAACCTAACGCAGCTCTGTAAGACGTTACCAATAGATGTGATAAACAGTAGAATTATCAGAAGTTCAGTTATAAAAAATACTTGCATTTTCCAGAAGAAAAAGAGTTCAAGTTTAATGGTAGACAGTTCAGATTCAAAATTAGCACCAGCACAACTATTTGCATGAAGGCTAGATAGAAAGAAAGAGTTTGGAAATTTGCCATATTATTTTGTAAAGTTTTTTTAGATGATTCTTAATGTAGCAGAAGTAATTTTATCCAATCTACTTTAATTTAAGTGAACTGAGACAAAACGGCTTCAGAAATAACTAAATGTATCAAATGTTGAATTTAGCACTCTCACAAGGCCTTTTTCATGTCTAACTGAGACTATATTTATCACTTCTGTTCTTTTTCAAGTAAAATACACTTCTGACTCTAACTGTGCATTTTCTTTTTCAACTCTAACAGAAACAAAGCATAGATGTGGCTCTGTGTAGAGATTCTCTCTGGTGCCAAGCATTTAGTATTCAGGAGAGGTAAATCAGTTTTTAGAAAGAGTTTATTCTGACAAGGTAAGTGGATAAGAAGCATTCCAGTAAAGGAGAGACAATAATAAATTAAGGAGAAAAGATTACATGGTGACATTTAATCCTTGAATGCAGTGTATTTTTACAGGGTAGCTATTATCATTAAATTACACCCAAATAAGAATAGTTATTAACATAAGTATTGGAAGTTTAATTAAAGGCTACAGAGAGTTTAATTTAGCAAAAGTAATATGCAGTTTTTCTAAAGCTGCAGAAGCAGTGACCTGGGAGGGATATGATGCGGGGAAGGGAGAGCTATGCAGAAGCACTTCTTACCTCCTGTACTGTAAAAATCATAATGCATCAGGTTTTAAAATGGGGCCTTGCAACAACAGAAATAGAAATAAATAGCAGAAGAGAGAATAAGCAGGGCATTTACTGAGCAAGAATGAATACTCCTGTTGAATTTGGTTTGAATGTTAGAATACTAGCTAGAAAAGAGGAAATACTGGCGTATCAGCAGACCTGAGCTTTCCAAGACATAGCTGTTTACTACAACACTTTCGTTGCCAGTAAAATACACAGATGCTGACAGGAACTAATGTTTCCTGAGCAAATACACACTGTTGACACCATGAATGCATCATGGACAATTGAGAGTGGTAAACATGCTGGCAGTCAGCAGCTTCTTTATTATAGCATATGTGCATTTCTGCCTCCAAAAAAATATATTAGCATTTTATTTTGTTGTGGGTTTCTTTCTTTTTTTCCAGCTAGATTGTGTATTTTCTAATATGATGCAAATTTCATTTAGACTAAGATACACCTGTAAATATTTGCTCTGAAAATACTATTTTACACATTAGATGTAGTTTTACTAACATACAAACAATCACACCTTAAAATTAGAATAGTCACAGTAGTTTTCAGACAAAATTTTCCTCTTAGTTGGAAAAAGAGTAACTCCAAAGAAAATAATAGATAACAACTGTTGCCCCTTGTGTATTGTGCTCCATATGGTGTTAGCTTTAAAAATGCAAATATTGCAATTATTTTACCATACAAATTTGCATACTGATGCTGCCCTGCTTCATCAGAAGATGAAGGATCTTATATGTTTTCACTTGTTTATTGCCAAGTTTATAACATATGGTATTTTTCTCAATGTCTGACTTACATGACTTCTTGAGAATATCAGCTTTTGCAGGGGGCTGAGGTTTTAAATTAGAACTATTCCACAGGTTTTTGAGGATGAGCCTGTAACTAAAGCCATTGAGAAAAAAATATTAGCAGATAAACAAGAAGATCTTTTTGTTGTTATTGTAAAAAATGTATAATTTGATAAAGAACCAAAATTCAAAATCTCAGACTTCTGGAAATACAATGTGCATGGATGTTTAGGACTGAGAGAAAAGAACAAACTTGAAATTATCTTCAGGCCAGGCTGCCTCCAAGCCACTCACAGCCCAGGATTTGCTCAAAGGTGACTAAGAGAAAATGGAAAATTTGACTATCTAAAATTTTTGTCTTCTGTCGTAATTATAAATAGAAGTGGTGAATTTGCAGCACTGGCTAAGAAGCATTTTGGTTTATTATTCCGTGAAAGATGTTCTATGAAAATTGATAGTGCCAGTCAGATTCAATCAACTTAATGGGCTTTTCGTGTACCACTGGGATGGTGCAATTTTTCAGTTTATTTTGGTTTTGAAACATTCTTTTTTTTTTTGAAGGAAGGTGTTATATAAAAGAGAACAAAACATATCCAGTTTTGCACTCTGATCTTAGCCATTCCTTGGAATTTTTGTTGCTGCCAGTGGTGAGTCATTTCCTGAAGCTGCATGTGTAGCTGGCATGTTGCATTGTTGTATGTTCCTTCAGTCCAGTAGTTTTGGTGGCTTGGCATCCTTTTTTCTTTTATTCCAGCTACCTCATAAGAGCTGTAAACAGAAAAATTGCTTTCTGTAGCTTTCTCTGCTACAAGGTCTTTTTCATGACCTGCGGATAACTTTTTACATAGTTCTTGTTTTGGCAAAAAAAGCTAAGTGACATTAGCTGTGACCCAGGCTTACAGCTAAAAAGCCACACAGAAGTGTAGGTAATCGCGGATCTGTCCACAGTAGCACTTTTGTATAAATAAGATTTTGAGGCAAGTCTAATTTCTTTTTTAAGATGACTTGGCCAATCAAGATAAAAGATAAACGGAGTTCACACAGTCCATGAATATTTATATACCCGCACAGAATGTAGGGGCATCCAATGTCTCGGTCTTCTCAAACAATTTAAACAAGCTAAAGAGAGGCTCCAGATATTCTTCTGGGTTAAATTCTAACTCTTAATGGAGCTATAAGAATTTTGCCACTCACTTTAAGGGAATAATGATCTAAATACCTGAAAACAATATTCACATTGTTGCACTTGTTAATTTCTAAGAAATATTACAATTTTCCTCATAATCTACTCCTAACAGCTGTTAGGTGGTCTGTTATATTCTATAGTTCCAGATATGACATTATCTTTTCTTGTATATATTTAAACCAGAGTACTGTGAATCATAGTCTGGAGTGGAAATGTATTTTGATTTGGGAAGCAATAGAGAAGAAAGAAAATTTGCAAGAGACAAAGATAACTATGTAACAAAGAAATGTAGCCAAATCTTTCCCCTTCATTTGGATAATATACAGGACATTTCAAGCTTTTTTAAAAAAATGAGCTGACAAAGAACAACTGCTACATTTGTTGAGCTAGAAAGAAAAAGATGCATCTAGCATTTCAAATATGCAGAAAGATGTTCTCTGCTTCTTCAGTAGAAACAATCCAATTCTCACTTACAACTTCTCATTTTTACACTGTGGCTGTCCAGGCCCTGCACAAGATGAAGAAACTCTGCCACCCTTTCTGCTCTGCCAAAGCTGACAGTCACCTCTGGTAAGATGCTATTGTGGCACCCCAGATCACAGTGCTGTGCAAGGGGAACATGAGAAGGAACTGTTAGCAGCTTTGTTAGGGTTCTCAATCCCTTTGTTTGGGAGCTGCAGGTAAGCTCAGGAACTGAGCCACATCTCAGCTGTGGCTGTGCCTGGACATGAACCTTGTGGTCTCTGGCTTGGTGATGTGACTTCTTGGCTTGACTTTGGGTCTGCCTTGTTGCTACAGGCTAGTGTGGCAGTCACTGATCTGTCAGCTGAACTTGATCACCACGTTTGTACATGCTCTTCAGTTTTGGCTGGTGTGAGACTGCACCTCTTGTAAGTGAGGTGACTAAACCTGTCTGCCTTGCTGTCACCTTCAGTGTCTCACCTTCCCCTGTGGAGCTGTCCCACTATTGCTGCTCCTCAACAATGAGAGCATGTTGTTTTATCTGCAGCATCAGGGTTGAGAATAGCATTAGGATTGATACATTTGTGCATTGGTCTGCATTTCTCAGTGCTGGAAGATGAAAGTCAGTGTAATCAGTTCTGCTCCTCATCTCAAGAAAACAAACAAACAAAAAAAGCAGAAATGGCAAAGAAATAGGTCATCAAAGATGCAGAGTAACTTCTATATAAAAAACAACTAAATATGCTAGGGCTCTTCATCCTGGAAAGGAGATGACTGATGTTAAACAAGCCTCCAAGTTGTGAATGACCTAGAGATTATCAAATCAATGTAATACTGACAGATTAAAAATAAATATGACATGATTCATGAGACCATATGTCACTGCATTGTGGAAATACTCTCTGATAGGCTGTGGAGTCTGAAAGCTCATAGCTATTCAAAAGAAAAAAAAAGAATGAGAAAAAAAGAATAAAAAAAAAGGAGGGGAAAAACACTCTACAAAGACATACTTACTTCTAAGACACTTTCTTCAATGACAAAAATCTTCTAGCTACAAATCACCAGATGTTTGAAGCATCATTATATGTTTGTTCTGTTCTCATACACTTTCTTAAGCATCCGCTAAAGCCCCTGCCAGACAGGATGCCGGGCTAGACGGATGTCTGCTTTGACCTGATACAATTGTTCTAATGTTCTTAGCACCCCCGGTTGACACTAAGAAGTCATTTGTGCTGTCAGGGTTTGTCCATGGAACAAGGACTTATGTTTTGAATCTCTAGAGGGAAAATAGGATGTGTTATTTCCCGTAAAGGATTCTGTCCAACTTCTTTCAGCTCTGTAGAATCATAGAATCATAGAATCATAGAATAACCAGGTTGGAAGAGACCCACCGGATTATCGAGTCCAACCATTCCCACCAATCTCTAAACCATGCCCCTGAGTACCTCATCCCTCCGCACCTTAAACACCTCCAGGGAAGGTGACTCAACCACCTCCCTGGGCAGCCTGTTCCAGTGCCCAATGACCCTTTCTGTGAAAAATTTCTTCCTAATGTCCAGCCTAAATCTCCCCTGGTGGAGCTTGAGGCCATTCCCTCTCGTCCTGTCCCCTGTCACTTGGGAGAAGAGGCCAGCACCCTCCTCTCTACAACCTCCTTACAGGTAGTTATAGAGAGCAATGAGGTCTCCCCTCAGCCTCCTCTTCTCCAGGCTAAAAGTACCTGGACGATAGATGCCAAAAACTCTTCTTTTTAACTCTTACCTACAAATTTGGGGGGTTAATAATCAGTTTAAGATGGATATCTCCAACAACTTAATTTTTAAAAATAATAATACCGTAGAGATAATGATCAGTGAAAGATGTTATGTATTAAAGGTATTTACAAAGTTTCCCATCAATAATATCAGTTCTACCAAAGCTGCAAGGTATTTGAAGTATTTGAGTTCCAGAAAAGATTATCAATGTATATTTCATATTGAACAGTAGGTCTTGTTTTTGATCTCTTGATTGAGTTCATGCACTCCACTAAGGAGACTGCAGATACAGACAGAATAAAGGCTGAATTAGTTCAACACATTTGTCACTTGATACCTACAACTCTGTGTGCCCATGGAGGAAACAGATGGGATAGTGTCTGTAGAGTGGTAAAGATGCAAACCACCAGCCTTGTCATCACAACTCCATTTTCCATTCTTTGAGTAGAGTGGAATAGAAACTTTTACCTTCCACCTTTTCCAGCTGAGTCATCTATGCCCTGTGGAGGATCAAATGAGAATTTACAAGGAGGAGAGGAAGCTAATATGAGGAGACTATTAGAGACCAGATGCCAGAAACATACTAGAGGGGGGATATAAAGACAGAGTAAGCTCTTCAGGCAGCAGTGATGAATATAATGTATGGAAAGATGCGGAGAGAAGGGAACGTAAGCACTTGTTTTCATACTGAACTCTAAAATCAGCTGCAAAATTTGTATAACTTGCTGCTCTTAACCATATTTTCAGCCAGTGAAGGATGTGCCCCTTACTTAAAATCCTTAGAAATTATTGGCTCCTTCAGAAGACTCTTTCCAGCTTGGAAAAGAATGTTCTCTTTCTCTTCTTCTGTGAAAATTTTTTAAAGAACTGCTTGCCTCTTTCTCATACATCCTACAGTAGTAGTAACATCATTGGGTTCTTCCTCCTGTCCCATTTGAGTGAAAGAGTGCTACTACACTCTAAAGTTCACTTATCCTAGGAAGTATAACAGATCTTACTCTCTTACTCTTCTTCACATTCATGATATTTTTACTCTACAGAACTAGGAGAAATAATATAATTAATAAATTCATTGTTATATACATTTCAATGAAGAATACTAATTTGTGAAAAGCTTCTTATTTTGAATCTCAAATAAGATGCAAGAATCCAGCTGTTCAGAAAACTGTTAGTTGCTTAAGTATTTTGACAGAGCTTTTCAATTTAGAAGTAAGATCTTAAACCTCTGCCAAAGGAAAGGTCAATTGCCCAGGCTTTTATTGGGTGCTTAAAATACAGTCTCTTTGCATTTATATCACCTAGGTCAGAGACTTTTCTATATATATTGTATGCTTTTATTTGGCTTGGAAATGTTGTAAAAATAGTAAGTAGTTCTTCATTAGGCTTTTAATCTGTAGTAGAAGTAGATAAGCTGTAGGTGATTCTAAGCCAATCTTCAACAAACTTTTATTTATTTTCTGAGCGAAAGTGATTGCTATTATATGTTATCTACAACACAGCTGGCACACAAGAGGAAAAATACTGCTAGCACGCGTATTGCGCAGATGTTGAAGTAAAGTATTAGCAATTCAATCTGCAATAGCACATTGGGATGACTCACTTCCTTGAATTTGCAAAAAAACTTTAATGCATATATGCATTTGAAACATATACTGCCACATAACATCAACTATATAAATACAATGGTACTCAAATCCAGAAAAACATTTCTATATTTACCATACAACTTTTCTGTCAGTTTTCTATATTTGTACTTTGTATAGCCAAGGTCAGATTTTCTCATTACAATGTTTTATGATCACCCTGAGGTTTCTATATTCTGCTATTTATCTTTACACCATTACAATCCACAGTCTCTCCTCACAAGTTCATCAATAAAGAACATAGATTGACTCTAGGAAAGAGAACTGTAAGTTTCTGTGACAAGTAATATGAAAATATACCACCTAGCTCTTCATAAGATCAAAGAGAACACAGAAGAATGATTCTTATCTTCATTTTAGGACACTCTTAGGAGATGGTTAATGATAAAAAAACAAATGTGCGGCTTTACACTAGGAGAGTGTCCAGTTCAGAATGGTTTAAATACATTGGTTCATGCGCATTCATATCATAAGGGTTTGTTCAGCTCTACTTTCCATCCACAAATAGAGTTTGTCTTCCTGAACATGTAAGCAATAGGTGATCTGAACTTGAGGTTGAAGATCAAAGCCCTGTACTCCTTTCTGTGCTAAAAAACCTGTTGTCGGGTAGTATAAACACAGAAAATATTTAATTAAAAACCCCACCCTGATATAATATCTGTAGCAACAAGTTTTCACCAGGTACATTTGCAGCTGGAAATTTCATCAGCCAAAGTCTCTGCCATCTCTACATTATTTGTTGATGTCACATTAGTCATTCTAATTAAGAAGAAACTGACACTAAAAGCACTTTATAAGCAGAGAAATATAAAAAAATCTTACTAGATACTCTGTAAGAGAGATTGTTTCATAAGAGCTGCATGAAACTCCAGAAAGCAAATGACAGTATGGTCTGTGACCAGCCTGGCATTATTTCAACCAATAAGCTCAACCTTCTTATTTTCACCCATGTGCTATTGTAGAGTAGGAATGAGAGAGCAACTGGGTGGGGGTCTGGCAGCCAGCCGAGGTCAATCCACCACAGTAATAATAAATTAAACCTGTGTTTAGCGTGGCTCATTTTATCACATCTATCTCTATCACATCTACCTATTCTGAGCATAACTCAGAATCAGTTAAAGGGAAGCCTGAGAAAGCTCATTCTTCATTGAACTCTCTCTCATTGCTGCTATGTCACCTAAAAGATCTACCGCAGCAACTTTTATCTTTTGGTTAATTAAGTAAAAGATACCCTGCACCATGTGCATTTCCACCACTGTAAAGAAAACAGTTCAGTGCTTAGTAGGACAGCATTTAGGAATATGTTTGTTGAAAATTTCCCCAGTGAAGGCTGCTTTACTCATAGATGACAGGGTTGTTAAACCTTTGTATGCTGACCAACAGAGTATGGCACATGGCACGTAGACGTGGCAATACTTGGTAGAAGATCTAGGCATGTATTACCAGGCAGAAGTGTTATGATACTTGTAATGCTTTGTCCACTTTTTCAGTTTCTTCTTTTAAGCTCACTTATGGCAATAAAAAGTTACCTCAACCCTGCCTGCAACTAGAACAGGCAACAGTTTTTGGAGTAAACATATGTTAATTTAAATAAGCTATCCATATTTTCCTTTTCTGGCACAATCTTATTGTTCACTTACCAATTGAATGAGTCATGAAAACCAGTTAGAATCAAGAGTTAATGTTCAGATGCTTTGGCATTTCTGCTTCCACATCTCATACATTTGCAAAGGAAATGATACATTGCCCATCCCTTTTTCTCAAGTAACTTAAATATCTATTTTAACTACACTGCATGAGATCAGGTTGCTCACTGGCACTGGTCTTACATGCAAGACAACAGGCTGCTGGTTGATGCAGAGGGAATAAATCTCAGGGAGTAGCTTGCTTGGATTTATTTTTAGTTTAATTTGCCAGGGATGACAGAAATTATTCCTGCTCAGGAAACAATCAGATAATGAGGAAAGGCCTGAGGCTTTTAAACACAGCACCTCTACTTCCCTCAGTGCGACCGGTGGTAATGGCCAGTAAATTTCTGGCAAGTTGCCTCTTGCAGCAATACCATTTGCTTGCTTTGGAAAGGAATATCTCTGTGTCTGGAGCATGTTCATTTCATTTTTAAGGTAGTTTTAAATAATTAATGAAGAACTAGTACTTCTATGGGCATCATGTTCTATTTCCAGCACTGATTCCTGCTACAGACCAAGAACCCACGTCTTCCTGTCATCAGCAACAGCAGCATGTTGCTAATGTGCCACTGGCAAACTAAGGACTGTCTTTGAAAGACTGGCTTCAAGCAGTCCTGAGCTTGTTCTGTGTGCTATCAAAAATCACCCTGTGGTGGTATTGCTCTGGTCTGGGTTACTAAATCAAGTATAGGCAATCCTATTAAGACTGTATAGCATCCAGACACAAGCTGTTTCACATCTGAAGTGCTTCAAGAAAAGATGTGGGTATATTAGGACCTGCTCATAAAGACAATCCTCAAGTACTTGTCTGAGGGGCCTGGAAAAATGCTCCTGAAAGCTCCTCTGAAATGTAATGGGGAAAAAAGAAGGCAATGCAAGGTGAGGTGAGACAAGATGAGGAGAAGCAAGACTAGGTGAGGCAAGGTTAGGCAAGGAAAGACTAGGTGAGGTGAGGAAAGGAAAGGTGAGGCAAGGCAAGTGGTCAGTGATACTGGAAAAACTGAAATCCCTACTTGAAGGGGGCATATTTACAGATTGTTACTGATATTTACTCTCAGATTTCAATACTGTTACAGTTAAATGAAGAACAACTTCAAGAATTAATGAAATGGGACAAGGATCTGAAAGTTTTTTAGGAAAGATTAAGTATTTACCTCTTTGTTTTGTACCTTGATGTCTTGTATTTGAAGAGCCCTGCACCATGTTACAAAAACCATCTTCCTTTAATATACTTATTTTTGATCAGTTTATCCACTATCTCATAGCAAGGTTTCTCAAAATACGTATATTTCTGTATTATCTGTTTCAAACATGAAATATGTGATATTTATGCATACTAATTACATATTTTTCCCCTAGGCTTCTGCATCAGACCAATTTTTCAATATGATAAAATTCAAATTATGCATTTCCTCATTAAACAGAGCAGACAGGTTCAAATTAGATTTCTACAAGGTAATTCTTTAAGACTTTGCCATTGTTGTTAAGTTTAAACATTGTCTGCTGTAGAAACACAGCTGATGCACTAAAAACTTCATAGAAATGAAAGGGTTCAACATTGGTGTCATGTTAGGCAGCAAGAACATGAACTATGGGAAATGCATTTGTTTGTTTCATTTAAGGAAATAGTGTAGAGATACGATACAAAACCCCATTTTCCCAAGCTTCTTTAGTCATGAAACACCCTCTATATAATAATTTAATGTCTGCTATACTCGTGAATATCTTGACAAGTTGCAATTTCAGTCAATTTTGTCTTTCAATACTTGCTGTCATGGAAAGAAAAGTCGTTTCAAATAAAAGACATGAAATGAAAGGAATGAATCTGGAGCAAGGTTGCTTAGATAAATGACCTTTCAACGCAGGATAGACATGATTATTATTTAATTGGCAAAAAAAAGGTAGATTATGAATATTTAATTAACAAGACTCTGGCACAAACCTGAGGCTGCAACAGAGAAAGGCAGATATAAGTCTGTGATTATACTGCTCTTTCCCCCATTATTTAGAACCCTACTCCATGCTTTTTTTTGTGTTTATGCTCTCTCTTATGCTAATTGTAGTTTTAGCCTTTCTT
Source organism: Phaenicophaeus curvirostris (assembly GCF_032191515.1). Lineage (NCBI taxonomy): Eukaryota > Metazoa > Chordata > Aves > Cuculiformes > Cuculidae > Phaenicophaeus > Phaenicophaeus curvirostris. Next base: position 17,987,121 of record NC_091394.1, read on the forward strand.
CTGGAACTGTAATTTACTTTTTATTATGTTGTATGCTTTACCCAGTCATCCTCTTACAGCTCCCAGCCCGTATTTTTTTAATTAGATTCCTCTGTAACTGGATGGGTATATTAAGTCTGTTGGAGTACCTATAGCTGGGGTTATATCACTGTACACTTGATTATGTTATCAAGTATTTCTCAATGAAATCAGTAATAATTTGCATGTTTCTTTAAAAAAGATGGGAGAAGAAGGGGACTGATTTGGAAGATGGAGTACTGTTATGCAGGTAACATTTTTTTCTTATCTATTTCTGTTACAGAGAACTAATCTCTGACTCGAAATTAGCCTTCATACTATTCCACTATCAACCACAGCTAAAACTTTTCTGGAGTTATCTCACCAATCAGTGGCAAAAGAATTGGCATTGTTGTGTAGATTCTTCTTATATGTAGACCTGCTAGCCATTTCAACAATTAAGCATGAAATACAGCACAAAAAGGAGCATAAATTATCTGTGTCAGTGGCTTCAAAATTTGGCTTCCCTTTAGACTGGAAATGTTAAGTCTCAGAAAATCAACACCACTCTCCTTGCTGATTTCTCTACCCAGTGGCCACCTTTAAATGTATTGGGTTGTGGTGGATGTCTGTCAGCTGCTTGTCCCTTGTAGTGTTTCAACAGATAGTGAAGCCTTCTGACTATTTTCTTAGGACTTCTATAAGAAGGTCAGTGCTTAGCACTGTATTGCTCCAGAAATCTCACGCATGGGATACAATAACTCTATTTAATAATAAAGACTGAGCATCAACTGGCTAGAAAGGAGCTTCGCAGAAAGGGGAATTCTGTCATACAAGGACCCTAAAAACCATGGATGAGCTGTGTACCTCTGCAGCAAAGGCAGACAGCTTAGCCATCTGTAATAAGAAGAGTGTAGCCAGCAAGTCAAAGGAGGTTTAGCACTCCCCCATGTTTAGCACTGGGGACTTCACAGCTGAACTGCTGTGCCTGCTTGTGGCTTTTCCACTATAAGAAGCACATGGATTTCCTGGAGTGAGTCCAATGGAGCATCATCAAGATGTTTAGGGGACTGCAGTACATTGCATGTGAGGAGAAACTTCCCACCCTTCCTGAAGCTGGGTGTGACACTTGTCTTCTAACATTCATCAGGAAGTATCTTTCCTTTCCCTCCTTTACAATTTCAATGAATGTTTAATGATGACAGAGTCCCTTCTTGCAATATCAGCCAGCTCCATCAGCATTCCTGAACAAATGTGGTTTTTTTCTAGCATTCTTTTCCCCCTCCCTAAGCTTCACAGAATCACAGAATCACTAGGTTGGAAAAGACCTCCAGGATCATTGAATCCAACCATTCCTATCAACCACTAAACCATGTCCCTGAGCACCTCACCCACCTATCTTTTAAACACTTCCAAGGATGGTGACTCAACCACCTCCCTGGGCAGCCTGTTCCAGTGCCCAAAGAATCTTACAAAGATTCAAGTTAACTTCCAGTATTGATGAATACAAGGTAAGGAAACTAGACTATTTCTTGTCCTCTTTCTTCAGCTTTATCAAATGGACAGTTGTTTGAGTTTTGGCTGATTCACAAGTAGTAACTTAATGCATGCTCAGATAGAATAATATGGTTATTTAATGTAACAGAGTGGGCAGGGTAGTCTACTAAAACCCAAATAATAATCCATGATGGAAAGCATAATTTTCAAAGGAGATGAAGTCTCCTTTCATAAGCATGGCAAGAGGTATATTTTGTGGCATCTAATAATATTAATCCAAATTCTGATGCTGTCAATGATCTTTCGTTGCTACTTCTTTCAAATCTAAAGCATAGAATTGTAAAAAATTTGGCTGTGATTATATGTTATGAATAATGCCTGCTCAAGAAAATAGGTAAGACTTAGAGTTTCCTGTGCCTTTAAATATGTGAATATAGACTTTGACTTAGAAAAGGAAAAAGCCCCAAATGAAGGCTTTCAGGATCCTATTGTCTGAGCAACCTGCACACCAAACATAGAGACAGGCTGCTGGGTAGATCACAGAATTCCAGATTAGTTGACTGTAATATTTAAATCTCTTAATAGTTACTTATGAGGGACCTGAAGCCATAACTTTTGCTGGAGTGAGAGAAGAGAAGAGAAAACATGTGTTGATACTTGCATTTGGCAGGAAGAAAGTGAAAAAAAACCCCCAAAGATAAAATGCTTGGTTTCTAAGGATTAGAAAAACCCAAACACATAAGCCTGAATAAGGATGGGAAACTGAGGAAAAAGTAACAAGAATAATGCTTGATGCTAACAAAGGAAAAAGCAGATACAGAAAAGAGCAAAAGGTATTACTGAAATCTGAGCCTGCCTGAACTGATTTGGATATTGAAAACTTAGACAAGAGGGAGAAAAAGCTTAGGTGGTGGAGAAATAAAGGATGACTGAAAAGAAATGCAGTGATTTATTCCAGTAAAATTTATTTTTAAAAAGAGAATGTTTTTTAATACTATAATCCAGAAAACTATGCCTGTTATTTTATTAAAATGTCCCTTAATGGAAAATTCTAGGTGTAGGCTCAGAATGTTTTAATGGTTTCTGGGAGAATAAGATGTAGTTAGTAAAGCAAATTAATTACTGCACTGTTTCCAAAAAGGGGTAAGGTTTTGAGTGAATTTCAAATTGTGTTAATTGATTCCTTGTGTGAACTACTTGCCCATTTTCTAATTGCTCCATTCCTTTTCTTCCCTGAGTTTGGCTTTTTTTCAGTCACAGCAACATGATGAAGTGTCTGTTTGTCTAGCTGAGAAAAATGTTTCCCTGCTTTTCTGAGGAACTCTCTGAGGTGGAGCGATGCCTGATTCCAGAAGTGGGTATAGTCTTTGGCTGTAAAGTAGTCTTTAACAAACACACCAAAGGCACAGTTTACTTGAGATGTTGCTCAGCTCCATTGTTTATCAAGTACATACAGAGAAATTTTGACCGGCAGATAGGGAAACTGGTGATAGCCGTCAAGCTCATGCTTGAGGCTGTGGAGGCTGGCAATAATTTCTTACCTTAGCCATCAAATGGAAACTGTTCAGGTGATACATCTGGTTCCTCTCCCTTGTATCCAGAGCCTGTGCAGGGCATGGGCTGCTTGCTGGATGCAGATGCTGAGTTATGGTGACTTGCAGAGGTCAAGTGTGCAGACCATTAATTCTAGAGTTAGTGCATATGGGGCTATTTGGCAGTGCAGGCTGGCAGTAAAACTATAGGTGCCTGTGGGCTCTTTGAAAATTCTGTCACACAGGTAGCCTGCTTTAACATATGTGCTTCAGAAAGTTTCATAATTTTATTACAGAATATAAGCTATAATTTTTTGAATAATTTTAATTAAACTGCCATAATATCACTGAGGGAGAAATATAGCAAAGCCCCATATTCTTAGGTCTTACATAAACCTAAGCTGAAGTATTGTTATTCTATTGCCTCCACCGAGGCAGAATAAAGCTTTTAATAACTAAGGAAAAGGAGGGGAGAGAAAAATACTAAGTTACATGCAGTGTTGTCTGACTCAGAGTAAAAATCTCCTATAGGAAAATGAAAAAAATAATGCTGTTTTAGCTGGTTAGTTCAGAAGCATTTCTATACCCTAATGAAGGCAAATCCAGAGTTACTTGTCACTTATCTTGTGTGGAAGAGGCAATAAATATAAACATATCTCACTGGTTATGGGCAGCTATTGTCTGGCGTAGTCTTTGAGAAACAATTTGGTCTGTCACTGAATCTGACATTTGAAAGCAGGTTGACATATACAGAAGGGGATAGTCACAATACATATGCTTCATGGCTGCATAACATACTAAGATGTAAACCATACTAAGATTTAAACATACTGAGATATAAAACATAGAATCAAGAAACATTTAACAATGGAACATTACCACATGAAATCCAGGAAATATTGTAAGTAACATTGCTGTCACAAGCATTAGGTCATACTGGTTACATCAGTATTTAATTGCTATTAGAATGAATGCGATCTTTATTATCACTATAAACATTATTTTATTACAATTATAATTTTATATTTTAACTGTAATATAATTATTATGACTTTTACTATTATATTACAGCTCTAATGTTCTTATATTATAAAGGAAAGTGATAATATTATTAACACAGGCTTACTTGTATTATGTCAATAATATTTCATCCATTGTTACTCTTTCAAATGTTTTTATTAAAGGTCTGAAATGCCACGCTGGGAGGCTGGGATGACTAGAAACTGCCAGTGGCAGAACATGAACAGCCTGAGCCAGAGTGGCATTAAAACTGCTAGGAGCACTTTAAAAGAAAACAGAGCCAAATTATAAGGTACAGAATGTATCTGCCTACAGTTATTTTAAACATTCCAAGCAAAACGGCCACTGAAGAAAAATTAGTGAATGATTAGACAGTGAAGCAGTTGAGAAGTCCTCTGGAAATATAAAAGTTTGCGGAAGACATGGACAACTTACTGCAAACTTTTTTGTGCATTTTCTATAGAGATAGGAATATTTCAGAGTGAGATCCAGACTGTTAAAAGACTGATGTGAAATGTAGGCTGTTTTTGCAAGAAAGAAGGGGCGCGAGTATTGGAAAGACAGCAAAATATAAGAAAAGGGCAGTTTAAAATATGGAAATATTTTATCACATCTCAGCACAAGAGAAACAAAAGCTAGATATATTTCTCTCAGAGCAGTTGTTCGAGCATTTGAAATATATAACAGAAAAATCCAGTCAGTAATGACCTTGTATGCACTTCATCAGCTGCTGTTGTACATTTCACAAAGAAAATTTGTCTCCCATGGGAGATGTAAGTTTTAGGTTGTGAAAATACTAGCTGTTTTATTTGCTAGCACTCTGTTTATGCATCTTTAACAAGAGTTGGTTGGCTAAGGAGACCCTGCTGGAGATTTTCCTGAGCTGGGAGTGCACTGGTCTTCTCCAAAGGAATTCCAGAGATGCCAGAGCTGGGACAGAGGCAACAAGGAGTTGGGCATTTGTAACTGTCTATCTCTAGATGAGATAGAAAGCAATACAAGAACTGAAGCTTTCAGAAAGAGGGAACAACACAGCTCATATTATTTCCTCTTCTGCTTCGTACAGTTTGCTAACTGTGTAATAAGGCTCATTAAGAATTAGACAATATTGTGTATATACAGAAGGGTTTATATGATGATGCATGTGATGTTAAGTATTTTTTACTAGAAATAGCAGAAATGTAAAAAAAAAATGTATAATAGTATTTGAAAACTCAGCCATATAACTACATCCCTGATATATTGAGTAAACAAACCCAGAACACTTACTCAGTGCCCCTTCTACACAAGCTGTAGGCACTACCAGGTTTAACTCGTAACTGAATACTTAATGTGTCAAGATCAGTCATCGTGCTTATCATGCCTCAAAACATGGAACTTCACAGCTTGTGAACTTGTGGCAGACAATGCCCTTTTAGAAACCTTTAATGGAAAGGAAAATTGGTTTTGATTTGAAACTTACCCAGGACATCTACCCAACCTTTTTTTCAGTATTAGTAAATTTATCAGTGGCTGAAAAAAAACTGATGATTTCTAATTCGTGTAAAATTATCTCTCTTTTATGACAATATTAAAGAGAAAGAAGTGATGTGCCACAAAGCTAGGAGATTAGGAAAAATCTTGAAGCCTGATGAGGTTCTTCGAATAAGAGTCCATGATAGACCACCCCAGAGAATGTAACGCAGTGACAGAGCTGTGAATAGTAAGAACACAGGTCTTTAGTCTGCAGGTAGTAAGAACCTCTCATTTAAAGGTTTTTACTCTGTGTGTTCCTTAAGTATCTTTTCTGATGTTTGAGAAAAAGTGTAGAACAGCCCTGTATAGTAATTTAGTATTTAATATTTGTAGCATTTCTGCAACTTTTAATTGACTCCTGCTCATGCACTTGTTGCAACTCAGTACAACATTTTTAGGGGCATATATTTTCCCTATTTATTCTTTATTCCTAACTGAATAAAGCAATAGTTTGTCTAAAGACATGGAAAATACATGTTCCAAAGTATGCTATCTCTTCTGAGTTCAAATAATCTTCATCATTCACTGGCCTAAACAAAAATTAATTTCCAAATCCATTAAGACAAATCCTTCGTGCTGCTGCATATGTTTCAGTCATTTATTATGCTGTTCCTATTTGTTCAACAGTATCTCAGCTATTTGTCTAAGGGGTGTCAACTGTTTAACTGTAGCCACTTCACTGCATTGATTTCACCTCTTGAATGTAAAGGCTTAAGATAATTTCTTTTCATAGTGGAACAAGTCTTTGCTGCTTCCAATATTTGATGCTTATTTTATCTAAAGCAGATGCTTGGAGCCTGGGAGTAATACTTTCTTTTACTTGAATATATTTAATTTTACACCCTTTCACAGTTGTTTAACTCATCCCAGCTAGTTAATGAACTACCAGCATAGGTATATTTTTCCTCTAAAAATCAATGAAATTAATGCATTAAAAATGGTTTCACCAACCCTTGCTTGTAAAATTCTTCAATGGAATTTGACAATTACTTTGGGAATGAGCATATATTCAGAAAAAATATAAAAAAAGGCAGTACTTTACAGCAAAACCTAGCAGCCAGTAAAATCTGAAACAAAAGGAGCAGCCTATAGACTAGAGGAACCTCTAAAGAATAGACAAATATTTTTTTCTACTGCTAAGTCAATGTGTGATAGTCTTGCTTATGTTCTTTTTCAACAAAATTTTGTGATTTTTTATCCACAGATCTTATTAATTGAGCATTGATGTATGCCATATTTTTTCCAGTAATACAGCACAGCTCAAATAAAGACTGATTTTACTGAATAATGGGTTAAGCAAACAGCTATTTCTGGGAAATATGCAAGGATGGGGATCTCTGGGATTCAAAGGATGGATGTTTTCCTTCAGGAACATCGGTGACACCAGCTTCCCACCTGGCAAGTACAGCTTCTGCTGGAAAATTCTTGCTGAATTTCAGAAAGAAGGATTTCTCAGCATCCAGATCTGTACAAGCATTACACCCTTCTGTAAGGAATACCCTACTATTATGCAGCTAATATCATCCTTCAGCCAAAGTACAGGAAGACAAACAAAGAAACGTTATTCAGAACCTCCAGAGCACTCTGATATCTGCATCCAGCAAAACAAACACCATAGCTGGAAATGTCACACATAATCGGTGGAGGAAAGGGAGATGAAAACAAAAGGAAGCTACTTACAGTGAAATTAGATAGGAGATTTTTTTCTTATTCTGTGCAGTTAGCTAGCTATTGGCTTTACTACCTTTCACACCTCAGGTATTTCCTGTCTGTCCTGTGCTCTGCTAGGAAGGTATTTTTTCTAATAAGCAGAACCCGTTAGCTTTTTATTGCCAATATCTGTTCTTCTATAGTATCCAGACACATTTAGTCTTTAAATTAAACAACTTGTTCTTCCTTGTCCATGACTGATACCCAATTGATACTTGTGCCTGGCAGTACTGTGTCTCAGGTGCAGAATCTGGCATTTGGATTTGTGAAATTTCATTCCAATGGTCCATTCGATCCAGATCCTTCCTCAAGGTATCTTGTTCCTGGAGTGTCAACAGCACCTCCCAGTTTGCAGATTTGCTAATGGTGCATTCAACTCCTACATCCAGATCATTGATAAATATATTGAGTTGCACTGGCCCTAGAATTGAGCCCAGGAATACCACTGGTGACAGGTCACCAGCTGCATGTAGCCCCATTCATTACAACATTTTAGGCTTTGCCTTTCAGCCACTTCTTCACCCAGTGCACCATGAACCTCTTCATCCCACAGCTGGAAAACTTCTTGAAAAGGATACTGTGAAGGACAGTATCAAAAATCTTACTAAAAGTCAAAAAAAACGTGTATCTACAACCTTCCCTTCATCCACTAGGCAGGTGACCTTATCCTAGAAGGATATCAATTTAGTTAAACAGGTTTTTCCTTTTGTGAACCCATGTTGACTTTGCCTGATTGCTGTTGGCTGGCTCAGTACTCCTTTTCTAAGCATCCTATAACATACTCTTCGGATTTAATGATCTGCTGAGCCTAGACTTGTGCTGGGTAATGTAAAATTGTGCTGCAAGTTGTGATTTTTCTGAAACTGGCAGCAAGAGCAAGATTGTAAGTTATTCAATTTTTTTTTGACCTCTTCGTTCATAATATTAAACTGTGATCTTTAACATATGCCTACCTATGATTGTTTTTAAAAAGGATGGGTGCATATGGCTCCTGTCTGTGTCGGCTAATCAAAAGAACTACACAGCTGAAAGCCTGTAAACATAATGGAATGCAAAAGATGCCCACAAGGACAAATGTAATGTTATGCATGCACTGCACTTTTAAAAGCTCAAAGTTACACATCCCACTCTACATTATGTTGGACCCAAAATGCTGCTCATTAAAAGGGAAACATTAGCTTTCTTGGTAGACCTAACATAGGGAATATACATTGAAGGAATGTGACTGGTTCACAGACAAGACCTTCTTCCTTTCTTATGTTTCTTTATCACTTTTACCTTGGGTTTTAGGTCTATTACCTTCCTTTGCTTCCTAAGAGCACATGTAGAGCTGATTGCTGTCATTTGGGGGCCACATTGCATGTAAATAGGGTGTATATAAGAGCATTTCAAGAGAACATTATTGTAACTGTGTTTGTTTGCGTACACTATACTGTTTATATCTCTAAAGAAGTTTCGTATTTAAAGCACAATATTGTTAGGAGGTTGTTAAGCAAGGCAAAACAATATTTATTCGCTGGAGTTTTAATTCCTTCTTTTACTGGATTAACATTTTCTAATAAAAACAAATATTCTATTATTTCAAGATAACTGAGCTTTTTATTTGAATTGTGTTCCTATGTGGTACATTTAATAATAGTTGTAACATGCCAGCTGTTAATCTCCTGATGTTGTGTAATGATGTAGATATTTGGAGGATTTAGAAGTTTTGTAAGAAGTTTTAATATCTGTGTTTGTCACTCAAGTCAGAAATTCAAGGTATTTCTTATGTCTGCTTTATTGCATCTCTTGTTCCTCCCAAACCTCTTTTACTCAGTACAGTCCTCTGCTGCAAAGTCATTTTACCTATTAACGTTTCCTTGACCATGTCTAATATGTCCTTTATTGTGCACCATTGCTCTCCTGTTAGATCTCATTCTGACGGTTTTATTTTCTTGTTTTTAGGTTAATCTCTTTCATGCAAAATAACAGCTGATCTGAGACTAACTCTGTGAGGATGTCTGACCCTGCAGCCGTTTCATAAGCAGAACATCGGTGGGGCGGGAAAAGGGAAAGAGGAGCATGATTTTCTTTCAGTTATTGTTACTAGTACAGAACCCTCTTTGTTCAGTTCAGCTTAACAGTGCTCCCTGAGACTTGTCTCAGCAGATCACATGCATGGCAGCACTTTATTTGATTGGGAAGAGTGACTTCTTTCGGCAAAACTTAAAAACACTGTCGGCAACAGGAAAAAACAGCGTTCACACTTGTTTAGAGTTTAGCTTCAGAACGAAAATAAGTGTTATTGAGTTGTATACAAAACTGGTCCTATAAATTTATTCCTATTTGTAATGGACATGAAGCAACAATGTTACGCTGTGATTAGGAAAATACAGCCAGGATAGTTGCGCTGAGGTCTCCGGTAACCTGAGGAGAGACTAATTTCAAAACTGTTGGGTTAATTTTAGAAGCTTGCATCCCTCTGTGTGTAAAACTATTTCCAGTCCAGTTTTACAGTCTTGCAGTTAGCTTTTCTGTAGCAATGCTGCACATAATTCTTCTAGCTGATCTCAATCATATGTCTGGAAATTCATTATTTTTAATCATAAGGAAACTACGTTTAAATCGAAAATTTAAGATGTAAAACGTCCAATTTTGTACTTAATATTTCATATTTGATAATTGCAATTTACTTTACTTACAGTAGTTGCTAGAGAAAGCTGCACTTTTTAAAATAAACATGCTTCCCCAAAGCATTATGAATTTGCATCAAATTGGTCAATGGTATACACTGCTTGCTCCATAAGGGAAAGAATTTCTGTATATGCGAGGTCACAGGAAAAAGAAGCAAATAACGCAGTTTATTTCTGCATAGATATTTATAATAATTTCAGTATGATTTTAGCTATTGTTATATCATGACCAAACTAGCTAAAACATAATATTTCTTTTACTCTACTTTGCAATTGTACATCTCATATTGTATCAGGAAGTAGCCCTGGAATAGGACTCTTTTTGCTAAAATAAGAGGAGGACTGTGGGAGAAATGAGTGATTGTGAAACAGAGATTGACTTCTTGACGCCTTGGGGGATCTTTGCTTGCATTAGTTTTGCAATTTCAATTTTCAAAAGCATGTGGCTATTTTGCAGAAACCAGAGAATAATAATGAAATCCAGCACTTTAAGAATTATCAACTGTGGAAGACAGACTGCTCTACCCCTCCACCCAGCATGCTGAATCTTACTCATATCTTAATTGTTGCATGGTAGCTACCATGTGAGGTGTTAGATTTATTTTATTCTTGTTTCACAGAGAATATCACCATGAAAACTTAGAATTGTATCAATGGCAAACATTTGAACATCAATTCAATGATTTTAAATATCTAATTAAAATTAGTCAACATCATGTCTTGTGGAAAAAAATAAACTTTAACGAAAAATCCTTTTTCATGCCTTGCTCTTGTAGAAAAAAATACTTTGAAGCAATTCAAACAATAGCTTCTCTCTACATGCAAGCACATTTCTAAACTTCTAACGCCTCAGATTCCTTGGAAATCCTTATTAGTTGATTTTGAATTCCCCATGTAGCCAAATATGATTAAAATGTATCTTTTGTTCTTTAATCAAGACTCCTTTCTCTTGCTCTGTGGTAAAATCACTCTGTAGCCTCATGCAGATGAAAACAATTCTTGGTTTCCTGTGTGCAGAGAATTATTGGAAAGATGCTCATCTATTCCATTACCAGAATAAAGTACTTGTGTGCTTGTGCTTATGTCACTCCTGACAGATGCCTGTCGATCCTGATCTGAAAGACCTTTAGCGATGATGATTTCACACCCACTCTATCCCACTCTTCTGCTGTTCTTAGCATTTGAAATCTTTCCTGAATACCTAATCAGAATCTCCCCTGCAGAAGTCCACTTTTTGCTCTATTTGGACAGAGGAAAAGCTACAAATTTTGCTTACTTTGAGCTTTTGAAAGGAAAAATAATACCAAATTACCTCGAGAAACACATGAAAGAAATTAAACTCAGCTGAAGAAGGTGAAAAATAATCCTATGCAGGAATAAGAAACAGCATGAAGATTAGGTGGGTTCGATGGAAGTGTTTTCAGAAGTTGTGCATAAAACCATATAAAAGACTGTGAAGGATGATGAGATGGATGTGACCCAACACTGTCAGGACACTGTGAAAAGAGATAAATATCATCCTAGGAAACATAAATTGACTTACTAAATAACTTTGTTATGTAGTACAAAGTAAGGTAAGGTTGGAGTTCTGTGTCCTATTACAGGTACAAGGAGAAAAATATATAATCATTTGAAGAGTTTGCAGTTGTTCTTTTAGATTTTTTTCAAGCATATTTTGCATTGGGCTGTAATAATAAAAGGGTTTTCCAGGAGCTGGTCACATATTAGGAGTATCAGGGCAGAGTCTGACTTATCATCCTCTAAGTGTGCTTTGACCTGCTTTATCAGCATCCTCAGCAGGCAAGATTTTGGTGAGTCTATGTTCTCTTGGGTACCCACAAACTTGGTTCCCTTGTGCCCCTGGGCATTTTTTGTGATCTACTCTGAATTCTGAAACCAGGATTCTTAAACAACTTGTTATCAGTGGCATTGTGTGGTTGACTGGATCATACTGACATGAATATTCCATTATTTGTTGACTGCTTGTGTGCACAGTTTCTTGCTCTCAGAAGCTGTGATTCTGGTCTTGCTAGGCTGAACAGCTTTTAATAGCATTTAAGACTAAATAATGCCACTGGAGCAAAGCTTCATCAGTTTCAACACAGACAAGCAGAATATGTGTGCATTCTTACTCCATTACTATGAAAATCAGTGTCCAGAATACAGGCTGATCATTACATCACTAGAATTAACTCCAAGATATATAAAGATAAATTAAAATAAACTTGTTTGGAATTAATATTGATAATTTTTTTCTACAATGTGAAATTTTGATGAAATTTGTGTCACCTGCATTGCACGCTTTCAGTAAAAGGGCTTATAATTGAGACCTGAGATGTGATATTCTTTCATTCTTTGGCTGTGGATGGCATTTAGGAGAAAAAGGCATTTTATATCAGTTAAAAATATAATCTTTTACTTACTATATTTTAATTAGTTACTTTGACTTGTTCTGTATATTATTATACCATTTCTAGAGCAGCTGCAACGGAAATAAGGAAAAAAGTTCAATTTTCTAGAAGAAACACCACGAAGATCCATTAATGATTAAATTTCGTACTTAAGACTTAATGATGGCTTCCTAAAGGTTTTGAAAATTGAGGGTTTACATTGTAGTAACAAAATGTCCATGTTGGCCTTTATTCATTTTAAAGTAATGATATAATTCTCAAGAAGTAAGATTTGTCTCCTTTATGTACTTTCCAGATGAATGAGGTGCTGAATGATGATATAAAAAGGGTCAGAGAAAGAAACCTTGGAAAAGAGAACCAGAAGGGATCTAGAGAGATCATAGTGTTTATCCTCATATGCATGTTTAATATCTTTGTTCTGATTAATCCTGATGAAGAGGCATAGCTCACATGAGTAAATAAAAGGATACATATCTGCAGGTCTGAGAACAAAATTTTTAATTATTAAACTGTAAATGTCAGTCTTTCTTAAGTACATTAAGTTGTTCATTGACCATTTAAAATCAAAGTTTCCACATATTTACCAGAAAAAAAGAATACTAGAAAATGAAAAGGAAGTATTTCAAACACTATGGCTATGCATTTAAATAATGAGTATTAAGATAACAACATGTGTAATGTGGGAGCACTAGATGCTGGCACTGTTGGTTTTTTGTTCTTTCATATTACAATTTTATTTGGTTTGTATCAATTAATTCATACTAATTTTGTTTCTGAAAGGAGTAAATATTATTACTTCTGAAAGGGAAGTGCAACTGTTTTAAAAGCATTGTTTTAGGCATTAAGAAAGCAACAGTTGTTAAACAGAGCTTTTGTAAAATCAGCAGATGCTAGGTAATTTCCAACTTCAGAAGAAATACTGTCTCAAGCATGGAAATGATCTCTTCCTCTTTCAGAAAGTGTACTTGGGACAGATAAAGTAATCAACAGAACAAATTCCAATTACAGTGTCCCCTCCCCAGGAAAGCATCATGCCTGCCTTGAACCAATCTGAAAGTGGAACCGAGCAGTATGATGACACTCTGTAGGGATCCCTGGAAGCTACAGTCATAGCTTGGACTAAGAGAGATCGAATAAGAAGAAAAAGGCAGTTGTCACAGCTTGATACTTTACTGGCTTTCACAAGCAACATGGTAATAAAAGCAGTCCAACAAATTAAGATAGTGTGTGTTTTAAGGCAAAATTCATCTGCCTGGAAGTTTGCAAATATTTCCCAATTGCTCATCTGGATGATTATTCTCACATGTTCATTGTTGGATCTAGCTCTAGTGGCAAAGTCAGCTCTAAACCAAGTGAGAATTGCCACCCTGGATTCCTTTGAAGTTACGGTTTCATCTGACAGCTCCACATTTAAGCTATCATTAACACAAGTCTCTTTGTAAACAGCTATATATTTTTAGAATGCTTTCAGCTGTGGACACGACATTTGCCTTACTCAAATACTTGAAATAGAGTAGATAGTTCACTTCTACCACTTCTGTTCTATGGCACGTTTAATTTCAGGGCTAGATTGAAAATTCCTCACTTATTCTACTTAATAATAACCTACAAAAGCAAGTCTACTAGAAGCTTTAACAGTTTTTTTGAAACTTTCTTATGGGACTTATAAACTATGTGCCAATCTGTGCAAAGAAGTTGTGGTACTGAATCTGCAGCACTCTTTCCATTGCCTTAACATTTGTCAGAACATCTGACAAATAATGCTTAAAAAACCCCCACCCCAAACAATTAACACTTCTATACCTCTCAAATTCTACTTGTACAAATCTCTTATGCAACCTGGAACTAAAGCCTTCTAGATAATTTCTCTTTCTACAGCTCTTACAACTATAGCAAAGGCTAAAAGTAATTCTGCCTCGACAAACACCTTTGCACAAACCACAGATGCTTTCTCAAGACTACCACGTGCTCAGGTGGTAGGGTAAGACTTGGAAGGGTATGTGTAACAGCATCACCTGGTGAAATATTTTTAAAGTCTAAATGAAACAGTACTAGTTGACAGGTTAGTAGTCTGTGAAAATCAAGATGATCTTGAACCACACTTTTCCCAAAATAGTTTTTCTAATTTATTACATATTTCACAGTTGCTTTGAAGATTTCAAGTATTAAAACCAGTCATTTAATATGGAATTTGCAATTATATTAATTTCACAGTCACATCATTGCAGCTGTCATCATAGGAAAGGAAGAGAAGCCTCAAGAGGTCATTTCATCAATCCCATGGTCCAGAACAGGATTAGGATTATTTACCATTATGTACATCCTGCCAGCTCCTATCCAACTTGTTCCAGTGATGTAAGAAACTTTCTAGACAAAAAAACCACTACAGACTCACTAAAATCTTCCCTATTAAACCTACAATCCCTCCCTGTTTATCATATGAATTAATTATTCCCTTTTTTTTTCCAGAGGTTTTTCATTCCCCTAACTGCACTGCATGTTTTGCAGTCTTTTATTGACTCTCACTTTTTCCATTATAGATTATATTTACCCTGGTCTAGGTCCTCCTTGAACTGTAATGCTGGACACTGAATGTAGGGCTCTAGCTTCTGCCTTACCAGTGCCAAGTGGAGCAGCAGAACCACTCCGTACAAATTATAGGCTATGTTTCTGCTTATAAGCTCCAGCTGGACATGTAACTTTTTGAGGGAACACAGAATGATTATTGTTCTGCAACAAACTTTGGATCCCTTTTTGCAGTTCTATACTAGATCAGCTGGTTTTTTCTTTCTGTATGAAGTAGATTTCTCCTGCCTACAGGTAGCACCATATGTTTCCATCTCTGCAACTGAATCCTACTTTTTTATACTACAACCCCAGTTTCTCAAGTTTTGTTTTCACTTTCAATACACTTGAATCATCTTCCAACTTAACCTCACTTGAAGTTTTAATAAACGTGTTCTTTTATATCATCCCCCAAGCTATGCATGAAAATATGATACAGAACCAGACTGAGGACAGACTTGTACAGAATCTTCCTAGATCACTCCGTTCATTCAGACAATGAGTCAGAAATATCTTCTTTCTTGGTACAGATTTTCTGATATCTAGCAACTCTGCATCCACTCTATAATAATTTAATCTGTGAATTGTTTCCCTGATTTGCATATGAGAATACCACCTGAGATGGTATTAAAAACCTTACCTAACCATCTTCTTTCTGCGAAGTCTGTTACCCTGTCATGGACAGAAACCAGATATCATTAACCAATGCCTAGGATAAAGTTAAATCAGGCATAGCGGATTGGACAGCATCAGTGTTATCCAGTTATTCCTTCTACAGTAGAAGGTGAGGTTTTTTTCAGTTAATCATGTTTATTTTGATAGCAATCTGATTGCAACAGACTCTGAAAAAAAAATTATACCTAACCATTAGGCCTCTCCACTGAATATCCTCCTATATTCAAAAGGTCTTTGGTTTTGATTTTACAACTCAAGTCATTAAAAAAAATCATTGCTCACTACAGGTCTTACTGTCACATCTCTTATAGCTCATTTCATGCCATAGTCTTTTTTATCTTGTTCCATCATATTAATGTTTTTCTATTAATCGTTTTGATCTAGCCCAGTTTTTTCTTCTGTGCATTTTATTTCCTTTTAAGAGGAAGGTACATTCACTCAGAATTCATCAAAGTTGTTCAACAGGAAAAATATAAAAAACTATTATTAATATTAGACTTCCTGGTCACTTCTTCTATGATCTTAAACATTTATTTTCTAACATGGATAGTATAGCCAGAACAACAAAAACCCCAACAAAAAAAAAGCCCAGGAAACAAAAATTAGTCAAACAAGAAAAGGGAAATTGAACAGAAAACAAGGAAAGAAAGAACATAGAAGGAGTCTTATGATTAGCTTGTTTACCTGCTCTTAAACCCATGAAAGAAGTACTGGAAAAAAATGCAGCACTTTTGAGGATTTTATTTGGGGCTTCTTATGCATCAGATACAGAGACTGATGTGAAAAGATAGTGGATCTTCTGCAAGACAGGCACAGTATTCAAACAAAATTATGGAATAAACAGAATTATACTAACCCAAGAATGAGAAATCATGACCATCCTTCCCAGTTCAGGTGACTAGGACTGACATTTGGCAATCTACTAACACTCCTAAATGCCTGTTCATATACTAACATCTAGCCTTCCACAACTGATCTTGTTTGGTCTGTGTGTCTTCCAGACCATAAAGGTGTGCATTACTTTTCCTGTGAATGCTTAAACTTTATAAATCTATTGCTTTCTAAATTTTTCTTAGCAATAAAGCCGTCAGTATACAAGAGGTACTCCAATATTATATTAATCTCCACATTTTTAGGACAATTCTGGAAAGCTGGGAAATTACTTCCCTGAAATGATGCAATTTTAGAATTCTGTAGCAAATCCAGAACTGCACCACTTTGTCTTGGGCTCCAACTAAAGCTGTTAACCACAAACATTATGATTATTTTTCCAAAAAATGTTGTATATCTTTTGTTGATTCTTTTTTCCACCGAGAGAGTTCTACTGATTGCAGGAATACTCAAATTTGCTGCCCTTTCCTCTAAGCAGTAGATGTATCTACACCAGGTAGACAGAAATTTTGGATTATCTGTGACCTGTGTAATACGCTTCTCAACATTTGCGAACCTACATTTGAGCAACCTCAACTAGTCTGGTCTTGAATATCTCCAGGTATGGGGCATCCACAACTTCTCTGGGCAACCTGTGCCAGTGCCCCACCACCCTCATGGTAAAAAAATTTCTTCCTAATATCTAATCTAAACCCGGATCTAGTGGAAGGTGCTACTGCCCATGGCAGGGGTGTGGAAGATCTCTTCCAACCCAAACCATTCTATGAATCCATGATTCTATTCCTCCCCTACTATGCTAATCTCCAATTTTTCTTAAACATGACATGCTTCACATCAATCTATCAGGCAAAGACATTGAGTAAGAATGTATGCTCCATATATAGTCCTGTTATGCAAGATAAGATATTTCACATTGTTTTATAGCACGCTATAGTTTCTTGGGGATACAAGACTGGTGGTTAAAGATTTCAGCCTTTGCTCTGGCATTTTCAGCACTTGATTTTTCATCTTCATGATTGCATTAATGTTATTGTCTTACTTATAATAACAGTAACAATGTTATTATAATGATATCCCCTGTTAAGCAAAGTGAAGCAATATTTTCTGTAATAAAACAAAGTAAAACAGTTATTTATAGATGTGGGAAGAAGAAAAGTCTACCTCTGGCAAATATGGCAGTGGATATTTTATATTAGGAATGACAGTCTTATCAGGAGAATATGTTTACCCAAATGGGATTTCAGTCAGGATAAATATTTGTTCTGAGCTAAACTCTCTGGCTTCAATCCTGTCATATCCTGGAAAATCGAAAACAATTTTATTCTCAGGCTGAAGACTTCACATACTTTATTTTTAATTTGTGTACATACAAAACCAAGACTCAGTGTCAACATTCAAGAGGTCGGAAGATCTTCAGACTTGTGTTTCTTTCCTTCCCATGCCAGATTTTCTCACCTCAAGCTGTGCCAGGGGAGGTTCAGACTGGATATCAGGAAAAAAAAATCACAGAAAGGGTCATCAGGCACTGGAACAGGCTGCCCGGGGAGGTGATTGAGTTAACATCCTGGAGGTATTTAAAAGACAGGTGGATGAGGTGTTCAGGTACATGGTTTAGTGGCAGATAGGAATGGTTGGACTCAATGATCTAAGAGGTCTTTTCCAACCTTGTGATTCTATGGTTCTCTGACAATAAGGAGGCCCTCTGTATTACAGGAAGCCCTTTATTCTTTATCCACTGGAACCATATGGTTAGAGGGATGGGATGCTGGTATGGGCCCTCCACCTGTTGGCCCAGGTCATGCTCAGGATGCTGCAGCAGAGTTGAAGTCTTACAGGGATGAGCTGGGGGTTCCTGAGGTAGTAGATGCCAGCAAGGAAACTTCTGTAGAACACCCGGTGGGAAATAAGGGGTGTTCCACTAAGAAGGTGATGAAGCCAACAGCCCGGCTGAAGGGCCTCTATACAAATGCACGCAGCTTGGGCAACAAAGAGGAGGAGTTGGAAGCTACCGTGCTACTAGAAAGCTATAATCTGGTTGCCATCACTGAAACTTAGTGGGATGAATCCCATGACTGGAGTGTGGCAATCAATGCTACAGGCTGTTCAGAAGGGACAGACTGGGAAGGAGGAGTGGAGGCATTACCCTCTATATCAAGAAATGAATAGAATGTGAAAAGCTGTCTTTGAAGAGTTGCCACGAACAGATTGAAAGCTTGTGGGTCAGAATAAAAGACTGAGGCAGCAAAAATAACCTTGTGGTTGGCCACCTAATTGAGGAGAAACTACTGATAAAGCCCTCTTCCTCCAGCTACAGAAGGCTTCACACTCGCAAGTTCTCTTCCTACTGGAGGACTTCAACCACCCTGACATACGCTGGAAAAGTAGCATAGCAAGTTGTAGGCAATCCAGGAGACTCCTGGAGTGCATTGAAGATGATTTCTTAACCCAGAAAATAGAGACCCCCACCCAAAGGGGTACAATACTGAGACAGATGATCTTTCCCCCTAGAAATTTTGTGCATTTTAAACTAATTTATTTGAAGAATTTTGCCATAAACAAAAACATGTATTTACTTACCTCTTCCACTTTCTTATCTTTGTTCCTCTTATTAATATGGCATTTGCATCTCACATATGTTCCTTTTTTTGTGATTCTTTCCTGAGCTACCATTCCACCTGTTGAAAAATTGACTATGCCCTTGCCACTGAAAATTCCAGAATTTCACTCTGTACTGAATGACTGTGATCACCAAGAGCGTATTCTCAGATATTCACCAGAACAGTCTTCTGCATCATCTGCACATGTAAATGTTCCAAAATTATGCGGGAATTAGAAAGAGTGATACGGTTTGCCAAGGACTGCTTTAAGGGTTTACAAATTGAGTGATAATATAGAAGTGACTGAAGTTCATTGTGTGCTCACAGTCTAGAAGGCCAACCATGTCCTGGGCTGCATCAAAAGAAGCATGGCCAGCAGATCGAGGGAGGTGATTCAGCCTCTCTCTTCATCTCTTGTGAGACCTCAGCTGGAGTATTGTGTCCAGTTCTGGAATACGCAACATGAAAAGGGTGTAGAACTGTTGGAACGGGTCCAGTGGAGGGCTACAAAGATGATTAGAAGGCTGGAGCACCTCCCATATGAGGACAGGCTGAGAGAGTTGAGCTTGTTCAGCCTGGAGAAGTCTCCGAGGAGATCGTGTAGCGACATTCCAGTACCTGAAAGGGGCCTACAAGAAATCTAGGGAGGGACTGTTCACAAAGGCTTGTAGAGATAGGTCTAGGGGCAATGGGTATAAAGTGGAGAGGGGCAGATTTAGACTAGACATAAGGAAGAATTTCTTCATCATGAGAGTGGTGAGGCCCTGGCACAGGTTGCCCAGGGAAGTTGTGGCTGCCCCATCCCTGGAGGATTTAAAGGACAGGTTGGATGGGGCCTTGGGCAGCCTGGTCTAGTGGAATGTCCCTGCCCATGGCAGGGGGGTTGGAACTAGATGATCTTTAAGGTCCCTTCCAACTCAAACTATTCTATGATTCTATGAATCCATTTGCAGTGCTCAAACAGAAGGCTTTTTAGGTTTTTTTTGGAAATAGATATGGCTGAAAAAGAACAGAAATCCAAAGCAGAGTCACTTCTCTTTTGATCAGAGGAATTCTATAAATCATACCCCTAGGAATGCTAGGCATTCCTGCTTAAATAGTTTGTATCAAGGTGTTGATATTTAGCAGTTTTGAGGACTGATAGACTTATTTTAATGGGATTTATCAGTATTTAGACAGCCTCGGGAACTGATCCAACAATAATAAAAGAATGACTTTATTTTAAAATTATGGTTTCTAGCATTAATTATGTAATTAAATTGTTTTGCCTTTAACTACATTTTCACATTTACAAGTGGCTGGCATATTGCTAAGACTAATATTTTTTGTCCTTTTTTGTCATTGTTATGGGTATCTGCCTTTTTTTTAGAGAAGAAAGACCATTCCTGTTGTGTTGTAATTGTGCTTATGCCATTTCTATACAGGACTCAGAGGAGAGCAATACCTCACCTAAGGCTTTCTTGGACAATAGAGTCCCTTCTTCACTGGCCAGAAGTCATCTGCTCTGTTTTGAAGTCTGATCTTTTTCAGCTTCTGGAGGTATTCACACCAGGCTGGATTTTTTTGATTCACCAGTTAATTTCTTGGTAATTCTACAGGAAAAGTAAATGAGAGAAAATGAATGGTTTTGTAGCTCACTTTTGAATTATGTTTACATAGTATTATATTTAACTACTGTTTTAATACAGTTGGGATTTTGGAGCATTGTGGGTGAGAACTTAAATTGCATTCTTTGATTTGTTTGTTGAAAAGATACATTTTCTATTACCTGTCTTAATGACTGCCCTCCAAGATTTCTGAAACACTCCGGAAACTCAAATTTTAATAGCAGAAGCATTTACAATGTGTGCAAATTGCTGTTGACCAAGATGAGAAAGCTGAAATCATTCTAAGGGAATAATTTGGGCATTTCATTGAGATAATTCTCGCAAAGCGTCTTCTTAGTAAAGGTGCTATGGGGTGGGATCAGAGGTCCATCCACCCTGGGAACCTGTTTCCAACAGTGGCCAGTAGTAGATGTTTAACGTTACGCATAGAAGTTCATGATGAGTAACAGATACCGTACCTTGCGTGAAGATCCATGACTGAACTTCACTGAACTTTATTGCTAGTCTAATGCTGTAACAGTCTAGCCAAACATAACAATCACTTAGTTTTAGTCTGGTTACAACTATACTACCACTTAGAATCCAAATATCTTAATTCTATTAAAGGTCATTAGTAATGTAATAAAATCAACAGACTCTGCCCTGTAAGTGCTCATCCTTCCAGTGGACTGTTCCAGCAATTTCCTTTTGCAAAGAGGAATAAAATGCTTAAAATTTGCTCAGAGTTATTCTTTTCACATTTCCTGATTTCACCAGTGTTAATTATATTATGGTAATTTATGTTTGGTACATTCTATTGCCATGTCTCCTTTAGAAGCAGAAGAACTACACAGCTGAACAAAGTTACAAATAAAAAAAAAATAAAACAAGTTAGGTAACATCATCTATAAGTAAGCTTGAAAGTACAGGACAGGCAGAACACACCTGGAAGCTGAGGAATTTTACTGCCACAGCTGTGACAACCTGGACAATAGTCATTTCAACACAGAGCAAAAGAAACTTTTCACATATTGTTTTTTTCTGTATCTACACTTAAAACCAACTTAAAATATCAGATCATCTGGGCCATAAGGCAACAGGAGGAAGGTGTATAAAATTGGAAAAACGTGTAGTAGTGCTTCCTCTGACTCCCCTTTCAGCTTTCAGTAATTTGTAGCTGTAAAAACCAATTGTTCAGGGACTTTCTGAAATGAAGGTTGTTTCTGAGCCTAACTGCCACCAGCAGATTCCCCACACTGGTCCACAACCTTCTCTAGTTGCTATTTGAAAGCTTAGAAAGATCTAGCATTCACAGCATCCTACCGCAAAGTATTCCACGCCTTGCCTATGCAAAATACAAGGAAACATCTAGTATAAATCAAGAAAATTTCTCCAGTCTATATTTAATATAGTTTCTACAGCTTTTGATTCAGATCCTAAAGCTGACATAAATGAAACACATGTGCTGGAAAGGTTTTTTCAGTTCTTTCTGCTAAATTCCATTAATCTAGGAAAATAAATGAGGTTAAAATCAAATAAGGTCTGTGGAAGAATATTATGTTTAAGTCCTGATTTCTGTTATACCTTATCTTTTTTCTGTAGCACCAGAATTCATTAGCCTTATAAAAGAAAATCTGGTGCAAGTAAAAACTAATGTACTTCTGTTTAAAATGTAAAAGTACTGTGCAATAGTAAAGCAGGGTTTCATAGACTGTGAGCTACTTTTCTTTTTTTAAAAAATTCAGCAAGTTATAATTCTATGTTCCTTTGGATATTTTCTAATTTTCAGACCAACACAATCAGTTTATGAATTAGACAAGATTGCATTAGATTTTTTCCTCTTGCTTTAGTATTTCAGCATGACAATTATGAGCACTTTATGCTTTCCTCCTGGGAATTCTGATTGCCTTTTGAAATTTGTACTTGTATTTAAACTTACGCTTTAAAATGTTACTCTTTTCTAAATGTCTCAGCTGACTAGAAAATGGCCAGGCTTTGGTTTTGATCTGCTTCACCATGAAGGATCTCTTTAAAGTATTCTCTCAAATGTTTTATAATTGGATATTTTTGTAACCAGAGTATTTTATCCTAATTATATTCTTTATTCAATTACCTCCTAATTCTTATTCTTTTCTCTGTATCTTGATAACTCTCCAAAATACTCCTACAACCCTGGCACAGCTGTCTTCCAGTATTCTCTACTAAGTCACGTAAACATTGTCTTGTATTTCTTCATCAGTCTGTTGCCCTCTTTGGAATTTATCTCTCACCATAAGACTGATGCTGGACTTTGGACAAATGTTCCAGGTTTTCTATTGATTTTTAACTGTTTTCCTGTGCCTGTCATCAAGCTGTTGCTTGTTCTTTACTCTATTTCTCTATTCTCTGACTCTTTCTATTCTGTTTCTAAAAGTGAAAGTAGTGACTTGCTCTACCCACTTTCCAAAGACACAACTTTGGTTTTAATTAGTATTTGATATAGTCCTACCTATATTTTACATCCTTAAAATATTTCTTTTTTTTGTTTGTTTTGCTACCTTTAGCTGCATATGAATTTTCAATGTTAGTCTGTTTTGAATCAATAAGCATATGGCCCATCTGACTATACACTACCCCACTAATGGATGATCACACGCTTATGAATGCACATATAAGAAAACATACTGCTAGTGAAAAATCAGGTCAATAGCTAAATCACTGGCATCACAAAGAATTTACTTTGATGATCATAAGAAAAGCTATTTATATGAAGTCAGAAACCGACATGGAAATTTAATTTAATTCCATAAAGCAGGTTTGGTGTTAGAAGCTTAAAATGAAATAAGACTTGATATTAAAATACAGGAATTAAATAATTTAGATGAGAACTATCTCAATTAATTATGACTAATTCTTACCTGTTTCCTGCAAGAATAAAAAACATTAGATTGTCCTTACTGCCTTGCACAAGTTCCTGCATATTGGTAGTGAATATTAGAGAAAGCACATTAGAGTAGGACATGTATAGGATAATACTGCCTCTGCTCTAACTACTTAGTTTCCATGGATCAATGTGTTTCAGTTTTTCCTAGCAAGTTCTCCTACCCTGGTTATAATTTTTTAATAGCCTTGATTAATTAATTCCTTGATATTTTCCTAGTCCATTATTAATGAATTTATACTCAGTGTCTGTAAAAGTGGTAAGTAATGAAGGTCCCAATTTAATTATGTTGTGGGATTTTTTTTGTTCTAAAAAGAAGTGCTTCTTTGCTTTAAGTCCGTTGTATGACAGTTTTACCAGGTGTGTGTTAGTTTTTGAATTACCCAAATTAATGAATGGCCCTTCTCTATTGACTGCTCTTACAGCTTTCATACCTCACAAGCTTCAATCAAACTGAGAGGCTACATCCTTTTTTGAACAGTCCTGTTCCATTAAGTTTCTCTTCTAACTGGGATCATCATCCTTTTCCATACTTTTTCATGTTCAATACTTTTTTTTGAGATGCGAGCTGTGCACAGTAATCAAGATGTGGGCATTGATAGATGAACATACACATTAACATAATTGCTAGGGTTTTTTTCCCCCTCTGTGTATTATTTTGAATTACCTTATACATAAAAACCTATAATTTCTAGGTTCAAGAATCACTGATTGTGCCTTAAAAGTGAAAACGAGGTATTTTAGAAGTATTCTATCGTACTAGTGTAGTGACAGTTATTATATATAATTTACTGTAGAAAGCATTACGTAATTACAATAGTCTAATGTTCATAGCATGGCTTCATGAGCAGTTCACTAAGAGGTTGTTTCAGACTAGCATGGTTGATTTCCCAGTAACAATATCAATAACTCATATGTCTAATAAACATGCATTTGAGAAGCACAGGACTAACATCATTAGTATAAAGAGCAGGATCAAGGTTATTCTGTTTTTAACCTAAGAATCTTGTTTACTGGATGCTTTCTGATGGCTGTAGATTGAGCACTATATTTAAACATAACGTAAAAAACAGTTCAGTCACAGAAGTTCTACATGGTTGACTATTAAAACAAGAATCTTTGATCATTAGAACTGAGACCTATGTTGAATAAAAATAGACTCAATGCCAAAATCAGTAACTAATTGATCAGCACATGCATGTTTTAAAAGAACTATTTATTGCTAGTCAGATGAACCTTGTGTCATTTGTGTACTATGTATTGGCGAGGAACAGGAAAGTACTATATTATACTAGTTGTTGGCTGAAAAACACTGTGGGAAATGTTTCAACCCATTATAAGTAGGAAAGAATGTATTTTTGTGCTAATATTCTTTCCTAGAGATCACAGAGTAATTTAGAAACTTGGGAATTTTTTCATAGCTATTTCAGGTAAAACGTGAAATTTTGTAAACATACCTAATGAAGGCTCAGGAACTAATTAAAAAAAAAACAAAACAAAAAAGTTGGAAGTATGGAAATATTTCGATTAGCAAACCAATTCTTTTTAATCCTACCATAATACTGACAATAAATAAGGATACATATAAGGGTGCAACAGGATTTATGAACATGTAGGTCTTTAACTGATGTATGATACTATGAGAAACCTGGAAAGAAGATTGGTAGAAAAGCACCAGTAGGTCCTGGTGGACAAGTCGAACGTAAGACGTCAATGTGCCCTTGTGGCAAAACAGACCAACTGCCCACTAGGTTGCAATGAGAAAGAGCATTTCCATCAGGTTGAGGGAGATGATTCTTCCCTTCTTCTCAGTGAGACATATTTGAGTGCTAGGTCCATTTCTGGACTTCTCAGTACAATAGAGACATGGACATACTGGAGTGAGTTCAATGTAGGGTCGTGAACTCGATTAAGCAATTAGAGGAGTTGTCTTGTGAGGAAAGGTCGAGACTGTTTAGCTTGGGAAAAAGGAGGAGAGCAATCTTACCAGTATAAGTACCTGATAGGGGCAGGAAGCAGAGAAGATAGAGACAGATTCTTCTGAGTGCTGCTCAGTGAAAGGACAAGGTCCAACAAGCACAAAATGTAAGACAACAGATTCTGTTTAGAAAAAGTTTTTTTTTACTGTAAGGGTGATCAAATATTAGAGCAGATTGCCCAGAATGTGGGATCAGTATCCTTGGAAGTATCTAAAACTCAAGTGAACATGGTCCTGAGCAATCTGCTTTAGTTGCCGCTGCTTTGAGTGCAGGGATTGGACCAGACAATCTTCAGAGGTCTCTTCCAGGCTGAACTCTTCTGTGAATCTGTGAGTTTTCCTTCAGCCCTAAGGAGACAGAAAGTCCCTGTGAAGTGGATGGGTCTCTGATACTGTGGCTTTTGAGATCTTGATCTTAAAACCCAGAAGAATTTACATAAAGACTCTTAGCGATAAGATGATGCTCAAATATCTGAGACATTGCTGTAACAGCCATTTATAAGCTTCTGTTCCAAATACACGTCACTACTACTCAGTTGTACATCAGTCAGCTGGTTTTAAGACTTCTGAAGTTGGAATATTTTGTTGATTAACATCTATACTTTTTCTCCAAAACAACAGGACCAGGGAATCCTCACATTCTCAGTAGGAGCTTTCCCAATGTGAAATAAGCCTCACTAGCAAGCTATGTTTGCCAACGACATTTTGTCTGCAGTTTTCCATTCCTTAGTGGTAGTTGCAGTAGGGTTAAGCTGTGTTTTCAACCCACAGTTGTTGCATTTAAGTTGTGATGCCATGCCAGGACCTGACTCAGCCCACAACCCCAAAGCCTCCCTTCAGAATATCACTCACCCCAGCACCCTATCTATCACTCACTCAATTCCACTGAATTTCATAGTGAGAGTGACCTCTTGTTCTCAGTATCAGTTCAGTCCCTCCTGTCTTGCTCCAGAAATAACACTTTCTCCAAAATCTTGGGTTACATTAGTCTTGGTAGAACTCCCCAACTTTGGGTCCTGGACATCATAGATTCTTACAGCTTTCTACAGTCTGCTGCGTGCTCTAATCAAATATTCAACTGAAACCACTACTGCAAACTTAACACAATTCTGGAATCCATCTGTGGTTAACACACTTTTGCTAAGGTCACTAAGTAGATCAGCAGAGGTCTGTTTGAAAGCAAGCATTGCCAGTTCCATCTCTGAAGGGATCATATGGCATGTGTCTATCAGAACACGCTGAAACTGTGGGGAAGGAGAGAAAGAAATACAGGACCTCTGCAGGAATGGGAGAGACAGTATAGCTCTGGCAGGTGGGAAAATTATGGACAAATTTACCTGAGATCCAAATCTAGAGCTGAAATCCAAATCTAGAGCTATTTGGATCTACAGCTCTTCTGTAGTTTTGTGCTTAAGTCCAACCCTATTTAAATATTAACTTGTTGATGACATTTCCTAGAATATTCCTTTCTTGATCTACCTAAAATAGTAGCTGATGGCCAATGTGTAAATTAGAGCACAATAACTGCAAAAACATGAGCCCAGACTGACTTTCCTTGAGCCAAGAAGACTATAAAATTCACAACAGGAAATGTTTAATTTTGGACAAATACTGGCCATTCTGTATTGCAAAAACTTATTTCACTGATTAATTCAGAGTTTTCAAAAAGCCTCAAAGAAGTCCTGGAGGTAGCATGTATAGACTTTCATTTTCTTTTAAGTATTTCCATAAGTGGGATCATATCTTGAATTTTGCAGGACTGGCCCATTAACCTGTACTGTCATTTTCAGCCCCTGTTAGGAGGGAGCTACCTTGAAAATAACTATGACAGCTACTGAAGGAAAAAAATGAAACAATCACAGAGATTTTGCAAATATGTCTTTTTAGATACATATGAATATGATCTTCTTTGATATGCATGTAGCTACTCGTTTTTATTTATTTTAGCTGCTATTTTTATATGTAGATTTATAGATTTCTTTTCTGTTCTGTATCTTACCTTCTATGGGTTAACATGAGATTGCCCAGTGAATTTGGAATCTTATAAAACTGCTTGAGTAGTTTTAAATTTCTGGAGAGCTTTATTCCTTTACTCCCACCTTCCCTAGATCTGAAAGTGGGTTATCTGGAAGAGAAGATGGTTTCCTAAGTAATACCATTAAGTTTGCAGGAATGTGAACTGTCCCAGTATGAAAGATTATGGGGTGTATAATTTGAGGCTAACCTCTTGAAATTGGAAAAGTACATTTTGGAAACTAAATCAGATTATAACAGTGAGTAAAGAATAGCACAATCAAAATAAGAAAGGGCAAGGTACAAGTAGAGAGAAAACTAATGCACTTACAGATAATTTTCTCTTCATCTCATGCCTTTTGAAAGAAGGAGACTGTGGAAATAATTGACTCACTATTTAGCTAATAAGAGATAAAACCAAAACGTCTAAAATACTGATCTATGTATGATCTATGCTTCAGTCTTTAATAAAATGCTAGATGACCTATGCAGTTACCATCTGTGATGAAAATTGGGAACGAGGGAGATTATTGAGGTATTTTCAGATCATCTGGATCTTGAGTAACTCCTTCAGCATCCTCAGTACTTCTTAGTAATTACTCATATAAGTTTATGGAAGCTAAGTGGGGCCCAAAGTTAGATACTGGCTTCAAACAGGGGGAGGAAGAAAAGTAAAAGAACACAAGGAGTTATAGACCAGTCAGACTGTAATTTAGCACCTTAAATAATAATGTTGAACACCTCCAACAAGTCTGTATCTAAATAAAAAGTGGATTTCACCAGGTTCTAGGTGTGAGAAATCAATTTTATTTCTGTAGAAAATACTGTCATCATTTTTTTGAAGAGGAAGAGTAACACATAGCTGCAGTTATAAAGCTTGAGAGAGCAAGTCCTGATAACTGTACTTGATAAAATGAATCCAGAAAAAATCAGTATATATTAGCAGTCTTCACTTTTAAACAAAAATAAAAAGTTGTGTATCTCTTGTAGAGAAGTAAATGGTTTTAAGCAATCGCCCACATAGATTTGCTGTTTCTCAGTCTATGGGTTTCAAGGTAACAGGGAGTGCAAGGCCCCTTGCACAAAATTTAATCCCCTTTTCTACAATTACGGACAGATCAGATGCATTGGTGCATTGCTTTTATGGCAGGGATGGCTTGTGGGTTGGTGTCCCTCAAGAGTAGCACTAAATAGGGCTCGTTGACTAGTCTTTGGCTGTGCTGCCACAGCCAGGCTCTGGAAGCACAGTTCAGCCAGTGGCCATGCGTAATCTTTACTGTCAGGGCAAGTCGCCCTGCAATTGCAGTTCAATGCGAGGTAGCCTGGTGGATGCGAGCAGTGGCAGTACGGTGTCAAAACTGTAGTGATGCTTTTGTTCTGGGCAGTGTTTGTGGTCAGCTGCTGAAGAGGGGAATCCAGCCACTAGTGGAGTTTTGGGCAGTGTACTATGCTCAGCCCAATTGTTATGAGTCTTTTGAGTGCTTGCTAAATTGCAGGTTGTGGGGTTCAGCATCTCTTTCTTGCAATTTATTTCCAGTGGCTGGAGATGTTCTAGAGCTAAGTAGAGTAACTTAAGAGTGAAGGATCTGCCTCTTTTCCCTCTGCTGAAAGCTAGTCTGCATCTCTGACCAGAAAATCCATGGAAGAGAAGACAACAAGGAAGGGAAAAAGAAGAAAAGGGGTAACAGAGATTGATCAAGCCTGAGTGGCAAAGAGAGCAATGTAGGGAACAGGGGCTTCTTCTGTGTCTCCTGCGTCTATTTTGCTCCCTCCCTAGGACCTATCACAGGTCCCCCAACACTGTTAATAAGCTGTGAGCTCACAGAATCATGAAATTGTTGAGGTTGGAAGGGACATCTGGAGATTGTCCAGACAGAAGTTCTTTAGGTTAATCACTCTGCTTCGAGAAAATGCAATGCCGCTGGCACACGATTGCTTTGACAAGGGGCTGTGGTTGTCAACTTTTTGTTCGGTGTTGGTTTCTTTCTCCGGAGAGGTACAGCAGAGGCTCAGATACCAGCTGCTCAAGGAACAAATTCTTTGATGTCGTTGGAGTCCCAGAGGTACACAGTGGATAATTTCTGACAATCTTAAGTGCTACCTTTCCCCCTCCACCCCCCCAAACTTTTAGATAAATAAGGCAGAATACATGGAGAGCTTTGGGGTTTTTTTTCTGTGAAATTCATTTGCATTTCAGCTCCAGATTATAATATTCACTGTAACTTCCTTTCCCTTGAGGCAGAGCAAACTTTCAGGTTGAGCCAAGTAAGGATGTATATTTTAGGCTACCTAGGGAAATTGGTCGTTAAAGACATATGGCATTTCAACTTAAGCAATGATATAATTGTCATTTAACTGTAATAATGCTCATTTAATTAAATGCATCCTGGGGGAAAAAAAAGAGTGTTAGCATGTAAGTTAAGAAGTAGAGCATTCAAACTAGAATGTCAAATTTGTATTTAGTTTCTGTGCAGTTTTAATTACCTTGTCCACAGATAGAGTGGTGCAGTCATTAGTTACATGACAGTATGGTGGTTGGTTTGTTTTTTGTTTTGTTTTTTTTTCCACTGGTCCTCCTTCTCCTATAACTGTAGATCTGCTCTAAGGACTGACAGCAGTTCTAGACATTAAGGTGTGGGATGTTCCTAGCTGAAGTTTAAAGAATTATTCAAAATATGCAGGTTTCTAGTTTGGAGAGGAAAGATGGGCAAGAAAACACAAAGTTGAATGGAAATGTAACTTGGTAGTTCATCTTTCTCAGCTGTTTAATCACCTTACACCTGCTCTTTCAGAGGAAGCAGTTATGCTGAACTCATCATTCTTGAAAGGCACGAGATACCACTGGGCAACCTTTGGGATAACTAAAATTTTTCTGTGGAATTGCAATTTTATCTCCTGAGAAATTTCATGAGACTAATATAATGAAGAATTAATTGTTACAGGCATAAGATCTTACTGAAACAGCAAACAAACGATGTTATCAACAAAGTAAACTCTTTGGAATTACCTTTTCTGTTCAAGCTTGGAGAGGTGGAAAGTAACGGAAAACCATTAAAGCAGAAACAACTGGGTGAAGAAGGTCGATCAGTACCGTCATCTGTATTAATATAATGTGTAAGCTTGAAGCAATTTTTTGGGCATGGTTTTTGTATATGTGGAGCAGAGGACATACTTAATTTTTCCTGTTCTGATCTTTTACACATTTTTTAGTCTGTACAGATTTGTGCCATTATTCTTGTATTGTAAACAAGTCCATACATAATACTGATCTTCCCATGCGTGAAACATCAAAACTCAGATGCTCACATGCCTTCAAATCCCATGCATTGTCACCTGCTTTTAAAAGAAGTTTTATATTGTAATTCTGGTTTGTCTCTTGACTTTTTTAAAACTCCCCTTGCTTACTCCACCATATACGTGTGTATGACAGTGAGGGTGGCAAAATCCACAATTTTTGAAGCAACCACAAGTAAAGCCTTTTCATGTTGCAAAAATCCTCACACCCACCTCTACTAACTTCTTCCCAGCAATTAATTCTGCCAGAATGTTCCTCCCCACATAGATTTATGTTTGTCCTTCAATGTTATCACTGCTGCTGCTCAGAGTTTTTCACACTCTCTCTCTCAGAACAGTGGGCGCAGTTGTAACTTTCCACTTCTTCCTCATCTGTTCCTTCTGCCCCAGCAATCGCTTCAGAGGAAGGAGGAGTGAAAACCAAGGAGCTTTTCTTCATTCCAGCCAGCTGAGAGGAACAGGATGCAGAGAAGCTTGGATGTCATCCTTACTTCAAATCTGAGGAGTTTAAGAAGTGCAAGTGTACAGACAGGTCTTCTAACCTTTCTACAACTGGTTTCTTTGCTGTGTTACACTGATGGTTGATTCACCTCTTCTTCTGGGTGAAATCATGGGCAGTGGCAGAGAAAGAAGGCAGCATTAGGTGTTAAAGGGGAAGTTTGAGTGCACATCATTCTAGCCTTCCCTTCCACCTGGCTAACAGATCTCTGCTCCAAGTATCTCACTTATGACCACTCACAGTAGCCCAAGTTTTTCACCTTTTGGAGTATTCTAGTACTCTCAAGTACTTCTTACCAAGAGCCACATTTGGGACATTTATGCTCAGTAGCATCCGTGTCACTTTGCTCTCTTCCACTCCATGGAGAGCATGGGCAGCCCTGCATCCCCCTGAGAGATAAAGGATGTGACAAATCAACAGTAAAGGCTGGAGAGTGGGTCAGAAAGAGAGTTGTCTGGCGAGGAAGGGCATTCGGTGAGGCAGTGGGCTGAGGAATAAGAATTGCATGTACCTACTGGTAAATGCTGTGCATGATGGATGAGTAACTTTAGTGAGTTACGTGCCCAGTTGTTTCAAGTACCTGCTTTGTGAACAAAAGTGACAAATATTCCTGGTTTTATCTCCTGGAATAACTAAGTCCTTCAGAGCAAGGAAAGTTGTGGATATTGCATGTTATGCTGTTTCCTAACTTGAATCTCCTGCTTTGGCACAAATTGAGGTATGAGGAGATTCAGAAAATCGAGGAGATGCAGCCTCCCCGGGGAAAGGTACCCAGTGAAACAGACCCGCGGCGGTAATTTCCGAAGAGATTTACCAGCGCATCTCCCTCTTGCGCCGGGGGCTGCTGCCGCGCCTTCCCCTCGGGGTTCCCCGCTGCCGGGAGAGGCACCCGAGGGGTGACCGT
The DNA here is from genome assembly GCF_032191515.1 of Phaenicophaeus curvirostris. Classification (NCBI taxonomy): domain Eukaryota; kingdom Metazoa; phylum Chordata; class Aves; order Cuculiformes; family Cuculidae; genus Phaenicophaeus; species Phaenicophaeus curvirostris. Next base: position 18,019,397 of record NC_091394.1, read on the forward strand.
CCCTCGGGTGCCTCCCGGGGCTGGGGGATGCGCGGCAGGGGCCGCTTTCCCGGTCCCGTCGAGGGATGCCCTCCCGCTCCCCTCCGAGGGATGCTCTCCCGGTCCCCTCCGAGGGATGCTCTCCCGGTCCCCTCCGAGGGATGCTCTCCCGGTCCCCTCCGAGAGATGCGCTCCCGCTCCCCTCCGAGGGATGCTCTCCCGCTCCCCTCCGAGGGATGCTCTCCCGGTCCCCTCCGAGGGATGCCCTCCCGGTCCCCTCGGAGAGATGCCCTCCCGCTCCCCGCCGAGGGATGCTCTCCCGGTCCCCGCCGAGGGATGCCCTCCCGGTCCCCTCGGAGAGATGCCCTCCCGCTCCCCTCCGAGGGATGCCCTCCCGCTCCCCGCCGAGGGATGCCCTCCCGCTCCCCGCCGAGGGATGCCCTCCCGGTCCCCTCCGAGGGATGCTCTCCCGGTCCCCGCCTAGGGATGCTCTCCCGGTCCCCTCCGAGGCGCCTCCCGCTCCTGCCGCCGCCCTCGGAAGCTCTCTCTCCGCTGCCCTCCCCGGCGAGGAGGAGCGAACCCCCGCCCCCCGCAGCCCCCGGGGGAGCCGGGGCAAGGCATGTGCGTGCGGGGAGGCGCTTCCCGGCGGCGCCCCGAGCCCCGGGCCGGCTGCGCGGCGGCGGGCGCACGATGCCGCTGCCTGCGCCGCGGCTCCTCCTCTCCGCCTCCCCGCTCCACTCCCCGGCCGCCGCCTCCCGCCGCGGCGCCGAGCGCCTGGCTCCCCTGCCCGATGTGGCAAGAAGCGATCATGATGAGGAGGAGACGCCGCTACCTGCTGGAGCGAGCGGAGCAGCCGGGCGGCGGCTGCGGGGCGAGCGGGGAGCAGTCCCGCTCCCGGGACTGGCTCTACGAGTCCTACTACTGCATGAGCCAGCAGCACCCGCTCATCGTTTTCCTGCTCCTCATCGTGATGGGCGCCTGCCTGGCCTTGCTTGCCGTCTTCTTCGCCTCTGGGCTGGTAAGAGACTCCTTCCCGCTGTGGGACCCGCGCCGCTCGGCATCCCCGCTGCCCGGCAGCCCTTCTCTTGCCGCCCTGCATCCCCTCTCCTGCCTCCCTGCATCCCCTCTCCTGCCTCCCTGCATCCCCTCTCCCGCCACTCGGCATCCCCGCTGCCCGGCATCCCCTCTCCCTTCAGTCCGGCATCCCCTCTCCTGCCGCCCGGCGTCCCCTCTCCTGTCCGGCATCCCCGCCGCCTGCATTCCCGCTGCCTGGCATCCCCTCTCCTAAAGTCTCTCATCCCCTCTCCCTCTGCCCCGCATCCCCTTTCCCTCTTCCCCGCATCCCCTCTCTCTCTCTTCCCCGCATCCCCTTTCCATCTGCCCCGCATCCCCTTTCCCTCTGCCCCGCATCCCCTCTCTCTCTCTGTCCCGCATCCCCTTTCCCTCTTCCCTGCATCCCCTCTCCCCTTTCCCCGCATCCCCTCTCCCTCTGCCCCGCATCCCGTTTCCCTCTGCCCCGCATCCCCTCTCCCCTTTCCCCGCATCCCCTCTCCCTCTGCCCTGCATCCCGTTTCCCTCTGCCCCGCATCCCCTTTCCATCTGCCCCGCATCCCCTCTCCCTTTTCCCCGCATCTCCGCCCCGGGACGGGACGGGGCAGCCGAGGGCCGATGCTGCTTCGGCTCCTGCGGAGTAGAGTTGGTGTCGGGAGGCAGCGGGGGGCGGCGGCGGCACCCGGGGATACATCCCCCCCGACCAAACTTTGCTGCCCGATGTTTTGAGGCGACGCTGGAACGGAGGCAGCGAGGCTGACGGGGCGAAAAACTGAGTCAAGGAGCGCATCGAGTTTAATTCACTTAATTCATTGGCTCTGCTCCTTTCCAACTGGCAGCTCAGCCGTACTGGCCTCTCCGGTGGCCGGCCATACCCAAGTAACGTTTTTGTGGGAAGCAAGCAGGGGCCATTCCCTCCTTCCCCCACCCCCATATATCATTTTCTATCTTTCGACCCATTTTCTCAAGAAAGCTTTTGGGGCAGCGGAGCCTGGTTGGTCCGATACCTTTTCTGCATGTCCAGTGTGAGGCTTCCAGCCTTTGGGAGGAAAAATATGTCACAGGGGCCACATGACATTCGGTATCAGTTAAGCTCACTCAGAAATCTGTGGCGTTTTGCCCTTGCGTTGAACACAAAGGAAAAGAAAGCTGCAGAGGGCAGTAAAATTCTTGCTCCTTACAGAGTATTCCTGCCGTTAATGATTAGAAGCAGGCTGTTGGCGTTACTGTATGCTTCCAAAGTAAAGAGTGGGGATTTGAGGGGTCTCTGACTTTTATATATTTTTTCTTCTAAAAAAAAGAACAACCAAAACCAAATCACTTCTAATGGGCTTCTGGAAAGCTTAATGTTTATTGAATAGAGCTACTGATCTCTAAGACCAAGAATGAGTAGGTTAGTAAAATCTAATTGATTCTCTTCTAGAGGCACTACATATAACAATATTTGCTTAAGCAGTCAGAGAATCCTGTTTGTTTGCTTGTTATGACCAAACTTTTGTTACAGAAAAACTGTAGGAACTGCTTGCACGATTAGCTAAACTTAGAGTTAATTGCTGTTTTATTTCCTTTTTACTGTTTGTATTAATAATTTTTTGAGGTTTTTGTTTAAAGTGTCATTCCTACTAAATACAAAACAGTTTTAAAAGAGCTAATGTGAGGCCAGTAATGATGATGCCTCATCATTCAGGTATTTACTGTCTAAATGTTCCAATTTTGAAGCTCTGCATACAAAGCTCAGGCTCAACATCTTCCCTCATTCTAGTGTGTTAACTTTGGTGCTTGGCCATCAGGCTGAAGAGACCAGTGATGGAAATGGAAGTACATCAAGTGTCGAGGCTGAGGCATGATTAGGTGTGGAGACGTACATGATACTCGTCTACACTCAAGGTGGCAGGTCTTGTGCTAGACAGTGTTTAGCACTAGATTCCATACTCTTCAGCCATGGTTTACAGCTTTTTTACAAGCTGCATGTGCTTATTTTTGTAATTCCATTTCTTGAGCTAAATCATGATGACAATGGTACCATAACATTGGGTGCAGATCGAAGGACTGCTGAGAGTTATGGAAACAAAATTATTAGCTAACTGAATCTCGCCAGGCACTACTGCTTAAGAAAGAGGGAATTTTATAGTTGTCTGCATTTGGAATTCCAAACATACCGGAAGAGGAAAAAAGCTGCTTTTAAAACTTTTTTCCTGAGCCTTTATCTTCCTGTAGCTAGCAACTGGATGAGTGAGTGGAGAGAAAGGTGGGGTTTATCCTTATAGTTTCCAGTCAACGGATGAAAGTAACTTCAGGCAGGGAGAAAACTTGCCTATTTGGACTTCCAGCCACAGGATGTTGGCCTAAATTCTTTGGAGCCTTGCCCAAAGTTTCACCTAAAAGCATTTTATTACAGTCTAGTTCTGGTTGCATTTGTGATTAAAATATTCCTGAAGGTTTAGATCTGTTTCTCTTGCACCTGAATAAAGGTGCGGATTTTATATAGCCTTGGAATCTTAGTCAGTTTCCTTTCTGCCTGATAATATAAAAGGAGCAAGCAGTTATGAGTGTATGAGCCACAAGAACCAATATTAGCATCCTTGTCATTATTTTGCACATCTAACATGGAAGTGATTGTTTTGACAAAAAGTATAATTTTGTAAAGGAGGTGCAGTGGAGGTGAATTGGGATAGGTTTGTGTAGGTCTGTGCTCTGTGTTTGAAGCTAAAGGAAATCTTTCTTAACAGTTGTTTCCTTTAGCTTTAGTACTAAGCAATTAAGATTTTACTCAAAATTACTTAAGGCCTTTGTGGAAACAAAACTCCAAAATGACTCACCATAACACTTGGTACGTATTTCTCAGTTGTACTTCAAAGAACAGCTTAGAACATAGAATGTGGGATTGGACTTTGTTCAGAAAAAAACAGATATTTATGAAGCGTGAACCATTTTTATGTCCCAGTCTTTCCTAAAAAAGCCCTGAAACCAATGCAAGTGAAAGGCTTTTATTTATTTTTTTATTTGATTATTAAAATATACCACTGTGATGTCCAAGTTGCCTTTTTGGTTTTTTTTTCGGCAAGGTATTCTTAATTGTTCCCAAACACAGCCAACCATACAGAGATGTATTCCACTTACTAAGCTATTTGAACCTTTCAGAATATGAGACTTCATGAAAAATGAAGATGAAAAATTCATAAAAGCTGTTGCAAAAATACAGTGAACAAGATTACTTACAAAGTGTGACTAGAAACCTGATTGCTTTTCTTTCAGACAATAGACTGCTATTGATACTGAGGTTACTTGGGAGTTTTTCCTTTTGTTTGTTTCAGAAAAATATTGTGATTTTGACCTCTGGAATTAAGCACTCTGTCTCCTCAAAATCTAGATAGGAGATTCCCAGGGTCTACTTGAAAGATTACCATTCACAGTTTGGAGTTTTAAATAATGTAGTGATAGTATCAACCTTTGAATTTCCTGTGTCAAAGTATCCTTTGTGTTTCTCTGTACCTAGTGCAAACTGAGAACTGGCAAAATGAGGTCAGTGTCCATGTTTAACTGCTACTTTAATTGATAGAGAGTAAATTATTTTCCCAAACCTGTGAAAACCTGGAAGGCTTAGTGTGTAGAAATGCCAGAGGTCAGGTTCACTTTCTGTGTGGTTATTGTCTTGTTCTTTCAATATAATATATAGACCAAACTCATTATTCAGCCCCCTCTTCCTTTTTAGTACTAAAAACTTATGACAATTTTTAGTGGTATCTACAACAGTTTTGTCTCTGGCTAAAGTGTCTCTATTATAACTGCAATTTGTAGGAGAAAAATAAAATGTTAGTTTAAAATTCATAGTTTCCCAAAACTCAAAGTCCATCAATCTGCTGCCAGATATACACGTGGTGTCTTTTAGGCTAGCCATGCCCATTGCTCAAAGAGTACAAACCTACTATGTGGTGTTTAACACTAGTCTGTGGCCCTTATGTATCTCCAGAATTCTTGCTGCTACATATAAAGCTCTTAAGATACGGTTGTCCATGTTTTGATATGGAGCTGCATGCTTCTTGATGGTATTATTGACTAAGTGGAGCATGTGCTGTGTGAAGAGTGCTTCTACAATGTGACATTCTGATGCCTTCCCTCTTCTAAAGCACCACGAGATAGTTTTGCTTTAGCTGCGTAATGATTGTCTGTGATGATACCCCCCAACTGCTTCTTCAAAATTTCTGAAAAGTTCATGATCATTTTGTTACGCTCAGTTATGATTCCTGTATCTTTTTACTGATTCAGAAATCCAAGAGACAGGTTGGCTGCATGCCTACATCACTGACCTGCCCAAATGCCTTCTATAGCAAAAGCAGGTATAGGAAACTACTCTTAAAAGGGGAGTACAATTAACTAGGGAGGTGTCCCTGGAGGTGTTTAAAAGACGGGCGGATGAGGTGCTGAGGGACATGGTTTAGTGGTTGTTAGGAATGATTGGACTCGATGATTCTGTGGGTCTTTTCCAACCTAGGGATTCTGTGATTCTGTGTGTACCTGCAGCATGGCAGATGTAAAAACTGCAGGAACGTGCTCCTGCAGGAACACATTCCTGAACCGTGCAGAAACTGGTTTTCTGGCATTAGACTGAATTTACTGTCAGCTAATCCTGCAACAGAAGCCAAGGTAGCTGCTTCATTCTGAAGGAGCACATTAAAACTCTTTAGCTGCCAACGCGGCTGTGAGGGAACTGTCACTGCGCAAAAAGAAGAGAATCAGGAGAAGCCTGCTGGAGCTTGAACTGGTGAACACCATTTCTTTGGGCCCTTGATCAGAATGACAGCAAAACCTCCGTCCCTCTAACTGATCTTTCTCTGTCTTGCTGCTTCCAGTAAAAAACAGGACATTAGCCTAATCCTTCCAGATTTCTGTGAGCAGAATCTCATCCTGAAATGGAGAGTGAAAAGTCTTCAAGTCCATGTAGAAAAAGTAGCTTTGGAAGGAGTGTTTTGTCATTCTCATTGTAGTGCCTTGAGTGACTAGGTGTCTGCAGAAGGGTATCTGCTGCATGCCTGTGGTATCTCATCAGCACCCTGGATCTGAAAAATTCATCTGCACTAAAAGGTCACCACACTGACATTGTGGTGATGTTACATCCCTGTTCGTGAGATGCTCTGTTATAACCTAATTGCACAGAATAATCCAGCCATATAGTAAGGTCACAGCTATACTGTAAGTTCATTTGTGCTCCCACTTTTAGGACATCTTTTGAGACCAGCACAGTGTAATTTAAATCCTTTTTTTGGTTCAAGAACACTTGTCTTCTCGAAGTCCAAGATTACCCAAGGTCTGAAAGCATTCCTTGGAGTCCTTGCAGACTGAAACTAAGCCAAAGTGTCTGCTATACTGTTTTCAAACTTCAGTATATTAATTCCCCACAAAAGGAAAGCTAAGTAATGAACCAAGCAGAGACAGGGTTGTTTGCATGCTTGATGCTGTGGTGCTTGTGCCCAGGAGGTATTTTACCTCTTCTTAAACTCATTCTGCCAGATTATTGCTACTACCAAGATGAGGAAGAATTTAAAACAAACATTAGTGTATTTATGTCTTTGCATGATTCCAACTATAACTGAGCATACAGTTCTCATTTCAAGCCCCCTGTTAAAATGTTCCACGTGGAAATCCTCTCTCTCATTTTTTTTCTTGTGTCTAGGCACCATAATAGTACAATATATTCTTCCAGCTACAGTTGCTGGCTGTTTGGCAGCTATAGTTGCTGACTATTTGACACAGTCTTAGAATATTGTCCTTGCCAAATGTTCTTTCCAGTAGTATCTTTAGTTGTCAGAGCATGACTTCTGTAGTCAGTATTACCTCTTTAGCCAGGCCCATAAAGATTGTCTGAAACAGGAATTGCCTAGCTTTGTGTCTGGTTTCATTCCTTGGTACTACATTAGTCTGGGCCCTTTCTTGTTTCATTTGCTAATGACACTCCAAGTACATCTGTGGTTGACTTTAATGCTGCTAAGAGCCTGTCTCATTTGCCAGTCCCTAACAAGCCTGGAAACACAGAGCCATCCAGATAATGAGGTGCTGGTGGCACTCTGCATAACTCTGTTTCATCCTTCATCTTGAATAACCCGAACACAGAATAAGAACTGGATAAAACCATAGGTATGGCTATGTTGGACAAATACTTAGCCTTGAAATGTAATGTTAATAAATTAAAGTTTTGTGCATACCATAGCACTGAAAAGCTTATTTAATGTCACAAATTGTGATTCAAAACAGTGGACTGACAACTCTTAATCATTATTGAAGCTGACAAAAATGACAAATTACATACCGACCAGAGCTGTTGTTTACTGAGATGCAATGGGAGTAAGACAGATGATGGATTGGGCTACTACTGTCTGCTGTCTTTATCAGCATCAAGCCAGGTATGTGGATTCACAAATCAGGTATTGGCGACTTCATAGTGGATCTACCATGAACCTGTGGATACCTGATGGCTTATCTTGCTTAAAATTTTTTAAATTGGTTTTAATTTCCTTGTTGTGGATAAAAAAAAAAAAAGAAAAAAAGTGACACTTTTTTTTTTAAAGTGACCTTAAAACTCCCATAAAAATGGTGAATAGGTTTCTCTGACTGAGCTTCCAATAGGTCTCCCATATTAAGGACATTAACCAGACGTCACAGTCCCTACGTTGAATAAGAAATTTAATATGAAAATATGGAATAGGAGTATTCATGAATAAGAAAACTTCTATGAATGAAACACTATGAATAAGAGAACTTCTCCTTATTATAGTGGTAGCAGTCACTGGAATTTTCCAGACTGCACTCTGTGTGATGCCAAGATGAAGGTGGCACAGACATTTTACACAGACAGAAGTGATCTGCAAATCTCTTGGGTGGTTGGGTGTGCAAACATCATGGGAACAAAGTGCAGCTGAGCACCCATCATCCTGTGCTTACATTCCCAGTCATAGCCAAGCTGTGATTCCAAACAAGCTAAGTGCTGCCATAGTGGCTTCTTTGTATTTCAGAAAGAACTGAATCACCTCAAGTCTTATAATGATGTGGTGATAAAACTTCTGGTTTGGGGAATCTTGTCTCCAAAATAAGAGAATTAGCACAATTCTGCCCCTTTTCCCTGCTTTCTCTTTTTTCCTTTGAGCATCACTCCTGATCCTTTTGAAAAAAAAAAACCAACCAAACAAAAAAAACCCAGCTCCACACATTTTCTTCTCCAAATCCTTTATTTTTATATCTTGAATAAGCAACCTACGGACACAAAACCTTATTCAGATGGTGTTGAAAATTCAAGGGACCATCTGTGCAGAAGAGCGTGAGTCTGTCTCTACACCTAGCCACCCAGTTGTCTGTTTTTCTAACCTATATAGAAACATTTTCTTTATCTCTTTTCTCTAAACAAAGCTCTAGTTCTTAGTGATGCCTACATGATATAAAAGTCCCTTAGTGTTCCCGATGAGATAAGGCTCCAGGCTTGTGTCTGGGAGAAGCAGACAAAGTGGGACTTGTCACCACTGGCCTCTCAGCTTTACCCTCAGGTCTGTTGTCTCAGCATCCACTTCTTTCATCATTCATGGTTATAATTTTGAAGTTTCTCTAACCTGGCAGATGTGTTCCAGAGTGCAGGACCAGTGGCTTCTGGTTGCATGCTCAGATTGTGCTCCAGAGGGCAGCTGGGATATGATGTGCTGTGGTCTGGATGTGTTTCCCTTATAGCTTCAGGTGCAACCAGTCTGGTGTTTGATCACTAGATAGTCCCACGAGATCCAGTGCAGATTGACGGCTTTTCAGAGCCACTTGCTTTGGTTTGCAACAGCAGTTAGAACTTGCTTTTTCCACTTGACGCCTGAGGCAGCTGAACTGTGTGCTATGGGACCTCTTAAAGACGGTGCCATGGTATGCACAGTGGACCTGCCCTCTGACTGGATAAGTGGGGTTGCTGTCTTTCCATTCCAGGTAGAATTTCCCTATGTATGTCTCAAATTTACCACTACTTTGGTCATCTCTGCAGGAAAATCCTGGGAAGTCTAGATTCCCCCAGCTCCTTTTCCAGCAAAACTGAATTCAGGCTGAAAATTCAGACGCTTTATTTCTCCTGAGAGATGTGTTAGGAAAAGAGATGCTCTTTCAATTTGTCTAAGCACCTGCTTGCTAGTGGTCCCATTCTAGAAGAATAATAGAAGCATTTTCAGGTTGAAAAAGACCTTGAAGATCATTGAGTCCAACTGTTATCTGCCAAGTCCCTAAATCTTATCTACCCTACCACTCTCCACCATGTCCCTAAATGCCACAACTGCATGTTTAAATACCTCCAGGGATGGTGACTCCACCACTTCCCTGGGCAGCCTGTTACAGTGCTTGATAATCCTTTTGGTGAAGAAGTTTTTCCCAATATTCCGACTAATCCTCCCATGGCGCAACTGGAGGCCATTTCCAGTAGTCTGAGTACAGTCTACTGGTCAAGACCCAGGAGGTGTTAGGTTGTCCAGGCCAGTAGCTGGTCCTGTAATCCCTACTGGTACTCAGCTAGCTTGTGCCAGAAAGTGGCCATAGGCAGTCACTTTGGTCTGTTTTCTGCCCCAGGGAGCTCAGAAAATTTCCAAACCTGACTGGTAGGTGGGTAGGTGGTGCGATTTTAGACACTTTTTCAAGCGATGTGACATTTGTTTAACAGTAAAAGCAATTCAACAGATTGGTTTTGGCTTCTTCGATTTTCAATACTTTCTTACTTGTGCCCTAATGAAATGGGATAACACTACTGGTTAAATAAGCCCTCGGCTAACACTAAATAGAAATACCTGGATTTGCAGGATCTCTTTTGCTGTGTCTCCTACAAATGTGTCTGAAATTTTGCTCCTTTATAGAGCTGCTCTTTGACACAGTTGTATTTCAAACATAAGTTAACATGTTGGTTACCTTTATTTGAAGTCACTATAGAATCATTTATTTGATCATTATAGAAGTAATACTCATTGCACAACATGAGTCTGATCCCAGAGTCAAAAATGAAGTAAAAAAATCTCTTTGGTTTGAAGTCAGTTGAACTGAGAGACCTATGAGAGTGTGGAAAGTTTCCTTAGGGGAGTAAACTTTAAGAACCATTTCTGCAATAATAATAACAACTGTGTTTAGTAAGTAATTTCATAACTGTAGGATAAAATTGAAAAGTAATTACAGGATGGTGGCAGTGACTTTTCAATATTAAAACTATTTTTCACGTTACCTCATTATGCCTATATGTTAAATCTATTAAATATTATTGCAAAATGCATTTTTGAAGGACCCAGTAGAGAAAGAATGCTAAACTTACCTTAGAAAGCCTAGGCTTACCTTTTTCTTCATTAAAAAGACCTCTAAAACAAGCATTGTCTCCTCATTTGGTGAAACTCATATGCTTCCTGGTTCGAATTTTGTGATCCTTACTCTTAAGCAAGTTCCATCTTGACATTTTTTCTTGATTACAGTCAGATTCTCAAGTTACTATGTCAGGATTAAAGTGGTGAGGGAAAGCTACCTTTTAGCTTTGATTTCAAAGTGACAGCAAAAATATTTAACCGTCAGTATTAAATAGTTCAAAGAATTGAATGAGTACTTTGGTATTTCTGGCTTCCACAGGTTTATATGGATATAAGGAAGGCCGTAATTTCACTTTTAATATGTGTTACAGTGCTATTAATCTCAAAAACATATCTTGGAGTCCTATGAACTAATGTATTATCGATGATGTTTAGCTGATGGAGCTCTTTCAATAACGACATATTTTGAATATATTTAACTGCAGTGCATACATTTTTCATAAATGTTTTACTCAATCCATCTTCATATACCCACATTTTGGGCTGTTGTATTTATTGGAGAGTTTCTTTAAGATTATTTTGATAGTAAGATGAGGAAGGATTTTGAGAACATCTGCAAACCAAGGTAAACTTATTTATTAAGCCACATTTGGAGAGGAATTGAGAATCAATACATGTAGAATAAAGCTTGCAAGAAGGTTAAGTTAATCACTACATTTACAATAAACTAAATTAAATGAGAAGGTGCTAATTAGCTCTATAGCAAGGAATAGTTCATTTCATCAAAGTACAAACCTTTGCTCACTTTGCGGCATATTGTCTCAGTCTTCTTCTGAAGGGGACACTTCAGGGAGCAGAATGTAATTAACTGTCATTGCTCTCTGGGACATGGTTTATCTTCTGTGGCTGCCAGCTACTGTCATTGGGTAGGACAATGCTGTAAGTGCACCAGCTGAGTGTTGCAGCCACTAGTTTGACCATCTTGATTTTCATTGGCTGTTAAAATGTCTTACAGTAGAGGTACTTTTGGTAATTGCCAGCCTGAGAGAAGACTGAGATGATGCTGGATAACCAGCAGGCATGACAGTCCTGCTCATGTTCCTTGACCCCCTGTAGGCCTCTAAAGCCCAGCTTATTAAATAAATGGTTGTACGCTCTGGTAGATTTTATATGACGTGGTTAACAAGATGAGAGAATACAAATCGATGGAAAACAAATCAAGAGAGAGAAAACTGCCAATGTGGCAAGTGAGGATGTATAAAGAAACAGGAAAAGCTGCTCAACATTCAGATTGGGTGCATGGGGTTTGCACGGGGCATGTTTATCTAAATAAAATACACAAGCACACCCATCCTGGTTGTGCTATTTATGTTTTTGGCAGGGATAGGTGTCTGTGTCTATCCCATGGAATACGATACTGTAGGAATGATCACAGGCTCATGGGGTTCCCTGCCTATGCATTTGCATCTTGGCAGATTAAGTGGAGGTTGTTTCCTGTTGGTCTGAGATGGACATGAGCTTTAAAAATGAAAAGAGCTGTATCAAAGGACAGTTGTGCTCACTCCATGCCGAGATGAGAAAACTTAGAAACAAACATTACTCCACCAGTATCTAGCCACTGGGTTTCTAGTCCTTTTGTATTCATTTGGAAGTGCTGGTGGTGGTAGGACTAGAATTGTTTACAGTGTTCATCGTGCATTGAGCTGGCCTCACGATGTTCTCTCGTGTTCTTTCTTTTCCTATGTTCTGCATTTTCGCTTGTTTCTTGACTGATAGTGACCACCATAGTGATTTTTCCATGGGCCTACCCAAATATCTCAATTTCTAAGAGTTAATAGTCAACCAAGAGCCTATTGTCACATCTATTGAATTAGATTTTTTTTTTTTGTCTGAGCTGTGTCACTTCTCCACTAAAATTCATGTGGCATTTTCTTACTCAGTAGCGATTGTCATGAGATACTTTTGTAATTCTTCATAATTGGCCCTCGTCTTTGTCAAAATGCTATTCTCTCCATTTCCCAAGTTGTTTATGGATATGCTGAACAACACGTACCCCAGGATTCTTGAGGAGTTTGTGGGAACTTCGGAACTTATGTTTTTAACAATTTTTCCCAGGACAGGTATTAGACTTAATCTTTGAGAGAGGGTCCAGGGGGGACTGGCATCACATCATATTCCTGTCTTCAGATACTGGGGCACTTTTGGGCGGAGGTTATGTGCACCTATAGTTTTAGCTCTTTCTTCTTTGAGTCCCATCGACCCTTTCTGGTGAACCCTATCTGCTTGTGGTGATTCTTTTCACATTTTGACTTCCTGCTTTTGTCTGTAATGTTTTATACTGCTACTTCAATTAAGCCAGACCTTCTGATGTGTTCCCTCGGTACAGAATATTCTGGAATGACAAGTACCCCATGCTGAACACAAATACAAAAAATAACCCAACTCTTTTTGCTACAGTTTGCTTTTCTTTAACTATTCTTTTTAGGAACCACATGATCCATTTGCTTCTAAGTTCTTGAGCAGGCTATCTCCTGATTAAGTTTAAAAAAGAATTTATTCCTTTTTTTATACTCTTAGAAGTGATTCCTCAAACTGTTTTCTTGGCTTGCATTATTGAGTCTTTATACTAATTCTGATAAATTCTGTAATCTTTTTATTATCCTTTCAGTTTTGGGGTTTTTTTAGATAGTTTTTAGAAGCTTCTCTGCTTGGCTGTTCAGGCATTCTAGTCATGGTTTGGTCTTTCTGAAATAATTTTTTGGGAACTGATTAGCTTTTGGATTGTGCCTTTGATTTTATATTGTCTTCTGGCCACCTACAAAGATTTTTATCTGTAAGCTTCTAGCTCCCCCTTTCAATTTTAGTGTTTGGGTTATGTTTTTCATTTGTTAGCTTAACAAGCTCTGTCATTGTTATAAACCACCTCCTCAACTATAAGATGTTATAAACCATGCTCTTTTCATTTCTTGAGATCAGATTGTTTTCTCTTTCTTTATATTGGTGTTAGTTGAGAGGTTTTGTGGGGTTTTTTTGTTTTTTTGTTCTTGTTTGTATGGCTGGTTGGTTTTCCAGCTGTGCAGCAGATACAGACAGTGGTCTTAGCTTCTGTCTAATGTTGCCATCCTTAGCCAGTCTGGCTGGGAGTCACTGAAGTATCCTTTGACCTGTTGAGTATTCTTCTTTGACAGTCTTTCTTATCTCAGTGTTTCATAGTCTCAAATAATTTCTGTCCTAGTTGGATGAACAGTCCTCTAGGTAATTTATTTTGATAACCCTTTGCTCTTCAGTCTAGTTTTTTGATGTGTATGGATTTTATGCTATTTGTTGATTCTTCTGTCTTGTTAATACAAACCTTTCTTCAATCCCTGAGTTTCTGTCCTTTCTGATTTTGCATTATTCTTCTGGTGGTCTTTTTCCCACCATGCTTTCACTAAGATTGTTGTGTAAATAATGTTTTAACATCAGGCATTTTAGTTCTTCTACCTAGCTTCTTAGGCTTTTACTGTTTATATAGAACACTGTGTGCTTTCACGTGGGTGTTTTATTTCTCTGCAAAATTTTTTAAAAAAGACAGTCTGTCTGTTCTGGCTTTCTGTTTGCCACTTTCTTCCTGCTTGACTTTAATCAGCTTCTGTCCTTGCTCTTAGATGAGAATTACAGATCTCCATGACATTACTGCTTCTCTTAAACCACGTACTATGTTGCTATAACCTCTTCAGTTCTAATGTTTTCCTATGACTTTTGCAGTGCCAGCAAAATCATTCTTTCTTGTTTTAGATAAAACTCAGCTACCTTCTCGAAGTTTCCTCCCTGTTCCCAGAGTTTCCTTGTTTCTTTTAATTCCCTTTTTAATACATTTTCTTAGCTGCTCATTGAATCTTTGCTTGTCAACTGGTTTTGTTTGGAAGTGGTTTTGGGAATGCTACAATAGTTCTCTCCTTCACTAGCAACCAATGCTTTGCCTCCGGAAGTTTTCTCTTAAACTTCCTTATGTTACAGTTATTTGCACAGCAGCTATGGCCTTTGACTCTTCCTCAGCACCTCCAAGAATATTTTCCAAAACCTTTGTGATGTCTGATATTTTGGAATTAAGCAGAGAAGTCTGTGATCTCTGGTGATCTGTGATCTCAAAGTTTGTGATTTCAGACTTTGTGTTCTTGATAATCATTGCTACTGAGGCAGGTGAGGTTCACTCATAGCTATCAGGCAAACTTGAAAAAAAAATCTGTATGTGATTGTTTTCTACTAAGTAAGTGACAAGATGAACAACATCTATATGTATTTTGACTCACTACAAAGAATCTGCTTGCTAAAAGTGCTTGGTGCTGCGGTCAAGCGCATAGGTAGTCAGGAGGGTGTTCACAATGCCTACGTGTTTGGTCTGTGCATTATCATTATTAGTGCTTGTGTACTAACTAGGACAGAGCCTGAAAAGTCAAAGAGCAGTTCCTCTTAATTTCTGCAGTATTATTATACTGTTGGAAAATGCCATGTTTCTCATGTGGGGTGAGTTTGCAATGCGCATTGTTCCTGACTTTCAAGTTTGAGGAAATGCTCCAGATGACCAGAATGTCATCAAAAGAATTTGAATGAAGTCTTGCTGCTCCAATGATGTTCCCATGTACTAATAAATATAAAATGGTCTAGAATATGTTCATGAGTGCAGAAATGCTTCTCGTTATATATGACATTGCACAGCAGCTTGGCAGTTGTAATGCCAGTCAGAATTACCTGATCCATGTGACAATGAAATTGCTGGACTGACTGCGGATTAGTGAGAAGTCAAATACCAGTGTGTGCTAACAGCAAATAAAGACTGCACATCAGACTCATTAACAGAAAAAACTGAATTTCTCAAGAGCACAGACATCATGAAACAAACAAATTTGAGCCTGATGGTGTTATCATTGATCTACTAAGCCAAACAGAGAATGTTACATCAGAAAGAAAAAAATCTCAGGCATGCAATTTCATAGAGTCTTAGTGAAAATGAAAAGCTTTATTGACATAGACTTCAGGACAGGTTTATTAAAAGGTACAGTTCAATTAATTTTCTGCAAGTGTCCTTGAACATGTTGCAAAAAGCTCAATAGAAGATTAAGAATAAAAAAAGGACACACAAGAAACCTTCTAACCAGGCAGCTAAGCAAGAAAAACAAGGAAAGCTTTATGTTATGAAAGATAAGTGGTGGGCATGAAAGGCAGAGGAGTTGTGGATCCAGAAAACATCATGTATTTTGGAAATAGCAACTGATCTTAAAGGCACTGTATAATCTCTGAAGTGAAGATGGACTAATAGGGATGGTATTAATGGAAAAGAAATCTGAGAATGCCAGCCAAAACTTTTCAGTCATTGTCCTAAATGATGAAGTCTTATATGAAGCTGTACAGCTACTTGGCCAGGAGCAGGGCACAGCACCTCCTAATAAAATGGAGATTTTCCAGCTGTCTAGCAGATGGCACACAGTGCAGCCAGCCGTAGCAAATTCACTAAATTCACTCTTAACCATGGGATAAGAGTCACAAGAAACTGGAAGACTTTTGCAACTTTTTGGCTTCATAGAAACCTGTTTCTTGAGGTGTTAGAAGATTGAAACACTGTCCACTTTTATAAAGAGAAGGGTGATGACACATCTATTAAAAATAGCTGTAGTTGTAATTCTTTGAAGTCCTGGAAAAGGCTTTACAGGAAAAATGGGCAATTCTTGCTGCAGAGGTAACTAAACAAATTCTTTCAGTTAGCCTGGTTAAAGGAAGTTGTTGTCCTCTTTTGGTAGAGAGGTCGCTGAGCTAGTAATCCTTGAACTCTGTCTTTTTTTTTTTAGCACTCAACATTTTAACACTGAACATTTTTAACACTCAGAAAGATGCATGAAATCATACATAGTTTTAAATTCTGAAGAGCATTTGTCACTCATTTTTAGATTTACATTTAGAAAGTGTTTCTCTGATCTCAGCAAAAAGTGATTTTAGTGGGAATTTAATGTAGTAAATGGTTCAAGTTATTTGAAAACATGCAGTATTTCAGATCCCAGCATGAGTCCTGTGTCTGCAGACTGCTGTTAAATTCCAGAAGCTAAAAAGAATATGGGAAAAAGTACTAAAAGAATGGGAGACCATGGTAAAAGATTTTGTGCTAAAAATGGTATTTTAAATGCTTGTTTGTTCATTTTTATAGAGCATTTCATCAAGCTGTATGGATTTATATAAAACAGTGAAAGGCTCTACAGCAGCTTTGCTGTTTAATTTTAAATGGAGGGCATAGCATTAGCTGGAAAAGGAAAGAACAGGATATAGAGTGAGAGAAAGTTGTGAGTTTTGGGAAGAGGAGTGAAAGTGATTCTTCAGGTTTTAGTGGTGATAACAGGATTATCACACCCTTCTGAAGAATCTAAGGGGATTGAAAAAAATTCTAGCAGTCAACTTTCTAATTTCTTCAGTAATTAAGAGGCAGCAAGGTAGAAAACACTCAGGAAGGTAGAGTTGTCAGGCCAGAGCCATATATTGCAGGCTTAGCCATTAGGTTCAGAAGTATCATGCTGATATTTTAATTCCATTACCTCTGGAGTATTTTAAATTCTGAGACCAGCAACAACTCCGAGTTACAATTTCGCTTTTCAATTTGCTCAGTTTTGCAAGCCTGGTGCTGGTGCATTATTGGAAAGTGATCTACAGTTTTCTCATTCTGCTTCAATTCATCAATTTAGTAAAAGAAGTATCATGCAGTTGTGTCCTTAATAGTTGTTTATAAAGTTAAAACTCCAAATAAACAGTTTCTTACAGGGAAAAAAATAGTATTTTGATTCATCTCACTTTTGATATTCAGCCATGTCTTTCTGAGATTGCTGTGTGTGATAAGTTTAGAGTATTTTCTTGCTGTCTGACTTTTAAGTACATTAGTTTTTAATTTCCTTTTCATTTTCCTCTGTTTCCAGGAAATTGAAGAACATGTGGCTTTTTTAATAACTGTTCCAACGGCCCTAGCAATTTTTTTGGCCATATTTATCCTTGTCTGCATAGAACCTGTATTTAAGAAGCTGCTTCGTGTGTTTTCTCTGGTGGTCTGGGTATGTCTCGTTGCCATGGGATATCTCTTTATGTGTTTTGGAGGAATCATCTGTCCCTGGGACCAGGTAAGACTGTCATTAAAATTAAGTTTACTTCATTGGATAGATTTGCAAGAATCATTCTGTGTAAAAGTATTGACATTAATTTTTGTGGGACATCTCATAAACTGGTTTTGTGACTGTCTGGATGCTGACACTCCCTGCATATATTTTATAAATACCAAAGAGATGTCCATACTTAAGATATTTGAGGGATTTTGCTTTTATATTTTTAAGCCTCTTTGCATAATAAACATTTGGTTCCAGTCACCAGCTTCTTTTTACAGTGAATATTTGATTCTAGTGACCAATTAACATGACAGAAATGTTAGTTTTGTTGAAGACCTTTAATGCTGTTTTCTACAGCTTAAAATGTTAAAGCTCAGTGTAGGCTTTCTGTGGTCTTCAAGATGTTCTCTAGCAACGTGTGAGAAAAAAGGACTGGGAGTTTCCTTACATTAATAGGGAAATAAATTAGTAGGAAAACAGTGAAGAACCCCTCAAAGCTTTTGATTTTTTTAATAATGACAAAGCAAAAAAATAATTGCATTTTAATAGCACTACTTTTGAAATGTCAATAAGTGATGTGCAATATTCAGTGCTGCTCCTGATCAGTTCTTTTGTGTTCTGCCATATCCTTTTCCTTTTCCTGAACCTCTCTACATGGGAATACTCTTGATATAATAATTGCAAAAACCTTCAAAGGATGGAAAAGAGCTTTAAAATATATAAATATATCTTCTGAAAGTTTCATGCTGATTCCATGAGCTTGTTATAACCTTTAAATGATACTGCTGTATCTGGGGTGCCTTCTAGGTCTTTGAGATAAACTTGAAACAAATTCTCTGACTAGTTCTTCAGATCTTGCGAAGACTTATGCAAATAGTGAACTTTAAGTATGCAAGTAGTTCCTTTAAAATCCGTAATTCAAATGATTTAAATTACTACTGTGTGATAGTAATATTGGTGTTTGAGCCCTTACCTTGGTGGGACTTTTGTATTCTCATTTTCTTGGAAGGTTTAGGGATTAATTATGAAGCCACCTTCCTGCTTCTTTTTTTTTTAAGTATTTGAACCTACCGAACTAGGCCAGCTTGCATGTAATAAAAGGCGAGTGAGAACATGGAATATTTTCTTCTAGATACGGATTTCACCATGGGAGTCCCTATATCTTTGTGATATCAAGTCTAGATAATTCACATGGTTTTACTTTATTGATTTATTTATTTTCGTTGCCTGTTGTAGGATATCATGCTAGAATACTTAAGGCTTTCAAGCTTAGATGCAGATATTTAATTAGGGATATTATTTGTTCATTGCAAATTCAACTGAGTTTAATTTTATTTGAAAGACATGGTAATGATTTTCAAAAGCATGTGGCTAAAAGATCTAAGAGGGATGTTGATGTCTTGGTCCCAGGGTTGTATTTAGCTTGTGAAGCTGGTTTGTCCTGCCTTGCTTTCCTCTTCGGATGATGTAGGTCTTCCCACAGCACGCGATGGACAGTGCTGGCCGTGTGAGCCCGGAAAGGCTCCAGGGAAAGGGATTGTCTTCACAAAGGTTGCCAAGACACAAGTCCTCTGATGTTTCAGTCTGCTCCTTACTTTGTATGCAAGTGTTGCTTGGAGAAGAGGATATTTGGGAGCGAGCTGCATTGATTGCTGTGTCCGTAGCAGCCAGCTCCCGGCAGCTGCCTTACCTGGCACTGAGCAAGCTGCAGCCCAGAGCAGGCAGGGCTTTTCCAGAAAACTGTGCAGGCATTTTCAGCACCCAGAGGGAGAGGGGCTATGCCAGGGTGGCCCCTGGCCACTGTTAGGAGTCAGAGGTCATACGGCTTCCTCCAGTGGGACACTTTGCTTTCCCAAAATGTCATTTAATTTTTGCTGTTGAATAGCAGCACTGTTTTGGTGATCACTTTTGTAGGAATACTTCTGCCTACTGTTAGTTAAGAGTAAACTATGGAAATATGGGAGTTTTTCTGGGAATTCGACACATTGCACAATAGACTAATTGCAGGTTTGGTGTTTTTGAACATTTGTAAAGCCATGAGCTGTAAAAAAACTGCCATGAATTCCTGTGATGCTGGTGTTTTGATTGTTCTGCTTCAAGAATATGTAGGTCAATAATTGGTGTTCTCTCCTATAATTATACATGAAAGTATATCTGAAAAAATCCTTCCTCAGTGATCACTGACATTTTCTTTTCTGAAGCTTTATGTTTTGTGAATTTTAAAAACATTTTGCTTGGCCTGTGGGGGTGTTTTTGGTGTTCCTTTATCCTTTTTATGAAAGAAAAGAAATTATGATGTAAAATTTAAATTAGTTCCGTTTCAAATATGTCTTTCTCAACATAGCTAATTAGAAAGTTCTTAAAACACAAATAAACAAAAGCCAGTTCATATGCAGTTATTTTTAAGCAAGTCCTTTATTTTAAAACAAGTGCTTTATTTTAATTTCCTTCAAATTACAGCCTAACTTTTGTTCTGGTCCAGTAGGGTTTAAAAATAATCTTTTCATCATATCTTTCATGCCTTCTGAATCCTAAGGCTGTTAAAAATATGGCATTTCTTAATTGTACTAGCAACTACTGAATGATAAGTTTTCTGCCTACCATAGTTTATAGAAAGAACGTGTTATTCTCTCATTTGTGTACAAGCCTTCTTGCTTTAAAAGACAACTGCGCATCCTTTACATTTTGGCTTAATGATTTTAATGTTCCTTTTGGCTCTTTGCAACTGCTAAATGCAGGTTTTTTTCTGTTATCTGAAGTAACATTAGGTGTGAGCTTTTGCAGCATTTGTTTAGAATAAAAATGCCACTTACGAGAGACTATTCTGGTTATGAACTCAATATATATTTAATGCAGAACAGTTCCTCCTGGGCCTGCAGGCGCATAGCTCAAATAACTTTCACGAACAGTAGAAGGCTGGGAATGAAGTGGCTGGTCAGGGTCATTGTTTTGCTGTTAGAAACCTGTGGGCTGATGTGAAATAAGTGCAAATTGTAATTGGTTTCAGCTACCTTTTTACCATCCCTGCGGACTGCTTTTATCTATCTGCATTTCCTTGTCTCTTGCTCGGCTGCAACTACAGCTTTGGCGAGCAAGCTATTATCAGGGAGGTGTCTGGCCACTGTTTGAAGGTGGAAGGCAGCAGTTCTAGATGGTTACTCCGTTCCTTGGGCTGGTCTTCAAGCCCCATGCTGGCTCTGTAATTGCCTGCTGAGCCTGATCCAAAGACTGTAATTGGCTGCGTGGGCATAATCACAAACAATTCTGCAAGAGGAGCCAGGATATTTGCACTATCAACTCTACCAAATAACTTACATCTTAGGTTTGTCCAAGCACCCTTATCCCTCTATGTGGAGGATGAAGAGAAGCAAGTACGGTGAGATGGAGGGCATGGCGAGCGCATTAGTGAGACAGTGGGTGGCTTTACATGAAAAAAGTTAAGACAGCGATGGCAGATGTGTTGGATGCCTGACAAGCTTCTTTTAAGAGATGTGGCAACTCTCTCTTATTGGTGTCAGCCCAAGTTTCTATCAGTGCCAAATTTGGCAGTGGAGGCCCTGGTTTTCTGTGGTGGCCCAGGGAGCTTGGATGCTTTTGATAGGACCTACATGTATGACACCATGTAACAGCCCAAGCAGGAGGCTTGTGTTGGCAGGCTCTGAGAGGGCAGTTGCTTGCTAGCAGTTCTTTCCAAATCTAAGGTGTGAGCAATAATGCATGGAGATGGTTTCAATGAGGAAAGACTCAAGAATGATGCTTAGAAAGGTCTGTGTGGAAATTTGTGGGTGGATAATGTGTTTGGTGGAAGGCCAGTAATGCAGGGCAGGCAGGCTGAGGAAGTAGTGCTGGTGGAAAAAGATGATTTATTGATTTTGTCGTGTTAGGAATTTTCCCTACTACAGAAAGGAGCACTTTTCCTTATAAACGGTAAATCCAGTACTTATCTGTAGAGTTACATGTCAGGGAATAAATTTAAATTAGTTTCCTCTTGTTTCGCTGACAGTGTAGTTATTGTACAATAGTCACCTTTCCATGTCATCCTCTGACATGTCTAATACTTCCTCAGCCTTCTGTACAGGGTGTATGTAAATATGTCATAGTGCATTGATATCAATGGGTAAAATGAGCTCTTAAAGCATACAGTGCATGATATAAAAAAGAGAGTAATTATCCAGCATTATACTAGTCTAATGAATTCTATCATTACTGGATTTTGGTATTCAATTCTACTTAATTATAAATACGTTTGCGCAGCCCAGGCACCAGATGTGTTCCTCCTTTTCTATATTCACTTACAGCATAAAAATTATTTCAAGCAGGATTTGACACTTCTGGTTTCTGAAAAAGATTATACACAGAGTGATGTGTTTAGAATATCTGTTTGGCTATTTGAGCCTAAATGCTACTTTTTGAGCTGAATATAAAGCAATTTTTTGTGGTTTATTTTAATATGTTAGTATGGAATGGTTCAATTTGGGCCTTGGAGCAGTTGTAGTTTATGAAATGTGGGCAACATTTTCTGTATTAGTATTTTTAATTCTCATTTTTTAAATACTGTCTTGGCACCTGAGGATATCAGTATATTGTGTGCTGAGGGGTGAGGACCTGCACAGAGTTTCTACAGTTATGGTAATTAGCTGCTGTGTTAGGCAGTGGGGTGAACCAATGGGTTTGCAGAAAGGAAAGAATTCTCTTTGTACAGAATTATATCGGGTCCCATTTACACACCTGGCTTGCGACCTGCCTTATATAAAGTCGTACCTGATGAAAATTATTAATAACATGTTGTGTGGTTAAGCAGTGCAGAATAAAAGGGAGTTAACCATTTGGGAAGGAGAGCAGGGCAGGTGTCAGTCAAGTCCCTGCAGCACAGGAAAGCTACAATGAGTTGCTGTCAGCTGTACCACTGGCTCAGGATCTGGAATGCGGGGGAGACTTGGCATTTTTTGAAATTCAGGATTAATAGACTACCAAGCGTGAGTTTCCTAAGCAAGGAACTAAATCTTGTAGGAGCATGGATCAGTAACTTATAGGTGAATATTCACTTGAAAAAGGACATAAGGAAAACCAGGAAGCTTATATGAAAGAGGAAGATACTGCCCAGCAGATGATATTGTGCTTTACGAGCGGGTATGATGGAAAAGGAAAAAATCCACAAGTGTAAGCTACATTTGAAGTTATATACAAGGAAGGAGAAGAACAGATGATTTTTATCTTAATATTATTTTTTTTGTAGATATAGGAAGTCACAGGCTTAATAGCAAGACATTTAACTGTGTTTATCAAGTCTGGTGTGGCTATATCTATATAGAAGATATGAGAAAGCTGAGCTATTAGAGATTTGCCAGTTAGTCATTAAAATCAGTAATATAGCAGGTTAATAGAGTAAAATAGTGTGTGGAGCCTTGGAACACCCTTTTAGCACTAATGTGCTATTGTTAACCTTTGGTATGTCATGGCAGTGCATTGTGACAGCTGTTAATGAAAAGAAACATTTTTTTTTTAAACGGAGAAAGCAGTTTTGTAAATAAAATATCTGTTTTAGTGCCAAGTGAAGACTAGAAGCACTGCTAGAGGATGTAAGCATTATTAAAGTAACTGTACATATAGGTGAGGGGATGCGGAAGCTGGTGTGACTTCAGAGAGCATCAGAAGGGAGGAAGATTGCTGGCTGAATTTGTCAGGAACCTCTCTGGGCAATGTTTGCCTTTATTAGTGTTTTTTACTAATGATGGGGTGACAGAATGTCACCACTATAATGAAACTTGTTGATGACCCAGTTAAAAGATTCCTAATACAGCAAAAGATGAGAATATTATGGGGAATAAAATCTGACCTTGAAGACTGCAGTAACAGCAACTAAATGAGGTTTAATAATGTGAGGTGCCTGCATTTGGAAACTAACAGCAGAAATTTCAGCTATAGGCCAAGAGTTCATCAGCAGAAAATCAACAAGGATAAGCAGAATAAAGACAAGAAGCATTAGTTGGTCACTAGGTGATTAGCATCTGCACCAGAAAAGACTCAGTTAGGATGGCAAAGTATCTAGCTAAGAATGAAACCTCACTTGGATCATTATGTACATTTCTAGTAACCTGCATTCAAAAAGATAAAGTGGAACTGGAACAAATGCAGAGAGCACTAAGCAAGATCACCAGGAGAAAGGAAGGTTTTTTGGCAGGAATTGGGAAGAGTTTGATTTGGATGTAGATTAGTGGAGAACACTGAAGAGTGATGTGACTGCCATCTACAGATAATCTGTGGTTGCGAACATCAGATTTAAGGAGAAACTACAGAGGATAAGGGATTATTGACACACAAACAACAACAACAACAACAAAAAAGAAAAAAGAAGAATCAGCCAGCCATTAATGAAATTTACACTGGAAAGTAGAATAAATCCCTTAACCGCTAGAGCACTGGGTTTATGGAGTGGCTAATATCCTCAGGATAATAAGGATCAAAATAGTGACTTGATTTTACAGTGGAACGCTGACCTCAATTGAGGGTCATTCAGTCTCTTTGATAGCAAGGACATGGACTTCACTGATCCAGGAGCATCCTTTTGGTTCTTTATTGTTACGTACTACCTACATCTGGGGACTACTGAGCTAGTTTAAATGACAATTTACTTTGACATGTGCCTGACTGAACAGATGAATTTTCTGAGTTATAAAAGTTCACTGCATTTTGCTATTGAAATCATAGAATCATAGAATGTTTTGAGTCAGAAGGGACCTTAAAGATCATGTAGGTCCACCCCCACTGCCATGATCAGGGACACCTTCCACTAGACCAGGCTGCTCAAAGCCTCATCCCACCTGGTCTTGAACACCTCCAGGGATGGGACATCCTGTCTTTTATCCTTCCAGTGTTCTGGAGTAGTAGTCTCAAAAATCACATCAGGGAATAATAATCTTGCTATATTTCTGATCTCTCAGGCATTTGTTACAAGGCTTATGAGAGAAGTTTAATGTAATGTAAAGTAGAAGAGACTAAATGTGTCCTTCATCTTTATCAGAAGAACCTGATGTAACCTTTGTTTCCCCTGCTAATTTATTTTTCTTTATTCCATTCCCTGTTGTGATTTTTCCATCTTGGAGCATACAATTAAGTACAAAGGCTGGGCTGATTGTAGATTCATCAAGATTATTGCATAGTTTTTGTGCAATGTGATATTTGATGTGCAAGTTGTAAATGAATTTTGCTAGAGGAAGCATTAAGGTAAGTTTTTTTTCTCTGATAGGAAATAACACTTGTCGATAAGTATATTAATTTTTCTGAGAGCACTGAACCTAAGCAATACTTACTTAAAATATCATCATATTGTTTGCATGTTAGTAAGGTAAAAAGACCAGATGATAAATAAATTCATGAGGTTTCTTATGTGCTTAATAACTGATTTTACATAAGTAAATAAACATTTAAAAAATTTCATAGCACATATTAGTTAACAATTAATTGCATGATGGAGCTACCAGAGAACCACTAAAGAAGCTATCCAGAATTTCTTGTTAGCAAGTATAATTTAGGGTAGCCATGCAAGTCGTTAACTGTCATTGGAATTGTTTTCCACAAGGAAATGTGATGGCTTGTCTGACTTCCAGGAGTGAAGGTTTTGGCTTGATACTGCATAAGTTTGGTCTAGGCTCTATGACTTTGCTTAACCACCTGATATGAAAAAGCTTTCACCTATACACGGTCATTGGATATGCTATTCTACATTTTTATTTCTGTGATTAGATAACGAAGCAATGTATCACCATAGATCCTGACCTTTGTTTTTTTATCACCATCTGTTTCAGATCTGTTTCTGTTTGCAGGTTTGTAGTGATGCAATAATTCAGTTAGTGAGCTGCTACACAAATTAAAAATAAAATAGATGCTGAAAATCTTTCCTATAAGCTGCATAAGAAGACTTCAGTTTACTTGCTTGAGGATGTTTGCTCTTTCTGTAGCTATTATGAAGTTGTAGGCACAACTGTGGTGCTAAATGAATGAATCTTAATATCTGTATTGTCAGGAGATCATTTTGCTTTTAGTCTAGGGAGCAGGTAACAGGATTTCCCCCATGTGCTTGCAGTTTCTGATATGCTGGCTTTGAAATACCTTTCAGTTTCTCTTGCCAGTATACAAATGTATAAGGCTATGCAGATATTAGGAAACATTGCTTACACTGAATTAATATTTGAAAGAAAACAATATGGTCAGCTCATTACAAATTTGTTGACAAGCCAGGTACTAAGCATACTTTCCATCCTGGTAGCTCCTTGAATAAGGATGAGCAGGTTCAGTAATGAAATGGAAATAAAATATATGAGAGAAGTGTTATCTCCTAAATTAATTAGTCACAAATATTTGTATTATAGTGTTCTAGCATATCTGATTGTTAAAATTAAAAAACTTGATCTTAGACCAGAATTTAAATCAATTTTGTGACGTTAGCCTGTTTGAATTCTGATAGATGTCAGAAAAAGGTTTTGTAGGACAGGAGACATCTTAAATTTTTTGGTAGCATTTACAACTGATTCATCAGTGTGGTTGAACCTGTACTTTTCAGGGCATTATCTTTGCCTAAGTTGGAAAACCTGAATATCTTCTTAAATGTTATGATTTCTGAAACATTTGCCTGATTTGCAAATATCTTTGTTTTGCAAATATCTTTGTTTTGCAAGAATCATATATGAGATGGCAAGTGGACTGGTGACTTGGCAGTAACTACAGTCTCCCTGTCTCATGTCTTCATGTGGCATTGTGAAGTAAATTGCATTTTGTAATCTGCAGAGTCTCTTTCTACATTAGTGGTTTATAGATTTCTTTCTGGTTGTAATATCTCAGTTTGAGATTGCTTTTGTAATATTTTTTATTTGAATATTTCTGCTTATTTGGGGAGTTCCACTGTTCCTTTTTTGGCTCTTCCTTTCATACATTTCCTCCTAAGTTTGCATCACCTTATCATATTTACTATGACAGCTGTCTTCTTTCCCAGTTTTTAATGAAGGTAGCCTTTCTTCAGTCTAATACATTGTTATTTTTCATCACTCTGTGTTTATTGTCTTACGGTCAGCTGTAATCTTCATATTAATATTTTTCGCCTCATCAATACAGACGAGTTTATGTAAATATAATTTTTTAGATGTCAAGTAACGATGATAGCATTGCAAGTTCTGTCATATTCCTCTTGACTACCCTTGTGGTTCTACCCTCCTAAAAAATGAAAAAAAAAGCTGTGTGACAAGTTGTTTTATTTTCTTGTTGTTGGTAATGTAAGAAAGCAAAAGATTATGCCTTTATCTTACAGATTCTGTAATATTTGGATTTCTTAATTTGGGGTAGAGCTGAGCCCAGGTAAATAGGATTATACTTCTTATGTGACAGTGTTATATACATTTTTCTTCACCATACTATTGTTGGACTTGATCATTAAATTTTGTCCCAAATAATTCACAAGCATGAACAAAATGGACTAAAGTCCTTTGTGTAAAGAAGATGAATATCTAAATAAATCATATTAAACAAATATGTGCCTGAAAACTTCTGCTTTCCATAAAGAACTAAAAAAAAAAATCTTATTGCAGTTAAATGAGGCAGAGATTTGTGTTAGCCTTTTTTCTCGTGTCATGCTCTGATTACCCTTTATGACTACATATGTTATCTAATGACAGTTCCTGTCAAGTGTGTACATAGTACTTACCTACCTATATAAACAAGTATAATATGGTGTTTTAAATGACTTTTACATAGACGAGATTACAGTCTTACTTAGACATACATGAATGCTTTTTATTTTCTTCTTGCGATAACCTGAATTTATTCAGCATTTAGACTCTTACTTGAGAATATAAAATGTGATTTTGAGTTTTTGTCAGGTCCCGTGTGGGTAGTGTGGATAAACTGCCAGGTCTACTGGATGACCCATGATATTGACTAGGGAAGGAAAGTATGTTGTCTGCATCACATTATTTGTATATTAAGTTCCACTAAAAGGTCAGGTTGGTGCACAGGAAAAATTGTAAAGATCGTGTTTCTCTAGTCAGATGCAGACTGCATAGCAAAATCCTGACTGATTAGAAAGCCCTGAGTGCAGACAAGTGCAATAAAGGCATATTATAATGTGTGAATCATAATTTATTTCTATACTACCACATAATTTGCTCTAGATGAACACAGGAGTTTCATATTCATTGGTGATGTAAGCGGATGGTTACAGGATATGGTTCCAGAGGGGCTAGCAAAAGATTCTGTACTTTAATGCCTCTTAATTACTTTTCTTCTCACGTCTCCATATTTACCTTTAACTACCTTTCAGTAAGCACTACTTTCCTCAAGCCACGTGAACATTCTGCACATGGCATTTTACAGTATTGCAGGGACATGTAGTGGCCACTGAAGTCAGCTACAAATGGAAATCTTTCAGAATCTGAAGAATTTGCATTGTTTCTGTGATTAATTATCTAGCTAGCAGTAGTGATCACAGATGGGTGATTTCACATAATGTAGAAATGGAGAAGAAACCAACTTTGCCTTTTGTGGTGCTGTAGAGTTTCTCGTCTCCTTTTTTTTTGCCATGCTGAGCAACCACATGTTGTAGGGATTTATAAATAAAATGGGATTTTTTAAATAAAATATCAGTTTTCAGTTGTGAATTGTGTTGTGAATTTCTATGAGTTTTTTGGGGATTTGTTTGGGTTTTGTTAAAACAGTTTTATCAAAACAGAGTGAGATTGCCAGGTCAGATGTATTCCTTTGCTGAGGATGGCTGCAGTCTTGGTGACTGAAGGACTAAAGTCAGGATGCAAACTCACCACAGCCATGTCTGGCTTCTGTCTCTTGCTGTTTCCATGATATGAGACCTGTACCCTCGGGCAGATGTCTGCCATTTGGTGTGCACAGGCTGATCACCAGATGCTGGAGAAATGTCATAGTCGCTGTGTAAGGCTGTTACAGAGGATGGAGGAATCGAATTAAACTGACCACAGCCCTTGGGACTGATTCTAGGTCCTGGGGTTTCCATACTTGGAAGAAGCTGCCTAGAAATGTGATTAAAGCTGTGCACCTCCACTCCTGTAGTGTGGAGATCTCGGCATAAAGGCAAAGCAACGGCATATGTCAAAGTGGTGCCTATTGATTTTTAGCAGACAACTTTCCCTGCTACTCTTGTGTTTTCCTTCTTTCAGGAAGCTAGGAAAGTTGTTCACACAGTGCTGGACAAAGGAATGTTCCTGGGCAGCAACGTGGAGGGAGAATGGCTGAAGGGAAACGTGAAGAAGTAAGAAGAGGAGTAGAGTTAAAACTGTAAAACATATATAATCATTACTTTGGGATAACTTGGTGTAACCTGATGGTAAATAAAATCCCTGGTTGAGTAGGCAAGGAGCAGCGTGCATTTTGTGTGTCCAGGAAATAGACTTTCAACTCTTGTTATTTGTGTACTCAGTGGCAACGGATAGAAATGGGATAGCAAACAATAGAAAAATACTACAGGAGTTATAAAAACTGGAACAGTTCTGCAGTGCAAAAGGTCAATGATATCATGTATTTCAGGCTGCTGTGTCTTATTGTCATGAAGCTACAGTAAGGTTTCTTGCTGTTAAGGAAATGGCTTCTTAAGTATGCCACATCATCAAGTACTTTTTCTTTTATATTTATAAATACAATTTAACACTTGGCACACTAATTTTTCTCTCTCATTAATTCCTCCTATTCCTGCCATTCTTCCTTTTTAAGTTCTCCTAGCCAGAAACTTCATAGTCCAATTTTCCTGGTGCACCCACGGTCTGTGTCTCTCTCTCTCTCTTATTTCTTAGGCTTCCTGTCCTCAGTGTTTGCCACAGTTTGTCTGCTCAAGCATCAGTGCTACTGTAGTTTCTCACTCCACTGTGGTGTGGTATTCCACTGCTTGCCAGCAGATCAGCAGTCTGACTTGTTCTTTAAAAATAGCTGTGCCTGATTTACCAGGTGGGTATTCAAAGAAGCATAGCCACAACTTCTGCTCTGGTTTAAATATCTCACATGGGTGTAATTTATCAAATCATTTTGAACAAGACTGTTAAGAGCAGAAAAAGCAGTGGGACACAGCAGGTCTATTCATGATGCTGTTGAACTTGTTTCTAATTTCTGAAACATTTCAAATTATTAATTCTAATTTTCAAATTCCCATCTCATTAATTTTCACTTAAACTTGTAGGATAGTGCATACCTGAAATATTTAGGCAACTTTCAGAATTTGCTAGTTTATGTCTCTCAGGTTTTGTTAAAAAGTGGAGGTTTTTGCTATCAGAGAAAAATAATATTAAAAAATTTGGGCAATTAAAAAACCCTCAGTGACTGATGTATGTATTTTCTGTGAATGCCTAAAAACATCTGTAACAGAGCAGATCAGAAGTCCTTATGCAGTATTAAGACATAATCCTCACTGATTTGGTGCTTCTTCCCCACCCAACTGCCTAGTAATTTTATGGTTGCCACTTCTACTTGATTCCAAAGATTTTGGACCATGTCAATACAGTAAATTAACATCATTATTTTATTGTGCTTTGCACCCTGATGGAGCTTCTAGTAGTTGAGTTAATTCAGGTATTTTTACAAGGCATCACATTTTGTAGTGTAGATGTGACATTATGCATCATTATAGCTGAAGCAACTGTCTGTTTCTATATAGCTCTAAGTGTGCAAGACCCCCAGAATGGGACAAGTGTGATGTGGGACAGTGATTATTTCCACTGACATATTCAGAATGGAATCTTCCCCAGAATAGCATCTCTGATCCAAACTGTGCATTCGTCCTCCTAGTGAATGACTTTGTTCTGTCTCCAGTCCAGAAAACTGGTTTAAAAGCTACAAAGAAGCCTCATGTAAGATTTTTCCTGAGTTCTTCATTACAGTTTAAACCCCTTGCAGTGAGAAAACAATGTTATAAAGGTTGTAATTAGATTACTATGGTTAGAAATTCCCAGATGATGCATTACCATTGTCCACTTCGACATTTACATAGATTTAATGTTGACAAACTACCATAGAAGAGCTCAGCGGAGAGTAAATATGTTGCGATCATTAATCCATTGTGCTTGGGCAAGCATTTTATCTTGATTATCAGAATATATTTGCATGAATACAGTCAAAGGTGACATATGATCTATCTCTTCACACTCAGGGGGTAATGGCTTTTCAGCTTACTTTTCTGAGAAGGGAGAACAGCTGAGGAACCAGCTGGAACAGTTCCAATGTTTGGCAGGGTCTGAAGCCGAGCAGGAGGTTTTGCCTGGAGCAGCATCCAGGAATGGCAATAGTTCAAAGCCATTCTGTGCAGCATCTCACAAATCTTTTTTGTCCTTTTTTTTTAATTTCCTGAATCTTGGTATGATATTTGTAGATGTAGTGCAATACCTGGTCTTGCATTACGTGTGTTTATTTTTATTTTAAATATCTGACTTTCCTTGAATCTTGGAGGGTGCATCATGTCCATATTTGTTCAATAGGTCATCATGAAAATAATACTGAACAGGGATCATTAAAGGGGATATTGTGACGAGTGGAGTTATTTTTAACCACAAGACTGAATAGCAGTTTCTTCTATCCTAGTCCCCCCCAAAAGACAAGAATGACTCATTTACATTTCAGATGAGATACAGATACCGTCTGTTACTAACTTCATTCAGATTTGTGATGAAGCCTTCAATAGATTGCTTTCAGATGAAATAAACAAACAAAAAACAGGGTAACAAGCATATCAACAGTAATGTTTGTTTGGCTCTGATTGCACTGGATTTCCAAGAGATAGTGTATTTGGCCAATTTACATGCCATAGTGCAATTATTTTTTAAAATGCCTTTTTTTTTTTCTTATTTCAGTCCTTTAAAAACAGCAGGTGACACAGAAAAGCCTTGGTCTCAGAAGCCAAGAACTGTTGAATTCTCTACTTACTGTATCAGCTTCCCATTTGAGGTGTTTTCATGTGAGAAAGAATCATTTTAGCACGTGCAGAATATGAAGTTTAATAAAATGTCTTCTTTCTCCCCTGGAATAGTGTCCTTTTTTTAAGCTAATGTGGAATAATGAATTACTTTATCTGCCATCTTTTGTATGTTTCTGTAAAAGAAGCAGAACTTATGGCTAAAAACTACTGGTTTGTCTGTATTGACAGTAAAAAGTGAAGGGTTTACCTGTGGGGGAATAAATTCAGCTACTTGTAACAACTGCTATAATTTTGATGGAAGTACTGAAAATTACTCATTGAATCGTATTTGTGGAGTAGCAGCTGTTGCAAGCATTTAGTTCTCAGATTTTCCAGGGAGCTCTTGTGAAGCAGAATTGATCGCATGTCGCAGTGATATTTCAGCAACGTCCTACTTTATTGCAGCTCAATAGCAGTGTAAAACCTCAATGGACCGCTTTGAGATGGATTGAGGTAACGCTGTTGAGAGAGAGTATCCCTGTCAAGAGTTGATTTGGGAGAGCAGGCAAGGTGGCAAGTCTAGACAAAAGCAGAGGTAGCAAAAAGAGTGCAAGGCTTGTGCGGAGCGGGCTGAGGAAGAATCATGCAGTGCTGCTGTAGCTTGGACAGGGCTGATGAACTGGTAGAGATGTCACGCGACCAGTGCTGCTGCCACCATCTGCCTGCCAGTCCACTAATCGGGAGCTGGCTTTGGCAGCTCTTCCAGTTGGATCAGTTGTGGCTGCGCCAGAGATGTGTTTGTGGTGTTGGCTGAAATTATTGAATAGCGTAGGAAAACAGTCAAGTAAGAAATCGGAGCATTCCCATTTGGATCAGGTCCTCAAAGATGTGATTGCTCACCTGCAACACAGTTTTGCCAGTAGCAAGACATGTAAACTGACAAACCAGTGAATACATGGCTGTGAAGCTGATTATTCAGAGAAAGCCTATAATCCATACAAATGTGAGAGAATCATAGAATCAACAGGTTGGAAGAGACCCACCGTTATCATTGAATCATTGAGCACCAGAACGGGCTGCCCAGGGAGGTGGTTGTGTCACCATTCCTGGAGGTTTTTAAGAAATGGGTGGATGAGGTGCTGAGGTGCATGGTTTAGTGGCAGGTAGGAATGGTTGGACTCGATGATCCTGGAGGTCTTTTCCAACCTAGTGATTCTGTGATTCTGTGAAATGATCTGAAGGTGGGTATTAACGTGTGTAGCAACCCACAAAAGGTAGCTCTACTTAATTTTGATTGAATTGAAGGTTTCTTTCACAGGATCTGGTCTGTGACAGTGACACCTAAAAAATTGACACAAATTCATACTTCCAGTATAGTCTTGGTGAGTCTAAGGATCATATCCAATCATTATGCTGCATGACAACACTGAATTTGTTTGTTTAACTGCCTTCATATGATACTGGATAGTGCTAATGAAAAGCACACACGTTACCACATACATAAAATAACACATACAGATTTGCAGCACAATCTTCACCCATCACTCCTGTCAGACGCATCACAGCCTTAATTTGGAGCCTCCTTTGGGAATATAATCTTCATGTAGATACACTTTCTGTTTTCAGCTGCAACAGAAGCCTAAATGGATATGCACATTATTTTGTGTTATGCGATCCCCTGATCTTGGACATAGATATGTGATGTATATATATATAGCTATCTGCACTTGATTGGAGCTTCAGAACGGTGAATAGTAGCTAGACACCTCTTTCCTCTCTAGGATAGAGAAAGTATTCAGATGGAAGGAAAAGAATGAATTTCCAGTGAACATACAGTTTTTCTGTCAGTGCCATAAAAATAATAATTGTTTTGCTAGAGGTGACTTTTTTTTGTTAAGTAGAAAAGATAGAGGAAATTAATATGTGTTTTACATTTATTGTCAAAGATATATGATTACAAGGAACAAATTAAAGTAACACAGAGAAAAATGTCTTCCTTAAATGTGGAAAAACTGATTATGTAAATGGTATTTGGGTAATGCAGTTTCTTCCCCCATATCAGCACTTCAAAGAGATACACCAGCACTGCAGGATAAATGGGATGAAGCAAGCATGTATTCAGATCTCCTTCCACCCACTGTTCCCCGCTTTAGTGTTTCTAAATGTTCGTTTGAGAACTTCTGAATTCTCATTTTCATCACTGAACAAATCTAAATCCAGTCCAGTAATTATCAGCAAAACAACATTCCAGAAATCAATCTGGAAAGATCCTAATAGTTATACCACTGTGAAATCAATGTAATGGAGACTAGAATAATATTTTGCACATCTTTCAGTTATGTTTGTCTAGTTAATTTACCCGTGTGAGAAAACTAATACTTGGCAGAAACTCTTGCTGTTTGTGCTGCTTTACATAACACTGGCTGAATTGCTGCAGAAGGAATAGTGCCTGATGCAGGAGAAAAGTAGGTAATATTCCAGATGCTAGTTAGAGTGTATCTTAATAGTTTGTAGAACAATGTTTCTAAAGCTCTAGATCAGAGTTTTGAAAGCATTCCCATTTGAATGCTTCATCTCACAACAGCAGCAGCTCTAGGAATCTGAGAGTGTTTATGTGCCATCCAGTGTTTGGGTGGCCTTGTGGCCAATCGGTCAGTAGTTTATCAGATAAAAAAAATTAAGATTGAACAGTCATATTTTGATTTCATAGTCATATTCTCATTAGGGGAATACACCTGGCCTTTTTTCTGTATGACTTAAAAAATAAAGTATATGGCAACTGTTAAAAAAAAAAAAAGTTTAAGTATTATCAGGAAAGGAAACCTATCTGAGCTTTCCGTAATTCTGAAATAACTTACCTGAAACATTAAGTAGTTGTATTCTGTGTGACACAGAATTTTCCACCGTGTGCTCTTAAGTCCTGAGTCATTTAAAGTGTAGGACATTGCTTTTCCATATTTCCTAGTTGTGATTGCTGCTCCCTCTGCCACTGCAAACATGATAGCATCAAACTCTCCCATCTCCTTATCCTAGTTCATTATAGCCTTTGTCAGGTGCACCTGCCTATTTTAAAATTCAAAATATCTAAATATCTAGATAGACATATAATATCTAGATTGCTTCTAGGTATATGAATCTGAAGACCTGTTCAAAAAGTATCCTCTATCTTAAGCCAGGCGTCTTTAAAATTCCCAGGCTTCTGTCTCTGCCTTGATGGGAAATTCCATTCTGCATTCTTCTCTTAAGAAGCAGGAAAAAATATCTGGTTCCCCTTATCATAGCCTCTGTTGTTTGAAATAATG
Source organism: Phaenicophaeus curvirostris (assembly GCF_032191515.1). Lineage (NCBI taxonomy): Eukaryota > Metazoa > Chordata > Aves > Cuculiformes > Cuculidae > Phaenicophaeus > Phaenicophaeus curvirostris. The sequence continues at coordinate 18,054,027 of NC_091394.1, forward strand.
TCTAACACTGAGGCTTTGCAATTACACTTTACCTGCTGGAGGCTATTGGGAAGCCTCTGATGACTGAGCCCTTTTTGTTCTACATTTTTTAACTAAAGGCTGCATCCTGACATCATAGAGTTGATCAGAATTCCTAAGACGTACATAACTTCGAAAGAAATGAGAAATGAGCCATTAGATGCTAGCAAATCAACACCAATATGTCTTTGTTTTAGGAAAGCAACAAACAAAACCAGGCAGAAAGTATGACATTGAATGATGATTAGGTATGCTAGGTTTCTTCTTGCTCTGTTTCTAGGTTTCTCCTCTGTGGCTGTGCACTTATATAGCCCAGTTACTTTTGTGCGAGCAGCTTATACCCTTTATTATAAACTACCATAGGTATGGCAACTTTTATCTGCTTATCCATTTAATTATTTTATCTATTGATGAAAGACTGTAAATCTAACCATTCAAAAAAAATTTCTTTACATTATGTGATGTATTTGATCTATTTTAGCAGGACAGGTGGAATTTTCTTGCAGATGACTGGTCAGTAATGTAAAACAGGACTGCCAAGAAATAATTTCTTCAAGAGACACATTTTATCTTAAAAAATACACAAAGATAGCAAGTAAAAACTGCCAAGAAGTCTGAAGGTTCAACAATTATTCTGTCTGAAATTTCTGACTGATTTCAAACAGCAGCTTTCAGAGGAAAACAGGACTGCAGACGTCCCATTGAAGCCTGTAGAATGCGACACTTAAAATAGAGTTGTTCCTGGGCACTTCTCTAAGGATTTTGTGCATTCAGAAACTTGAATTTTTTAAAGAAATCATATGGGTCATTGCATTGCCTGAATTTATGTACACTCTTTCATAAAAATGAGAGACTAAATCTCTCCTGAGATGGCAGCCTCCCACTCTCTTAACCCCCAAACCACTATGGGCTGAATTCCTCTGTAACAGAAGACCAGTGCAAAATATCACTGACTTTGAAGCAGATATGTTATCTTGTATTTAAATTCATGTTTTGTAAGCACTGAAGGCCAAACACTAAGTCTGTTAAGACCGATACTCTGATGTAGCTTTATTGAGTGAATACCATACTGAAAGACGCTGTACTGGAAATGAAAGTCATTAGTCATGAAAACAGGGTCAGCAAAAGAAGTTACACCAACAGGAAACATTTGTGAGAGACAGGCATCTTTTCATTCACCATAGGCAGCTGCAATCCAGACAGCAAAATAAACAGAGAGAACTGTGTTAGTGCTCAGTATGTTCCTGAATAAGACTGACTTGGTTGCTAGTATATATTGATTTAAATCTAAAGGATGTTGAGGGAGGAAAAAACCAACCAGGACTGATGAGAAAAACATTTAAGATTTCATTATGAATAATTTTATTTCTTCCTGAGTGACTGATAATTGCTCATTCTCCCCTAAAATTCTTATACTATCACTAAGCAGACATATTATGCATATGCTCTTCTTCTGGACAAATATTACCATTTCTTAGCTTCTTCAAGCTTATGGGGAATCAGCATGGATTTTAATCTCTGTATGAACAGTGGAAGATGATTTGTGCATAGGTCTTTTCAAAAATCAGAAGTGGGCTGAGCAGAATTTAAAATTTTTAAATATGATCTCAATGTTATATTTCCCATATGTAAACAGCTCCTGAAGTTGCAAGGCGAATTTTCACAGTTGGGAATTAATTTGGTCTCTGCAATTGCCAATAGGTGACTAATGGCTTCGTGAGATATACCATCCCTATAAATATGTTGCCTTGTACTGTAAAGATGTCTGGTAGACTTCTGCAAAGCACTAGATCTTCGTGTTCTCCTAGGAAAGCCTGTAGAAGAGGTTACTCATTTAAAAACAATTATTATCTTGCAAAAGCTGGCTTCTAAAGAGAATTTCCTTATCAAATTTGATATATAAATTAATAGCTTACTGATTCATTTGCAGGGTAGCATAAGGGATAAGAGAATATCTGTTTTTCCCTTCTATAGAGGAAATAATCTCAAGGTTATATGGTTTGCTTAACAAAAAGCAATCCTTTTTACCTGATTGTGTAAATGTAAATCAGGTAAAGAACTGAGGTTTTTTTGGGGTTTTTTTTGGTTTTGGTTTTTTTTTTTTTACTTAGAAGTAGTTTCATAGAGAAGTTTCATCAGTGTTGGAAAATAAGTGCTGCATGGCATCAGTCCTACTGAGAAATCATGTGGTCATGTCACTACAGTATTGATTTTATGGCAGTCATCGATTGAATCGTGTTTAAAGTAGAGCTTTTAATATTTTCAGTGGATACAGAGTGAATTTTTTGCCAGATTTGGGTGGAATAAATTGGTACTTTCAATGGACAGCTGTCTTTCATATGTGAGGGGAGGACTGTTTTAAAACTGGTGCTTTCGCTGCTGATGAGAACTTAAGTAGGAGGTTTCATATGATTAAACCTAGGCATGTATGGTCTGCAGGGTACTTAAAAATAATGTGCTGCATAACACTCCCTGTTTTTTATAACTCTAATTGCTAGGTAAAAAATCCCCATTGCTTAAATGTTCAGTACATTTTAGGTGTTTCTGTTTCTGAAGCTTATTCTGGTATGTTTGGTGGTGGTTAAGAGGATTTGTTCCCTGTTTTGTACATCCCTGTTAGCTGATGGCCTGAAGTTGTTCCTGGCTAGCTGATATGGGATATCACCTGCCTCGGAGACAAGCTATCATCTCTCTCCCTGTGTTTCCTCAAACCATTTCCCTCCTGGGTGGCCTCCTGGGCCCCCCTGTGTTTGAATCATTTCACAGACTCTGAAGTATTATCTTTGAGAAGTCAGATACTCATTTTAACAACACGTTGAATCTACCAACAGGTTATCAGTATTGTTTAGTTCAGATTGTTCCAAGCATTTTTGAGGCTACTCTCCCTGTTTCCATCAAAGGACTGGCCCTTGTGACATTGCCTAACAGTTTCTTAAATAGTCTTTGTTGTTCCTGTGCTTGAGTGGATGGAAGTGTCGATCTGCTGGACTGGGTGGAAGTGTCGATCTGCTGGAGGGTCGGGAGGCTCTGCAAAGGGATCTGAACAGGCTGGACCACTGGGCAGAGTCCAATGGCATGAGGTTTAACAAGGCCAAATGCCGGGTCCTGCACTTGGGGCACAACAACCCTGTGCAGTGCTACAGACTGGGAGAAGTCTATCTAGAAAGCTGCCTGGAGGAGAGGGACCTGGGGGTGTTGGTTGACAGTGACTGAACATGAGCCAGCAGTGTGCCCAGGTGGCCAAGAAGGCCAATGGCATCTTGGCTTGTATCAGAAACGGCATGACCAGCAGGTCCAGGGAGGTTATTCTCCCTCTGTACTCGGCACTGGTGAGACTGCTCTTCGAATCCTGTGTTCAGTTCTGAGACCCTCACCACAAGAAGGATGTTGAGGCTCTGGAGCGAGTCCAGAGAAGAGCAACAAAGCTGGTGAAAGGGCTGGAGAACAGGCCTTACGAGGAGCGGCTGAGAGAGCTGGTGTTGTTTAGCCTGGAGAAGAGGAGGCTGAGGGGTGACCTCATTGCTCTCTACAACTACCTGAAAGGAGGTTGTAGAGAGGAGGGTGCTGGCCTCTTCTCCCAAGTGACAGGGGACAGGACAAGAGGGAATGGCCTCAAGCTCCTCCAGGGGAGGTTTAGGCTGGACATTAGGAAAAAATTCTTCACAGAAAGGGTCCTTGGGCACTGGAACAGGCTGCCCAGGGAGGTGGTTGAGTCACCTTCCCTGGAGGTGTTTAAGGCACGGGTGGACGAGGTGCTAAGGGGCATGGTTTAGTGTTTGATAGGAATGGTTGGACTCTATCATCCGGTGGGTCTCTTCCAACCTGGTTATTCTATGATTCTATGATTCTATGAGTAAGAAGAGAAAGATAGAGAAAGAGAGAGAGATAGAGAAAGAGAAAGCAAGCCATCCTTTCTATCATATAAGCCTGAGAGAATATATCTGATTTACTCTATGGCACACCTTGTAGACCTGATATCCGTGGTTGAATTGGGGCCATACAACATGTTTCGATGAGACTATATTATTCTTTCCACATTGCCATTTCCTTTGGAGGGAAATACAGACACATGGGGAATGAAGGAGCTGCAGTGTGCTCTACAAGGAGCAATGTGTTTATCTTCCTAGGCAGGATAAGAAGGCTCTGAGTGCACATCTTTTGCACTCAGCAAGGCAACTTTCACATGAGTGTGCATTGTGCATGACCAGCAGCTTTTTTTCCTGTTATGGTGCTTGAGTTCTGTCTTTGGAATTCGTATTGTAAACTGAGAACTCACTTTCAGAAGCAGGAAATACTGCTTTACTTCAGTAGGAGAGAGCACTGGAAGTGGGGGGGAAGGTGAAAGACAAGCAGAAAAAAGGCATTTTTTTTAAATTTTTTTAAAGGTGAATAAATAAATAAAAGAAGTTGAAGGCATATTTATAAAGAAAAGAGAATGTAAGTATTTTTTAATTTTGTGTCTTATTATTCTCAGTAAATCAGCCACAGACTCTAGCATCAGACAAAACTAGCTTTTACCTAAGAATAATAAATTTCTGGCCTTAATGACTGCAGACGGAAGAGCTAGGGCAAAACAGGATATAATCTGCATATGAGTAAACCAGAAATCAGGGGAAAAGTAGACTTTTTCTGCCAGAAGCAAAGCCAATCTGACAATTATATTTGGTCTTTTGTGGGTTTTATTGGTGGTGGGTTTGTGTGGGGCTTTTTTTTTTTTGTTTGTTTGGTTTCAGATGGGTTGGGTTTGTTTGTTTATTTTGGGTTTTTTTAACTGCTTGATAAAGTTTTTTTTTTTTTTGGTTTGGCAGCAGAAAGATTTGTGTGAACAGTGTTAAGCCGGAAGGTGCAAGGATACATCAATAACATGCTTGGGAAAGGACAGTCAGGAAATAATCAAGATGTGCAAAAAATGCCTGGTCTTTTGATAAGAAGAAAACACCCAACAACACTACCCCCTGCCCCCAAACAGTCGGGACCATTTTCAATTCTAAATCGAGTTTCATCCTCTTCCAGAGGTCTTTTTTCAAAGGACAGGTTTACTAAGCATACTAGCACAACTGTTCTGCCAATAAGGAAGATTGTTAGTTCAATGGAAGAAAGGCTCCATTTAATTCTCTACCCTGCAACAAGCAGCCATACTATGCCATTGTGTTGTCCATTCTTTCTCACCTTTCATAAAATGGTACAAAATATAAAGCATTGCATCAAAAATAGAAGATGGTGTCCTGCAGCATGTTTAATCAATCTCCACAGTCATTAGTGATTTGTCTTTACCTCACAAGCCAATCATAGAATTATAGAATTGTCTGGGTTGGAATGGACCTTAAAGATCATACTGTTCCAACCCCGCTGCCATGGGCAGGGACACCTCCCACTAGATCAGGCTGCCCAAGGCCCCATCCAACCTGGCCTTGAGCACCTCCGGGGAGGGGGCAGCCACAGCTTCTCTGGGCAACCTGGGAATCAACACACAATTTTTCTTGATTGCCGTAAGCTGTAGGTAAGACATTGTCTCAGGGGTGGAGTAAAAGGGAAGTCTGCATCAGAATAAATTTGTTCTTGGCAGAGATGAATGGGAAGCTTGCTTGCAGAATGAGTGACTGTATGTGCTGCATCTTATTTCCTTATTCTCGGAAGACATCTGTGGAAGACAGCAATCTGTAAATGAAGAATCAATAGAATTTTGCATCATATTAGCACTTTATTTTGATGAAAATAACAGTAACATTTCAATAAAGTGTACATTGACTTAAAATTGATGGTAGAGAAGAACATTTTGTACTGGAATAGTAAATGGAAACATATTTTAGTATAGGGCTACTGCAAAACCTTGATTTATGTTGAGAAAGCATTTCACCAGTCTTGCACAACTTCATTCTTCTCACATATCAGTGGTAGCAGGCAGCTGCTCTAGCTTCAATAATGCAAGCATTCACTGAGTTAGTGTAAATAATGAAAAGAATCAGATCATCCAGAGAATCTTTTTCACTCCAGTCAGCGCTATATCTTCTTTCAATTATATGGAGGCATTGTAGTATTCTTACTGTCCCCAGAAGAGGATTTCCCTGAAATGACCTAGTGGCCATGTCTGTGGTGTCGGCTATTAGCTTTGCTTGCATACATTAGCATAGGGACATACTATGGAAGAAGACCGAGGGCTCAGGGAGGTGAGTTTTACACTGCCACTGCCAAAGTATAAATAGACCACTGAACTGGCAGCATTTGGGAAGCTGCTGCTCTGATTTCCCCTGAGGAATGAAGACGATCTCATTCAAGGAGGCAGAGTAGTGACCCTCAAGACCTTCTTGCTCCTCTCTTCCTGGCTCCATCTCTGTTCACTCATCAAGGCTCTTTTTCTCTCCAGGCATCTAGTCTCACACGTTGTACAGAGGGGGTCTTTCTTCTGCACAACTCTAATCACAGGTTTTAACAATGCTTCTGTATTATTTAGACTTGCTAGTTTTTTTAAAGAGGGAAGTATGCCAGAAAGAAGGCAAAACAGACTAGAAATGCGATAGCAATGTCTTCTTGTTACTGCTCCTGTTTTTGTCTGGGAACAACTGGTAAATGGGGTCCTAGAGAAAGACAAGAAAGAGAAAAATATATTTCAGTTTTTTTAAGCAGTAAACCCCAGAAAATTCAAGGCCAAATTTTTTGGCAGCTAGGACACTATACCACCTGTCTTAAATAAGCCTTTGAAGAAGTAAATTACCGTGAAATGATTTAAATGAGAACAGGAAAGAAACCATATTGTGTGCTACTAGTAACTCATTTTACTTTAATGTGACATTTCACTGGCAGTTGTGCCAAATAACCTGGCATTCAGTACCTTTGTTTATCCTTGCTTTGAAAATCTAAAAATAAAGAAAGAATAAAATGAGAAAAGCAATGAAAAAGGTGTAAGGGAGAGAATGTTGTATCACTGTTCCCATAGAATTTTAGCTGCCTTTCTCACATTACTTCCTTACGTTAATTCTTCAGAGAAGAAAGTAAATTTATCTTTAAGATTTGAAGGGTTGGAGTATCAAGAGAAAATTCACCAATTAAACTGCAAATCCTATGTGGTTTCAAAGTTCTTCTAAAAAAGTTATAATTCATAGAGGAAAATTAAAAGAAGAATCCTTTTAATAAAACCAGAATCTATGTCTGAGGCTTTTGTTTGACATATAGGCTAGTATTTCAAGAGGATATTATTATTGAGCGGAGATGTGTTCCAGATTTAATGTTCACAGTTTAGATCAGAAAGCTATTTACTGTCCCCATTAAAAAATAGTGACAATTGATTTACACATTTAATAAAAGGAAAATAACTATCCCATCAATTGGTAGCTAAGGAAACAACCTTAAATCTGAGACTGTTTTCTGGCAGTACATTAATTATTATTTTTTCCATAGCCTCCCCAGAGGATGAAATCAATGACACATCAGGAGGTGTGAAGTGTTATATTTCTAAGGTCAGTGGACCTACTTATTTGTCTAAGAGAAGTGTTTAAAGCAACAGATTTTAATTTCCCTAAGGGAAGCCTTTATAGGCTTCAAAGAAAATCAACAAAAAATCAACAAAATTTTAAATATTTTTCTTAGTTTATTATTCATGTAGTCATACAAACTTAGTTTTGTAAACAATGGAATTTTTATTTGGAGTTTCATTTCCTTATTTATTATGATCAAAAGGAAAATTTGAAAGTTGGTTTGACTTTTGCTCATTTTAGTGGCACGTTTCAGAGTTTCTGGATGAACATGGTCACCTTGAAAATTCAAATAGGTTTCTTTTAGGTTTCTTTCTGCTATGTTAGTGGGCACTTGTCTTCATTACTGAGGTAATTAATGAGTCCTGTGGCTTTGGCTCTGTGGAATATATAGTCAGCTATGATTTACTTTACTTAGTCTTTTCTTAACATTTATGTGCTATTCCTGCTGTGCAAAAACTGTAGTTTGGGGTTTACAATATGGAATTACTCACCCAGGAGCAAGACTAGCTCACACAATCTAGCAGGAGGAGCTTTTTGTTATGAATGAGAAATAAATACATCAGGAGCCCAGGAACCTCAGTGAGCTCAGTTTGGGTGCAGATTTCTACCTGCACAGTAGTCATCTATTTTTAAGTTTCCTGCAGTACAAATCATTGAAAAGAGGGGAAGTGGAATGCTCCAAAATACTGAGTTTTTGTAATTTTTATTTAATTAAGTATTGCTATGAATAGTTGTATGAAGTGATATTTATTACCTTTTTCTAGTCTTGTAATTAGATTATTTTCACTCTTTGTTTTCCATTTCTGACCTTAATGGAAGTCTTTGTGTCCTTTTTAAATTTCTGTTCCACTCTGGTAGTGCATGCAGAGGTATCTCTTGTTGCAGCATAATTAAGAGTAGGCATTTTTTGTGTGATAAACGGTTCTTCTTCCTAGTACTGACATCTGTGTAAGTTTGATAGGTTTGTGTGGGAAAGTGCTTGAGAACTTTAAGCCAGCTTACTTGGAAACAATTTCAAGCATTAGCAGAGCTACGGAGTCTTGTAAGTTTGTATTTGCACATTTAATTATTTATAAATGAGAACAAGTATATATAAATGATATCAGAAAACTCTTTTTTTTTTCTTTGTTACAAACAGCAAACTAATAGTAACCGAAACTCTGAAGATACACCATGTAACAGAGCAACTTGGGGAAGTGTATGGGGTGTACGTGGCACTGGTCGGTAGCAAGGGCTCCACAATGTCCTATGCCAGTCACAGCAGGGTCCAGACAGCGGTTTGGCACGCACAGCAGCACACACATCCAGTGCCTCTGGATTGGCAGCTGCTGCAGGAGTAAGAGGCAGCTAGGGACATGCTCTTGGAGAGACATAGGAAGGGAGAGGCTGACAGTGAGACAAGGAGCTGGAGGTTCCTCCTGGAAGGAGGCACTCCACCGAAAATGAGCATCCTGAAGAGATCACACACTGGGGCAGGGACACCTCTGGGAGACCTTGGCTACAGGTGGCCCATGCTGGGGCAGTGCTTTGTCTTCTTTTTTTCACCCCGATACGCAAATCAGTGATCAGAAGTTGGCATTAACTGGCAAAGTAAAAATCCCACAAAATAAAGACCATTTTGCATGTTACAAAAAGTTGAAAGGAAAATCTTATAAACTGAGGTAGCTTAGGTGCAGCATGCTGTCATTAAAAGCACGTATGTTTCTCTTTGCATTTCCTGTGTCATAATCTAGTAACATTAGAGCTATTTCCTAAGTTATCAGCTTCCTTCTTCCCTTTTTCGCAAATTATTACACCTACTTGACTTGGTTCTATAGGTTTTCCTTTTCTTTTTAAGGCACAGATAACCGTTCCTGGTATTCACCTTTGTGTTGCTGCCAGTCAATCAAAATGCCCAATTCTCCTCCCAAACCCAAGCCAACCAGTTAGAGGCAAAGACTTGATATCATCACGAAGAAAGAGCAGCACCTGGGAGGAGGGATGTCTGGCTGCTTTGGAGCTTGGGATCCTGTCTGTCTCTGTTGTTATATTTTATCACATTAGCATGCATTTAGGAATAGAGGCTAGTGCATTTGGGAATAGTTTTTTACAGTGAACATCGTATTACTTCGTATTCTTACACTGAAAACGCAGAGCCATTGTCTTTATCCATATATTAACATACCCAGGATAAAAATAGCTATTTAATACCCTTTAAAAATGAATATTCTTGGTTTTTTATAACCACCATTATTATTCTTGTACACCCCACTTCAGGTACTGGAAGGTCGCTAGAAGGTCTCCCTGGAGCCTTCTCTTCTCCAGGATGAACAACCCTAATTCTCTCAGCCTGTTCTCATAGCAGAGGGGCTCCTGTCCTCTGATCATCTTCACAGTACTCCACGTGGGGTCTCATGAGAGCAGAGTAGAGGGGGAAAATTACCTCCCTTGACCTGCTGGTCACACTACTTTTGATGCAGCCCAGGACATGTTTGGCCTTCTGGGCTGCAAGCACAGAATGCCAGCTCAATCTGAAATGTTACTGATGCTTCTCAGTTTCTTGGCAGATTTTTAAAGATTCTTTTGGTTAGGTAAAACTTGAATGTTTGGTTCAGTAAACGTTTCAAAACTGAAATGTGAAGAACTGTGAAGGGGGAAGGGAGAGAGGATAAAGCATACTGAAAATGATCAGGTTTGTAGAAAGCGATGTACTTCTTAATTTATTCCAGTGCCTAATCCTAAGTATATGAATAAGTCTGTGGGCCTAAGGTTAAAATATAGAAGGAAGATAAATGGATTTAAGAAAAAAATACTATATTATATTGCAAAAGAAAAGTATTGTTGATAAAATCACGCTCTACCTAATGCATGCTGTGATTTTTCATCCATTTTAGGCACATAATATGACTTTCTCCCAACTGATAACTTCTTAAGTTAAACGTTTTGACCTCTTCTTATTTGCATTCTGAAGTTTTAGGGAGTGTGCGTCTCCTAGCTTCATTTTCACCTTATTTATTGTTCTGCCAAGATTTTCTTTAGCTATTGCCCAGCTACCAAAATGAATCAAATGAGCATACTAAAATATGTAGATCCTAAGGTATAAAAAGTTTGGAAATTTGAATTTGGCTGCCTGAATCCAAATATGTTTCTAACTTATCCAACTTAACTTTGGTCTCATACTATTGTCTATCAAAAATAAGTCCTCTACTACCAACTTAGTATAGTCAGGTAAATGAGAACAGAATAAAGTCTACTTTTTCCCTCCCCAAGATGATTTTCTCTTCTGCTGTTTGCATAAAAGTAAATTGTGGAATAAAAAGCATTGTCATTTCATGAGCAGTGGCAAGTATAGTATGTAAAATGTCCGATTATCATGTTGAGATAAGTCAAGCTTGTAAAACAGCTTGACTATAAGGTTTCAAAGGGCATGAGAGATTTGGCTTTTCATGCGTGAGGATGGAAAGGGACTTTGAACTCCTAGCATTCTTAGCGTTTTCTAGTCCTATTGAATCCCACATGCATTAAATTGTACCTTTTTCCCCATTATGTAGTATGGAAACATCTGTCAGATTGTGGCAGCAACAGAAGAATGGTGCTTTTTTTTTTTTACTTTTCGTGGGATGTGTGCTGTGATAAGAGTCAAATTACTCTGATTTCTTAGCATTTAATAAAGATACACTCACTCTAAAGGGCATAGGTTTTGTATGTCTATGAAAAAAAAATCTCTTGTGTTGATACCACTTAAAAATCAGAAGGCAATTACTGAGAAAAGAAGTAGATTGTTTCTGTTATATAATTTCACATGACAACAAGGGGAAGATTACATATTCTAGTAATGTTGATAGGAGTGAAAGGAATCAGCAAATTTAATCCTTGAGGCCATGAATCTCCAGGATACAATCTGAGGGAAAATCCTTGCACATATCTGTAGTAATATCACTGGACATTGTACTGTTAGGTTTCGGTGCCAGGACCAGGAGTGTATTCCTTACTTTAAGAATTTCTTTGTTGGGGTATAGTAGAGAACATATTCTCTCATATGAAGATGTAAATGAAAATGCACTGATCTGGAAAAGAAGCATTTGCATGGCTTTTATATACAGTAAAAATGTCTCAGGAATAAAAATTATAATGTCTGTGGTAAAAAGAAAATTATAATTGGGATAATGATAATTTCACCCAGAAATAGATAAGAGTATACATAAATTATCTTTTTATTCAACTTCAATAGAGTGATGACAAATATTGCCTGACTTGCAAATGTAGTTAGCTGTCTCTTGTGAGACCTGTTTTTAAGAGAAGCAGTGATTGCAAAAGGTGCCACTAAAAGCCCCACTTTTTACAGTGGTCTGTTTTTAAGTTTTAATCCTGTCATCTTTAATTCATATTTCTTTCCATTTATAGCTAAAGCTTTCACTAAACGATTCCTTTAGGAACAGGCTGCTTGCAGAGGTGGACTGGATGCAGAATGATGCTGAGATTTGTCCATTAGTAACTCAAAGTGTAGAAAATTGCATTTCAGAGCTGTGGAGTTCTGTTTCAGATTTCTCCTGTCATACTCGAGAAATAATTACAGTGTCTCCAAGATGTGTATAATTAGATGTTTTAAGGGGAGTTCAGAAGTACTTTCACAAGCATTTAGAAGTACTAGTATGGGAACACTGAAGTCTTGTTATACCTTATTTTCTCTCTGGTTCTTGTAAGAGAAGTTTAGAATTAAGAATTAGCAAATAAGACCTTACCAACTGCTAAATAATGTTCCTGATATAGTTGTGTTGCACCTTAAAACAGTCATCTGTCAAATTTTGAAATATGTAAATATTGGAGGATGTGAATATCCAATGTATTGGAATTAGTTGTTCTGTGTTACCCACTTGACATTTTGATGCAGCTACATTGTTTCATGGATGCCCTTAGCATGAATGGAAAATTAACTAGATGTGAATTACAATTTCTGATGCAAGGGAACAGATTAAGTTAACTGAATTATCTTCATAGGTGCTCTAGTCTTGTTGGAAGTTTCTTGGAGGTAACGCTGTTGCTCATGTGTTTCTAAAGTCATCAGTTCATGCTTATAATCAGAAGACATCTCTTCCATACAAACTCTTGCTGGCCCAGTTTCCAAGAATTTTGTATAGCTTGACACTTTTTTTTCATTCTCTGGAGTTATACTGGACACTGTGAGAGGGTGATTCAGTATCTCATTTTTAAAGATTACCACTTTGTCAAGGATAGTATTTGCCAGTTACCTAACAATCAACTATCATGCAATACAGGTTAAAATAACTGTCAAATAAGTAATTTTATGGGAATAAGGGATGGCATGATTGAGAGCTGCCCCGTGGAGAGGGACTTGGAGGTGCTGATTGATGAGACGCTCGACATGAGCTGGCAATGTGCACTTAAAGACCGGAAGGCCAATCATATCCTGGGCTGCATCAATAGAAGCGTGGCCAGCAGGTCGAGGGAGGTGATTCTGCCCCTCTAATGCTCTCTTGTGAGAGCTTATGTGGAATACTGTGTCCAGTTCTGGAATCCTCAACATAAGAAGGATATGGAACTGTTGGAACGGGTCCAGAGGAGGGCTACAAGGATGATCAGAGGGCTGGAGCACCTCCCATATGAGGACAGGCTGAGAGAGTTTGGGTTGCTCAGCCTGGAGAAGTTTCTGAGGAGATCTTATAGTGACTTTTCAGTACCTGAGAGGAGCCTTCAAGAAAGCTGGGGAGGGACTATTCACAAAGGCTTGGGGTGACAGGATGAGGGGCAACAGGTATAATATGGAGAGGGGCAGATTTAGATTAGACACAAGGAAGAATTCCTTCACTTTGAGAGTGGTGAGGCACTGGCAGAGGTTCCCAGGGAAGCTGTGGCTGTCCCATCCCTGGAGGTGTTCAAGGCCAGGTTGGATGGGGCCTCGGGCAGCCTGATCTAGTGGGAGATGTCCTTGCCCATGGCAGGGGTGTTGGTTCTGCATGATCTTTAAGGTCCCTTCCAACCCAAACTGTTCTATAATTCTATGATTCTAATTTATTTACAAATTAGAAAAATAGAAAGCTGCACAGTTGCAAATGTTTTTGAGATGGAATACAAAAGCAAGGAAATATCACAATTAGGTTTAGTTATCCTTAGATCATCTCCAAAGCTTCTCTCATTCTGTCTGGTTGTTTGCAGCATCCATCTAGTCATGTGGCTGGGCATCATGTTTTTATGCACAGGAAACCTATCCTTATACAAAATCTGCATTTTGTATTCATGGAATAGAAATGTGATCTGGAATTGTATGTTTTCTTGAAACTCAATCTGGCCTATGGTTCTGTTCAGGTTCACGTCATCCTCCTTTTCTCCTTTCTTGCTGGGATAAAGCTGTTCCTATCTGCTGGCAGAGATAGTTATTAAGTCTCTTCTCACTGGATTATTGCAAGACCCAGTGCTGCATTACAAATTGCCAGCCTAATCTGAGGTGAAACACCTTCCTTCACTGGTCAGGGCAGTTTCCACACTTAGCGTATAGTCTTTTCAGTCTTTAAATCTTAACTTGTGTGTTGCAGTTGTAGCTTGCCAGTCTTACATTATACAGTCATTTAAAAGGAATTAATTCCTGTGGCTTACTGTTTTATATTAAACACAGTGATAACCAGTCACTTTAATATGGTTGACTTTTAATCTGCCACTGCAATAGTAGGGGATAGTTGGCATGCTAATCTGTAGAAGCAAAACCATATCACATTGCTCCCAAGTAGTTCCCTTTTTTTTCCATATGAAAAGACACAAACAAAAACAAAGGTAACATCTTCCCCATACCGAAAAAAACTCTGTTCCTCTGTACCCCTGATGAGGCATCTTAATATATTTAGGGGAAAGAATTAGGCATTTTAATTTTTATAAGAATGGTAGCATGTTAGTCCTTTGAATAGGCTGTCTGGGAAAGAAACACAGCATGCAGAACTTGAATTTATTTCTCTGACTTATTTAAATGCTCAGGCTTCTGAACTGACTGCAAAAATAGATTTTTATTTTGCTTCAGCTGTCATGGAGGTGATGTGAAGTCCGGCCACTTCTAAAGTACACAACATATTTTTTTTCATTTTATTTTGTCAGCATTATATCAGGTCAGTAGTGACATTAATTTTGACATAGAGCACTCATCTGTAGTTGAACAGTCTCCTCAGAAATATATTGAGAATATCATCTTATGACTGTATTCTTCTACAAGTCATATATGGTTTCCACTGATTTCTATAGGAAGATCCACAAACATTTATGAGTTAGCATTTAGCCATATCTGTTAAGCTGAATGCCTGTGTGTCTCCGTCTGTTTCTGTGCATATGCACAGAGAACAGGAAAAGAAAGATCACTACTGTATTGTTGTAATAACTGCAAGGAGAACATTTGTATTTCATGGTTCTGTTGGATTGTACGTCATTGCACTCCCAACAGTATCTGGAAATTATTACCTTTATTTTCCAGCTATTTTTTAATCGGCAAAGTTTTGTGGTTCCATCAAGTGAGATTGTGGTATAATTTAGGTGGAACAAGATCATTTATTTTTTTAACAGTTTGTGGCTTTTCTAATTTTGACTGTTCTAATATTTTATTTTCTTCCAGTTATATCTACTAATATCACGAACTTGTCTGGGTCTGAGGGTCTGGCTTCAATAGTGATTCAGGATTGTGTATGTCAAAAAGAGATGAAAAGTATTCTCATTTTGGGGGAATTGCCTTGTTCTGTTCACTTGCAAAACTGAACTTCATTATTGATAATTTAAATGTTATTTTCTACTATAAGAAAAAAGTTTAAAAAGCAGTTCAAGTTTTTATGTTATACAACTCCTTTTAAGGCTTTTTTTAAAAAAAAAATGACTTATCACTATATAAAAACATATACAGTTTTGGTAGGCAAAAATAAAATAGTTCAAGATTTGTGCCCATCATACAAAGTGATTTGAACTTTACCTATCTTTGAAATTAGCCAGAAGACCTCCAGAGGTTCCTTCCAACCTAAATTATTCTATGATTCCATTAAGTTGAGAAATGTACCAAACATTTAAATGTTTAATTAAGATAAACTTTCCTGTGATATGTGTGGTATACACTGCCTAGACACATTTCATTGTAAAAAGGTGCTCTTCTGATTCCTAGAAAGTTGTAACATATTTTCTGTGATGTTGAGTATGCTGTTATTTCTTTTGGGGATTTAAACTTATGTACAAATTGTTCAACTGAAAACTTTTGGGAAAAAAAAAAACATTTGTGGGGTGAAAGGTGTGAAAAGGAAAGTGTGAAACAAAATAACACACACTTTTCAGCAATCACTGCCTGAAACCTTCTGCAAAAAACACGTAAATTAGTGGTTGATTAATTTTAATATTTGCAGGACAGTGATACATGAAACTCCATGCTTGTTAAGACAGTCTGGAATAATTTTTTCTCTATATTCATCCTGCTGGGATTAATTTAGTGTACCACATTTAACTAATCCTACAGTCACATAATGACTCTCTTTGTAATTAGAAGGTAGCCACAATGAAGAGTTGCACATGAAATCAGATCACTATTTCATGAGTATCATCTGGGCCCACACTATTCATTAAATCAATAAAAGCTTTATAAAAATAATTATAATATTTAGAATGTGAAGGACTGATTAATATCAGGATTATTAAGAGTATTAAGATCACCCAACCTAAGGCTATGCTCCACTGCTGCTCGCTATTGCAAAATTGCTTTAAAATTTATATAATATTGTTTTAAATACAGATTTAACATTAAAATAATGCCAGTTTACAACTATTTACTTATAACCTGAAATGACTATGATTATATTTTTCATTTCTGTAACTAAGTATGTGTGTGGAATTCATCTGAGAATTTCTCAGTAACAAAGACATCATCTGTACTATTATTTTTTGATTGATTTCCTTATCACTATACTTGCAATTCCCCCCCAAATCTACAAAAATCTCTGGAGAATAAACCCCAGTTGCAATACAGCGGCAAGATTTGGGTTTAGGAAGAAAAGCAGTTCATTGTGAAAAAGCTGGGCTGGGAGAAGCATTTGACCTTGAACAGTATACAGGCAGGTAATGAGAGAAGTTTGGGATGGCCACACTTGAGGGGATTAAGGCACTGACTTCAATCTGATGGATCAAAGACACTTTACTGAGGTAGCTGTTTCTTTATATACCCTTTTGGGTTACATAACAGGCTGTCCACAAAGGCTATCTACAGTGTATTATTGGCTAAAGGTAGCTGTCTATAAGGCTATTATGAACATATCGTTGGCTAAACAACTGCTCATGCTAAAAAACCAAGTTACACTAAAATTAACTATGTTGATATTTTCCTATTTTTGTTTTTCTCTCAGTTGGCACTTGTTCCCACTGAACTAGCTCTAGTTTTTGTCTTGGCTCTCTGTTTCAAGGTCTTGTCAGAGTAGGTCCATATCAACAAAGCCTACAGCATCGAGTCCTTCTTCCCTGCAAAATGTCTCCACACACGCTAATGGTGAATCTGCTTGACTGTCAGGTTAAATCAATCCTTAATATAAGTTCTGTGTAACTTCCTCCTGGTTTAATCTTCTTCTTTGAGTTTTTATCTAAAACAGGCCAAACCTCAGACAGTCCTCCTTCCCAAGTGAAGGCCTGTCTATGTTATCAAAACAGGTCAAATTTCTGTGAATTACCATGAAATTATATTATCCACATCTTTCTCTTGAATTGCAATTGAAATTAAATCCCTAAAAGGGACTGAACAGCTTTGCTCTGTATCTGTGAATTTAGTAGGCCTTAGTGGTCCAAAAAAAGACTGTTTGAAATAAATAGTTGGAAATAAATGTATGAATGCCCTCTCCCTCTTTCTGCTTTGTACTGGGGAGCGTTACATGCAAATTTTTTTTTATATGAAATTTTTGCATGTCAAAACTGGAAAAGAGGTGGTGATTTTGATGATGATGACTAGTGGAAGGTTTGGCGCACATGCCCATTCCTACACTAACGTTCAAATTTTGCATCTCACACCTGTGCCTTTTGCCCTGCCAAAAGGTTTGTCTGGATTGAAAGGGGAAAGGAAACTTGGCTTGCCTCTTTCACAGCAGCAGTAATTTCTTCATAAGGAAGCATGATGCGAGTTGCTAGCACTGTTGCTCCCTAGGGTTCACATAAAGGTTGTAGTCTTAGTGGCTGCCAAAACCCGACAACTTTCTGAAGTTGGAAATAATTTTTTGGTTTTCAGAAGTTGAGGGGAAAGACAAAGGATGTCTGCAACAACCAAAGTTGTAATCTCACTCTGTATTAAAATCCTGGGGAATGTGCTAGCAGATGATTTGAAAACCTTCGGGAAAGGCAGGTGTAACAGGGAAATAACACAGATTTTTGAGGAAGTGTTACAGAACCTGTCTTAGACTCAAAACAATTAAATGCCATGAATTTTTCCTGGTTCCCCCCCCCTATATTTTCTTAATGTCATGTCTGTTTTGCCCAAAAATATATGGTTAAGGAAAAACGTTATTTACAAAAAAACCCCAGGCATTCGGTTTATCAAATTCCTGTAAGTGGAGTAATGCTACTCAGTCATTCAAATTTATCACATCTTTCCTCTGCAAGAGATTTTGTCTTGAGCAGTTAAAGGATGCTATTGTCTATGCACTATTGATATGTGCAAAGGAAATCCAGGTCTCCTTTGTTTAAGCTCCTCACCATTTTATTTTTTTTCTACTAGGTGTACCCCAACCATGATCCTTTATCACCCTTTTGGTTATTTTCCCCTTGTTCTGACACAGCAAATGTCAGCTCACCAGAGGTGTTGCCCTTGCTGACCCTTACATGCCTCAAGGAAAAGAGGCTTTGTTCCCTCTAGAAAAAATGACTGCTCTTCTCTGCATTATGATCTCCATGCTCCTGCTTGGTACCTTCCCTGGGAAATGACTGGGTTACTTGGTGCCATACCCTGTATACTTTTTGTTCTCTGAAACCTCTTGTGCACCTCAGCACACAGAGCTGCAGCTACTTTGCTGAGCTGCACTGCAGTTTTGCTTGTCACCATGACCTTTCCTTTTTACTTCTTCTCTTTCAAGCTCTAGTCTTAATAGGTTCTCTGATAACCATGAACACAGATGATTTCCAGGGCTTCTCAATGTGTTTTTAAGGCTACTTGATGGTTGCAAAGTTCCTGTGGGTCAGTATGTCAGAAGCATACATCTGTCAGGGCTTAGATGTCCTCAGGGTTTTGGATGGTACTTTGCTGGACTAGGTCATGAGAACATATCCTGGGCTATATTAGGAAAAGCCTTGCCAGCAGGTCAAGGGAGGTGACCCTTCCCCACTACCCAGTGCTGGTGTTGCTAAACCTGGAGTGCTGGGTCCATTCCTGGGCTACCCTGTGTAAGAGAAATATGGATTTTCTGCAGTGAGTCCAGTGAAAAGCCACAAAGATGACTGAGAGACTGGAATATCTGTAATTTGAGGAAAGGCTGATAGACCTGGGGCTGCTCTGCCTGGAGAAAAGAAGGCAAAGTGGGAATGCTATCAATATGGGTTGGTTTTGGATTTTTTTAACAGATGGGTAGAAAAGAATTTAATGAGGTGTTCAAGAAATTTGCACCATGGATTCATACGATGTCATCATGATGCCTCGCTCTCTGTTCTTTTCCTAATAATTGCTGCCTTTTTATTTACCTTTTCAACCAGTGCTACCATTCAGTTTTTGAAAGAGCTATTCGCAGTGACTCTCGTGTCTTTTTCTGAGGTTGTAGTAGCTAAGGTGAGGCCCGCTTCTGCAAATGAGACCTGCTATTTTGCATTTATCAAAGTCGGAATTCAGCTGGTATTTTATGACCCAGTCACAGTAGTGTGAGGCACTTCTGCAACTTGTTGCATGTCTTACTGCTTTTGAATACTGTGAATAATATTAAAAACTCATCAAACATCGTCACATCACTGTTCCACTCCTTTTTGCAAATCATTTAGGAAGATGTCAAATAAATCCTCTGATTTATTCACACAATCCCTTCGGTGTAGAAATTGACCATTTATTTGCTATTTTTCATTCCCTGCTTTTACCTTTTATTAGTCCCATTTGCCTCCAGTGCTCTGGAACTGTCCTGGTATTTGGGAGATACTGAAAATCAACATATATAATTCACAGCTCTTATAAGATGCTTGAGCACAGTTTATCGTATCTGTGGTTTTAAAATATCTCATCAGTGTCTGTGCTTTTATACACTGCCGAGCTAATATTTTGGAACAGAAAACTGTACCACAATTATTCTTTACTGTAATATATAATGTAGCTTTTCCTTTAATAGACAACAGACATTTTTATTTGATGTTTCTGTCTTACAATAGAAGATCAAATTCACTGTTAGAGGTCTTTTTTGACTGACATGCAGATAAACCTCCTTGAACTGCCTGAAATTTAGTGTATCCTGCTTCTGCCTTTGCTAGCTTATTATAATTCTTATTTAAATTAATTTTTGTCATTGTTGTATATTTTAACATGGACTTTCACATCCCTTCTTGTCATATTATGTTTTTTATGCAGTCCGTGCTTTTTTCCCAGTTGTGTGTTTCTTCACGTCTAATGCAACTTTGAAAATATTTTCAATATATATTCTCATCAGATTATTTTTAAATTTTAGGCACAAGTACTTAAGTGTTGTAAAGTTAGCTCCCTAGTAATCTAAGCGAAACATTATTTTATTGCTTTGGACTTCAGCCTGTTTACTGCATAATCATTTGGATATGTTTTGATTTTCCATTTTAAAAACATAAATTTAATGGCAGTTTAATGTAGAATTGTGTGCTGCTATGCACTATTATTCTGAAGAGGATGCAGCAAGGGATTAACTCAAGTTAAATAGGTTTGCATTTACTTTTACTGTGGTGTGGAAGACAAGGCTTTGGTTTTAACAACATGCTCTAATGCCTTTCTCACTGGCTGTAGATAAAAAAAACATTTTAAGAAAAATTATTACAGTAGCATTGAAGAGGGTGTCCCTTTTAGAGGAAATTCTATTTGCAATGATCAGGAATTGTTAATGCTCTTGTAGGTTTCTTATTGTAATATTTATGGGTGAAACACAGAAGGGAGGAATAACAAAGATGAAAGATGTATTCTCTATCTCTGATGCTTTTCAGTTGTTGCATCACTAAAAAACCATGAAGATAAAGCTTATGGTCAGTCTCTCCCCACCGCACCCCTGCCCTCTCCCTCCGCCTGAAATATGTTTTGACTCGGGATAGAAACACAAGAAACTTTCCACAGGTCAGACCATGGTCCATCTAGCCGACTGTTCTGTCTTCAAGAATGTCAAGAGGTTCACCTATATAAGGGCAGCAGAGAAGCTTGGTCACTTTTTGTGGTCTGTTCCCTTCATCCCCTGCCAGCCTCCACAGTTGTCTTAGCAATGTCAGAGGGTTCATCCCTGCCCTGTCTTTTTACTATTACTTCAGGGACAAGATGTCCGTGAATTTGTTTCATTTCTTTTTGAACCTGCTGATACATTATGAGCTCCCATGGCAGCAAGTTCAAGAAGGTCACTATCATCTAGGCAAAGATGTACTTTCTTTTCATGTTTTAAATCAATGTTCTTCTGCTTTCATTGAGCGCCCTTTTGTTCTAGTTTTGCAGTATCTGATGAGCAATAGTTCCACCTTCACCTTATCCAATACTGTCATAATTTAACCCTTTTTATAGATGACTCAGAACAGAAATCTATTTTAGCACTCAGTGGGGTTTTTTATGTTTGTTTGTTTGTTTTATGTGGATAACATATTTTGTTCTTTGAACATGGCCCAGCTTTTAGAAGTCTGCGTCTGAAGATCTGAGCTGTGGAATTTAGAAGTAGTGGAAAGACAAAGACCCTTCTGACACCTTAATATATACATTTTATTAAATCATGAATATAGTATTTGTAACTATTTTGTAAGATGAGTATGTCTTGCCAGTTATTTTACGAAACCCAGTTATTTATTTAGAAAAACTGGAGTATCTTCTTTTGTGCTATTATGTATATAAACAACATTTGAAAACAGTATCTGTAATCCAAGTGTCTTTCCAACGGAAAATTCTTTAATTACCTGGGGAATTTTTGCTCCATTTAGACAGCAAGGAAGATGGTCATCTTGAAAAACCTCTGAAAATTATCTTGTAGTGGGTTGACCCACTTGGTGTGAATATTTGCAGTGTTAAGAGTTTAATTAAGGGACCAGGGTCTTTTCTGACTACACAGTGAAAAGCTAGCACTAATTTCCCAAGCATTTTGCTGAAAGTTGTCCCAAAGACCTACAGATATTTTATTAGCTGTTGCCTCATTACTGCTGTCTGTGTCCAAAGCAGTGCTTTCCCCTAACTCATACCAAAACAGCACATCTAGATTTGCATACATGCTTCAGTGCCAAGTTGTCATACTTCTCAAGGGGAAATTCTGCTCAGAGTGAGACTATGTTGAGTGATTTTTGCATGTGCAAAGCCAGTTATGATAAACCATTTAACACAATTTTAAAAAGGTCATCTAGCTGGGAAACTGTGAGTAATTTTTGGAACATAATTCATATAAAATGAATGTTAGTATCTTTGTACAGTTGTTCTCAGTGTCAAAGGCAACATCCCCTGTGGTACCCTGTTTGCAATGAAAGACAATTTTAACGTGTGAAGTACGTTAAACTTTCTGCTCCATATATCCTTCAGAGTCAGGGCAATTCTACTCAGAGTAGAAACCAGGGAGACAAGGTTTCTGAGGACAAGTTGGATCCACAGGCTCTAGATCCTCTGCAATTGCTGCCATCACTGTCCAAACCAATGGCCTTTCCAACAGCAATGTCTGTGAACCACCAAGTATTTTCCACTTTGTACCAGTTCTTGTAGATCACAGTAACCAGTACAGATCAGAGGCTGAAGTGGCCAGCTTACATCTGGAGATTCTGGGACAAAAAAATGTCATAATTAAAAATATTTGGAACTACCTTGATTTAAATAATTTAAAGAAGGTCCTGTGCAGCCAAAATGTTTCCATTTTGCAGGATGCGTAATGATGATCACCTGTAATTTTGTGTTGTGTTCTCTGACAAGAATGAGTGGTCATGATCATCAGTGATATCTTGTGCCATGCTGTCGTTATACCATGTAGTGTCCAAGTCTCTGTAATGCCATCAATACAGCAATCTATCAGAACTCTCATTACAGCTGCGCAAAATCTGCAGAAAAATAGTCGGTTACATACCATATAGACAGCCACAGTACTGCAGCTCATCATCCTTTAAATTTCTGTGGAAAAGAACTGCTTATGTAGTCAATGAAAACTGTGGCACTTCTGATGTGTGGGAGAAGAATACCCGTAGCAGCAAACGCTCTCAGAGTTTGGTAAGCTCTGGCAGTCAGGAATGATGGGCAAGAGTCCTGGATACTCTTCCTCCAAGCAGGAAAGTCATATACTTCTCTTTAAGATGTTACAGCACTGTTAAGAAAATGCAAATGCTATGAGCTATGATGCATACCATCAATGCCCAAATACTCCCCATTTCCAAGGTATGGATAACATAAGCTCATCACAACAGTCTCTGAGAATTAAATTTCTAAAGCAATCTAAGTTCAGATCAGGGCAAAAGGTGTGTTACGACTAGGTAGTCATATTGATGACTCACATCAAAGATTGCTCCCAACTCAGTTTCAAAACAGTGACAGGCTTTGTGTTTATGGCACACTTTGGTAGAACAGGCTGCTTTTAATGGTGTCAAAAATAGTATGTTGTAAGTTAATACTGTATTTACTGACAGGTACGCACACTAAGTGCAGACATGCAGTGATGTGTGTTAGCTGCTATTGCAATGGGATAACGGGATCCTTCAGAGCTTGTCATCACTGCTTTTTAAAATTTTTAATATCAGTGATATTCTGCTAGTTCTTACAAAAAGATTATGAAAAGTGTCAAGGGCCACTGCCCATTCTGCTGGCTGTGACTTAGTCCAGAAAGCCTGTCTCCTCATTCTATGTGAAGAAACACCCTACTCAGAAGCCTTTGAGTATTGATTTCTACAATATCAAACTTAAATACAGCTACATTTTTAAAATATGTCGAAAGGTCCCAAGCTTTGTGTACTATGTATGTCTGCTATCAAGATGAAGGGTAGAAGCATCTTATTTCAGGCTTCCAGGGAGAATATTATTGAGCCACAGTGAAATCAAAAAAGAATGCCTGTAATAAATGGAGCTCTCAACTTCTTTGGTCATTGGACCATTACTGGAAAAAAGAGAAAAGGGCTGTGACCAAGAATGAAGAACCATTGACAGGAGCTATGTACATGTGCATTTTGGATGAGAATTTCTGTTTTAGCAATCCCAAAACTGTTATCTTCCATGCTTTCCAACAGCATTCTCAGACCCAAATTTCAAGACTGCACCAGCTGCCTTATGATGGCCATTAAGCATCTGACATTTATCTGACATTTATGTATGCAAATACAAGAACTGACAGGTCAGCTCGTTACAAAGTGTTCTTTAATGTAGCTCCACTCCAGATCAGCCTATATGATGTTGAGAAGCTGAGAATTTGAGGTCTGAATATGTAGCATCAAGAGGGGTGAAACTTCTAAAAACTCTATTTGTAACTGTGGAATGTTGAAATTCTCCATTTATTTTGATCAAGGAAGGAAGTGAGATAACTTAATGAAAGGATACCTGTTTCGAGCAGCATAACAAATTTGGAGCTGGTACAGCTGCATACTACTAGAAGCGTTACAAAATACCATACAAATTTTTTTTTATATGCTTAGTAATCTGTTTTATTCCAAAGTTGAAAAGCAACAGCATCATATTATATCCACTGATGAGTTCTACTAAACACCTAGCAGATACCTCAGAAGTGGGACGAATCCTTTAGACTGGCTGTAAAGTCAAACCAGATTCATGGACTGAAAAAATTGAAGTTCTGGAGAAAATACAATTTGGGAAGTATAGCTTTTTATTTTCTAATCATAAAATTCTCACAAATATGTAAATGATGTTTTCCTCCTTGTCAATTAAAAGCTAAACTTAGAAATAACAAAACTTTATTTTCATGTAAAGTTTTTGGGACTAGAGGCATTTGAAATCCTCTTTCCAGGACTAGGGTCCAGTATTATTCTTCAAACCACTTTTGTCTTAGGTCAGTAAGGTATTTCACCTCTGGCATCCATTCATCATAAGCCTGTATTAGAGGACCTTTCACACCCTTTGTTTCTGCCTAATTCATTATTCAGGTTTTCCCCTTACCCTGATTGTGGCAGAAGAAGATGAAATTGCTTTAAGATGATATATTCTCAGCAAAATCACATTGGCTGTTATTTATATTTTTCTCAAGTTTTAGAACTCTTGATTATGAATTGTTTTAGTATTTTATCTTGGAATTTAAGCTAAACTGTCCAGTTCTTGATTTCCTAGCCTTTCAAAGACACATGCTATGTTTCCCAGAACTTTCTACAACTTTCTCAAGTTTTGAGACTATCAGTTAGATTTCTCAGTATCACAGTTGAGTTTTACCCGGCCAGGACATTTTGAAAATGTCAGATTTACAAACCCCTTCTCTTATCTAGACCAAGCTTGTACCCCCTTTTCTCTTCTTTTGGTTTTGCTAACATCTGATCACAGCTAAAACTTTTAGGGAGGACTGACACAAAACAGATATTAAACACTTATGCTTCCTTGTGCTATAAGGTAGTACGTCTGAAGAAAAGAGAAGCAAAGGTTTTCCTTTGTTTTTTTTCTGTTACTTTATTTTCTTATTATCTTTTACTTCCTTTGCAGTTCAGGTTCGTTTCACACCATTTTGACATTTTACTTTTTGACTTTGTGAGCATAAGGGATGGTTGCACGGCATCAAAAAGAGTACGAGTGATCAGGAAGGAGTTGGTTTAAACTTAATGGAGGAATTGGAAAAAGATGAGTGGAGAATTGGACTTCCTTCTCCATCCAATTTTTTCTCTGTGACGGAGAAGCAAGCCTCCGCTCTTTGTAGGTACACATACTTTAGGATTAAGTTTTTACTATGGAATCATCACAGACAGATATGAAGTAAACAAACTGATAAGATGAGTGAACGCCAAATTGTTGGTGCTGATACCTGCTTGGGAGCCTTCTGTGTTAAATACTGTGTGTATACAACTATTACATGATGAGTAGTCTTGCAGTTTTCCTAAAACTGATGGAAAGGCTTAGGTAGGGATATAATTATATGCAAGTTGGCCCTTTTCAGAATTGCTTGCTTATTTATGTGTGCAAAATCTGTGTCCCAAATTTAGTTACGTTTTCTCAAATAGGTGATGAAGATCAGAACATCTGTATGCCATCAAACATAGAAACTTTTGTATGTGTAGCAGAGCAATCCGTTATGCTGTTAGTTTGTGCTGTGCATTTGGAGAATTTGTTACATAAAATGTTAGTAATGTTTTATAAGAAGCTAACAGTAAATTTTCCTTATGAGCTGTGGTTTTTTTTGTGTTGTTTTCCATGTCCAAATAAATATATTAGCTTAAAATGGAATGCTTTAGTGGAATTTGAAATACATTTTGTAAATGCACATGAAGCATAATCTTAAACCAAAACGTTTGGCTGAACTCAGGCTTTTTTGCATAATGACATGTTATATTAAATAGTGAACTTTAAATGCATCAAGATGAACAAAATCTCTCTGAACCGAAATTCTTTTGACTCTGTGGAGGGGTTTAGCAAATTGTTTTGTAAGGCAATTCACAATCAGAAGCCAGCAGTCCCAGAAGAATTACAGTGTAACTGTAAACAGTGTTAATGAAATTAAAATTTGAATTTTAACTTGAAAAGTTAAATAAAATGGGATAATATGTAGTTGTTGAACCTTGAAGTAGTACCTTAATTCAAATATAATGTAAATTTTCCAACACTTTCTTAAAGTGAATCCTTAAATCAATCTTCTACAGTAGTTAGCAGTAACTTTCTTGTAAAGAACTGATGTGTAACTTTATGCTGAAGACAGTTAAAAATCAAATGCTGCTTTTTGAATGTTATTCCAAAGTGAATTTGACATGCTTCTTTTTTGTCTTACTGTCTTGCACAGGTATCATTTTTCTTGTTCATTATTTTTGTGGTGTATACCATGCTGCCCTTCAACATGAGGGACGCTATAGTTGCCAGCGTCTTGACCTCTGCATCTCATACGATTGTGCTGAGCGTCTGTCTGTCAGGTACAGCTGATGTAAAGGAACACTTGGTTTGGCAGGTAGGTGCTTTGTGGAATTAATGATTAATTGCATACTGAATAGCCTGGTAAATGAGCCAGAAGTGCCGCAGTTGGTTCTTGGGAGTATAAACTTAATTCTCATTTGATTTCTGTATAGCTAAAGAAAGACTTAATTCACAAGTAGTCACTTTATAATAATGAAGGTGCCAGTAATGTTATGTCTTTCTGAATTGCATGCCTAATTGGTAGACTCTGCAACCACGTAGTGCTTACCAATGTAAAAACTAACATTGCTTGAAGAATTACGTGATGCAGCCATACTCTGTAGATGCATTATCAATCTGGTATGTAAAACGCATTGCTCCTCTCCTCGTGTCGTTAAAGCCTAACTTCCAAGACCAAGGACTTTTTCCAGGTATCAGGGTTGTCTTTGACTTAAAAAAAACCCCATTATCCCTTGAAGTAACC
This sequence comes from Phaenicophaeus curvirostris, assembly GCF_032191515.1. Taxonomy (NCBI): domain Eukaryota; kingdom Metazoa; phylum Chordata; class Aves; order Cuculiformes; family Cuculidae; genus Phaenicophaeus; species Phaenicophaeus curvirostris. Next base: position 18,081,151 of record NC_091394.1, read on the forward strand.
TAAGGTCTGCTGGGTTAAGGAATTATTGTGCAGACATTGCCCTCTCCAAATCTGCTGTAATATTTGTCCTTCTTTTGTAATTCTCAGACATTTATAGGAATTTTACAGCCTCCTCCTTTTTGTGCCCCCTGATTGAAGGGGACCTGCTGGCTCCAAACTCTGTGATGTTTAGGGAACTCATCTGTGTTTGCAGCTGGGTGTTGGCTTGTAACTCTACTATAATACTTCACTACATGAAGTACTGCTGGTTAATAATTAGCAAAAATCCAAATATTAGGACTTGTTTTTCCTTACTGTTCTGCAGAAGATCTTTTAAATCGTGAAACACTACAGTTTTTGTTGTAGTACTGTGATGATGCCAGTTGTCATTGATAGCAATACCTATTTTTAAGGAAAAAATCAGATTTAAGCAAATATGTGTATTTTTTTAAGTATAGCTTTATATTAATATAGTTTTATAGTAAAAACTAGTTTATGATAAAAACTAGTTTATAATTTTATAGTATAGTTTTATATTTTATGTCATAAATATGGTTTTATATAGTAATTTTAGGAAACAATTATATATTTTAACATTTGCCTCAAAATGCCACTGAAAATGTGTGACACATTTTTATAAACATAACAGTAGAATGAGAAAGATAGGCACCATGCCATTTATTGTGAATAGCATAAAGAGTGAAGCAAATAGTTTTTTCTGACCTTTTATGTTACTTAAGCTTTGCTAACATTCTGAAACATTTAAAACATTCTGTCTCAAAAGATAACTTGAATATTGAGGTGATTTCACAAAAATTATGCCTTGTAAGTTGTTGTTTGGGAAAAGACATTTTATTTTCAGACATGGCAGATCTGTATTATCTGCAATATTGGAGTGGAAGTCCCATAAACAAAGTGTGTTCTAGGATGTATTAAGATGTCATTCTCCATACAAATTTTAAATGGTGAGATAAATGGTTTTGCTTTTCTCTTGCTGATTTGGGTTAGCTGTGTGTTTTTTTGCAGAGGTTGCCAAGTTGTGATGAATCAAGGTAGTATTTTAATAATTCAGTAATACAGTTATTGATAATTGTAGTGGAATAAAACAGAATGTTCTTGATTTTATGTCATCCTATGGCTTTTATTCTTGGTATGTATATGCTGCTAAAATGGTATTAATGCTTGCTACTCCTTCCCCAAAACCATTTTGGATTAAAATTGCTGTTTGCAGAATTTATTTCTTTCTCCTGCCTATCTTTCTAGTCCATTAAAATTTTGGTACACCTAGAACAGTACTTTCAGAAGATGTTATCTTTTCAGACATGTCATGTCTGCAGAATCAGTAGAAATAAATCATGGGCTGTAATGTACAATTAGTGCCTTTCTTCTGTTCTGTAAATTCCTCTTTAATTCAGAAAGACTGAAAGTCTTTGAGCAGTTTGTAAATTTGTTAAGAGTATTTCATTTCCAGGGAGTTATTAGTTTTCTATTTTCTGTTTGTAAAATGTATTAAATGTTCTCAATAGTTTGGCAGTTACAGAAAGTACTGAGTGCACTGCTTTCTTAGAAATGTGTGGAACAGACCATGTGCGACTATCAAAGTTCATTTGCCCTCTGTACACTTTTAGATTACTATTGTTTATACTTTGGAGTGTAAGCAAGAAAATGTTTGTTTGGTGTTTTTTGCTTTTGAAGATTGAGACCTCAAGTAAAGGATTAGATCAGAGATACCGATTACACTAAAAAGAGATGGGGTATAGCTATTTAAAAGGGCCATGCTGTTGGATCTCTTCTCTTTTCTAAAAAAAATAAATTTATATATCGGTGATGCCTTGACTGAGGCTGCTTTTGCACAGTTTGATCATTAAAGCCCAGAGATGAGAAACTCATAGCAGACTGAAATTCTAAAGCTTAGAGAAACACATTCAGGGCTCAGCAGGGTAGATTTGGCTTGTGGAATTACACTTAACTTTGGCAAAAATCTATTATTTCGATTTGTCTGAACAAAACAGAAAAGAATACATGACACTTAATAAAGACTAATGTATTTCTCATCTGATATGGATTTTTTTTGTAGAAGACAGATAGGAAATCTATGTACTTCGAAAGCAGAAAGACAATGGTATAACATATCTACCTAAATGTAATCATCAGATATTATAGCATATATACCATGTATGTGTAGCATGTACCCTTCTGTAGAGAGTACCTGCATCTCCTTTAAAATGACTTCCCACATACTGGAAGACTCTGATTGAATCTTCTCTGAGCTTTCTGTTCTTTTGACTGAACAAATCACATTGTTTCATTGTGTCTCCTTATTTCTAGTTCTGTTTCCTTATAAGGCTTCTGCAAGCCCTCTACTGGACCTTCTCTGATTTTTCAGCATCTTCCAGTGACTGGCTGGAATCCCATAACATTTGGCACTTAATCATACTTTCAGTCTATTGGTAGAGAAAAACTGATGTTCAGAAGCATGTATTTATTTTGAGATTGGGCAGAAGCCTGTCATGCTGGTTTTGTCTTTCGTTTAGTTGCCCTCTATAAAGTTTCACAGAAGTGGCTTCAATAAAGCTGAAAAGCTTAGCATGCTTTTGATTATCCAGTGTTGGATGCAGTCAGATGCTAAGATAAAACATCCTTTTGGAATAAAGAATCCACTCTCTGCTGGTTACATGAACTAGTTTCTCTTTGACCTGTGCATGTCTTTTAGGGGGAGGGGAACCGTCTTGGCTTAAAAATTGGGAATAGTGATCTTCCTCAAACCTTCATATTTTCTCCATGTTTGTTGACTGTTAGTTAAAATTTTGTTTCTCTTTCCTAATAGGAATTTGTCTAGCCTTGTCATCCAGTTTCTGGATCTTGGTTTTGTTTTTTTTTTGGCTAGTAGACTGACAGACCCAATAGTATCACATTTCTGTTTCTCCCATGAAAGTACATCTAAACTCTCATGAATTTTCATCATAACCTTTCTGTCAGTAAAATAAAGGAGCTGCCTGCTTTTGCTCTAGCTAAGCCTTTCATCAGTTTCACAGTTCTTCTTTGAGTCTGTCCTTGTGCTTCAACCTTTCTTGTAGCGTCGACGTTAACCTTAGGGAATATGCCAGGAGCAGCTGCAGCAGTGCCAAATGCTAATAGGGGGCTAGGTTTACAAAAGGGTTAGTGTCCTGCAGGGCTCAGCATGGATACACAAACTCTACAGTAAAATACCCAGTTTGTCTCCCCTTGCAGAAGGTGGGGAATTTAATGCAGAGCTACGGGATCTGTGACAGGGAGGAGGAAAGAAAGAGAGTCCTGTGTTCAAGTCTCAGTTTATAAAAAAAAGTAACTATGTAAGGTTTTTTTTTTCTTCCCTGTTGAAAATTTTAATCCTAACCTTTACAAGGCACATGGCCTGGAATCCAGGACTCTGCTCCCTCTTTCCAGGTAAGCATTCTACTGCCAAGCAGAAGATGTTGTTCTGTCTGCTCCTGCGAGCCTGGTGGTTAGGACTGCTGCATGAGAACATGAGTCTCATTATGGCATTAAGGAAAGGACTTCTGTGACTTAACATCTTTCAGTTATTGCTGGAATGGAAAGTATTCCACTGCTCTCCCTTGCTATAAACACATAACTTGTTTCTCCCCAAACCAGAACAGATTCTAATCAAATACTTGTGTTTTTTCCTGCTCTGTTATCAACTGCTCAACCATTCTGATCTCATAATGGGTTGATACTATCGTTAGAGGTCATTTTGTTCCTGATTTGTTAAAAAATAGCTAACAAAATAATCAAACATCCTATAATGTTCCATTTTTCATTTTCCATAATTTTTTATATGAGGGATGTGGGTTTTTTTATTTTGGTCTTTTTTAAAAGTATTGTTATTTTACTTATATTTACAAGCAATTTACAATTACAAGCAATTTTTTGCTTTTCCAAATCTTGAGTAAATCACTACAAACTGTCATTCATGTTTTTTTTTTCTTTTAAACTAGTATTCCTTAACTTTTTAGTTGTTTTTTTTTCTTTTGGCTGCTTCTTGTAGCATGGTAAAAGTGATCCTTTTTAAATACACAAAATTGTAACTGGGCAGTATACATGTGTACAAAAATATTTTTTGTTTGCTTGTTCAATAATGCATATAGCAAAAAGAAATTGTAAGCAACTTTTATGTAAGTAGCATTTGGTCTTTGTTTGTGTGGTCAGTTTCGTTCTGTTAGCCTAGATAAAACCTAAGATAATGTTTTGTCCTGGTGGACAAAAAAACACTCTAAATGAAAATTTTGTTATTTTCAAGAATGTCTGAATTGGGAAATTCCAAGGCTACATCTGCAAGATGTTGTGCATTTGCCATCAGCTAGGCTATATCAGCTATTATAATATGAATTTTATCCTGTGTGCTATGGATAGCTAAAGATGAAGCTACTACTTTATTTTTATGTGATCTGCTGGTGTATGTGCACTTATTAGTGTACATCCTGATTATGATTTCTGCTTCACTTCTGATTCATGAGCTTTTAGTATAATTTTTTTCAAGTTCTGTAGTGACTAAGTTTTTTATAAAGCCATATTCCCCCTTTCTAATCCACTATTGGGGTTTTTTTTGTGCTTTTTTTACCTGAATAGGGTGTAGCCATTGATATTTAACTTAGCAGTGAGGCTAGTCTTCTTGGCCATTTGAATCTCTAACTTTCTTGCTACTAGAACCTCTTCTTTCCTATGTAGAGGAGTTGGTGGTCCGGACACCTCCTTTTAGGGCCTGATTCTGCAGACGGGAATGAGACCCCACCTGTTCTTTGAAAATATTGACAAATTAAATGCTACGGATGCTCGTCGAAGTAAGGTAGATAATTCTGATAGCACGTAGGTGGCCTTTCTCTTTTTGTCTGCTCACAAGCCTGCTATTGGGATCCTAGTGTTTGGATCATTAAATGTTTCAACCCTCAGAGCACTTTCAGCAGGCACCCTGTGATGAACAAAAATCCCTCTGGTACGTCTGTCTTTGTTGTACTGGTTCTTCAAGAATGTCCCAGCCCCCCACTAGCAACACAAGCCTTCTGGCTTGTATTTTATACCTTCTTGCACAGCTGGCAGTTACGCTCCTCCTTATATTTTTTTTGAGTAACAAGTGTTTTTTCTACCATGTGGGTTTCTTTTTTTTATGGAGTTAAATATAAGATTTGCTCTGTGTCTTCTGTGTCTTGTAAAGGGAAAACTGTTAGTTTGATACAATCTGTATTTGGCAAAACTGTGCTGCATTTGTACACACACACGCGCGCGCGCGCACACACACACACACACATATATATATACACACACAGAGCTGGCCAAACAGACAGGCGCACTCAGCACACATGGAAACATGAACAGCACCAAGAGCCTTATCCTGTGTCGCTCTCTTCCTGACCAGTCTGAATGTCAGTCAGTGGAATATCTACAATGTACATGTACCACGTGGATACCTCCAGCAGTTGGGCTCAGGCACGCAGTCTGCCCAGTGGCAGCAAAATACAAATAAGAAGGATCAGTATTCACTGGCTAACAAAAGAAGCAAGCGTACAGCTGAAGGACTCAGAAAGAGAAGTTGGTTCATGCTGTTATCATGCAAGAAAAAAATAATATTTGTTTAAAAAAAGAGCCTGGAAAGAATGTCTTTAAGTGCATTCATTAGTGTATAAACCCTGAGGCTGCACAGCTATACAGTGAAAGCTTAAAGCACACAGGAATTTGAGCAGGCTGAATGGCTTAAAGCTGTTGCTGTGGGCTGAATTTATCTTTTTTTCCCTTGAACACCTTTTTCTGAAGGAAATGGGGAACAGTTATTCATGAAGGTAACACAGCTTAAACAACTCTGTCACCTGCACAGTTACATGCAATGAGTTGCTGTTATCCCTACTGAAAGAGTGGAGGGCAGTGAATGCTCTAGAAAGAAGGAGGGAGACTGTATTTGTTGCACTAGCAGCTGTTGCTGTCCCATCCCTCGCCCCTTTTCCCTTTCCTCTCCCCATCCCAGCAGCAGTCTGGCTCACCACATTGTGTGGCAGCTGCAACCCAGAGAGGAGAGAGAGAATTGCTGTGTCATCGTATCACAATCCAGGAAGCATATTTTTTATTGCACATTTCTTTACTCTTGATTTTATGCTTAAATCTCAGCAGGTATTGAAACATCAGCTGCTATGTATTTTTTTTTAACTAAGTTTTACAATCTGCTGGTACACTGAGTCTCACTCATTCTTCAAGACAATCTGCACAGTTGGGATATGCTTATGAAGATCCTGCTTGCCTATAAGAGTATAGACATGTAGGAGAATGCGTAAGTGCATTTCACAGTATTCAAGAATTAACATGGAGAATGTGAACATCTTCCAGAAAGTCCCAAAGACTGCAAAAAAAAGACCTATAATACTTAATATGATAGAAAATGCAGCAAAGGCTGAGAATTGCAATGCTATGGTGAAATGAATTCATATGTGCAGGTGGACATGCAGTTTTTCTAAAGCAGCATTTACCTACAGCCCAAAATTGGCATCCAAGAAATGCATAGAAAATCATTCTAGTGAAATGTGTATAAAATCACAGAAGGTAAATAATAAATACCTCCTTTTTTAAAAATCATGGAAATACCTCCACTTAGTGTGGATTCTTAAAGCTTTACTGAAAGGGTCAAGTTGCCTTTTGTGTCCACTCCATTTAAGTTAATATTATTATTAGCTACAAATTTCACCTGTATATTTATTTATCTATCAGTCTTATACTACTTTAGCTTATATTTATCATTCTAAAAATGACGATTTCATTTTAGCAATTTTAATTTTCAAAAATATAAATGCATTTGGTGAACATGTGCACAGTCCTTTAGTGTACTATTTAAATATCTATGTTAGAATGCTCATTCCTAGGGCTGTTACATCTCTGAAAGTGTAAAATGGTTAAACAGGTAACTGGAAATTCCAGTATTTCTAAACTGGAACAGAGAACAGTGTGTTTTACCTACTATACTTTCCTCTCCAATAACATTGGTGAAGCAGCACCAGCAGAAATTCTTACCATACACAATGCCTTTCGCAAAGGAGTTGTAGTCTATATCCTTTTAAGGATGACATTAACATAAATAACTCACCAGTGAAAGCCTAAATTTTGTAATATTGTCCTTGTAGGTAGTTTTTATAGCTTTAATTCTTTCAGTTGAGTGAGAGTTACTTTTTCACAGACATTGCCTAGCTGTTTCAGTTATATAGTACCTTTACAGCTTGGTATTATTTGTCAAATTTATTTTGAATTACTTCTGTTCTTATTGCAGCTGAAGCATGAAATTCTGGGTGAGATACTCACTCTAGATGTGATGCTTTGTTATTTTATGTACTCTTAGAGTTATCATCTATCCCTATACATTACTTTCGAGAATTCAGTAGAAGACAAATGCCTTTCACTATTAAGATGTGGATACATTTCCCCGTCCTGTCAGCCACTTTAATATAAAATAAGAGAGGTCAGAAGCACAAACACCCTTTGTTGTGTAGTGAAGCATTTGGCGAGTCATAATCCAGCTGAGATGCCACCCTCCCAAAATTACTGACTTCCTTAAAGTTGCAAGGTTTCAAGGCTCTGTCTATTCAGAGACACCTGCAATAGAATCATAGACTCCTAGAATAGTTTGGGTTGGAAGGGACCTTAAAGATCACCTAGTTCCAATGCCCCTGTGATGGGCAGGGACACGTCCCACTAGATGTGGCTGCCCAATAAGATGTGATCATTTCAGTTGTTCTTTCAGACCCTCCCACCCTCTGATGCTGTGCTGCTGAGTGGGCAGGAAAAATCATTCCTTTTCCAGTCAGTTATCCAAAATACACTCCTGTGTATTCCTGCCAGTGTTTGCTTACATGAGTCCTTGGATGGCCCTAGTTTCCATCAGCCCACTTCTAGCTTATATTGCTCCTTAGCACATTTCAATAAAGTACTGGCTGCAGGGCTGCCTGGCTTTTAGTTATTAACTGCAGCCTCCAAGTGCCAATGTTGTAGGCACTGTGGAAGTGCGTGATGGTATCAGTTAATGCTTCCAAAAAGGCAAGCAGACGCCAGAAGCAGATGAGGCAACATGAACTTCTGCCACATACTTTTTTATTAGCAGCTACAGCTGCTAGAAGGGGAGCATTTCGCTGGCCATGAAAGTAGGTGGCACAGCACAGTCCATGTTTACCTGCCTAAACTCAACCCCTTCTGTTCCTAAACAGGGTGTCAGCTTTCTCCAAATAATTCCTGTCATGTTCTGTCCCCTAAGATGTGTCAAGCTTCTGGGAAAATATTGGTTGGCTTAGAGCCAAACAGTGCTAGTGAGCAAGACAACAGCTCTACAGCAGTGAAGATCATGGGGCTCAAAACTGCCTTCCAGTCTTGTGTGGTTTATCAGCAGAGGCAAAGCTGGAAGACATAATCTGCAAATCCTGAAGTAATTCTTAATTCTTCTCAGGGACTGTACCTTTAGTTATTACACAGCATATTGTTTCCTTTTCCAACGTACATTTGTTACTGTGCACCCAGTGAATGGATCAGTATTTCTTCTGTGTGGAACTGAGAAGGAATTATGTCTCTCCCATGCCTCTCAATTATTATGTATAATAATAAATCATGTTCATTTGCTGTCAGTGTAGATAGGTTCTGGGAATACTAAAGATTATACACTGCATATTTGCTGCAAACATCACTTGCGTGGACTCTGCTTGCTCTATAGATTTCTGAGTGGGACAGTATTAGTTACAGCTGATGTTTGACTCCTCCACTGTTACTAGTTTTGTTCTGTGTGCTTTAACTTTGATAGCAGCGGTCTGAAGACAGCATAGTTTGTGGTTTATCAGACATGACATTATGTTCATGAATCTATTTGCAGTTTTATTTTCTTTGTTCCTTTGAGGGTGTATTTTATCGTAGATACATAGCAGTCTATCAGCTTAGAAGCCACAAGAACACAGGCTTGGAGTAGGCAAGCTGGCTTTGCACTTAACTAGCTGAAATCCATGGACTGTGGGAGTTCAGGCTGCGTGAATGCACTTATGCTCCTCTTGAAACACAAACATATGCTGAGGTATGTCTGAACCTGAACCTTAGGACAGCTTCCATGTCTTTGGATATACAATAGCACAGTTAATCCACAGCCTTCTACACTGTTTTAAAAAGTAGTTTAGACTTTTCAGTGCTGAGAGAGTGTAGGTCTCCAGAACATGAAACTGCTCATAGATATACAGAACTAAGACTGATAGGGCCTCAGCAAGGCAAGAAGCAAACACCTGAGCAAAATCACCTCAAATGATCCTAGCAGATGTTTGTTCTCAGTGCTGAAGAAGGAAGCTGGTGCCCTCCATGCTCTTATCAAGGAAGAATTTTCTCCTTGACACCTATGCAAGAATAATTGATTCTGCTGATTCTAGATGTAGGAAGACTTCCATGTTGTTCAATATCCTAGCGTCTCTCCTTCCTACAGTTGTCAATATCTGCTGCTTCAGAAGAAGATGAAAAGAAGAACTTAAAAGTTCATCTGACCAGTTTTAAACTGGGACAATTTATTTCTGCTAGTTTCTATGCAAATGGTAACACAACCCTGAAGCATGAGATTTTGAGTTCCTCAGCACAGATGCTCCCTTGCCTTTTAGAAGCCAAAACTGCGTTTAGTTTTGCTCTAAATAGATAAATTGAGATTTGCTCTGGAGAGATTTTCTCTGTCTGTTTCTAAGATTTCTAAAGGCCACCTTTGAATAATCTTCTTTGTCTTGAATACTGTCTCACACTGTATGGTCTTAGTTCAGCAATGGCTCTGTCACACGAACATTTTTCAGGCTAACCACAGAAGGATTCTGCTATTCTATTAGCTAGTATCATTTGCTGCACTCTGTCCCAAGACCTGTGGAGATAAGATCTTGCCGAAAATTTTTGCAGCCGGGAAGCGACTGTGTCCTGATGAGGATTTGCTCACGTACGTACTTCTAGTGATACTGTTTGGATTATTTGAGGAAGCCTGCAGCAGCTTGCGTTAGAGAGCTTCACAGCCTGAATACAAATATGAGGTGTGCAATAATCCTCTTTCCTCTTGTATGTGGGTGGTAAGAGGGAGTTTCAGCTCCTGCTGAAACTGTCTGTTGGGGTTTTGCTGATGGTCTCTGAATTCTGACTTTTGCATAAACACACATGTGCACTCTCTCTCTTTCTGAGAGTTGCTTACACACTGCTTGGTGTGTGGAAAAAATCATTAAAATTTGGCCTGCGGAAAAAGCAGCACATACTGACAACAAGAAATGTTCCAGGTTGCCTGCCTACTCCAGTCAGCTCGCACAGGCCCATGGGCACGAATGGGGGGATGACATTGTGTGCTCTCTGTGTAACACCTGGAGAGGCTGTTGCTGTAATGATGATGTCCTCTGAGCCTAACTGGGCAGTGAAATGATGGCATTTCAACTCTAGTTCGTTTATGCAAACATGCTGTTTAGGTCCACTCATTTATCATGTTTAATTAATAGCATATCAAATCCACTCATATTGGTTAAGAACCTTAGGGCTTGTCTTGGATTCTGCACCTTGCCCCCTTCTTTTTAGTAAAATAAGTATAGGATTACACTTTGAATATCTTAAAAGAGTAGAAATAGTCATGATGGAAAAAAAAAACATGCAGGAAAAAGCAAAAAGGACAAGCTGAACAAGAAGAAACAGATGGAAATTATCTATGTAAAACTGGTGACAAAAGTATAAATGCCAATAAGTAAGAGAAGTGGAATGCTGAAAAATTAAAAGGTGGAAAATAAGGCACCTTTGTTAATGCTTTAGATTATTTGCTCTAAGTTTTTGCTTCATGTGTTTCTCAGTCATCAGTGATGATACCTTTTTTTTTTTATTCTGCTACCCAGCACTTTAGACAGTGCATGTTTTCCTTGGTTTTTTTTGGCTAAATTTCTCACCTCAGTACAGTTATTGATACTGCACTGATGACCTCTGAATGCAGAGATGATTCCTTTTCTGCTGTTATTGGTATTGACCATATCACTTCAGAGTCTCTTGTACAACCTTCCTGGACCTACCTGTGTCAATAGCCCTGGGCTTTTTTCCAGTAACTTTTGAGATCCTACTCAGAGCAGAGTGAAAATAAATACTCCACTTCGCGACAACTTTGTCCTCAGCAGAGTCAGTGTTAAACCTTGCTCTGCATTTGAAATGCCTGATGCAGAACTTGGACACACATCTGATACTGATGGGTCCTGAGTGGCAAAGCTCTGCTGCTTTCCCTCCCGTGATGAGGGGAGACCACGGTTAGGCAGCAGAAGGTGTGCTGGAAAGCCATGTTCAGCCCTGCTGGAGCAGCCCCAGCAGTGACTCCAACCCTCCTTACACTGCTACTGAGCGAAGAAGTCATGGCAGCTGCACCAAGGCAGTCCTTTCTAGAAAAAGTTTGCACCTACTTTCACTGGAGTTCTACATACCTTCCTTGTTATAGTCTTCTGCTGATATCCATGTCTGTATTTTCCAAACTCCACTAACTCTTCTCAGATTGGATCAGCTGGATAGGCTGGTAGGTCTATGTTAGTTAAAAGCTAATCTACAAACATACAAAGGGGCCGGGAAACAATAACTGAGGAACCCCAATAACCAGTCAGAGCAAGCAGGGCACCCTGGCTCAGCTTCTGACTGGACTGTCACAGGACACGCCATTAACCCCAGTGTCCAGGTGTGACAAACATCAGCCCAGTGGTATATTGTTCCACAGGAAGAACTGGTCTGTCCTGGCAGTTGTTTTGTCTGATGGCTGTACCCATTATCAGGGTGGACCCTGCAAACCCATCCTGTTCAGTGCTGCAGTCCATGTGGCGATGTCTGGGAGATGAGATCTTCAGGTTAAGTGTAATGTTGAAACAGACCAGTTCTTTCTGTGTTGTACTCCAATGGGTCACTGGGAGTGACTCCCCAGCTCTTCCTGCAGATGAAGCAGGTCACTACTGATGGGCTACAGGTCTCAGAAATGAAAGGACACATGTATTCTATATGCGTGTGTATGTATCTGTGCATGGAGACAGAGACTATAGGTTCCAGGGTTCCAGGTGTCTGTGGCAGAGCAACTGGAGAGACTGGAGGGTGTATGTACAGGGCAAGGGGACATGGGTCAGAGGAGCCTGAAAGCAGGGGCAGCTGGAGAGACTGTATTGTGTTATGTATTTTATGGATGTGTATCTCAGCATGTGTGATGACAGCTCAGGCCAGACTACCCGGTGCATGGGAGATAAGGTCATAAGCCTAGACTGTATACTGGAGAAGCTAAAGGATATGTGACTTGGCTACTGGAGGAAATGGGGAGTGCAAGCTGGACCAGAGAGAGACTTGTTTGTGTTGGTGGGTGATCCAGGAATGAACTACTGAACAGACTGAGTGTCTAAGGCCAGGTACTGGAGGGATACATGATGTATATATGTATATATTTTGTGCTAAATTACGTTCACCCTGATCAGTGAGAGAGGGGAGTAAGATCAAAACATTGATGCAACTTGTGTTTGCCCGAGTGCTGCATTTTCAGTCTGTGTTGGTCTGTGTGGCTGGCTATGGAAATATGTATATATGCATTGTATGTGTATGTGTGCCCATATGCCTCACAAGTGGATGGATGTGAGGAGCTGTAGCAACTTTGCCTCTGTCAGGCTGACAAATTCAACAGCTGCCAAAATCCACCAAAGCCATCTATTTACAACAGCATTCCGTATGTATTTAAACAGCATTATGGCTTTTGTGTAGGAAGTGGTTTTCTTGCTGATCTTAATGAAGAGATAATAATATCTTTACAAATTAATCTCTTTTGTTCACTCTTAAGAAAACTAGGTCACAGAATTATTTTCTGCCTAAATAAATGAGTATTAGCATATATACTATGTTAATAAAACCACATACTTCTTGAAAATTGCATATAATTGTTTCTTTTATTAGTGTGGTACTGGTCTTTTTACATCTGCAGAAATCTTTGGAGAAGGGAGTCTTTAGCACTACTTGAAGTGACATAGACTGCCATGACATGGGGGCAGTTCCTTCCCTGGGCATCGCTTCCCTCCTCCATATTCGCACGCAGGATACCCTAAGCCCTGAATCCATAAGCCATGCTCATTGTGAGAAACATTAAACTTTCATATCTCTTTTTAAGAGCTGTAGGCATATGTATTACTGTGTGATGAGGCAATTTATTTTTTACTATACATTTGCTGGTGGGTGTCAGAGTTCCCAGCAACCACAGTGGTACCAGAGTTAAGAAGAATGAGAACAAGTGTGAAAATGCTGTTCCATAATTACTGGACTGACACTATACTGACAACGACGGACTGGGTCAAGCAGTTCTTGTGGGGGTACAAGAGCAAGGACTGTGTATGTGAGGCAAAGGCTTTCCTTATGCAAACTGCCAGAGCAGATAATGCTGACCCTAAAGAGATGTTGATCATCCATTCAAATGGTCCTATACATTTTTTTTTCCTTAATGGATACTGAAAGAAATGTAAGGATAAAGAGCAGAGGTGAGCCCAGGTTGTTAGAATCAAGCCACAAAGGTATTTATAGTTTTCTTGAGGAACAGATTGAACTAATAAAGTTTCTGAAAAGGGGTCTACAGTAATGAATGTTTTTTCCCTCCCTAAAATGTCTGACATCATAGTTTCTTCCATTCTCATTAGAATTTGGTATTACCTGTTAATTTGTGAAAACAGCACCAGGGAAGTAGTGATGTCCAGATTCACATTAACGCTAGGCACAGTTTGGATGATTTGATGTGAGGCATCATGGGTTATCATAGGGAACTGAGGAGCTAAGAGCTAAAAAAAGAGTTGTAAAATCCATGTTTTTTTGCTTTTCCTCTCAAATGCTTCAGGGCAATGATCCTCTGTATCTGTGATCTCTTTCACAGTTGAAGTGCTTGCAGTTAAATTGGCTTCTTTTGCAGTATGGAAAAATAAATCCTCCTTTCTTAAAACTGTGACTGCCCTTCTTGTTGGTAGCTCTGAAAATGTCAACCTTTATAGTTCATGCTGGCTATAAACTAGCAAAAGTCAGAATTCTACCATTTTACTTTAGCTTTCTGAATTTGATTGTTTCCTTGTAAATTGCTGAAAGTTTTCTCCCATGATATATTCTTCCTACTTCCCTCAAGCTCTGTTTTTTAGTCTATTTCTTATAATTTATTATTTCTTTTGAAACTGTTTCTTATTTCTTTTTCTTATCTGGCAGGACCTATTTCTAAATTCTAATTTAGGGACATATTTATTTATCCATTTATTTATTTATCCTTCAGTATGTTGATTTTGCTTAACAGCCTCTTGTGACAAAGAGTTCAGCAGCTTAACTACATTGTAGGAAGAGCCATCTTTTGCTTGCTTCAAACTTGTCATGTTTTTCTTTCATCTGAGATCCCCAAATTCTTACACTGGAAAAGACTGAACAGTTGATCTTGGTTCATTCTCTCCAACCTATTTATGATTTTATAAACCTATGTCACACCTCCTGTATCATCTCTTTCCCAGGGTGAAGAACTAGAAATTATTTCTCTTTCCTTATTTAGAAGTTACTCAATACCTTTGATCTTTCTTGTTGCCTTTCTCTGATCTGAAAGGAATTTGCCCTTACACAATATGAAAGCACAGTCTGTAAGATGGAAAATCCATTAATACTTTATAGAGTGCTTGTTTAGTAAGGAAGTAGGTAATTTTGAATTCTGATGACCCTGAATAAAGAGAGAGAAAAAAAATGATGAGCCTGATCCTCAAGGTAATTGCAAATTAGCTGAAATGTTGCTAGTGAGAGAAATCGAAAAACTGTGACCCGGCCCATGCAGTTTTGAGGTGAAGACAGAATATTTTGCTTAACCAAATGCACATGATTCTGTCTTTTGTGAAGGAGGTTCAAAAGAATTGTTATGCATTTATTAGAAAGAAGTAAGATAAACAAATATCTTCACTTTTCATGTCAGAAGTTAAAATGTGGAAGTCTGCTTGTATTAAAAATAATTTTAAAGGTGAAAAGTGTGACTGTGATTATACTGCATTATGCTAAAACCTGAGCAGTTAGTATTTCCACAGGGCTATTGCTTATTGGCTGTTTATTATTATTATTGTTGTTGTTGTTATTGTTGTATCCACCAAAAAAGTATACAAATGGGCTTAAATCCAAAAAAAGAAAAAATACAGTGTATCTGAATGATAATGCAATTACTATCTCATTAACTGGATGCCAAAAGAAGGCAATGATAATAGAGTGGCTGCTGGTAAGAGAATTTTCAAAATGCATAACGGATATTGTACCTCACCCTGACAAATTTAGTTCCTAGAAAAATAAGCAGTGTCTAAAAGAGGTGTTGCATTTCAGATATTAGGGTCTCACCTTAATAAGCATCCAAGACATGGATCAAAGTAGAACTGTAGCATGTATGGCTTGAACCTCATACGTATTTCCTTGAACTCAGCCTTGCAGATCTGTTCATACTATGGATGCCAGATAGTTCACAGTGTTTTTCAGGTAAAACTAATGGTATGTTCTGTGGAATTCAACATTTTATCAGTGATGAAATGTTTCCCATTATATGAGGTCTTGACAGTATTAGTGTATGTATATGTGTACATATGGAATATGCAAAATCATATACATAAAAATATATACAATATAGGTAAATGTGTATTTTTTCCCTATTCCTACACATGTAACTTTAGTAGCAAATCAAAGGCTTTGGACTATACTGTTTCATTTCAGCTGTGGTTAGCAAAGTTTTTGCTTAGACTTTTGTGTAAGTACCTTCCATTTTAGTTCAGTGAGTCCGGCTGTAATTAACCACATCTGAATATCACAGGGCCTTTCTAGAAATCTGAACTCAAGTACAGAAGTCTTGTTTCCATGCATTGTGTTTGTTCACCTACTTCATGCACTTTGCCGTGAGGTAAGTGACAAACCATCAGATTTATTTACTTATAGCATAAAATATAGATCACATGAGGAATGCAATGTTGCCTCTGAGAATCAGACTATCTGCAGGGGCGGGATAGGCTTGGATGAGCAAGTAGTGTATATATTGATGTTCAACACTACCAGCAGGTAGTGGGGCTGAATGGGCCTTTTCTGAAGACTGGCACAAAAAAAAAGGCTATTTGGGTTCTGATTAAGGCTTACATCAACATGATTGATAACGAGGGGAAAAAAGAAGAAGAAATAATCTGAGGCAGCAGCCTGTGGCTGTTGCTCAGATCAATATTATGTTCCTCACCTGACAATTCCCATAAAGGTTTCTGGCTCCCTTCCCCATGCAGTAAGTGTTGGTGGTGATTGCTTTTGACAACCTTTGAAGCAGCACAAGAGAAAAAAGGAAAAGCAAAACCCGTTTCTGCTTTTTCTGTCATGGAGCTTCCGAAGAGCCTTTCTGTATACACTTTGACACCGCTATACCTGTGCCTTAAAATTCAGATAGATTTGTTTCTCTTAACATAGAGGAAACTTGGTTCTATTTTGTGAATGGATTTTCCTGTCACATTTAAGGCTTGGAGATGTTGCTGCAATCTAGGTCACGCTGACCTTCACTAAAGACCTAACCACCATGTGTCAGGTAATGTCATCCATTATTTTCACAGTCCCCTGCTGCAGCAGTTCCCTAAAAAAAATAACAGAGCACAGCATAGGCAAGCTAAAAGACATGCAATTAATTTGTTTCCAAAACATCTTTATTCAAATGTGATTTAAATTTCCTCAGTTATGGAAATATTTCCCATGATATGATAGAAGTTTCTGTAACTACCATAAACACTAGATTGGAGACAAGTCTGGAGTATGCTATTTGTTTGGTTGTGTTTTTAACAGCAATAACAGGCACGTCTCATCTAAAATGCAGCACATGAAACTTAGTCATTGGCCACCTACTCTCCTTTTTGTGTGTTTTTTTTTTTTTTTCCTTACAGTTCCTATATTGCATGCTATTTTGTGCAGCATGAAATTTCTTCCTTGCCTGAGGTCACCCTGTGGCATGGGATCTGGGCAGGCTGCCTGGCAATCACAGGCAGAGGGGAAGTCACTGTACTATTACAGCAAAGGAAAGTGCCCTTCTTAGGCACCACCTTCTTCAGCTACGATACACTGCAAGCCAGCAGGCACCTCTACGCCCCATCATGTGATGCAGAGCAACATGTTTGACAGCTCTGTAGTTTGTCAATTTTATTTTACTTTTCCTGTTGTGGATATAATGTCATTATTACAGGCCTTATAAGGAATGGCTGAGAGAGCTGGGGTTGTTTAGCCTGGAGAAGAGGAGGCTGAGGGGGGACCTCATTGCTGTCTATAACTACCTGAAAGGAGGTTGTAGAGAGGAGGGTGCTGGCCTCTTCTCCCAAGTGACAGGGGACAGGACAAGAGGGAATGGCCTCAAGCTCCACCAGGGGAGATTTAGGCTGGACATTAGGAAGAAATTTTTCACAGAAAGGGCCATTGGGCACTGGAACAGGCTGCCCAGGGAGGTGGTTGAGTCACCTTCCCTGGAGGTGTTTAAGGCACGGGTGGACAAGGTGCTAAGGGGCATGGTTTAGTGTTTGATAGGAATGGTTGGACCTGATGATCCGGTGGGTCTCTTCCAACCTGGTTATTCTATGATTCTATGATCTTTTACTGTGAGACCAATGAACATCAATTCCTGTGCACTCTATGCTCTACCTACCGAGGAATATGTTGACAATTCTATGATTCTGTGATTTCTCTTTGAACAGAAAGACGTTTCTTTTGGAGAAAGAGTTTGTTCGATGAGGGATAGGATACAATATTTTACATATTTTGAATATCAAGCTATTAAAACAAGCAGATGATACAAAATATGGACAACATAAAATTTATTATAGGTGCACCAAAGTATTATTTTTGGAAGGTGTTTAGAATCCAGGATTCATCTTACAGCTATCCCTATAATTGTAAGGCATTTTCTTGAACATGTATGTGATAGCCTTGGTGGTTTTACAACCATCTCAGTCAGCTCCATGTTTCAGTTTGAGCACTGTCTTTAAGGCAGTTGATTTGCTTTCAATATTTCCCTCAAGTATTAGTAATATAGAAGCTGATATAATGGATTAAATAATTTCTGTATTTTAAAATTTCTTACATTTTCTTCTATCATGAGATAATTTCTCAATAATTCTAACAAAAATTTTCACTGTCTTTGTTCTGTAGATTTAGT
Source organism: Phaenicophaeus curvirostris (assembly GCF_032191515.1). Classification (NCBI taxonomy): domain Eukaryota; kingdom Metazoa; phylum Chordata; class Aves; order Cuculiformes; family Cuculidae; genus Phaenicophaeus; species Phaenicophaeus curvirostris. Next base: position 18,099,308 of record NC_091394.1, read on the forward strand.
TGCACTAATCTTCATATCCCCTTTGTGCTTTAGTCCTTAATTAGCTACCTTGTATTGGTGTCTAGTTGTGGTAGGAGATTAATCTTTTCTTTCATCCGTAACAGAAATTTTCAATGCACTTCCGGCTAATCTGCTATAGTTTGTTTATTTTTAGAGGTGCTTTTAACCACATGAAAAGATAAAGTGTTGGATTGTGAGGCGGATTTATTTATTTTAATATTTGTTTGAATTGGCTACTGGTTGTTGTTTGAATTTATCCATTAATTATTTTCAAACTGTCTATAAGCATGTTGTTTGTGATGAGCTCTTTATTGAATATTAATGTTGAAAGACCGGTAGAGGGTCATTGAAGTATCAGATTAATATTGCCTACAATATAAAATAGCAGGCATACAAAGAATTTATGAAAGAATAGACTGCTGAATGAAAGTTCATTAAACCCAGCTAGATCTTTTTTGAGATGCTTTTAAAATCAATTATAATTTGCTTTAATGCATACTCGTGAAAAATATTATTGAACTATTCTAACTCAGTTTTTATTTCTTACTAGTTTAATTCCTGCTGAGCTCTTTGTTTGAGTCTTCTTGGATTATTATAGCATTTGCTTTAAAAGAACACATCTTATTGTAAGCTCCATTCATTTAATCATTAATTGAACACATTTAGCAATTGTTCATTACCACGAAATGTTGAAAAAAGTGCTAGTGAAACACAGTGCTTTAATAGCATGAAGGAAGTTACTTTGTCTTTTTCAGCTAAGTTTCACTATTGATTTTTAAAATTTGAATAGACCAGTATTTGGCCCACTCTTTTCTGATATTTAATAGAAATGTGCCCATCATGAACACAAGACAGTGTCATTTCCCTGTCTGTAATCTATGGCTAAAACTGCTCTTGGAAACCAGCTACTGTAGTAGCTCCCTTTAAAACATACCTGACATCCCTTATTTTTGCCGTTTGAATGCCTGGATTGTCTGTAAAGCAAGGAAATATAAAGGTACCTCATTTAGTAGCAGAACAGCTTCAATACTGTATGGAAACAACGAGAATTTTATTTGAGGGGTAAATTCCAAAGTCTTATAGTTGTTTTTGTAGGGCAGGAAGTTAACACAAAGTTGAAGTGACCTGCATGGGAACAGTGACTGCTTAGTGTCTACATATATTTCAAACGCAGTTTTGGTACTTCAGTCCTACCTCCATTTAGAAGACAACAATTAGTATCTTTTACCTTCAAAAAGATTCTGGAGATAATAACTTTAAAGATTATGATCTTTCAGATATTACAATGAAAACAAGACAAAAGTCATTTTGTAGCATTTTGTATTGCTCTATAAAAGATCCCTTTAAGCTTTAAATGCAGGAAATTCCAAGAAAAATCATTTAACTTTGTAGTATTTGAGTTTGGTACACTCCTAACATGCTGACACAGAAACACTGACAGGTATTTTATCAGATTGCTGCTTTTGGCAGGTAAGAGGAGTAAAAACATAGAGGCCAGTTATGAATTTATCTCATTGCTAAGCATGGTTTTGCTATCCAGCAATGAGAGAGCAGTGTGTGGCACAAACCTGAAAGAGTGCCATTTACCCAGCTGTACTTCTGTAGAAAGTGGCTGATACGTTGGATCTGTAAGTTTTCATTAGCCTGGCATGGTGCATTATTGCATCCTCACTGTTACTGTGCTTACAGTTGAGTGTGAGGCTATTCTGGGGTCTAAGGTGCTGCAGGGCACCAGCTGAGTGTGACACCCTGCATGCTCATTGTGGAACAGATCGCTCCAGCTGAACAGCAGCCTGCTCACTAGCCACACTGTCTGAGGGAAGATAAAGAACAGGGAAAACAGCCTTACTAAGCCTGAGCAAAGCTCTGTCTAACTATCCTGCCACCAGCACAGCAGAGGAATAGCTAGGGAAAAATAAATATAAAACAATAATGCAAGAATATTATAATTGTTTCCAAGCCTACTCCTCCAGCTCCCTCCAATTCCCCAGTGAGAGGTCATAGAATCATAGAATCACCAGGTTGGAAGAGACCCACCGGATCATCGAGTCCAACCATTCCCACCAATCTCTAAAACATGCCCCTGAGTACCTCATCCCTCCGCGCCTTAAACACCTCCAGGGAAGGCGAGTCAATCACCTCCCTGGGCAGACCGTTCCATTGCCCAATGACCCTTTCAGTGAAGAATTTTTTCCTTATGTCGAGCCTGAACCTCCCCTGGCGGAGCTTGAGGCCATTCCCTCTCGTCCTGTCCCCTGTCACTTGGGAGAAGAGCCCAGCTCCCTCCTCTCCACAACCTCCTTTCAGGTAGTTGTAGAAAGCAATGAGGTCTCCCCTCAGCCTCCTCTTCTCCAGGCTAAACAACCCCAGTTCCCTCAGTTGCTCCTTGTAAGACTTGTTCTCCAGCCCCTTCACCAGCTTTGTCACTCTTATCTGGACTCGCTCCAGAGCCTCAACATCCTTCTTGTGGTGAGGGGCCCAGAAATGAACACAGGATTTGAGGAGCGGTCTCACCAGTGCCGAGTACAGAGGGAGAATAACCTCCCTGGACCTGCTGGTCACGCCGTTTCTGATCTAAGCCAAGATGCCATTGGCCTTCTTGGCCACCTGGGCACACTGCTGGCTCATGTTCAGTCACTGTCAACCAACACCCCCAGGTCTCTCCTCCAGGCAGCTTTCCAGCCAGGCTTCTCCCAGTCTGGGGTTGTTGTGCCCCAAGTGCAGGACCCGGCATCTGGCCTTGTTAAACCTCATGCCATTGGACTCTGCCCAGCGGTCCAGCCTGTTCAGATCCCTTTGCAGAGCCTCCCTACCCTCCAGCAGATCAACACTTCCACCCAGCTTAGTGTCATTGGCAAACTTGCTAAGGGTGCACTCGATGCCTTCATCCAGGTCATTGATAAAGACATTGAACAGGGCTGGACCCAGCACCGAGCCCTGGGGAACCCCACTTGTCACTGGCCTCCAGCTGGAGTAAACTCCATTTACCACCACTCTCTGGGCCCAGCCATCCAACTAGTTTTCCACCCAGGAGAGTGTGCGCCTGTCCAGTCCAGAGGCTGACAGTTTCCGAAGCAGAATACTATGAAAAACTGTATCAAAGGCTTCACTAAAGTCCAAGAAGACTACATCCACAGCCTTTCCCTCATCCAAGAGTCTAGTCACTTGGTCATAGAAGGAGATCAGGTTAGTTTGGCAAGACCTGCCTTTTGTGAACCCATGTTGACTGGACCTCATCAGCCGGCTCTCTTGCACGTGCTTCATGATAGCACTCAAGATCACCTGCTCCATGACTTTCCCTGGTACTGAGGTCAGACTGACCGGCCTGTAGTTCCCCGGATCCTCCTTGTGCCCCTTCTTATAGATGGGCACGACATCAGCCAGCCTCCAGTCCAGTGGTACCTCCCCAGTAATCCAGGACCGCTGGAAGATGATGGAAAAGGGTTTGGCAAGCACATCTGCCAGTTCCCTCAAAACTCTTGGGTGGACTCCATCCGGTCCCGTAGACTTGTAGACGTCTAGCCGGGCAAGCAAGTCTCTAACCACCTCCTCTTGGATCGTGGGAACCTTGTTCTGCTCCTCCAACCCCTGGGGTTGTGCGCAGGGGGAACAACTTTCCTTACTATTAAAGACTGAAGCAAAGTAGGCATTGAGTACTTCAGCCTTGTCTTCATCCCCTGTTACTGGTGTTCCCTCTGCAGCTAGTAGGGACTGGAGATTCTCCCTAGTCCTCTTTTTACTGTTGATATATTTGTAGAAAGATTTTTTTATTGTCTTTCACAGACTTGGCCAATCTGATTTCTAGTTGGGCCTTAGCCCTCCTGATTTTTTCCCTGCACGTTCTCGCTTGCTCCCTATAGTCCACCCAGGATGCCTGCCCCTTCCTCCAAAGCTCCTCTTCTTATTGATGTCTCTCAGGACCTCCCTACTCAACCATGCTGGTTTCTTACCCCACCGGTTACTTTTCCGGAACATGGGGACGGCTTTCTCCTGAGCTGCTAGGAGTTCCTTTTTGAAGAGTGCCCAGCCCTCATGGACTCCCTTGCCCTTAAGGAGTGCCTCCCATGGGACTTTTCCAACCAGCCTTCTGAACAGTCCAAAGTCTGCTCTCTGAAAGTTGAGTGCGACTGTACTGCTAACCTCCTTCTTCATCTCACCCTGCACTGAGAACTCTATCATCTCATGATCGCTTTGCCCCAGGCATCCTCCGACCCTCACATCCCCCACAAGGCCTTCTCTGTTCACGAATAGGAGGGCGCCGTCCCTTGTCGGTTCGCTCACCAGCTGTGCAAGGAAGTTGTCTTCCACGCACTCCAGGAACCTCTGGGACTGATTCCTTTCTGCTGTATTATACTCACAGCCGATATCCGGGAAATTGAAGTCTCCCACAAGGACTAGAGGTAACGATCTTGAGACTACTCTCAGTTGTTCATAGAAGAGCTCATCAGCTGCTTCTTCTTGACTGGGTGGTCTATAGCAGACTCCCATCACAATATCTGCCTGCCCGTGGGCTCCTCTGATTTTTACCCACAGGCACTCAGTCACTTCCTGACCGTAATCCAGCTCAAGGGTATCAAAGTCCTCTCTCACATAGAGGGCTTCTTCTGCCCTTCCTGAAGAGTTTATACCCCACCATGGGTACACTCCAGTTATATGAGTCATCCCACCATGACTCCACAATGGCAACAACATCATAGTCTCCTTGCTCTACCATAGCTTCCAACTCCACCTTCTTATTTCCCATGCTGCATGCATTGGTATAAATGCACTTCAGCTGGGCTGGTGAACCTACAGCCCTCATAATAGGGTTTCTTCCCAACTGAGTGGTCCTTGGGTTAACTAAGGCCACCGTGCCAGTTTCCTGCTTACCATTCCCAGGTGCACTCGCCCCCTCATGCTTAGTGGTGATATATTGGCAGTCCTCACCAGCACACCACCCCTTTGACACTGAAGTCCCACCTCCAGGCTCACTCCCATCTGGCCTGGCCTCCATCACCTCCCCCCTCACATCTAGTTTAAAGCTCAATTTATGAGCTTAACTAGATTTTTAGAAAGGGCTTTAGTCCCCCTAGGAGACAGGCATGTCCCGTCCCTAGTAAGAAAGCCTGGGGGTGCGTGGGCCTCCCCATGATCAAAGAACCCGAAGCTCCTCTTTTCACGCCAGTCCCTGAGCCAGTCATTAATCAATTTCTTCCTCACTTCTTGCTCCTTATTCCTTAGTATTGGAATGGAGCTAACTACTACCTGTGCCCCAGAGCCCTCGATCATTCTCCCTAGAGCCCTGAAGTCCCTCTTAACAGCTTTAGGCTTCCTATGCTCCGTGTCCTCATTGCCAACTTGAAATGCTAAGAGCGGATAGTAATCTGTGTCCTTGACCAGGGACGGAAGTTTTCTAGTAATGTCCCTTACTGATGCTCCTGGCAAGCAGCAGACCTCCCTTTGGAGCGGGTCCGGTCTGCAGATGGGACCCTCCGTTCCTTTAAGAAGGGAATCCCCCAAGACAATCACCCTCCTCTTCTTTTTTTACAGAGGGTGTTTTTATGACTGTCTCAGGATGGCAAAGCTTTAGAAATGTTTCCAGGCTGTGGGTGCAGTCCTGTTCATCCATAGGGATGGGGTGCACCTGCAGCACCTCATATTTGTTCCCCAGGGGCATCTGGGGGTTAGTTGTCTGGGTGGGGGGAGCAGGTTTCCTTCTCTGGACAGGAACCTGCTGCCATTCCCAATCTCTCTCTCTCCCAGCCTTGCAGCTTACCGGTGGGTGGTGCACAGCCTCACTAGCTCTGGCAGCCTGTGAGAGGGCCCTGCTCCACTGATCTATCTCCCTCTCACATTCCCTGATGGTCCTCAGCCTTTCCACTTCTTTCCTCAGCTCTTCCACCATATGAAGGAGTTCCCCCACCCGCGCACAGCTGCCACAGGTGGAGCCAGTGCCAAAGGCGTGAGCCGCTGTGGGAGGGGGCACTGTCTGCAGCCCAGGGTCTGGGTAGCTGCATGTGCCCGCTGGGGCTCCGCCTGGGTGGCAGCTTCCATCATGCTTGGTGCAGCCTTAACCTTTCGACGGGTAGCCACCATTGTCCTCAGTCCCTTCAGGCCGCCCTTCAGGCCGCGCTCCAGCCCCTCTCTGCGCCCTCCCTGCTCGAACTGCCCTGTTTCACACACCCCGCTCCTCTTCCCCTGTGCTCCCTAAGGGCCATTTAAATCCCCCGCGGTAGCTTCCGGGGCCGCCCTCTCCCGTCAGGCCCCGCGCGGGGCCGGCCGCTGCCCAGGAGCCCGGAGCCGAACCCCCGCTCGAGTTTTTTAGGCTTTTCCCCGCTCAGGGAAGCGCCCCCCCTGCCTTTAATGGCCTCCCCCACCACAGAGTTCGCCGTCCTGTCGCTGGATGCAGCTGTATCTTTATATTTAATAAAAATTGGTCAGTTATACTTTGACAGATTTTTCAGTTGACTTAAGGTTAATATAAAATTCAGCTTCCTCGGCATCTCATGCCCAGGATTTGCACAGTTCATCTGTCCTATATGCCTTTTTCCTTGATGTCCTCTACATCTTGGCCTCAGGCTCCGCCAGGGGAGATTTAGGCTGGACATTAGGAAAAAAATCTCCAAGCAGATATCTGCTTGGAGACAAGTTTTGTGCAGAGTGATAAACTGTTCTGTCCTGGGCCCCTCACCACAAGAAGGATGTTGAGGCTCTGGAGAGAGTCCAGAAAAGAGCAACAAAGCTGGTGAAGAGGCTGGAGAACAAGTCTTACGAGGAGCAACTGAGAGAGCTGGGGTTGTTTAGCCTGGAGAAGAGGAGGCTGAGGGGAGACCTCATTGCTCTCTACAACTACCTGAAAGGACGTTGTAGAGAGGAGGGTGCTGGCCTCTTCTCCCAAGTGACAGGGGACAGGACAAGGGGGAATGGCCTCAAGCTCTGTCAGGGTAGGCTCAGGCTGGACATCAGGGAAAAAATTTTCACAGAAAGGGCCATTGGACACTGGAACAGGCTGCCCAGGAGGTGGTTGAATCACCTTCCCTGGAGGTGTTTAAGGTGTGGAGGGATGAGGTGCTGAGGAACATGGTTTAGGGGTTGATAGGAATGGTTGGACTCGGTGATCCAGTGGGTCCTTTCCAACTTGGTTATTCTATGATTCTATGAAAAGGAAGCTAAACCTGGCATTGTAGCTGGTGCTGAGAACTGCTTCCCTGAAATAGCACATCGCTTTTCAACAGCATGATGTTCTTGCACCCTTCTCTGATTGAGAAGGGGATGTGTGTGAGAGGTACTGCTCCAGATCTTTTTTAGTGTAATATTACCTTATATCTTCATGATGTATTGTCACATCTTTCTACTGGCATGCAGTACTTTTAAAAGTTAGGTGGCAAGGTGAAACGTGCTTTACTGTAAAAGATAACTTGCTTCAGCAACTGAAACCAGTAGGGTTTTTTCTTGAAGTATATTTATTTGTCTGCAGAATTATTTTTCTGATAGATAATAAAAAATGTGGGCATTCCATGTAGTAAAACCCCCAAATATCAAATGCACTTTCTGCATTGTTCATCATGCTGTATTAGAAGCAACTATGATGTGATTTTTCTTATTAGCTTAGAACATGCTAGGTTAAAAACAGACATCTCTTATTAACAGAGGGGGGAAATGAAAAACAAGAGAGAAGGGAAATGCTTAATTTTTTGTTGCTACATGTACATCCAATTTTCTAAAGATTATATTTTCATGTGACTATTTCTACTTTATCCATAGAATTCCAATGCTGTTTCAGTCAAATATGGGATTGAAGTGAGAAATTAATAAATATAGTAATGGTATGGCTGCAGTCATCTGGAAATTGGAATAGTCTTTACTTCACATTACTGGTAACTTCTCTTTGTATGTAGGAAAGCCTGTCAGTTTTTGCAAAGCAATGTGATGTATTTCAGTGACATAGTCAAAGCTTGTCTTTTCTGAAATACGTAGAAATGTAGTATACAAACTGTAAATCAATTTGTAATGAATGTATTAAGTGCAAAATCTGCTAATAAGGCAGAGCTGTAGGTAATTATAAACAAGGTTATTATGGAAATGACATTATTGCCAGTTTATTGGACTTCGTCTTCTGGTTCACAACTTTAAACCCATTTGATTATTAAAATGTATTGTTTGGAAGGGAAGACTTTGTCATGTTCACTGCCAGAATTTAGTATTCCCTCTATGCATTCACGACATAAAAGCTGCTTCTGGTATGGTGCACAGAATTTGTAGGTTCATTTCTGAAGCAAAATGTCTACAGAGTATTTTGAACCAAGGAAGAATAAAATAAGAGCGATGAAGATATTTCAAAATCTGTCACAAAATTATAATATTGGTTTTTATTTTTTTACTTTAAATCTTGCATAATCTTGCAAAACATTTTAAAATTGTAATTCAGTTAGAATAACATTTGCCTCAGATGCACAGTAGTCTAAGTATAAGAAAGCTTATGGAGCTGTCTCAATTCAGTTTGTGTCTTGTGCCTGTTGTAGCTGCAATTTTTACTGCTATAAAAAGTCATTCTGCTAATTAGCAGTGATCTGGCAAGCTTTATCAGCAATTTTAGAATCTCTTAGCTTCACTGAAGTTAATCAGCTAAAGTGAAAACATTTCATCGGTACAAATGTTTTTTAAAGTGTTGCAAAATGCCTTTGTATGCAGTTACACAAATCAGATAGGTTTTTTGAAGTACATACATCTAAAAATTTATAATTTATATTAGATACCAGCTAGATCCATGGCAGTGAACCAAGTCGATCTCCTCTTTCTTGAATACTCAATCCGTCTTTCAGCAGCTGAGTAGCAAAAGGACTTTTAGAGAATCTCTAAGTCCATTTGACATCCAGGGAGGACAAAGCCATTGCAGAGAAACAGCTTCTGTATCCCTGTTCAGTGAGAGGAAATTGAGGAAATTCCCACGTTAAAATACTCCTCAGAGGACTGGGGACAGAGGGCATATGTAGATTGGTCAGAAATAGACCTTGGTTTCTGAAGACCATAAGAGAGCAAATGTGAAAATAAATTTTTATAAACAGTTCTGTTATAGAAAGAGTCAGGGAAATTGCAGGTCTGTAAACTCAGTGTCTGCATGAATCAGAACCTGAAACTGTATGAATAGAGAAAGGGATAACTTATCCTATTTTGAGATGAATAAAGAGGGATCGTACCCTGACTGATGAGTGAAAATTGTGACCTCATAGCAACAGATGAGGAGGAAGCTGAGGTAGTCAACAACTTTTTTGCTTCAATATTCACTGACAACCACTCTCCTCACCCGCTGGGTCAATGAACAACAAGATGGAGGCCACGGGGGTAAAGTCTCTCCCACTGTAGGGGAAGATCAGGTTCGTGACCACCTAAGGAACCTGAACATGTATAAGTCTATGGGACCTGATGAGATGCATCCTGGAGTCTAGAGGGAATTGATTGATGTGATGGCCAAGTCAATCCCCATGACATTTGAAAAGTTGTGGCAGTCAGGAGAAGTCCCTGGTGACTGGAAGAAGGGCAACATTGTCCCCATTTTTAAAAAGGTAGAAAAGATGACCCACGATACTCCTGAGCTGTCAGTCTCTGTGCCTGGGAAGGTCATGGAACAGATTCTCCTAGAAGCTATGCTAAAGCACATAGAGGACAGGGAGGTGATTCAAGACAGCCAGTACAGCTTCTCCAGTGGCAAGCCCTGCCTGACCAACCTAGTGGCATACTGTGGTGAGGTGACCACATCAGTGCACACGGGAGAAGCAATGGGTGTAATATATCTGGATTTCTGTAAAGCCTTTGACACAGTCCCCCACAACATCCTTCTCACTGAACTGGAGAGAGATGTGTTTGATGGGTGGACTGTGTGGTGGATAAGAAATTGGTTGGATGGTTGTATTCAGAGAGTACTGGTCAATGGCTCAGCATCCAGGTGGAGATCTGTGACAGGTGATATCCCTCAGGGTTCTGTACTGGAATCAGTTTAATATCTGTTTAATATCAATTACATAGACAGAAAGATCAAGTGGGCCATCAGCAAGTTTGCAGATGACGCCAAGCTGAGTGGTGCTTTTGTCACACCGAAAGGATGGGCTGTCATCCAGAGGGACCTGGACAATCTGGAGAAGAGGGCCTGTGTGAACCTCATGAGGTTCAACAAGGCCAAGTACAAGGTCCTACACCTCAGTCAGGATATTCCATAGTTTCAGTACAGGATGGGGGACAATATGATTTAGAGCAGCCCTGTGGAGAAGGACTTGGGGATGCTGACTGATGAAAAGCTCAACATGAGCATCATGGCACACATCATGGCAGCCAAGAAGGCCAACTGTATCCTGGGTTGCATGAAAAGAAATGTGGCCTGCAGGTCAAGGTAGCGATTCTGGCCCTCTGCTCTGCTTTCACGAGACCCCACCTGGAGTATTGTGTCCAGTTCTGGAATCCTCAACATAAGCATATGGAACTGCTGGAAAGGGTCCAGAGGAGGGATATAAAGATGATCAGTGGACTGGAGCACCTCCTATATGAGGACAGGCTGAGAGAGTTGGGGTTGTTAAGCCTGGAGGAGAGAAGGCTCCAGGGAGACCTTATAGCGGCCATCCAGTACCTGAAGGGGCTGCAGGAAAGCTGGAGAGGGACTTTTTACAAAGGCTTGTGGTGATAGGACAAGGAGGAATGTCTTTAAATTGGAGAGCGGAAGAGTTAAGACTAGACATTAGGAAGAAATTCTTCACGCTGAGGGTGGTGAGATACTGGCACAGGTTTCCCAGGGAAGCTGTGGATGCCCCATCCCTGGAATTGTTCAAGACCAGGTTGGATGGGGCTTTGAGCAGCCTCTTCTAGTGGGAGGTGTCCCTGCCTATGGTAGGGGGTTGAAACTGGATGATCTTTAAGGTTCCTTCCAGCCCAAACCACTCTATGATTCTATGAAATCTTCCCCTAAAAATGCCCTGAAGTTGCCTGAAAGCATCAGCAAACATGTGGCTGAGGCCTATTTAATTGATAGCTCAACTTGTATTTCTGAAAGGCCTTTGACAGAATGGATAAATAGTTCTTTAAAAGACACGGAACAGCAGGTAGGAGTGAGTGGTAGGTTCTTATATTCAGACTTGAAGTATAGAACAAGTGTGGAAGCATAGATAGTGTTCTGTCATGGATAAAGAGGAGGCTGCAGTTCCATGTTCATAACAGATGGAGACACAAAGTATTTTATCTTAGTGAATGACACAACTGAGAAGGGCAGAAGGAAGAACCACTGAATGTGACCTTTGAGTGGATGTTAATTTTTTTTATTACCAGATACTTTAAATTGCTTTAAATAGATTATAAAACCAGTTTGTTACCACACCTTTTGCAAGACAAATATTATTGCCAATTTCAATGGTGTCGGATAATGAGTCATCAGTCACTGCCCTTTATATGACATAAAACTCAGATTCACAAGGGACACAATACAGTTGTTCAACCTTTCATACATGGAGTTCATCTTTCAAAAACTTGCAATATTGCTAATAGTTCTTCACGTAATTGACAGAGTTCTTCACGTAACATTCCTGGAAGTCATCATCATCTGTTTCAATATGTGTGTGTGGAGGATTTCCTTCTAAAAATGAAGGAATGATGGCCCAGTGAAAAACTACCCAAAGATAATTTTGAAAACAATCCCAGTTCATATATACTCCATAGATATTACATGGAGTATAGTAGGTAAATTTTCTGCTTTTGTTCTAGGGATTGTACTTTAATCCTTCATGGGTCTTTATTCTGACTACACACTACATATTTTATACATGTTAAACAATGGAATGTGAACAAAATCTGATATGTAAGGTTAAAGCCTTGTCTCAATTGTTCTCAGGGATCTACCATCAGTTACACAAATGCAGATATGGTACTAATCACAAGGATGCTAACAGTGCTAATCATGCTAATGATCAAGGTAGATGTCAATATGATAGAATGACAATATTTTGATTGTTCTTTTAAGGATCTGGAAAATTACACCTGAGATTTACGGAAAATGAAAGCTTCAAAGACAAGCATCAAACCAAGAAATTCTCAACATGTCAGGGCCCTGTGTACACAAATAGACCCTAATTACCCTGACCGGCCTCACTTGGAAAATCTGTGTACGTGTACTCTGCCTCACTATTCATTTAAGTTCAGACCTGAGCCTTGTTTGTTTGTTTGCCTAAACTATGCTGTAAATGTACTTGTCTCAGTCCCCTCTTTGGCCTTGTTTCCTGATGGTCCTAGAACACACTTTGCAGGTAGCTTGTCTCCAGCCTTGTCTCCTACATAGATCTTGTTCCTATGTAATAGCCTTGCCTCCACTTCTGTCCCAGCCTTGCCTACTGCTGCCCATGTGGCCACCCTTGTTTACCAGCTCAGACTCACTCATGGAACAAACCTGTCCCTGAAACAAAATCTGAGATTCTCTGTGCCAAGTATGATCACACACAGTTTTTCACAGTAGTTTTGCTTTATTTGGATCACTTCATAGAACTTCTCTGAAGATTTATCTGAATTTAAATGTACTTTCTCATGCAGTCTATTTTCTTCTCTTTTTCTTCTTTTGTCCTGATTGCTTTCCCAGACAACTCCAAACCTAATCTGCTTCCACACACTCTTGGTCTCTTCCAAGACCCATATTCCAATCTCTTGGTATTTATGGAATAGTTGAGATTGTAAGGGGACTATGAAGGTGTCTAGTTCAGCCTTTCTTATTCTTTGACCTTGCGCAGTCATGTTTTGAGTATCTCCAACAATGGAGATTCCATCAACCCTCTGGCCAATCAGACTTTTGATTAGCTTGCCAGTAAAAAAAAATAATCTGAGGCCTAAAAGGAATTTTCTGTTTTTAAATTCTGCTCATTGTACTTTTAACTGGATCGGTTGAGAAGAGTCTGGTTCCATCTTCTTTCGTCTCTCCCATCAGGTACTCATACACATTAAAAAGATAGCCTGAGCCTTTGTTTCTTAGATCTTGATCTTTCTTGAAGTACCTGAGATTGTGGTCTTATAGATATAAAAATAATAGTTCTTCCTCCTATCTTGTTGTGTAACAATTTTCTTTCATTCTAAAATTTCCAAGGAAAAAATGACCTACAAAACATCCCAAAATGTTCTGTTATAGCCCTAATGATTCAAACTTGAAAAAGACCAGTGAACACACACTGACAATGGGAACAAAGACATATGGCCACTGCTTGAATATCATCTTGATATTACCTACAGAAGATGAAAATTTACTTCCTTTAGTAAACAAACATTTGCAATAAGACCTTCCAGGCCGCAGGCCCCACGGCACAGTCACAGTTACTGTGACAGCACAGTGACCTGGTGTCACCAGCCACCTGCTTGGGATCTAGAAAAGCAGGCTTGTACTCCTGCAGCTGTCCCAGAGCTCACTGAGCTTTGAGGCCTTCGTATGCGAAACATGTCTGGAAGGAGGAGCAGCCAGGCAAGTGTCTGCTCCCCTTTGTGTGGGGCAGCAAAGAGACACTTCTTGCAGCCACCAGAGATGAAGGCACCTCCCAGGAGACTGAAGCAGGACCGCCGCCATGGAAGAGGAGCAGTGTCTCCTCTCATGCCGTGAGGGAGATTGACCTTCCTTTTCTGAGCGATGGTGTGTTGCACATGACTGTAGAGCCAGCAGGGAGCAGCCAGGCGAGTAGCCACTCACCTTTGAACCGGAAGGCATTGGCTTTAGGTTCAAAAGGGAAAAGCGTGGAGTCCAAGCCTGTGTCCATGCCAGGGAGCAGCCAGGCACGTGGCCGCTCGTCTTCGAAGTGCACAGCGTTAGCTACAAGTGCAGAAGGGAACGATGTGGATCCCAAGCATAATTCCCTGCCAAGGAACCGCCAGAGCAGCCAGATGAATAGTTGCTCCCCTTTGAAGTGGAAAGCATTGGCTTTAGGTCGAGAAGGGAAGAGCGTGGAGTCCAAGCATGTCTCTGTGCCAGGAAGCCGCCAGAGCAGCCAGGCAAGTGGCCGCTTCCCTTTGCATGGGACAGCACAGGGAGTCTTCCCGCAGCCACCAAAGATGAAGGCACCTCCCAGGAGCCTGAAGCAGGGCTGTTGGCCATGGAAGAGCGATGGTGTGCTGCACATGACTGTAGAGCCAGCAGAGAGGAGTGTGGAGCCCAGGCGTGTTTGTCTGCCAGGGAACAGCTGGGCACATGGCTGCACACCTTTGAAGCGGACAGCATTGGCTTTAGGTTGAGAAGGGAACAGTGTGGAGTCCTAGCTTGTGTTCATGCTGGGGAGCACCCAGGAGAGTGTCTGCTCGCCTTTAAAATGGAGAGCGTTAGCTAGAAGTGCAGAAGGGAACAACGTGGATCTCAAGCGTAGTTCCCTGCCAAGGAACAACCAGAGCAGTCAGGGGAGTGGCTGCTCACCTTTGCAGCAGAAAGCATTGGTGTTCAGTCCAGAAGAGAAGAGTGTGGAGTCCACCCCTGTCTCTGTGCCAGGGAGCAGCCAGGCAAGTTGCTGCTCACCTTTGAAGTGGACAACATTGGCTTTAGGTCCAGAAGGTAACAGCATGGATCCCCAGCCAGAGCAGCCAGGTGGATGGCTGCTCAACTTTGAAGCGGAAAGTATCCGCTTTAGGTGGAGAAGAGGAGAATGTGGAGTCGGGGTTTGTGTCCATGACAGGGAGCAGCCAGGAGAGCGGCTGCTCGCCTTTGAAACGGAGAGCCTTAGCTGGAAGTGCAGACAGGAAGAGCATGGATCCCAAGTGTAGTCCCATGCCAAAGAACAGCCAGAGCAGCCAGGGGAGTGGTTGCTCAGCCTTGAAGCGGAAAGCATCAGCTTTAGGTCGGGAAGAGAAGAGCGTGGAGTCCAACGGTGTGTCCGTGCCAGGGAGCAGCCAGGGGAGTGGCTGCTCAGCCTTGAAGCGGAAAGCGTCTGCTTTAGGTTGAGAAGGGAAGAGCGTGGAGTCCAAGCATATCTCCATGCTAAGGAACCACCAGAGAAGATGAGCAAGATGTGTTGCCCGTGCTCGTGCCTTTCTGTTGAGGCGTGGTGTGAGGCCCAGGCATGACCGCGCACCAAAGGACAACGTGGAGCCCATGGAGGTGGATCCACCTGACGACACCGTAGAACCAATGGAAGTGGACCCACTGGACAACAGTGAGGAGCCAATGGAAGTGGATCCACCTCAATAAGAATCATCCACAGCGTTGGGTCCACTGCCACAGCGATCACCCGGCAGTGCTCCAGCCGTGCAGACTCCTCTGCCTGCGATGATGCCCACAGTGGTGCAGGAGCAGATCCCTCCCAAGCACTCAGCCTTCGCAACCTTTGGTTCAGGCTTGAGGAGGGAGATTGTCCATCCCACCTGAACCATTATGTGATTCTGTGGAAGAAGGAAAGCTTCCTTTCTTCATTTTTTTTTGATAGAGCTACAGTCGTTCTGAACTGTATTGTGTTAGAAGATACTTGAAAAGGTGTTGCATACCAAAAATAAAACAGATTTGTTTGAAACCTATTAGGCGTCAAGAGCCTGGAAGGTTATGTCTTCGTTAGATTACAATGCAAAAGAAAATATGAACTGTTTACAAACTACATTTTTTAGAACACAATAGGCATCAAAAACGGGGAAATTTAGACAGAAAAACCAAAGAGCTAATAAGTGAGACATTAAATATAACCATAGTCTACCTCTTTCATCTTATGCCATAAAAGCATTGTGATATTTGTACAGTCCTGCTTTTCAGGGTTGCTTGTTTTGAGTCAGTACTTATGGGTGAATTGCCCATTTCCACCTTTTTTTCTGTGACTGTCTAGAAGAGCTCTGATCTGTAATATCTCAAGATTTCTCTCCATTATTTAAAATTCAATTCTTGATCTGCTATCTCTTTAATTAGAAGGTCTGCTCCTTTCTTGTGTCTCTTAGGTGTGACTTTAGCAACAGCTTGCCTGCTAGTTGTATTTTTGATCGTTTTTCTTCCAGTGATGAAGAGAGCACGCTTGGTCACTTCAGAAGGAGGCTTGCCATGTGGCAATTAAAACAAAAATACACTGGAAATCATGAGGACTTTGGCTGCATTTTGGAAGTCTGTATAATGTTGACCTTTTAAGCCCTACTTTTTAAGAATATAATTTAGAATTGTTTCCGATTTTAAACTTGTCCTATTTATATGAAGGAATTCAAACAAGAGGACTTGCTTTACTAAAGGTGCCACAGAGAGTTATTGGAATGTCGCTGAAAAGTTTGCAGTTAAAAGATTTATTTCTTATTATATTAGTTCAGTTAGCATTTCATTAATTAGCTAAAGACTGCATAAAGATGTAATTGTTGTTCAGTTAAAAATAAACCAGTGTTTTGTTTAAGAAATACCGTCCAAGAGGAATCTTCACATGAAGAGCATGTGAATTGAATAGGTTGATGCTCCTGATGCAGTGAAAAGAACTTAATTATTTATCTTAATTAAAATCCATCCTAATATTTGATTTATTTTTCTGTTGACGGGTATGTTAGATTTCAACTTGTAAATGGCTCTCTCCACTCTACTTGAGTATGCCCATGCTGTTTCAGGACCTTTTTGTAGCATGTCTTTTGATGAGAATCTTTATACCATAGATTGAATATGTTCCCTCATCTGCGTTTTACTGATTAAGACCAACTCCTGACTGGATCTGGAATAATTTTTAGTGTGGAGCGTTCTTGTCTCTGTGGGCAGAAGTAGCTGTGTTCAGTGTGGAACGCAAAATTGCATCTGTTCTCTAATAGATATTTTGCTAAGACTGTTCTGTACACCTAGATGGAAAGATAAAGGTTTCACGGTCTTGGTTTATTAAGATAATGAAGTGATTGCTGCTACATAAGTGCATCTTGGAAACAATGGATTCATTGGCTCTTCTGAGAGAAGTTGCGTCAGGTTTCAGGCCTTATGAAGAATGGCTGAGAGAGCTGGGGTTGTTCAGCCTGGAGAAGAGGAGGCTGAGGGGAGACCTCATTGCTCTCTACAGCTACCTAAAAGGAAGTTGTGGAGAGGAGGGTGATGGCCTCTTGTCTCAAGTGACAGGGGCCAGGACAAGAGGGAATGGCCTCAAGCTCTGCCAGGGGAGGTTCAGGCTGAACATTAGGAAAGAAATTTTCACAGAAAGGGTCATTGGACACTGGAACAGGCTGTCCAGAGAGGTGATTGAGTCACCTTCCCTGGAGGTGCTTAAAAGACGGGTGGATGAGGTGCTGAGGGACATAGTTTAGTGATTGGTAGGAATGGTTGGACTCGATGATCCAGTGGGTCCTTTCCAACTTAGTGATTCTGTGATTCTATGATTCTATAATCTCTTCCCTAGACAACTACCTCCACTTGTTAAATTATTGCTCTGCACTAGTTGAAGAATAGTAGGCTATCCTAATAACGTTATGTAGTATTTTAGGTGTCTATAATATATAATCACATTCTGCTATATAAAGGTTTTCACTAATACTAGTATGAATGTGAGGTACTGTACTGACTTCTGAGGAGTTAGTCAGAATATATCTGCACAAACCATGTGATTTAGAAAAAAATGGCTCAGCAAGTCAAAAGTGTTTCACTCTAAGGCTTTGGAATAGAAAGACTGACCTGACTAATGACATCCTGGCAGTTTTGAGGCATGAAGGAGAGAAAATAGCATATTTTGTGTAAAGATGGAATGAGTTGGCAGCAGCAGCATGAAAAGGTTTTAGTATTGACTTCATTCCTTTCTGAATGTAAACCAAATTACTACTTTCTTTGTCCCAGCTTGCTGACTCTTAATATCGTTTACCTGCAATCAGAAAATTGCACTTCAATGTTTCCTAAGTCTAAATTTTCCTGTTAGATATTTTCCCATTAAGAATTAACCCAAAAGCTGATTGGAGATCTCATTAAAGTTCAAAACATTATCAAAGGTCTTAAAAACTATTATAAACACCTATAAGAGTGTCATCATTAAAAAAATTTGGCTCTGAGGACATTCTGGAATTATTTTAATCCACTTATGTAGGTCATTGCTTTCCTTGGTTATACTCCACTATCATTATTCTCTCTTCCACTCCATATCATTCTTTGCAAAGTACATATCCAAAGATCACTGTTTCCTAGAGCAGCCTGCCAAATTATGAAAAATTATCTTAATAGAAGTTTGTTGTAGTCATCAGACAAGCAGAACAAATTCTTGAGGAATATTTTCTATTAAAAAGTTTATCCAGTCCATTATGAATACTGATAGAAAATATTACATTAAAAATCTCATATAAATCATAATTTCATTATGTTAGAGATCATAAACAATGTTACTTCAAAATGCCTAATTACTGTTGTCTATCAGTTTGATTAAAATGCAATAATTGCTAACAGTTTGCAATGCAATAGAAGAAGTATATTGAGTATATATTCTTATTGTAATTTATGCAATTATTTGTTTGTCTTGCCTTCTTGTGGAGGCTTTTGAACTTGTTGATTAATTTCCGTAAAACTTGGCAGAAGCACAGCTGTTTAGAGGTGTATAATGTATAAAGAAATTTCATGAAGGCTGGTAGATAATAATATGAAATAAAATTCATGAAGACTGGTAGATCATAAAGGAGGGTAATAATCTTGTTGAGGTAAAGGAAGGAGAAATCTACTGTTACACATTTAACTTGGCAGCATATTGCCAATCCTGCAAGTAAATATATTTCTAACACAATTTGTATTTGTAAATATATTTACTTGCAGAATCAGCAGTTAGTTTGCTGTTTTGTTTTGTTTAGTTTTGATTTTTTTTTTAAGTGTGAAGCAAATTAACTTCTTGGGAAAGGTGGAGTGTACCTCAAAAATTGGACAAAGGATTACTTCTGCAGCATATCAAAGATTCATGTTTAACCCCTCTGACTGTTTTTTTTAAGTAAACTTTTTAAATGTTACGGTATCAAATGCCCTTTTTTTTTTTTCTAAGTAAGGAAATAGTACTTATTCCTGGATAAGATCCAGGGTCTAAAAATTCATCTCAGTCTTTTTGGAGTAACGCTTTAATTTTTAAGAGGGTTGGGAGTTGCTTACAGATTGTGCTTCCAACATTCAAGCGATTTGAATTTTTGGTTTTTTATGGTTTTTTTTGTTTTTTTCTTTGTTTATTTCAATTAATTGTATATTCAAATATGTTTCAGCAGTTTCAGTAATGAAGAAATAAAATGATCCCAGAGGTACATGTAAACACTGAAAATCCTCTCTACAGGAAGAAAGGGGGGTGCAGTGGCTGGTTGGTGCCTTGTGGATGAAGAGAGTATGAGATCCCCGCTAGCAAAAAAATTGTTTTGGATTCAAACTACGAAAAATCATTAATTAGAGTCAATGATATTGTTTATGTGTATTACACGGAAGTGACCTAAAGGGACCATAACACATGATTTTTTTTTTTTCTGGTGTATTTTTCCTGGTTTGGATTAAAGAGCGTACAGTTTATGATTTGTTTTCATCTACACTGGCATATAGATAGGCTCTGTGTATACACAGAGCTGAATAAAATAAATCCAGTCATTCCACAAACAGCCTGGAGCTATGAAAAATGTCAATCTGAAAATAATGATAAAAAGAATCACATCAAATAACATAGATACTACAGAAAAGGAAAATCCTGCTGGTGCCCACAATGCTCTGTTTGCAAAAGCTACAAAGAGAATTGCACATACAAATTAGAAGACAGTGTCACAACTTCCTGGCTTTTAAAATGGCATCAATTCCCCTTCCACAAAGATTTTTTACCAAGTTTATTTTAGCTCTGAATATATGGAGCAGTTTGCTGATGTCTGGAATAATGAGTAATTAAATTCTTAAATTTTTGTTGATTCACAGTTGTTTTGAGAAGTCATACGTTGGTTTTCTTCTGATGTTTTCTTTTTTTGAATTGAGTTGTTTCTTGCAAAATTGCAATTTGTTTTTCTTTTTACCCTTCTGAAAAACATTTGAGATTCTCCCTGATATAGACAAAGGGTCTGAGGATAGCAGAGCTTCCTGTTTCTTCTGTTCATCTGTAATGAATAATTAATGATTTAAATACCTTTTTACCTTTCAGAGTATTACATGTAATGTTGCAGTCATTGAGGAACCTGATTTTTAGTCTTAAGTCCTGAGGAAGTAAGTCTGCAGTTGCCCATATTCTATCTGTCCTTCAACCTGTCATGTTCTGTACCCAAATAACTTTAATTCATGAACTTTTATCATCAGCTGTGAAACAGAACTAGAAATGCGAAAGATTACTACATTCCTTTACAAAAGACTGGAGCTCTCACAGAGACCCCAGCCTAGTGATCTCAGACAAATACAGGAAAGAGCCAGTTGGTTACACTGTGTAACAGCAGGTGGTGGTTCAGGCACCACTTGCTCACTGGTTTTAGGACAGCTATAAGAATCTCTGGCCTGTTTGAGGAGTTGAAAGTATTGTATAAGCAAGGGGATAAATGTCCAAATGAATACAAATCCATAGGAATCCAGATGTCATTAATTTTGCCACTTCCCTGTTTTCAATTCTGTCATCCTTCTTGTAAGCTGTCACACAGCTATAGATATTACTGACATTGAAATGCATTAAGATCTTGGAACTCCTGACTTTGGAACTCTGTAGATCTGGAAATGTGAAAGAAAATAAATGAACGTCATATGACTGACCAGAGGTCTGTGAGCAAGAGTTTTGCATGGAATAGCTGAAGAACCTCCTGAACACATGTAATTAAATATTGGTATTTGGCTTAGATCCTGGTGACTAGTTTACATGGTAGTTAAGCATTTACTTTTTAAATGCTGCTTTTCAGTTTCTAGACAGTGTTTTAATTTGTAGCTGAATCTTGTCTGAGTCTAAAACTGTATAGGTTCTAAAGAAGTATAGACTTATTCCCTAGCTTGGCTAGTCATACCACAAGCCATCAAATGAAAGCTCAGATAGGAGGAGAGACAATTCTTCTTTGCAGAGCTAAAGAATTTGTGCCTTGTCAGTGACACAAGAATTCTTTTTTCTCCCATTAATTTCCATGCAGACATAAATTATAGTCGTTCTTGCCCACCCCTCAACTTCCATTTCCTCAGCTTTCTTACCCAGAAGAAAAGTGGAATTAAAAAAGTTATTGTTTGAGTTGGTTTGGTTTTCTTTCTGGTAAAAATTCTGTTCATGTAAGAATTGCAGGAAGGATCTGTATAATATCCAAGAAGAAAGAATGCAACAAAATACCTCATAAACTGGAGGCTTTCCACATACGGAAACTCTGTAGAGAACTTGGATTTTTATATTCAGTATTGGAGCAAAAATAATTAAGATATTTAACAAATGATTTATACTTCAGTTCAGAATCAGCAGCCTATATTATAATTCTTTTATTTTTTATAGCACAGTACTTCCTTGTGTACATATCTTTCTAGGCAACTTTCATCATTTGAACTTCTGTAGAATGCACTACATTTTCATAAGCAGCTCAGTGAGCTTTAGTAGTCTCTTGAGAAATTAGTCATAGCTACTTAACGTCTTCATTTGCTTTTAAATACAGTCTATTTTGATAGTTAAGCTCTAGACATCAGATTACTTTATATTCACTGATACTGAAAAATACATGCTCTTGAATGTAAAAATACTATTTAGAAAATGCCCCATTGCCTGGAAATGCATATAGTTTTTTGTAGGTAAAAATAGATGGATCAGGCATGATAATGTTCTTTAAGTGATTAGAGGTACAAGCTAGTACTTTAGCTAACACCTAATGATACTTCCCAGTGGTATCCTGGTGTTCTGTGCACTAATTTTTGACTCATATTTAGATAACCTTCTGTAGACGTTGAAAATATTCATTGATTAAGGAGAAACTTGACCACAGTGTACACCCAACAGATACATCTAAAGGGGTGCAGACAGCCCAGGGGATGGACTTGCTTCTCGACTGACTACACAGAGAGATTAGAACTTTTGCTGTGTGACTAATGTTTCCATATGGTGAACTGAGTGGGAGCTTACTAGACTTTGCTTATATTGTGGATTTTTTTTTCCATACAATTTGTAAAGGTTCATGAAACAACGTCTTTGAGGCAACCCTCGTCTTTTTCTGCTGTTGGTTTGCTATTATTAGTTGTACCCTTTGCCACAGCTCAGGCTTTTCTTCCTTGACAGAAGCCCTAACCATATTCTGTAGTCTGTTCAAGGTGCCCTTTAATGCCCCTTTAAAGGTTCTTGGGTGCAGTTTTATCTGCACAGTTGATCAGAGCTCTTTGAGCAAGATGCAGAATTACTTATGAGAAGATCCACTACACCTTCTCTTATTATTTAACATTCTTCTAGCGAGGGAGGGATGCAGGGGATGAGGAAAGAAAGAAAATAAGGAAAAATGAAAGAGCCGCAGAGTCCTAGCCTAGAGAAATGATGAGATAGAAGTCTGATCTGACTTAAGATTTCATTCCAAGTGCTTTGGTCCAGATAGGACTCACAGCATGGGGTCTTCTCAGAGCAGGTGCCTGAACAGGAGGAGCTTTCTGGATGCTTGCGTACTGAGTAGAATGCTCACTTGGGAAGTGGGAAGATCATTTAATATTTTTGGATTGAGCGGAACAATGAACCTGTTCCTTCTGGGAAGACACCTATGAGACTTCAGAGCAAATCTGGGACGGAGCTCATCTCCAGCTCATGTGTTGAAACTGGACAGAAGTTCAGAAGACTTAGGAGAAGAGACATCCTCAGCAAGAAGTTTATAAGTTGTTTATTTTGTTTAGCAACTTTAATTGCATTTTCAATTGAACAGGCTATTAACAATATGCATTTCACGTACTAACTCCTCAGTCATAAATAAATAAATATTAACCTAAGACAGACTATATACCGACAGAAAATCTGTTGGTCTGACTTAGGAACCAATTCATCCATTTCCTGGAATTTTTTTCTAAGTAAATACCCTAGTGACATGTTTCTGAAGTAACTCCATGTTAGCCAAAGAATTAACAATGTTTTGAACAGTTTCTATTGACTTGTTCAGTTATGCACTTCTGTGTTACATCTCTACTATGGCAATGGCTGAGATATCCGAGTTGTCTTTGAACAGCCTAATTCAGGTAGTGGAAGCCAGCATAGAACTTCGTGTGGGCTGAACTACCCCACTGACAATCTGAAAATCCTGGTTAATTAGCTTCCTTGCTTGTCAGGCACTTAGTTTCATCTATAATATTTTCCCACTTTAGCTAGTTCAGTCATAAAACTGAAATCTGTTTTTCTATCACTGTGAAGTTGATGCTCATAATTTACACCTCCATCTACCCATAACCATATTTTTTAAATTTTAATTAGTTATAATTCTGAAATTTTGCTTTAAATAGTTTGTAAATTCATGAGCTGGACAACACAGTTGAGTTTGTGTGCAGCTTTTCAACAGTGATTCATATGTAGACATTATGACAGCACAAAGTTGATTTCAGTTCAGCCTAGTGTTCATTTTGTTACTAAACCTTCCTGCTGAATATCTGAGAATTTTCTATGCCCAGAAATCTTTATTTTCAGGCATTTGTTCTCATTTAATAATTTAATTTCGAAAATGAGTTGTGATTGCCAGCTGGAACACCATGCCCCTACACTGTAATCTGTCATACAAGATCTTTGTTCACTAGTCCATGTCCACTAAGAGCTACAGGATGTTGCTGACATCAAAGCAGAATCAAGCAGTTGTGATTTACAAAGAAATATAAAAGCATAATGATTTCACATATTTGACTGTGCACCATCATCTCTTATGTTTTTTGAAATTATTGACTGCGGTGAAATGTTTCATGTAAACCATCTCTTATCCCACTACTTCGTAAGAGTGATGCTTTGAAGAAAGTGAGACATGTAGATTCTTTTCTCCTTGGCTTTGGAATTATGTATTTTAGCAAATTTTAAGACTCAGATGTTTCTTCTAGAAACATTATACTGTCATGATGTTAAAGTTTTAGGGATCTAGAAGATCTTATGAAATTGATCCATTTTGTGGCAAAGGTGTATAGTTCCTGCTTTTATCTTTGTGGAACTGTGAGAGACGAGATGTCAGATGTGTCACAGATGGAAGAGCAGGTATTGCCTGTAATGACGTTATAATTTGTGAGGAAAATAAAAGCATTTATTTAAAACTTTAATTTTAAAGTGTGCATTTATAGAAGAAACATTAAAACTGCATGTATTTTTTGTGAATAAAATGTATTTCTCAAAGGGATGGATTTCTGTTAACAGGAAAATTTATCTCTTTTCTCTGAACCACTGTATAATGCTGTTGGACTATTTTTCTGACATCTCTGACTCTTTCACTGCTGGCAATTTATGAAAGATACCAAAACCAAGCAGTGAATGATCACTGGGGAAATCTGTCATAAACTTAATGATTAGATTAACTGTGGTGAATTAATGAAATTTCTGGCTCCTTTCTTTCTCCTTCCCATCCAGACCATGAGTACTATAACATTATGTAGTATGTACAATCCGGGCTATGTGACACACTAGGGCCTTACGAGAGAGACCCATTCTGACAAAATTGCAGCTGTATCTCAACTTCAATTCCCTTTTAATATTATCTTTTTAATTGAATTAAGAGTCGGTTTCAAGACTGTGTTTCTTCTGCTCTGAGTAAGCTAGGATGGGTAAATGAGTCTCGTCTTGCAGCGATAAGTTGGGAACAGTTGAAAGTGCCATGCAGTATTCTGTAATCTTTGAAGTTCAAGCACAGTAAAAGCCTGCCTATCTCCTCTTTCTTTCCTTTGGAAATGTTCCAGACAATAAATAAAAAGCATCCCTAAGTTTGACTATAATGTTATAGATTAAGTTTTGTCTTTTAAGTAAATGTGCAGGGTTTGGTAGTATATTCTACTAGAGAGGTGTCAGATCTCGCTACTTAGTCGTTGCTTGTCGTCACTAAGGTTAATATTTATAGCTGACTGACAGATAGTTGTGGGTCACACTGAGGTAAAATGCAGGTCAGGGTGTTTATCTAGGTGAAATTTTGACCCTTAATGCAGAAGAAAATATCTTGCCAAAAAAGCATGGCAACAACATGCTTTTCAATGTGGTTATTATGACTCATAGCTATCATTTTACATCAGTAAATCGTGATCCCACCTAATTAATACTTAGCAATGGATATAGAACATGAGCTGAATTTCCTTTTCAGAAAGTATATACCCCATTGAATAGGCAAACTTGTTGTTCATTATCATTCTTATTTAATACTAAATTAAAATGGTGTTATTCCTTAGGATTTTGCCACTGACTGTGAAGGCATTTTGAAAGGTGAACCTTTGCTAGAAATCAAACAAAATAAAAATATGTAACTGGAGCAATCTTCCATTGCAGGTTAGAATTATGTACTGTTAATTTATTTATATGGATTCCCTGACACTTTTTTTTTTTTTTTTAAACTCTAGATATTGGCAAATGTAATAATTTTTATCTGCGGAAACTTGGCAGGAGCGTACCACAAACACCTCATGGAAC
Organism: Phaenicophaeus curvirostris; assembly: GCF_032191515.1. Classification (NCBI taxonomy): domain Eukaryota; kingdom Metazoa; phylum Chordata; class Aves; order Cuculiformes; family Cuculidae; genus Phaenicophaeus; species Phaenicophaeus curvirostris. The sequence goes on from NC_091394.1 coordinate 18,124,738, forward strand.
TTGCACTGCAGCAGACATATCAGGACACGTGTAACTGCATCAAATCTCGTATCAAGTTAGAGTTTGAGAAAAGGCAACAGGTAAAGTCTGGGGCAGTTTTGCTGTTTTCATACTATCACTCGATTTGTCATTATATAATCCAATTTGCTAATGCAAGAACACAATGAATCAGTTAAAGTTACTTAACGAAACATGCAAAGTCTTTTGAACAAGGTTGTGCACAATTTCCACCTGAATATAAGAAAGTATTGTAATTATTTTTTTCATATACATGTTTACTTTCATTTGTTCTATGACAATGTTTTGTCATCAAGAAAGTTGAAAATGCTATCTAAATTCTGTTTGCGCACCGTCTCTTTTGTTGTCCTCATTGAATGAGCTGTGTGATGTGAGCTTTGGGAATATTCAGTTCTTCATGGTCTAGACCAATACTGCAAAATCACCATAAGAAGACATTACTGCACTGTTTTTGAAAAATATTTGAAAATACAATCCTGAAGAATCATGTGATAGAGTTCTAGGGGTCAGGTGTGTTAAGAGGAGCTTGGGGAATTGCATAATGAAACTATCTGTCATTTATTATAGCAGCTGAATAAAAGACTTCTCTGATCGCTTTATACAGTTATTTTTCTCTTTGCAAGTTCTGTACAGTGCCTATCATCCTGACAGATAGGTGTTTCATTTAAAAGAATTTGAAATACAAATTAGTTCATCAAGTAATAGAGAAGATAGGCGTATTTTGCTTTGAAGGTCACCAGACTCAAACTTCTATAAACTGTTAAGGGTCAGAGAATAGAGACTTCACTGGCATATTTCTGTCATCACAAAAAGTGGAGATGTACACCTCATCCCGGTTGACCTTAATTCTCAAGTCTGTCTCACAAATACTGTAGCCATTTTAAATTAAGGTTTTCAAGATCCACCACCAATGCATTTTTTTACAGAAGAAGAAAATGCAGAGTTCATACCAGGATTTTAACAGGTGATGAGTTCTGAGAGTTAGCCTTATTCTCCTTGGCATTTGGGTTTCATACTGGCTGAAGAAGCTGCAAAACATTTAAAGTAGTCTTAAGTTCAACATTTTAAAGGAAATTCATAAGTTTCCACCTCTGCCTCTATCAGCTGGGTGCAGTGTATCAGTAGGCATTACAACTGATAAGACACACCACACATTTTACTAACTGTTGAGAATATATGGAGAGTATCTCCAAATTAGTTCTGGCGAGACAGCTTGTGAGTGCAGAGCAATCAGTGACAGGTATCTGGAAGGAATACTACTCCAGGCTGGGCAGTGTCCAGGCTGATAAAATGACTTCAAAGCTCATAGTGACCACTCTTCCCTGTGCTTAGGCCTCAGCTGCCAGAACCATGCAGAGCATAATCAAACAGCATAATTCATAGTGGGCATCAAAGTCTTCTTGTTCAGGAGACACGTGAGCTCTTAGCTTCCTGAAAACAGTTGTAAAGGCCCAGGTTTCTACTATTGGTTGGTTTTCCCTCCAGGAAATACATCGATGTACCTGCAGGAAGCAGGAGTTTCTTTTATCGGGCACTTAAAGAGGTAAGGATGCTGCTTGTAGAAGCCAGTGGTGTGAACAGACAAGTGGTTTCTGTAAATGTGTATTATTTGCTAAACCCTACTAATTTCTATGGAAAGATATAAATAAGTAGTTTTGGTTTCATAGAATCATAGAACCATAGAATGGTTTGGGTTGGAAGGAACCTTAAAGATCATCCAGTTCCACCCACCCTGCCATGGGCAGGGACACCTCCCACATGGAGGGCCAAGGTCCCATCCAACCTGGTCTTGAACACTTCCAGGGATGGGGCATCCACAGCTTCCTTGGGAAACCTGTGCCAGTAACTCACCACCTTCATCATGAAGAATTTCTTCCTAATATCTAGTCTAAATTTTCCCCTCTCCAATTTAACACCATTCCTCCTTGTCCTATCACTGCATGCCTTTGTAAAAAGTCCCTCTCCAGCTTTCCTGTAGCCCCTTCAGGTACTGGAAGCCCACTACTGGAAGGTCTCCCTGGAGCCTTCTCTCCTCCAGGCTGAACAACCCCAACTCCCTCAGCCTGTCCTCACAGCAGAGGTGCTCCAGTCCTCTGATCATCTTTGTAGTCCTCCTCTGGATCCATTCCAACAGCTCTATACCCTTATTGTGAGGATTCCAGAATGGGACACAGTACTTCAGGTGGCATCTTGCGAGAGTGGAGTAGAGAGCCAGAATCACCTCCCTCGATCTGCTGGCCATGCTTCTTTTGATGCAGCCCAGGATATAGTTGGTCTTCCCGGCTGCGAGCGTGCATTGCCAGCTGATTTTGAGCTTCTCATCAGTGAGAATGCCCAAGTCTTTCTCTGCACAGCTGTTCTCAATCACATCATTCCCCATCTTGTATTGAAACCACAGAATGCCCCTATGGTGGTGTAGGACCTTGCACTTGGCCTTGTTGAACCTCATGAGGTTCACACAGGCCCTCTTCTCCAGCTTGTCCATGTCCCTTTGGATGACATCCTGTCCTTCTGTGTTTCCTGGCACTTCTGAAGGTCTTGCAAAAATGGTTGAGAACTGGCAATGGGGAGAAGCCAGAATATCTTGAATTCTATGCCAGATGCTTCCTTTTTGTTTTCCTTCCTGTTGTGTTTCGAATATGCTTGTACCCAGCAAGATGAAAGGATAAACATCCATTTTTCATTGATAAATTGTGTTATAGTCACAGAACAACGAAGGGCATTGTATGCAATTTCTTATATATATAGAAGTATGTGTTGTTATATTTGTGTTTATATAGAAAAAATATATCAAATTACTTAAGACATCTACACAACTCTAAGTAGTGTATTGCAGGTCTGGATTAATAACAGATGGAATTACTAGATGGAAGTAAGTGAAATATTCTATGAATGTTAATGACCTCTTTGGCTGCTGTTGAACTATTAGTTCATCAGATCATCTTATATAGTTTTCTTTAGCCTTTAGCCTTTAGCCTTTATGTCTTTTATCTCACGTCACAGTTTTTCCAACAGAAAAGACAAGGATGTGCACATCGTTATTATCATCTTTAGGAATGCTAGATATTTAGATGTGAAAAGGTAAATGAGGATTAATTTTATCAGTTACATTGTTGGGTTTTTTTCCCCCAGAGTTAACATACTTCTTTGTTTGCAAACTATATTTCGGAAGTGGATGTACTTTATTCTACCTTTTAATACTACTTGTTTTGCCAAGAAGATACAGATCTGAATTTTTAATATTCAGGGAGCAAGTCAATGATATTGCTATTTTAAAAGGATTGGGAGACTTTGGAACAGTAGAAGCAGTTGCATTTAAAAAAAAAATCAGGTTTGATCAAAGCCTTTATTAGGCTGTGAAAGGTTGCAGCATGACCCTTGATTCTACATCTCTTTAACTGGAAAAAAATAATTTATTTGAATAAGAAGTAATACAAGCTGCTTTTATACAAGTACAGAGCGTAGGTTGTGCTTCTGAATGCTTAGGGCTCCAGATCAAAATTGCAGCTTTGTCGAGATCATGGACATCCTGTCTTTTATAACTGTTTTTGAAAGATGTACAGTTTATGTTCTAAATTATTCCCTGAATTTCCTCTTATTTTGTTTGGGTGTAGGCTCATACAAGTGTAACCAACTATTGTTTTTTGGTAGCAGGGATTTTGTATGTCTTTGAATAGCCTTTTTGAGCATACCATTTTGAATGTGTCAATAGATAAGCGTGTTGAATTACCACTCACTAATTATGGCAAAGAACTCAAGAGAAGCAGTAAATTCATTGTTTCAAGTGAGAGCATCTTACATTAGTATCTGATGAAATAGAGATGTGCATGTATATACTGAAGTACAAATTAGACTTATTGTACCCAGGCCAATGTGTATTTCTGTAAGGGCACAGCAAAGGCCGACTGCTGCCAAAGGGACGGGAATCCATGAGTGATAATACCTCCCAGCAGGACAGATGCCTCACCAACCACAGCCCTATCCCAAAGCACAAGGTGAACTGGCCAAGCCTGGTTGCTGGCAGCCAGGGTTGAGCAAGAGTCCACAGGTTTGTGGTGATGAGGCAGGTCTGAGGCCAAGCCCGAAGGTCAGTACCTTGGGGTCAAGCCCAGCAATTGCTAGGCAAGTCCAAGGTGAAGCAGGAAAGTCACACCAGTGGCCAGGAATCAACAGGGTCCATACAGCTCCTACAGCACAGCTCAGGCAGGAACTGAGCTGAAATGAGTTTCCTGGGCTATGGGCAGAGGCTAGAGATGGAGGCCCATGTGAAGTTCGCCAGGGCCAGTAAGACTAGTCAGTGTCCCAAGGGCCCTTACAATTCCATACAATTGGCTTGGGTTTGTACTATATAATCACAGAATCATAGAATAGTTTGAGTTGGAAAGGAACTTAAAGATCATCTGGTTCCAACCACCTTGCCATGGGCAGGGACACCTCCCACTACATCAGGCTGCTAAAGGCCCCATCCAACCTGGCCCTGAGCACCTCCAGGGATGGGGCATCCACAGCTTCTCTGGGCAACCTTTTCCAGTGCCTCGCCACTCTCATAGTGAAGAATTTCTTCCTTATGTCTAATCTAAATCTGCCCCTCTCCAGTTTATACCCATTGTCCCTTGACCTATCACTACAAGCCTTTGTAAACAGACCCTCCCCAGCTTTCTTGTAGGCCCCCTTCAGGTATTGGAAGATTGCTGTAAGATCTTCTTAGAACCTTCTCTTCTCCAGACTGAACAACCTTAACTCTCTCAGCCTCTCCTTGTCTGGGAGGTGCTCCAGCCCTCTGATCATCTTCGTAGCCCTCCTCTGGACCCGTTCCAACAGTTCCAAATCCCTCTTATGTCGAAGATTCCAGAACTGGACACAGTACTCCAGGTGGGGTCTCACAAGAGAAAAGGGGCAGAATCCCCCTCCTTGCCTTGCTGGCCAAGCTTCTTTTGATGCTGCCCAGGACACATTTGGCCTTCTGGGCTGCGAGCACACATTGCCGACTCTTGTTGAGCTTCTCATCAACTGGCACCCCTAAGTCCTTCTCCGCAGGGCTGCTCTCAATCACACTATCCCCCTTCCTGCATTGAAATCGGGGACTGCCCCGACCCAGGTGTAGGACCTTGCACCTCATGAGGTTCTCACAGCCCCACTTCTCCAGCCTGTCCAGGTCCCTCTGGGCTGATGTGTTGTCGCCTGGAGATGTGTAGATGTTTATGCATATTATGAATCACATCTTTATGAACAGTTTTGTAGGGCTGTGTTTGATAACACTGAACTCTCTGGATTTTATTTCTATTAGTTACTTTGCTGTGAGAATAAATTTAAAACTCCCGTAGTAAAAGGTAGTATTTTGAATGCCCACTTTGGATTTTCTTACACAGCTTTTCTATCTTTTCAGCGTATATAAAAAAGAAACATGAAACTATTCTGACCTCTATTAATTTGCAGCCTCATTTCAAGATACAAGTACATATTTAAAATAGTCTCTCATAACAGAATTTGTCTCACTGATACAGCCTGGCTGACAGTTTTTAGGGGTAATGACTCACTAATACTCAGTGCAAGATCTTAATACTGACAAGCAGTTAGCATAATTGCTCTTCTCCCTCTCTTCTGCTGCTTTGCATTATGAGACATAGGAATGTACACTGAGAAATTCTTACAACGTTGCAGGGAGGTGTTTGTAAGGTGTTGGTGTTCAATGATTTCTATAAAATGCTGTCTTTTAAAAGGAGGCTCTATAATGACAGTTTTAGAAACAACACTCCATGAGCAGATGAAAATGAATGAGGTTTCAAATCATTGAGTGGGATTTTAATTTTTTCACCAAAAAATGATGAAGCAATACCATTCATTAGAGGAACTGAAATGTTTCAGAATTCTTTTTAAATTAATCTGAAACAGAGAAACCTCGTACTTTTCTGAGACTTGAGACTGTTAGTAAAGAACAGAAACATTTTTTTTCCACATAGCTTCAATGCTAGTAAGCAGGAAAAACAGAAACTAGGTTTGGTCTTTTAAATTTTAGAGTCTGTTTCCTGCTGCAGACATGTTTATACAAATACGCATGGATGAACTGCCAATACTCTCTATTGACCTACATGTCATTACCAAAATTAAAGCCTGTTCTGTAGAAGATCTTAAGTGCCAAGTTCTGCATGGTAGACCATGTACAAGATGGATAGAGTATGCAAATAGCAACTTGAGGGAGTCCACTGAACAGCTACAGAGATATTTAGGGGACTGGAGTTCACTCGGGGACCTTGGGATATTTAGCCTGCAGAAGGCTTGAGGGTGACATCTAGAAGCTGCCTTCTGCCCAAAGGAACTTACAGAGTAAATGTGGTCAGATTTTTCTCAAAGGAACACAGTGAAAGGACCAGAGGTAATAAGCATGAATTGTGGCAGGGCAAATCCTGGCTGGAAGGAGGTAAACAAGGGAAGGGTTAAGTGCAGGGAAAGGCTGCCCAGAGATGTTGGTGGAATCTGCGTACAAGGAGATTTTCAAGACTAAATTGGACAAGTTGTTGCACTTCAACTCCTGTTGTGGGCAAAAGAGGACATGCTATAAAGACAAAGCTCAGGATCTAGTGTTAGTATAATTAAACTCTTAACAATCTAATGAAAATGCAAAAAGCAATTATTAGTAGTATTTCAATTGCAATAATAATAAGTTTTAGTCCACATTATCTCATTAACACAGGAAAGTGTCAATAGAGCTAAAACTGTCATGCATAAAATTTTCTAGTACCTCCCTTTTTCCCTGATATTATCCTCAGTCTTCTGAACCACATAGCCCCGCAATACGGTTCTGCCATTGCCACATGCTTTATACTGAGTTTGCAAGGTCTCAAGTTTGAGGTTATCTTATTCTTTTGACCTTGCTGGAGCTTTTTTTTTTTTTACTTGATTTAACTACAACACCAAATTTTCTATAGACAAGGTAGCAATTGCTAATTAATTTTACTTTTATTACATTAAGGTGCAACCATAGTTACTATATAGATAACAGTAATGAACAACTATTCTGTGAAGAATTAGATAGTTACAACTGTAACATAATATGGAAAAATACAGACCTGGCAACGTTGCAGATACCTTAAAAAGTGGAGACATAGAACACACTGCAGAGGAATACAGGCTCTCAATGATTTGAGATGGGGCAGAGGCTTGGCATTTGAGGTTCCCGGTCTATAGGTAGTTCTCCACTGGTCAGTTAAAGAAATGCAGCCCTGGGCCTGGACAAAATGTTTTATAGGGGGAACAAAGAACAAGTTCTAAAACTTTTAAAGCAACATATATATTAAATTTTGATATAGCATGCACATGCAGTCAAAAAAAAAGATGGAGCAAGGTATAAATGGGTGTTACCATATATATATAAAAATTATGCCAAGGAGATTCTTTATTAAGGAAGAAGTAACCATCAGCATCAACATCACCATCGTATTTGTCATAGAATCATAGAATAACCAGGTTGGAAGAGACCCACTGGATCATCGAAGGACTCCAAATGCTGGTGACTTGCAGAAAGTCATCTCTCGCCACCACTGCCAGGCTGAAGCCATCAACCTGTGGACCCACAGGAACAGTTAAAACATGAGCCTTTTACCAGGAAAAGGGTTAAAGATTAGGAAGTGTATGTATAACAATTTAAACTGTATTATATTATATTGGGATTTCACTTTTTGTAACATAGAAGTATTTCTTTATTTAGTTATCTCCTTTTTTTTCTTTTTCTCTAATGATTAGAACAGGAATAATCATTCGTAAATTAGACTATTAAGATTTCATTTATAATAACAATAAATTAACAATAAATTCCTGATTTTATATGTGTGTGTGTGTGTGTGTGATTGTGTGTGTTATCAGGTTTGTTTCCTTTCTTGTCCATAGACAAGATTTTAAGTGTTATACTTCTTATGTTCCTTTGGGTCGTAGGGTGGATGAGGCTGATATTACTTGAGCAGAAAACAAGGAGGTTACAGCAAGTTGTCAGTGTCACAATTTCTTCACCGGGAGGAGTTAAATAGTGGTTCTTTGGACCCCATTTCTCCTCAATTTTATTCCTCTTGGAGCTATATTGATAGGTTTTCCTGTCACAGCCTGCCTCTTTCTCCCTCCTTCTTAGGCAAAGTCCAGGAGTCACATGCTGTCCTCCCCAGTCCCATTACTGCAGAGGTGCTGTTTGTCCTGCAGTGATGGTGTAGGAGTGCAAGACCCTGTTCTGGGTTCTCTCAGAGCAAAGCCAGCCCAGAGAGGCTAGAGGTATGTGGCCAGCAGGCAGTTGCTGCCACAATTAAAAATCAAGCCAAGGCAAGCTCAGGGATGTCTGGAGATCCTGTGCTGAATACAGAGCTTATGGTGTTATGGTAAAAATCATATTTTCTGGGCTACAGAGGCCCTGAATGACTTCATTTCTTTTTTAATTTAGCCATGTTTGGAACAAGATATTGGACTATAGATCTCCTGAGATCTCTTCCAACCTGAATCTTTCAGTGAGTCTGTAGGGGTTTTTTTAATGTCTTTCCTATATGAGAGGGCTGTGAAATACAGGAATACTGTGATTTCAGATAGAGAGGAAAGAAAAGGTATCTGTCCCCTTGAATTATATACTATAATAGCAAATTAATGTTTTGTACACTAACAAAAAATCCAGTCAGGTACTACTGGAATTGTTCCAGATTTATAATACTTACTCTTTGTTAACAGAAATGTAGTCCAGGAATTAACTTAGCTATTTTTTATGCCTGCTTATTGATGACAATAATAATAACTTTGCAAGAGGAGTGTATGTTCATTCTCAAAAGTTGAGTGATTTGAAAATCCCATGGATATCCATTGTCACTTCATTATGTTCAGGTTGCCCAGTCATTGAAGAAGCTGAAATGGATTACATGAGCATGATGATATCAAAATAAGAAGAATATTTTCTGAGATCTGTTTAAAAGTCTGCAATTGATTTTCCCCCAAGATACAGTATGTCAATAAAAACCTGAAACTTTTATTTCAAGAAAGAGCTAAAAGGTTCCTTGTTCCTATCTGGAGGCTTGGAAGTACTTGTGTTGATTCTACCTTTAAGAATTGCTTCTTTATTATTTTCATGCTGAGTTATTTCACATAAGTGGTATTTTTAAATAGCAAATTGGTACATATTGGCAGATTTTAAATTGACAGTATTGTTCAAAAAACTTCTCAATATAGAAACATTTAGCGCAGACTGTTGAAAAAAAGTAAGTCACTTGTTAAGGGTCTAAAATGTGAATTTCAGAACCTGCTTTGAACACTGTTTCATAGTTCAGCTGTCTTAGTTTATGTTTTGAGCTATGTCGTGTTATACTGTGTATTTCACTGTTGAATTTCATATGGCTAATAATATAATTTTACATTGTATGTCATTCCTTGAATGGTAAAAATAGATTGTAATATTTATGATAACTTTCTGCTTTTTCAGTCTGTGTTATCCTTCTCATCATACAGTAGCTGTTTAGTACTGCTATTTCTATTTATTACTCTCTATAATATTTTTAATGAACTTTAGTGGTGATTATGGTGTAATGCTGTATTGGGCTTGTGTGGCAAGGTTTTGGTAGTGTGGCAGGCTACAGGAATGGCTTCTGTGAGAAGTTGCTAGAAGTTTCCCCTGTGTCTGGTAGAGCCAATGCCAGCCAGCTTCAAGACGATCCTGCCACTGGCAAATGCCAAGCCCATAAGTGATGGTGATAGCACCTCTGTGATAACATAGTTAAGAAACGGGAAAAAAAACTGAACAAGATCAATAGCAGCTGGGAGGAGTGAGGAATGACCCTGCAAACACTAAGGTCAGTGAAGAAGGAAGGGGAGGATGTGCTGCAGTTGCTGGAGCAGAGATTCCTCTGCAGCCTGTGGTGAAGACTATGGTGAGGGAGGCTGTCCCCTTGCAGCCCATGGAGGTTAACAGTGGAGCTGATATTCCCCTGCAGTCTGTGGACAAACCTATGCTGGAGCAAGTGGATGCTCCTGAAAAAGGCTGTGACCCTGTGCTTAGGAGCTTCTGCCCTGTAAAAGTGGAGTCTTGAAGAGGGATAGTTCATTACTCCTGTTTGTATGCAGCTTTTCAGTTTACCTCCTTGGAAAACTCCAGAGGTCCATCAAGTGTGGGATACTGCTCTTTAGGTGCTTTCTTGGGGATCTCAGAAGTTACCTTGAAATTTGTGGAGAAAGGCTGTTGACAGGAGACTACTTTTCTTGAGCTATTTTCTGATTTTCAGTCTGTTAAATTGTTTCTAGGAGCTATGAGAGATCCCTTTTGTAGGAATAAGGCTCAATATTTTGAAATGTTATAAACTGCCTTTCACCCCAGGCAATGTATATTTCTTTGCTAGGGAAAGACGTATCATTATTGGAAGTGTATTTATCTTCATGAAGACATTCATATTGTCCCCTGTTTTGAAATGAATGGCTTAGCAAATACCTTGTGCAAGTATCTGCTGCACAGGTCAATAGAGACACTGCGGTTGTCGCATGTAATGTTTTTTCCTGCCTCAGGACTTCATGGAGAGAAAAGGTCATTCACCATTTTTGCAGCAAAGTAGATGAGATCTCAGCTGCTTCACTGTGCGTCAATCTATGGCAATTTATTACATCAAATATCCTCAGATAAATTGATGGGTCATGCTGCTTTGTTGTAAGAATAAAATATTTAGTTTAAGCAGATATTAATTGCCATGTTTTCATAGATATCCTGATAGTTCTGATTAAATATACAGCCGGCAGGCAAATGTTAATTTTTGTCATGCCGTCTGCAATTTTGTCAGTCAATCACAAAAACTAATAGCTAAAATGTAGTTCTTTTTAGAAAGAGAATGTCTTTTGACAGTGAGTCTGAAATTTTCAATTGTTAATTATTCCTATAATAAATTACCTCATTTTTAAATGGCCATTTTATTCCATTTTAAAAATATTTAAGTGCAACTAGATCCCTTTGTCCTTACTATCCTTGCTTTGTCTTTTTCAGCTCTCTACATTGAAAATTATTCTCTATAAGTATGGACTAAAGGGTATTGTGCCTACAGAAAATACTCATAGGTTTTGATAACACGGGGCTCTTCCAATGATAGTGTTTTTTATATACAGCATTGCTCAGTCATGTCATAAACATCCTTATGATATTGTAAATAGCTTGAACATCTTTAGGGGTTCATCTGTCATGAAAATTTTGCAGACATCTAACCACTCTTGTGCCCTTTTACTGAACTAATTCATGATTTCTTATGTCATTTTTATAGCAATCATATCTAACACACTTTCATCAATAATAGTCTCAGTGAATACCCTATAAAGGGGTAAAAATCCATAAAGAAGTCTTTTTACGAGCCTTTTCACATTGGCCTGTTAGCAGCAGCACCATGCTGGGAGATCCTGCTCACTGGGTTAAATACCATGAACCTTATATTCTTCGCAGAATTACTGTTTTCCAACATACAGGCTTCCATAATGTAAATAGTAGGTTTGATTCTGAATTAATTTCCTTTGTGTATTTTAAATACATTCTGTATTGCAGCTTACAACTCATTCTGTATTTTTCTAGCATTCTTAGTAATCCTGTTATTCTTTATGTAATATCTAAATATTTTTGTTCTTTGAGTGACTGTCAGTACAAACATTCATATTGGCAGTGCACATGAAGCTGGTGATGTTTTAACCCTATGTGCCCCTGTATTCTTCCTTCTTGCTCTATTGCACGCATTTTATAAGAGGAGAGGTGTGCTCACTGTCTTAGGGTCTTCTCAGCAATCTGGCTAAATTGGGACATTTTTCTGGAAGCTCATGTCCTTGTTAGTGGCCTAGTTAGAAATTATTTCTAACTCTTTTCAATTTGACAATCAATTTTCTTTCTGGTTTTGTAATACTCTCTTTCTTTCCTCTTCCCTTCAAACCCTTGGCCTTGCCAAATTCCAGCCACAGAAGGATCCCCCCCAGCTTTGGTGAGTCTACCCCAACTTCGAGAGGTCACAGGTCATTCAAGGTCAGCAAAGACAGAAGGAGACAGGAGAATAACTTCTTATCTATCACATAGTGGCAACTGTGCTGCTACAGGATAATGTTGTCATACTGGAAACAACTCTCTCATCTCCTGGTTCTTTGCTCCAAAGCCATTCCTAATGGACTATCTGATGTCTACTTTTTTACTCATCCTCTCACCCCAAGAGTATTGTGCAAAACACATCTAAGATAATTTTAATTGTCCCAGCAGAGTAATGTGCAGCTGATTTCAAGATTTTAACTGTTTCTGCATGTTGTTGTAAAACTTGACATTGGGCTAGTTTTCCTTATGAAGGAGCTGGAAGGAACTCTGCATCTTAGGACCTAGCAGTTGAGATTTTGAGGGTTTTATATGGTGAAATTGAAGAGGAGACTCATGGCTAGAAGAATAAGAGTCCATGAAGTTTCTATAGGTGACAATGTACTTTTTTTGGATTGATGTGTTAACTCTTCAGTAATTCTTGGGGAAGCCCCTCTGCACTTGATTCCAAAATATCTTTAAGAATTAAGATACCCATTCTTTATCTAATCAGGAAAGCTTTGTGTACTGTTATTTTTGGCTTGCTCTTGTGAGAAAGGTGGAGTTCAGATTTTTCTCATCTACCTGTAGGATGTTTTCTTAGCAGACTCATTTGGGTTTTTCCACTGGACAAAAATCTGCTGTTTGTGGTTGCATGGTTAGAATCATGTGTGTGTGGGCTTACTGAAATGAGAAAGAAAACCTACTTAATAGTAAGTAGAGGTTCTGTGAGCTGTGTTGCCCTGAAGATTCTTACAGCCTGTGTGCCTTGCTGATTTTCAGAGCTATTTTATTTGTTATATTTTGGGTTTCTTTTAAATAGTCTTTCAGATTGAGCGGAATGTACTCAATATATATGGGGAGGAAGGGAATGTGTTATGGTCATGCTGAAACTGTGTCCAATCTCAGATTCTTGGGGATATACATACCTACAGCATGGTTATGTGCAACAGCTCTCAAAGACTGTACATTGAGGCAAGTAGCTTTTTGTTAAAAGAATTAAATGTATGAATTCTTCCAGATTATCACATAGCTTTAGTGAAAGCTGTCATGTCTCAGACATACTACTCAAAATACTCAACATAAAAATATGTTTCTCTGTAAATTGCATTTTAAAATCTGCCAGGAAGTTGCATTGTAAGCCATTCAATTTGTGCTACTATGCTGTCTTTTTAAACCAGAATGTTGAATAACACTAAATCGTATGTTTGTATAAATCTAAATCGTCATGTGAGCAGTTGTTCTTTTTGTCAACAAATGTCCTCTCACTTAAAAAAAAAGTGAAATAAGTAGTAAAGGAAACAAAGTGAAAAATTACAGCTGCTTTAGTTCTTGAGGCAGCTCTGTTTGAAACAAAGCTTTTTTTATGATCATAGCTGAAAGTAAATTTGACATCTTGATAAAAATCTGCTTAACCTTTCCAAAATGCTGCAGCAGTGAAGGTAAACACCACAGCTTAGTTTACTCTCTATATATTTCCTTTTTTAACTGAAATATGACACTTTCCTTCTAAACCCTTACCAGAGATACTAATGAATTCTTTCTGGCCTCCTGCAGTTTTAATGTATTTTTGATGAAAGAGATCCAAAACAGAATAAAGAGGAAAAAGAAAAGTCACAGGCAAAGTAGAAGGCCACAGATTTAACTACTTACCACTTCCACATTCACCTCTTACATATCTACTGAAACTCATTTTGTGAACTTAATTTTTTCCTTTTAAAAAGAGGGGTTTGTGTATAACTGAAAGGTTCAACTGATTTTCATGAGCAGAACTGGAATTGCAGAATTGACCCTACTAGGTCTGTTTTCAAACTAAAATTTACAGAATGTCTTATTCCTACTTCAGAATGGTTTTTTTTAAATGTTGAAAAAGAAGTTTCACAAGTAAAGAAATTATTTAATTTTTCTTGCTTGGAGGCGAGAACAAGTATACTTGAAACATCCTCAGTAGATGTCTGTCTAATCAGCTCTTCAAAATCTGGAGCTTCTACATCTTCCCTAGATGATCTGTTCCCCTCAGTTTTTATATTTGGTGAGTATTTTCCCTGTTGCCCAACTTAGATATCTACAATGTGATCTATGCCTGTGAATGCAGTTCACAGTGGATGTGATTAGGTTTGATTCCTTTCCTCCTTATTACAGCCTTCTATGCACTTGAAGGCTATTGCTCTCTCTCCCCTCAGTTATCCCTTTAAAAGTGCAAACAAGCCCATTTTCTTCCATTGTGGCTTGTAGGCTGTGTTTTTGAGACCTCTGATATTTTGTTTTGTCATACTTAGTCTAGTGGGTCTAGGTGATTTTCTATAATGTTATAACACTTCAGCAGCGCTGTTTCTCGTTAAGTTCATTTTGACATTTCAGAGGGCCTTGGAATCTAATGTTCTATTGTCCTTTTACCTTTGCATTTCTGAAAGATGGTTTAAAAATGAAATTACTGGAGGGCAGATAGAATCGGCAATTAAATCTGTTCTGTTGTTTACTACTGCTGAACTGGAACTCTCTTTACTGTTTAATTGATCTCTTACTGCTCCATTCTGCACAGTAATTCACCTGCTTTCACATTGTAGCTAAATAAGCCACTGTGCACTTAATTAAAATACAGAAGATCTTCATTAAGGGACAAGTTATATTTGCTTATTTGCTGTGACCAAAATCTAATAGAAATACGTAGTATTTGTCTTTTTCTTCCTAAAGTGAGAAAAAGAAAATTGCCTCAGGCACTTTAGACTGCTGTAATTTAAAATGCTTTCATGTTTTAAATTTTTTTAATGCAATTCAGCTGCCTCTGTAGGATATTATCCGGATCTAAGGAAAAATATAATGGCTGCAGTGCTGTTGCCCTTTAGTAAATTACTGGAAACTCTGCAAGATTCCTGAAATCTTGTACCCTGGAATTGCAAGAATGTAAGTTGTCTCAGTCTTTCTATAACTTTAGGTACCTCTCTCTTAACACCAGTTAGGGCTTTTGTTGCAACTGCTTGTATCTGAAGGCTCTTTCAGGGTCTTAACCTTTTGACTTCCAGCTAACGTGCATTTGTGGTTGCTCTGACTTTAATAAGCTAACTGTTGCCTTTCTCCCACACTGTTATTTATATCCAATGCTCTGGATTTCCTTTTTACTAATGAAATAATGAAATCTGATGGAGCAAAGAATTGCATCTGGCTTATCCCAGACTCATCACATTGAATACCCCAAACCATCCTGTAAATAATTTCATCAAGAAGCATTCCTTTTCTTCTGTCATTTGCATTTGTGGCATCATTAGCCTTAGTCAGATACTCTTGCTAAGAGGATCTTAAAATGCATTTTATTCTCTTAAATAAAACTCTTTTTCCTTCTCTCATGTCTCTCTCTGCCAATAAACTGATGTCTTCTACCATGCCTCTTTTCATCTCCAGGGACACCTCCTACATTCCTCATATATATTTTTCTTCTTTTAAAGTACACTTTTTTTCTGCACAATCTTTCGGTGAGATCTTCCACCCTTTAAAGACCAAGACCAGTATACTCTTTGAGAATGTATCAGTTTCACTCCTATTACTGTATTCTTTTTGTGTGATTAGTCAAATTAGTGCTTGTAGATATTTGTGAGTGGCTGATATGCTGGTCCTACTCAAACTTTATTCACCTTTAACCCCGCTTCCCACTTCTTTCAGAGGGCCTTTAGTGGCCATTCAATAAAAAAACCTACCTATTACTCCCCTTTAGATAGTCTGTGCAAAGAAAGATGAAATCTTTTGAAAAAACTAAAAGGAAAAAAACCTTAAGTCAAATCCCAGCTACCCTATACTCCCATCCTCGCACTGAAGCCAAGGAACTGCTCGGGTAGATGAGAGTGTCTTTGCCTGTGGCAAATGCAAAAGCAGCAGGAGGCTTCAGTCACATCTGTTTGGGTTGGGTAAATGTTGTGGGCTGTGAGGTATTATGGACTATGATGCAGCATGAATAGGTGTGCAGACATAAGCTTACTAAGCTAAGTTCCTTCTCAGTTCTTTAACTAAGTTAATCAGGAAAATGCCATAAAGAAAGTAAGCGTCCACTTAGTACTAAACTTTGTGTGTGAGCATCCCTGCATGGTTAAAAGGGGTAAAAAACCAACACAAAAGTAATGTCACTTTTAAAAAGGCAAACTACATAAAAATCCTGAAACTTATTGAAAATATCATTTAGGAGATAACTTGAAATCTGAAAAGGCAGGAAAGAGACATGAAGACTACTTAAACTACTACATGGGATGCTCAGAGCTCTCTCAGAATTTAGAATCCTTATTTAAACTATTCCAAATTTATTTACTATATTCTAAGTAAACCAAAGTGAAAAGTTGTTGACAAACGGTGTAAGAGAGATTGCTAGGAATAAAAAGGATTCGAACAGGCACTCTGATACAAAGGTAATGGCCACCTAGTTCAGTATTTTGTTGCTAGCCAGTAGCTTATGCCTATGAAAAAGTGCCTATGCATATAGTGATACTTCCCAGTAATCTGTCTGAGCACAAGAAAATCTGTGGCTCAGTTAGTTAATGAACCAGAACTGATGTCGTTGCATTTAAAACTACTTGGCAAATTTTCCACCTGTGAATTTATCTGCTCTTTTTTTAATTTAAATTTTTGACATCTGCAAGGCCTGTAGCACACTTTTTCAGCTCAGCTGCAGATGGTGTGAAAAATTGTTTCTTTTTGTTTCTTTTAGTCATTGCCTGCATAGATTTATTTCATGCCCACTTAGGTCACTCTCAAATAGTCTAAAGCCCACATTACTATGTGCTGATTTTAAAGTTTCTTCTTCCTTATTACTGCCGTAGGGTTTTCAAATTCAGTAGTTATCAGCTTTTTTTTCTCAAGCGGTAAGACAGTAGCAAATTTGTGTAGCATTTGTTAATTTTCTGCTTTTAGCAGATAGTGGAAAATCAATGTATGGATGACTTTACACAGGATAAAGAATTTTCAGTCTTGAATGATGGCTGACAAGCCCAAACATTCTTGGTGCATTGAATACAAAGGTTCCTGTAGTATTTAGAAAACAGTGTAGTATTGTGGTGCATTAGCCATGGCCCACAGTCAGGCTCCCATCCAGCTACTTACCCAGTCCCTCTGCAATCCCAACAAGAAAAGGGGAGAAAATTTGAAAAAAAACAAGGATAAGAAAGCTCCTATGTTAAGATAAAGACAGAGAAGTCACTTGCCAGTTACCACTGTGGGCAAAACAGACTCAACTTGGGAAAATTAACTTAATTTCTATATAGCTTTAGCTACTGGATAGCAAAAAGACAGATATTAAAGCCACACCTTTCCTTTACCTTCCCAGACTCAACTTCACTCCTTCATTCACAACTTCTCTACTTCCCCTCAAGCAGCATGACAAGGTATAAAGGAATGGTCAGTACACAGCAGTTCCTCATTTCTACTCCTTCTCCCTCCTCATGGTTTTCCTTTGTTCCATTGTGGGGTTTCTACAGGCTGCAGTTCCTTTGGTCATACCCATCTGCTCTGGTACTATTCTCCATAGGCTGCACGGATATCTGCTTCAGCTTCTCTTCCACCTCTGAACTTGGTGTTCCCTTTGCTGTTTCTCATTCTTTTTGTTCCCTCCTCCTCTCCTTGCTTGGCATTTCCTTTGCTTCCTTACACATATTTTCCCAGGCACACCACCGGCTTTGTTGCGGGGCTCCACTGTGTTCTGCAGAGAGTTCATTGTAGAGCTACTGACCTCTTCCCACAGAGGCAACCCTTGCAGCTCCTCTGCTGTCAAAACACTCATGCCCAATGCCAACATATGTATCACAGAAGATAGGTAGGAACTATAATGGCTGATAGTGATGGAGGAGGCTGTGTAGGTCTTTGTGGTCTTTCTTTCTCCTACTTATTCATAATAACTTTGTATCATCTGAAAAATATTGGCCCTGACAATTGTTTCTGTTCATGTTATCATTTTGCTCTAAAACCTGTTCTAATGCAACCTTAATTTGTATCAAGATCTTTGATTAGATGCATTAATAGTTTTATACCTTCCGAGTGTCCTCTTATTGGTAGACATGGAAGAAGTTACCTAGTTTTTCCAGGGGTCTTTCTGCAGTGCATCTTAATCTTCCTTTGGCCCCACCAACTCTGGTTAAACAAAAATCCTTTATTTCCATTGTTCAGCAAAAGTTGTTTCTCCAGAATGTTTTTGGATGATTTAATGATTTTATGCTCTTCTCTATTTCCTGTAATTGGAAAGAATATCAGTTTTGGAAAACTGCCTTTCTCCAGTTGCGTATGTGATCCTTTAGAAATACTCTACCCAGAGTAGATCTGACATCTGCCTTCCAGTTCCAAGGTCTACAGTCTACTGTGATCTTTCAGTAGTGACAGGACTGAGTGAAAATAAGGATCTAATTGAACTTTTTAAAATTCTCTTTGCTTTATAGGTGACATCTGGTTTTGTGCTTGAGTCAGTCTGTCGCAGATACCTTTAATAATGCCCTTTACAGCATTGGAGGGAACCTTCAGGCAGACCAGGGCTGATATGCTGCAAAAACTGGGGCTACATTTCATTTCCCAATTAACTCAAAAAGAAAGGTCTGGGGCTTATAGGGATTATGTGCAGCCGTAATACAATCCACACTGAAAAAACTCTTAAAAAAGCACAATTAAAGTAAAGAGGTTTACTCCAGATGAGTAACTCCTCAGCTCTTATTTTGCAATGTTGAGATTGCTAGACATAATCTGTCTGTAAAGACAGGATTTTTAAATTAATAGCAACTCAATTTGCTCTCCGTATTTAAAAAATAATTTGTACCAGTAGTCTTCCTTCATTTTATGGTATTCTTCAAGGTTATTTTAAAATACATCCTTGCATGGTCACCATACATTAAGAATGAACATTTTTTTTCTGTTACCATAGGGAAAAAAATATGTTCAGGTTGTTATAAAAATCGAAGATGGAAATTTTAGTGTGCTTGGCACTGTTGTGACATGCAAATTCTCTGCAAATATTCCCAAGGATGTCTGGACTTTTTTATTGCTCCAGCAAGATCATTTAAACAAAAATCACAAGCTTTTCTTCTTTTTTTTATACGTCTTTTATGTTAAATATTTATTTTATATATAATCTTTTGATGATCTGTAAACATATGGGTCTTTAATAAGACTTTGTTGCTTATTCTGTGCATGTCCTGTGATAAACTTTGTCTCCATTTTCCTCATCTTGTGTAAACTGCAGAGCTAATTTTTCTGCCTCATATGCATTTTCTAGAGGTTTTGTAAATTAATGCATGCAATTTCAATGAGTTTGAGGAACAAACAATATGTCACAACCCAATTTAGAATCAGTAGCATATGAAATCTCATTAATTTTTGCATATAAAATGCAATTAAATATTATTGTTATTTGTTAGTGGTTTTGTCCAAGCTTTGTGCAAGAATTCTCTATTATGCCAACAGGCTGTCATTAAAAGGCTGTGTAATGCTATAAATAGTTGTACTCTAACTTGCAGAAATCATTGTACCATGGTTTCTTCCTAAACCTTTTCATTCAGTTAAAATTATTATCCAGTCTGCAAAAGACATAAGTACATTGTTGCACAGCATATATTAACATTTTAAAATATGAGTAGCTGAAGTTGAATTCATTGACAGGTGTGAACAGTATGAATGAAGACACACCTAAGAGAAAAGGAAGTGGCAGTGCTGTAGTTGAATATGTCTGGAATGCAACATGGATGCAGTAGGTGAATCACAGCAAACTGATGACAGCTAAGCAGAACTGCAACATTTGGGGTGCCTTAAAATGCGTGTGTTTGTAAGATCTGCAAAATCTATAACACACTGTTAAGGACATACTTAAAAAAAGAATCAAATCAATTTGATGCGTGTTGAAATTTTTGTAAAAATAAAAAGTGTAAGTTATGAATATGTGTAGGAAAATAGCCATTTGTTTTGAGGAAATGAGTGACTTTTCTAGATTATGATAAAAACATAAAATCCTTATGATAAGCATATCTAAGTCATGGTGAGGATTTACAGCGATTTCAAAGCAAAAATGCATGCTATTGTTTTCCATACCAGTAGGAGTAAAATAAGTAATCAGTCTCAGTGACAAGATATAAAAAAGTCCAACACTATGGAAATGGATAAGGTCTTCATCACTTTGAGGATCTTACATAAGCGATGAGGCAGGACAACCAGACAATTCCATGGTCCAGCCTGTGGACTACGGAGAACCATGAGAGATGAGGTGAGCTTGTAAGAGATGGTGGGAGCTGAAGGAGTGGCTGCAATGTGTGCCACTATTGAAAGTAGGTTAAAAGTTTGCGAAAGAGATTCAATATCCTTTTAGCCTCCCAAATCACACTAAACTGTCGTTCACTGACATCACTGTTAAAATCAAGAAAGCCATAACAGCATACACCAAAGTTTTTTTATGCTCCATAGATATCACCAGATGCCCTGAAGATTACTCTGATCCTGATAGAGCATGATAGGGGATGCTTCGAATCTCGTTTCAGAAATCTTGGATTTGATCATGAATTAATCTAGTTCACTGTACTTCTCAGATTCAAACACTTGTTAACACATGCAATCCTCATTTACAATGATTGTAAGACTTTTGGAAAACTCTTTCAATCGTAATGAACAGCTGTGGTGCAGGGGCAAAGTGGAAAAAGACACGAGCAGGAATTTCTTCACTATGAGAGTGATGAGCCACTGGAACAGGTTGCCCAGGGAAGCTGTGGATGCCCCACCCCTGGAGTTGGGGCATCCCCAAGGCCAGGTTGGATGGGGCCTTGGGCAGCCTGATCTAGTGGGAGGTGTCTTTGCCTATGGCAGGGGGGTTGGAATTAGATGATCTTTCAGGTCCCTTCCAATCCAAACTATTCTGTGATTCTATGATTCTATGATAATGCACACACACAGCAGACTTCAAAACCACCTTACTCAGGCTATGGTTTCAGATGTGGAATGGCTGTTACTGCTGTAGTCTGGGTACCTATACTGTGTGTAGGAAGGGCCAAGCGTTTAGTCCATGACAGTACTTGACCAAAGTTCTCCCAGCTAGCTAATGGTACTCATTTCTGCATCCCTCCCATATCAGTTTATATAGCCTCTTTGTCCTCATGTTCTCACTTCAAAGGGTGTTCTTTGACCTCCTCTACTAGGAGCTGAATTAAGCTGAATTGAGAGATTTACCATGGAATAGTATTTTTTAAGCAAGTTTAGTTTCTTTAATATTCATTAAAAATTAGTAGAGTTCAGTCACTGTCTTTGTCTAATATATCACATTTCTTAAAGTTAGAGAAGAGCTGCATTGCTACTGGCTTCAAAGACGTGACAATTGCTAAAACTCTTCTGTCTCTTCTTGAGCATAAGCATAAACTCTACGCACCATTGTCGTCTTTAAAGTGACTCACTGTCATCCTTCCTTTCCAGTCGTAATAGCTGAAACTTTCTTTCATATATTAAACTCTTACCCCTAAAAATATCACCACTAGTCATTCACCTGAAACGAGACACATTACCACTGAGAGGAAGAAACAGTGGGTAACGTAATTGAAAAATCTATCATGATTTGACAAGTCGACTTTATTATTTCTGAAAGTTATCCAGTACAGTGCCTTCTCTTATGTGATACTGAAATTGCAACCTGTTGATATGGGTAGGTAATAAGATATATTTTTAAGGGGTAGGAAAGAAAATAAAATTACTGGTATAATAGGATGCAAGGTTTTCATTCCATGGGATTGTTTGCTTAGAGTTGGTCAGGTGCTTAACCTAGCCTTAATGAATGAATCAGTTTCTTAATCTGAAAAGCCCACATATTAAAAATAAAATTAAATTGCCCTCTAATGAGATTTTTATTTTGTGAGGTAGATTTGGCATTGGGAACATTCTGGCGTCAGCTGCAGGATGAGTGCAGTGACAGCTACTTCTGAGTCACTGCTTGTGATAACATGGATGCCAAGTTGTTTACCTCTCAGTGAAAGATGCTGTGTTGAGCAAATTAGCTAACAGAACTTCAAAGGCTGCTGTAACCCCACTGTACCCATCACTTTGTGGTACTTATAACTGGTACAATATTGCCATTCTGTCCCCCTTGCCACAAGTTCCCATCTCTCTTGTGTCTGATACCTCTATGCAGGGCAATAATTATGCAGGAGAATATGCGAATAAGTTTTCTTCATTCAGAAAAGGAAGATTTTACCCCTTCAACCAGAGAGCTGTGGTGTTTTTGTTAATTGCTTTTTTCAGAGGGACTAGACATGAGGTAGGATAACATATTTCAGTGTTACATAGCATCTGTTGAGGAATACACTGTAGTACCGAAATGAAAGTATTTGTATATATACATGCATATGCATAAAAGAATATTGTAATGAATTACAGAAGAATAAGGAAGTGAATGGCAAGGTTTTGTTAATTTGTGTTTTGATATCTTTTTAATTTCATGATGCTAGTTGCAACTTAAAGAAGTTTGAAAAATATTAATTTAAGACAATCTGTCATATCTATTCCCTTTGAACTGGAAAGTTGGTATACAGTAATTAGTTTTACAAGCCACAAACAGAATGAAGGTAGTCACTTGTTCAGAAAGGTATCACTACTCATGCTTTAAACACATTAAATTACTCACTCTTGTAAATTATGTTGGGTGGATTCAAGTGCCTGTTGCTACAGAATGTAAGTGTATAAAAAAGAAATCGTAGAAGTTTTAAGGGGCTAGGCAACCTGTTGTGCAGCTTATTTGTTTTTTTCTTCTTGGAAGTTTAGTAAAATGTTAAAAAATCAACTATGAGAAAGCTACTTTCCCTTCACTGTTGAAAGCAAAGTATTAATTTAGTTGATTCTAGACTAGCTAGATGTTGTCGATCACAAGAAAAAAAAAGACATAGAAATGCATTCAAAATAATCCATTCTTAATAGTTAATATTTTGTAATCATGAATGCAAATTGGTAATAAAGTGATTTTAAATGTCTGCAAGAGCATCTGAAATTTTGTTTAGATGAAAGGGGATACTGAAAAATTTGAAAATTTTTTTTTTTTTTTATTTTTGGCAAATGAAATTAGCATTGAAAAGTGAAACGTTATTGTAGGTTTAACAATGATTAGAAGGAATCATGAAGGAGTTTTTGGACTATACAGAAATTAATTGATTTTTTTTTCAGAATAAGTTCATATTCAGGAACTACATCATATGATTCCCCCCAGTAAATATTTTTTTTATGCTTCTGCATTCATTGTGGAAGAAAGGAGTTTCCCACATTTATGGAAGAGTCACTACAGCATTTATTGTTGAGGTGTGAGGGGAAAAGGCTGAGGATTAGATAGACTAAATTGAATAAGTAATAATAAGTCCGAATATCTGTGTGTTCAGCAGAGAGATCTAAAGAAACACAGGAATGAAACAACTGAAATGCTGCTACTACTTCTCATGTGGAGTGTCTCACCAAGAGTCGTGCTGATACTGCAGGGCAGGAAGGAGGCTACTGCGATGCCAATTTTGGCAGAGCCCCAGGGGGGACCAGAGGACTACCAGCTCAAAAACCCAGTGTCTGCCTTGGGCATGTTACTGCAAGTAGAATATAAGATCAGTGCATATTTGGGTGTGGGTGAGTAATTGAACAAAAGTCAAAAAGACTTTTGTAGAGAAAAAAAATAAAGAATTCTCTGAAGGTTTCACCAATCCTGCAAGTGAGAATGAGCCACTTGATATGGGCTGCCTGGATTTCTAGAAGAAAAGATCCATCACAAAAAGGTCCTGAAGACAGCAAGCAGTCATGGGACAAGACAAATGTCTTTATGTGAACAAATATTTTAATATGATTAGTTCTCCCCATTGAGAAGTTTTTGAAAAATGTTTTTCTTTTTAAATCCCGTGTACCTCCAATAGGCACAGTGTTATTTACAGAAGTGCTTTAGTGTTGCATAATACAGCATAACATGGAGATCTGTCAGCTTTTCCAGTGAGATTTATGCTACCAAAAGTAAATCTGCAAATAAGTTTGATTTGTTATGTGAGATATTTATAGATCTCTATTCAAATGTAAAATAAAGCCTGAGTAGGCAAGTATACAGAGGGTAGTTTATGTACATTTCTAAAACATTAAAAGAATACCGAAAGAGTAGTTTTACTGGAATTCATAAGGTGCAGATTTTCTGTATTTTTCTCACTTTACTGTAGCCAGATATATATTTTTTATGAAATAACATGAATATTGAGGGTAGGTCCAAGTGTTATGGTAAGATTTTGGTGTAGCCTCAAGCTTTCCTGTTGACCATTTGAAGAAACAAAAAGCAAACCTATCAGATTTAGGTAATTGAAGGTATTTTAAATCTGGCCAGTTATCACAGCCACTTTTCATTTCTGTCTCCCATGCTACACTGAAGAAACATGATTTATTGCTGATATTTCAGTTCCTCCTGGGGTCACAATTTATTCCTTTCTGTTTACTCTTTTCTTCTGCACTGGAAGCAGAAACATGAAAATACTGTATTGCTGTTGGATTTCTGTACCAGCTAAATGGAAAAAGTACATCTGGGGAGTCATCCTTTCAATGTGCTGCTGTTAGATACTAGAAACAAGCATCTGAAGAATGCAAGTGTGAACCTATAGATGAGGAAATTTAGCTGGAAACCAGCAGAGGAATTTGTTATCAAAAAACGTCGCCTTCCCCTTAGTGTTGAGAGAAAAATAAACTTTGAAGAAGTTCTGCTGGAAGACACAATGTGGTTGGCTATTACTGTCCTGAATCCAATTAATTTTGCCCTACTGGAAGAGCTGTAGGTTTGACAAAGAAAGATGGACTGCTTACACTGAAACAGTTGTCAGTGTTTCAGCAGACAGTCTCAGATCAAAACTCCAGGCTTCTTGGAGACTACACAAGGAAGGAGATACTGTTGAATAGCAGAAGAACTGATAGCACACCTGACAGATAAGATGCAGACCTTTATCTGTCAAGCACTAAAAAACAATTGCCTTGTGTATGCGCAGTGTCATTCTTTGAACAGCAGTTGTTACATTCCAGAGGATGAGCTTTTGCAGTGAAATGACCTTTTGCTCCCAATAATTTATACAATTTTCTTACTGCATGGGCTGCAGTCTCTACAGGAGTAGATGTAGCTGCAAATGCTTAACCTTTCTGGATCACTGACAGAGTTTATTCAAACTTTAAACCACACTTGGTGTGAAGGAGCATGACTCATGGGTCCTTGGATGGAATAACTGCCAGTCCCAAAAAAACCCTGGGTTTTACTTACACTGCAGTTAACTTATTTAGAACAAGTTAACTTTTCAAACTGAGGAAAGTTCAGAATTGCTGATGAAAAAGAGGAAATAGAAGCCTTGAAAATAAGTCTGTCATTGAGTCCTTGCAGGGAAGTTTCCACCAGCCTTCTTCTAGAAAGCCCTTCTAGTTCAACAGCTTCCAGTGGCCTCCAGCATGGAAACAACCTCAGCAAGTCCCTTCTGGGTCTCTAGGAAATATTCCTGTCACCTTCACGCTTTACTGACAGTCTACTCTGCAGAAGCCAGCTGCACTATCGCAGAGTAATGTCACATTTCTTCATGCTCGCTCCCTGCTTGCTTCATCCTGTCTTCTGAAAGGTTCCTTCTGCTGCAACTCTCGGTGACTCTCATTTAGATAGATCCACTTGACTTGGAGTGCTGCATTTAGAGAATAACATTTGGTTTTCTTTTCTCCCCTTCCAGTCACACCTCTTGGAAAATAGCAATTATTTTTTAATACTGAGATTGTAAACTGCAAACAAGCAAGTTCTGCAATTACCCAAACCAAACATATAGGGCTCTTTTCTGTAGGAAGGCCCTGATTCATCAGAGCATGCCAGTGTATTTAGCATATGTTATGTGGATTCTTGGCAGGACTTCACATTTGCATGTTGATAAGCTGTGCTGGATGCTAGTGCTACTGAATACAGCAATGAGGCAGTCATGGGGAGGACAGCTATTTTAAGGTGTGCCTTGGAGGCATTACCAAATCAGGATTGAAAAGAAAATTGGCTCCCCTTGGCTCATTGATGACCACAGTGTGCTAATAAAAGTAAAAAAGTATATTCTATAACATGTCTTACTACCACTGTCTGAAAAAATACAGAAATTTTATTTTTTTCTGCCATTTTCAAAGAAGTACATATTTTGTAACCTTTGTTGATATCATGCAGAAAGAGTTTTTAAGCAGTAAAGAATTTAATCAAGAGGACTGGAACAGGGTCCAAATATGAAAACAAGCAGCTTGTTACACTAAAGATGCAAATTTTAAGTTCTGCCTGCCTTTCCAGGATTTATGGTTCCCTTATGCTAAATAGTCGGCATTATGTGCCTCCATTGCAGAGGTTTCAATGATAAATAAAAAAAATATGATCTTGTGCATTACATAGTAAAATTTTATCTGTTATTATATATACTCAGAAATGGGTTTGTCTTGAAAATTACCTTTGGGTTTAATTTTATCTCTTTAAACAGTAACATACTAGTGTCAACAAGTTTTTCTGATGGAGAGATATGTTAGTCCTTATTTAAAATGTGGAGGTTCAAATTCTTCAGGTTAAATAAAGGCATGGAATATATTAATGGTATCTTCTGGAAATTATCAAAAAGGATTTTAGGCCTAATCATAAGTTTTCAGGAACAGCTTATCAAGTGTCTGCCATACAGTAAGTTGGGGTTTTTTTTCTTTATCAAGTTCCTCAGAATAGAGATTTGTTTTCAAAACTTTGTTTTTCTTGTTTATCTTCCAGTAGGAGCAAAGTTTTTCATTTAAAAATTTATATTTTTAGTAGTTAGTGAATATAATCATTACAGAACAATAGGGAGATTTCTGCAACATATATATTCTGTGAATAAACAAAACAGAAACTTGTATTCCCAAGATAGAGGTGTAATGCAAATCATTCTTGTTCCCTTTTATTTAGACCATTGTAAGGAAACAAAACGTCTGCTTATGAATGCAGTAATAGTGTATACCCTCCAGACATCTGCTTGTTCTTTGATTTCTACCTAGGGTGAGTCAGCTTCCTCTGTCTTCAAGGCTAGGAAGTGAGCTGCTGAATGAATGGTGACGCTTACTGCTGCTCAGAGAAACGATGCTGAAATATACAGCTTCCATCATTAAAATTTGTCATCATTGTTTCAGAAGAAGTAGGACAGATCCTTACTGTAGGTTTACTTTTTGTTTATATACGGATGAAATAAATTCCTTGAATTAACTTCCTCTTGAATAAACTTCTCCTGTTTAAACAGGCGGTTGGATGGGCCAAACCTATGGTTGTCTACCTCTGCTTTTGACTAATTTGATGCAAAGATTAAGAGTTTTGTGTCGGTTTTATTGCTGTCTTGCCCTGCTTCTGACCACTCTATCTGGTCCTCTTTGAAGTGTTAATGAGCTCCTGACAGGTATAGTTGAGTGACTGATCTTTGGTTTTGATCCTTCTTCTACGTTATGAGTAACATTTTTTTCACAGAAATTTGTGGTATCTACATGGTGTCTAAGAAAATATTGGAAAATTACTGGTGAAATAGAGAAAGAAATCCTTTCTTGCCTACTCAGTTGGTATTCTGTAAGCAGATGGCTAAAATGTCAGCAAGCAAAGTCTAAGCTAAAACAAATGAGCCTCATGCTAGCTAGAAAAGCATGGAGGAGCTACACTGTCAATGTGCTTCAGACATGATTCTTTTAACCTAAGTGCAATGCTGTGCCTTGGAAATGCTTTTGGTTTTGCCTTGGATTTGATGCTTTTAACCACAAGGCTGGTCTCTAAACTGGGCAGCTGAACAGGAAACCTCTGTCTTTAGGGAAAGGGCTGTGTATATATATCTTTTAAGCAGTACTATTGAGTAACTTCCCTAACATGTCCCATGTACGGTTTCAAAGAAGAAAATGGAATGGTGAGAGCTGTATGTGGTTTTGTTCATTTCTAGTGAAAAAAAAAATAACATAAAACTCTTTTAATCAAAATGTGACATAAGATGTACTGGAGTTGAAGGGTTTATTGTTTGAAAGAATTGTATTGAGCAAATGCCAACATACTTGATCATTATTAAAGATTTATATAGTAATAACCATGTTAATGTCATCAAATACATTCTTTGCAAAATGCTGCTTCTATTTATTCAGGAGTGGGTTTGAGATGTATAATACATAAAGCAAGAATTAACAGGATCAAACTGAAGCAAACTTTGAAATTGTGTCAATTAATTAAGTAGCTCTGGCTATGCATGTCATTATGTTCTGTATTTACTCTCTTGTTTTGCTGTTTGATGACTCAGCTCTTGAACAGCCGCAAGAGAGGCACCTATTCTGATGGTGTAGTGAACCTTATTTGCAAAATTAGTCATAGACAGCCTTCGTTTGCAAACTATAATCTATGCATAAACATTAAACATCCCCTAAGTTCCTTGAAGGAATTTATCTTTGCCAAATATGTGGTGAGCCTGTGCATTTAAATGAGGTTTCAGAACCATACGCTGAAACTGCTGCAGCAAAATGGGGCTTTCAGGTGGCTTCAATGTTATTTGGAGATGAAGGTGATCAGCTGGATGTTAATTGTATACATGCAGAGTTATTCAGCAGCAAATGAGCTGGTTACACTGTGGGTGCAGAAGGGTGTGTACTTACTGAAAATCAATACTCCTAACAAAATCCTTGGGTCACTTGGGCTGAATCTTGTTCTTGCTAAGTGAGCAAGTCATGCCACTGCCCCTTCCTGCAGGCTCAGCTGAGAGCTCTGGGCTGGTGTGGGGCCAGCATTGGGAGGGCAGCCCCTGGCAGAGGCTCCCTGGCTGTGAGGTGGGGAGGCCCCACTGGGGGCATCTCTGGAGGGAGATGCTTTTCAGCTGGAGTTCTGCTGCTTGGCCTGGTCTCAGCTACAGCTTCCATGAAACCACCACCATGCCTCTGCCTTGTCATGGGTTCCTTGAACTGACCTCAGCCCCAGCCTCTGACCTACAGTTAACTTCCTCACCCTCACCCTGGTCCAGTCCTGGCTCCCCCAAGGACGTGTCTTATCACCGTAGACTGGGCTGGTGACCTGGGACCTTGGTGGCAATGCTGGGCTTGTCCCACTTGCCTGATTTTGGGACTAAGCTCTGCCTGTCTGGTTGCCCAGACTCAAGGCTCCCTTTCTCACTGCAGCAGCGCCCCGAGACCCACAGCTTATCTTCTGCAAAACGTGCGTGAGGGAGTTTGTGTCTTACAGCTGGTGAAGCAGTAAGGATTGAGAGAACGGTGCTCACATTCTGCTTGTGGGTTTTGATTTTCTGTTTTTCATATCAGCCTCTGGCATTGCCAAGACTTGAAATTTCACCTACAGGAACATAAAGATAAAAAGTCTTCCTGTGCTGTGCTTGGAGGTTTGATAAAACTTGTTTTCCACAGTGGGGAGGCCTAGATGAATGTTACTAGCAATGAGGAGCACTTTAGGAGGCCATTACTGAACAGAGGAGAGTTCATAATTCTGTCATCAGAAAAGATGCCAGCTGTGGCTTAAGCCTATACTAAACACAAGTGAAAGCAAGAGCAGCAGTTAGATATGTAAAAAAAATAGTTCAATATGACAAAAGTCGTGATAAGTAGGAGACTTCCTGTTGTCAGGAGGAAACTTTCCCTGTTTTTATCAAGGGCTATGATAGTGTTTCAGAAGTATTATAGGAAAAATTTTATCCTAAAAAGGGAAGGGACTGCCACTAGATTGGAAGTATATAAACAATCAGTATGAAATAAAAGACGTTGCTATCATGGGTTTGTATTTGGGAAGAGAGTGATGTCCTCAACAACTTTGTAGGAAAACTTGTTAAATGTCTTTAAGTCTTTAATAACTTTGGGTTAAATAACTTTTCAAAAACCCTAGACTTCAGTAAGTTGTTTGATGCAAAGGTGCTGGACATCCTGATTAAAACGCTGACACTATTCTCCATCAAAAGAGTACAGTCTAATGGATTTTGAATAGGGTAACTGGAAATCAATGAGAGATGGCAACAGATATGGTAAGTGCTGCAGCCAGGCACTAGACTGAGGCAGAAAATGTGCTCTGTGGAATAAGGGAATCCCCCCAGCAGGGAGCGAGGGATGCGCAGCTCTTGACTATTGGTCCCAGCAGCTGCCACGTGGTGGCTGATGTGGAGGGTGGTCCTGGAAGCAGCCACAGGAGAGTCAAATGGCTCCCTAGGAGCACAGCGACCAGGAGTGCACAAATTGGAGTGGGTGTTGTCAGAAAAGCAGGCTCAACAGTTTGAGAGAGCAGTTTGCACAGGCAGGGACCCAGGGAGGGTGAGGTCTCCATGCTAAGGAGGTGAGTTCAGTCAGTGAGAGGAAGCCCAGCCATGGTGTCCACCCAGTGGGATGTTGAATCCTCTTCAGCTGCCAGAATTCAGCCCAGACTGAGCTCCCAGGAAAACACGCAGCAGTCCAGGTCTCCGGCTGTAGGAAGTGCCACCAACTTGCACTGGAAACAGAGGGCAGCAGAGGCAAAAGCTGTGTAAGATGCGAGCTAGTGGAAGATCTCCTTTGCAGGTGGCAGAGCTGCACGAGGAGGTAGAGAAGCTAAGGAGCATCAAGGAGTCTGAGCAAGAGATGGACTGGTGGGACTACACTCTGAGCTCCCTGATACAGGTGCAGAGACAGCCACCAGAAAAAGCCCCTGATCAAAGGGATCTGGTATCCTCCCCATACCAGGATGCAGGCAGGGGCTTAAACAGATATAGTGAGTGGAAGCAAATCCACCAGTGGGGCAGAAAATGACCTCCCTCCTCCTTGCCCATGCCTCCTGAGGTGCCTCTGCAGTAATATGGAATGCTTTATAAGCTGTATTCATCAAGGCAAGGTACACCTGTATAATAACTGTCTGGAATGTCATAATTCTAAAAGCAAAGAATAAGGGTCATAGATAAAAAATCAGAAAGCTAAAATTTTGAAAAAAATTTTGGAGGAATAGCAGACAGTACTCCAGAGACATTAAAGTAAAAAATTATGTATTGGGTGTCATGGATGTATTGAGGGAAATAGGGCAAGAGGATGTGTGTGTCTTTGTGCACTGGAGCCGTGTCGAGATTTATGTCAAATGAACTTTCAAAAAACGTTTGAAGGTTGTGAAGATTTAGAGAAAAGAGTGTGGAAAATACTTAACAGCAGGAGATTTATGGAGGTAAACATTTACTTGATCAAAATTAAAATTATCTGATCAGTATTTAACTTTACAGGGAAAAGAGTGGAGACATTGATCTTGAGCTGAGAGAGGTGTAATAGGACCAAGGCTTCCAAGTAAGAAATACAGAACATATTAATAACAGATTTCAACAGTTCAGCTGATTAACCACTAGAACAGACAGCTAAAGGATTGATCAATTCTCCATTTCTTGATGTCTCTGTAATCAAGTTTAATACCTTTCTTGATGTATACGAGTAAAATGTAATTTACTGGTCTCAGTACAAGTAATCGGATTGGTGGAGTCTACTAACAGGCTAAATTTAAAGGGATAAGAGTGCCTAATTATAAAAATCATCTCTCCACCCATTCAGGAGTTCGAGTCAGCTTTAAAAAGTACAGTCTACAGCTGGTTTTCGTAGCAGGTGTACTTAAGACTATGTGCATGACATCTGGATAAACAATACCATAATCTGCCAGACAAGTACCCTGCTGATCACCACCTCTCTCTGATATGTCTGATTCATCATTACGTGATTAGGAATCACAAGATTTCTTTCTTGTAGGTTATTTCTTCGTACATTGCAAGGGCAGCTGAAAATTTTATTTTTTGCATGTTTATTTTTAAAATCTGTTGTGATGCTAGTTGTGTGTATAGACTAATTGCTTCTAGAGCTCTTACTGCTGACTTATTGACCTGGTTTGTCAAACTTGCTAAATAGTTGAATAGATACAGGCCACAGCAATCTGAAAACAAAACCGGCCACAGAAAAGTAGAATTAAATATTCAGTGCCTTAATTTATATTATAAGGGACAAAATTATCCCTGTATTGGATTATAAGGACAAAAATATCACTTTGTTAATCCCTATATATATAGTTTTTCTGCAGGGTTCTTCAATAACAGAAGATCGTCCAGTAAGATAAAAAATTTGACCTGCAATTTCCTCCGTAGGTGATGGGACTGGGGGAGGGGGGGAAAGGGAGAGAAGGAGAGACTTGTTCTCTGTAGGAATTCCATCTTAGAATCAAGGAATTGCCTCAAAGGTCAAGTATTTTTTTCCATTGAAAGTAAGGGAACAAGCTACTTTTAATGTAGTTAGCCCTGTCAGAATATCTTTGTTTCTTCTTGTTGACATTCTGTCATTCTATATTATTCAAATGATCAGACTAAATGTGAGAATATTTTGCCTTTAAATCCACAGATTCTTAGAATTATTTATGCTTTGGCAAAGAAAAGAGTTGATAGTCATGTAGTCTTGTACAAATGAGTGAATCAGAATTGGTAGATAACATAACAAAACAGGAACGACCAAATAAATAAAGCATTATTGCCTCAGGCCAAGAAAATTTTGATTTGTGAAATGCTCACTTAAGAAAATGTACAAGGCCAAGTACTTGAGGACATTATGCTTGCTTACTGCATAACAGCATGACCTCCATTGTGCAAGGTACTGCAGATGCAACAGCCACCTTGCAAAAACTGAGCAGTGCACTAATCTTTAACTGAGATATACTCATACAGTCTAGCAAAACAAATGACTAGAGTTTATCAAGCTTTAGAAGACTGATGAGTAACTAGGAATGACTGCTGAAGTAATTCAGGGAAAATTCTGATGAGGAAATCAATCTGAATTTGAGAGTTTGAGTGATCAGGAACTGAACCTAACAGGTTGACAGATAGATCCTCAGTTAGAGAATTCAGGGAGGATGACTACTTGCTAGCCATTTGCTGGGATCCAAATGGACATGTTTGGAGAAGGAGTATTTAATCCTACAGTTTCAAAAGACATTACAATGTTGTATTCAGTGTGGATTGCAGGCTCTGTCTTTTAGCCCTAGGATATAAAGATCTCATTCACAAAAGATCTGAGTGGTGGGGAGAAAGAATAGCCCCAGAGAGAAGTCAGGACAGTCAGGAAATAGTCTTGTATTGCAAGAATCACATGTATTGGCTGTGAGGTCATGTTGGTAATATCAGGGAAAGACATATGTGAGGCAATTTTCATTATTGCTACAGCACAGCAGTTTCTTTTTCACCAGAAGCAAGCACTGTTATTTTTAGTCTGAAGACTTTTAAATGCTGCATCTTGACCTGCATTCAGAATTACTTTGACTTTTTTGTTACAGACTGGAGATCTGAGAGTGTCTTCTATGTCTACTACAAACATTTTGTCTCAATGTCAATGTCTTGTACATCAATTCAACTAGGTTTTAATGATACTGTGCAAATTTTCTATCTTTTTGAGAGATTACTACAGAATGTTTTATAAAATAAAACCCCACCATAAGCAGCAGTCTTGATTTTCTATGCTCCTCACACTGTTCCTATCCACAGCAGTTTCAGTGCACAACATGAGGTACTACAGTATGATTAGTAATTGGTTTTGATCCTTCCACTCTGTTCTTTTTAGCCACGAGAGATGACAAAACATGAAGGAAGAGGTGTTCTTAAATGCTTTGCATTTCTTAGGATCTTTTAGCTGAAAGAGAGGGAATAATGTATTCATTACCATTTTGTATTTGGCTAGCTGACCAGCCCAGATGAAGTCTTCATAAATAGTTGAGATTCACCTTCTTTCACAGTTGTGTTTTAGGGAAAGAAACCAATATTAACAATCTGCATGAAATGTAATATGTGACTTTACTACTGCACGAGTGATATCTTCAAGATTGAAGCACTCACACCCTGCATGATGGAGAGGGTGACTGAAGCGTTTTGGTGTAGCTGGGCATGACATGATATTTTGCAGTGTATTTTGCCAATTGCAGCTTTCTAAAGTTACCTTGTGTTGTAAAATTCTCTTTTGCATAGTGGAAATGAAGCAAGGAAGGAAAGCATTCTTCTGGGGGGAAGTTCTGGTACAGTGAACAGCTTCACCAAGTTTAAGCAAAATAGGATAGTGGTCTGGCCTGGAAAGAAAAAGGAGGGGAAATATCCCATGTCTCCTGTTGTCTCCTACAAAACGATTCCCTACAAAATGATGCCCCCTACATCTTATGATTCATTAGCTTGTCATTGACTTTTGCTGCTCCTTACAAAAAATTTCTGTATTGCTTTTTTTCTATTGCTTTCTGAAAAAAATTGTTGCTTTTTGACCATTTTCAAACCTCTCTGGGTTTCAAAGACAAAAAAGATAACCTGGGCGATGAATGTCTGCCTCACTGCGTGTCTGGAATCATAACAGAGTCATAGGAAGGCAGTGAGCTAGTTGGCCGTAGTACAACAGGAGCACAGTGATGTAAAACTGGAGCTAAGAGGACTAACCTCTTTTTAACTGTTTCATGATAATTATTAAGTGCTGACCTGTCCTGTGCATCACAAAACAGCAACTTTCTGTCAGAAAATCAGCAGCTTGCGAGCATAAGCTTTCATAATGAAATAAAAATCCATTGGTTTTGCAGGCATTCTTTATGCGTTAGCAGAATACCTCCAGCAAGGACAAGTGGACGACATTAGAAATGAAAATACATTGGCCTCTTGGATATGTACTTGTTAAAATGCTTCAACATACTAAATTATCTTGCATTTAAGAAATAAAGCCACATTAACTTCTTGAGGAAAAGTCAATTGCATATATTCCCATTTGGTATAAAGTGTCAAATATGATATCCTAGAAGTAGGAAAATAGTGCATCTTTTATTTTATTCTTCCCTCCTTTAGCCAGCTAGAGACTGGTGCACTTTACCTTGACTATGTGCTTCATGACTTGTCTTACAATTTACGTATATGTCTTCATATACAAAATAAAGAGCAGTCTCCATATGTAAGTGAATCAAAATTATTTTTAGATCTCACCAAAATGAAAAAAAAAACCCAAAGAAATTTTTTAGTTTCATATTACTTAGTAACAAAGCAAGATTCTGTCTTGGTTCATAGAAAAAGATGTTTTTTATGAAGTGTGTGAAGGATTAGTTTCATAGGGTCTCATGTAAGTTAATGATGTGATTGATTATGGGTTCCAAAACTGTTGGGAATGGGAAGTCTTCATTATGTGTTACAGAGTTAAAAAGCTGAGGTAGCTGCAAATATCAAAGGGTCTGTGTCCATGTTATTGCCATGGTCTACTCTAGGTCATTAGACCTGAACAGAAATAATTATTCCAGGCAGATGATTGGATTAGTGATTCTGGTACCATCATGACTAGAACTACAAACTCCGCAAAGTACGTGTAGTGAACCAAAGAGAACTCATCACTCTGAGTAAAACACGCAGAATGCATTCATTTTGAGGTCATCATGTTTTCCCTCATAGCTGTTTCTCTCTCTGACTCCATTATGGGATTCTACAGCTGTCTTTCCCCTCCTCACTGGTTCAGGGTTCTGGTTTTTGTGGTCAGCCAGACCTAGCCTCTCCCCTCTGCCCACAAGGAAATGAGCAATTCCTATTGTGGAGTATGATCAAAGCAAGAAGATTTGTTTGGGTTTTTTTTCATAGTTCTAGCTATTCCCTTGTTGATTCAGTTTTCCAGAGAAGTAGGAACTCAATGAAAAGCTGTCATAGGTAAAATGGGCAAAATTAAAATGTACTGAATAAGAGAGCTTCACAAGGAGAAGACCATGAGCATAATTCCAACTAAAGAAAAAATTCATAGTGTTTGGGGATTTTTAAATATACAATTGCCTTTTAGATTTTTTAA
Source organism: Phaenicophaeus curvirostris (assembly GCF_032191515.1). Classification (NCBI taxonomy): domain Eukaryota; kingdom Metazoa; phylum Chordata; class Aves; order Cuculiformes; family Cuculidae; genus Phaenicophaeus; species Phaenicophaeus curvirostris. The sequence continues at coordinate 18,160,559 of NC_091394.1, forward strand.
GAAAAACTTTAGTTTGTCAAATTCTATATTAAAGTAAGAGAGGAGTATCAAAAACATCTGCAAAAGTCTAGTATTTTCAATAGTTTTGTGTCCTGATATTTTCATTTTCAGACTAGCAGTTGCTAAAACTATGATTAAACATTTAAAATACATTAAAAAAATTATTAATACTACTTGTGCCTGAATTGGACTGCATTTCCCTGAAGTCCTCTGAACAGCCCTTGCAGCTTTTGCTTTATTAACTAATTTGTATTTCCCTCATCCTACTCAGATATTGAATTTACTGTACATAACTTCTTCAGACATTAAGCTTGACTTAAACTTCTTCTGATATACATAAAACTTTGAAGAAGTTAGGTATTACTTGGAAATATGTGCATATCTCTGTCAAGTTCTTCAAGGAACTGATTCATTTTGGAGGCCATACCAAGCAAGTGCCTGAGTGCAAGCCTCATCAAAATGTTGTAGGATTGTGACAGTTGTGTAAGCCTTTGTGCAGTACTGTTTCCATGCAAATTTTGTTCTTAAGGCAATAGTGAACATTTTATTTTATATTTTAGGAGCGTCTTCTACTTTCTTTGCTGCCTGCTCACATTGCCATGGAAATGAAAGCAGAGATCATTCAGAGGTTGCAAGGTCCCAAGGCAGGACAGCTGGAAAACACCAACAACTTCCACAATTTATATGTTAAAAGGCACACCAATGTAAGGTAATAAAATGTATCAAAAACATTCAGGAAAAAAAAAAGAAAATACTAAGAAAGCAATTAAGAAAACAATTGTTTTAATATGTTTTTCCACAACTTAACGTTTAGTTTCCATTAGTTGATCAAATGCTAACAATTCCATGTTCCAGGAGAGCAACAAAAGTGATAATACAAAGGGGTTGTTTAGAAAAAGCCACACATTAAGAGGCTTTCTTCCTAATGTCTTAATTTTTCAGGTTAAAGTACCAAATCCTGCTTTCATATATACTAGTCAAAATTGTAAATCATGTCAGCTATATTGTTCTGAATTTGTAATTTTCTTAGCTGGAGCAATTTCTCAGGTTTTATATAATGTAAATAGAGGCGGTTATATCACATATGCATTTTACACAGTACCTGAGATAAAACATCCTGCTAACAAATCTGCTTATTTGTTAATTACGAGTTTCTAAAAGTTAGAAAAATAATTAACTGTTTATTCCAAATATTCTTTTATTTTTACAAGTTGCTTTGCCTGTTTTTTTGATTGGACAAGTTAATTTGAATAAAATTCCTGGAAATTGCATTTTCAAATCAAGTATTGCAGGATTTTTGAGGAAGTTATTTTTCACTTGCAAGCACAAATACTTTTTCCTAAGCCTGATTCTATGAATTTGTCAAGTTTTCTTGGTGAATAGAAGCATATACGGTTTGAATATCTTAACAACGAAGCTTGAATTTGACAGTCTGAGTAACAAGTGAACAAAGACTTCCAAGCTGCATATCATTAACAGGTAAATCTAGACAGAAATTATCTCCAATGACAACTAATTATTAAACAATCTCCAATAACAAACTTGTTATTTTGTTATATTTCCAATTTGTGACCATGAAAACGCTTTCCTTTTTTTGAAGACACAGTAACAAATATAGAATGCCTAGAAATACCTATAGGTATAGATATATCTATAAAGGCAATACCTGTGAAGGTAATACCTATAAAAGTAAATGCAGGTATATATTACCTATGAACGTAGGGCCTATAAAGGTAAATATAGGTTTACCTGTAAGTATAGTTATACTTATTGTTCTGCATTTAGCCGTGGCTGGTTTCAGGTTTTGCTGTGGAATGATAAATGTGAGTTCTGTGGAAGGAAACTGGGACAAAGTTTCTGTTCATTTCTATTCTAGCATCTTGTATGCAGATATTGTGGGATTCACTCGCTTGGCCAGCGACTGCTCACCAGGGGAATTGGTGCATATGCTAAACGAGCTGTTTGGCAAGTTTGATCAGATTGCAAAGGTGGGTTTCTACTGGGCTTCTACTGTTAGTTTGAATAAGTAAGTCATTGTTGAAATACCTTTTCTTCTTGGGGACTCTTCTACCTTCAAGCAGCATTTCTGAGGCTTTGGCAGGGAGATTAGACTCAAAATGTGTGAAGAAAAAAATCTGGCTCTGGCCTGAGTGTAACAATATGTTTCTGCCAGTATGACAGTCTCTGAAACCCAAGATATCTCTCTCTGATAGGACCAATAGAGACAGCTTATGAAGCCCTACAAAGCTTAATAGAAGGTGAACAGCTCTTTAAATAGATATTTTACAATAACAGAGATTAAGAAACTTGAGACAGAAATCTGATACAGTCAGTTTTCTGATCTCTGGAAGAGCATTAAAGAGAGTGGAAGACAAGGAGGAGACTATTGATTGAAACAATTTTGATTACTGACCACAGCCTCTTGATTACTCAAGAAAAGATTCAAATCTAATCAGAAGATTTTCTTCTCTTTATTTAGATGTCATTTTTATAAAAATTACATCAAATTTTGTGCTGCATGTGAAGGTGAAATCCGAACCACTAAAACAGCTAAAGGTTTCTTTGGTTTTTATTAGTTCAAAAACTATTGCATTTTATTGGGAAAAAAAACCCCAACTTTATAAAGCCTTAGAGTGCAAAAGATAGCAATAAGATTATGATTGCTAGTTTCAGGAAGCATTGCATAGTATATCTTCAAAGATATAAATGTGAAAGTCTAGGTCATTTGATTTCATATTTCAAACTAAAAGACTTTATTTCAATTGAGTACATGATACTTTGGCTCAGTTTTTTACTATAAGATGTGGACAACACTGCAAGTGTATGTTTTGAAGTGAACTTCCTTCCTCATTTTGCCTATTAAGGAGGATAACAGGTGGAAAAATTATCTGTACAAAAATATGTCAGCACTTCCTCTTTAGCGAGCCAAATCCTTCTCTACTGAAACAAACCTAAATAGTTATTTTAATAATAACATTTAAGTCAGTCTTTGTAACATTAATGCTTCATTTATATAATTCATCTAGAAAGTGATCATCTGATCTTACTTTTTCCTCCAGGAAAATGAATGCATGAGAATTAAAATCTTAGGTGACTGCTATTACTGTGTTTCTGGACTGCCGATATCTCTTCAAAATCATGCTAAGAATTGTGTGAAAATGGGACTGGACATGTGTGAAGCCATTAAGTAAGTGCTGAAATTTTGTTAAATATTCAACAGCAAAAATTCTGTCTTCTGTTTGTGGCTGTGCTGCTGTTTGAAACATCCAGACCTGCAGTAGTTGGTGTGTCTCACTACAGGGTCTAGCATGATAACCTTGATTTTAGCATCAGCAAGGAAATGTTTTAAGACGTGGGGTTGTGCCAGGCTATCTCATCACTACACCATAAAGATGATTAAGGCTCATATGAAGAAAGGCTGAGAAAGTTGGGTCTGTTCATCCTGGAGAAAAGAAAGCAGAGGAGAGAAATCTTATCACTGCATTTAAGTACCTGAAGGAAGGGTGCAAAAAAAGATGGAACCAGACTCTTCTGAGTAGGGACTTATGACAGGACAAGATATGATGGGCACAGATGGAAACATAAGAGGTTCCCTCTGATCATCAGGAAACACAATCTCCAGAGGTCCATTCTGACCTCAACTATTTTTTGTTTCTGTGATTATGAGATGGAAAATACCCCAATAGGCATCACTGGACTTGGGAAGCTTTACTTTTTGCAGAATCATGATGCTGCCACACACCCATTAGTCCAACAGCTCTGTGAGAGGCCAGAGCTTCCAACTCTGGTGGTCAGAAACAATTGACCCTCCACAATTAAAATGCCTTAAGCCCTGAGCCTGTGGAGTGAAACTGAGTATGTCCACCAAAGACATTTGATGGGTTAACACTTTTAAGGCATTTGAGGATAAAACTCAAGACATACTAGAGGAATCCTCTAGCTTATTGCTTAATAGTAGATAGGGAGTGGATTATAGGCAACTGTAGCAGTTCTGAAGATGATGGGACTGCAAAGAAGTCTTGTGAAAGAGCAGCTTTACTCCCATCATCTGACTTCAATCTGAACTCTTGATGCAGAGTAGACTCGATGATCCGGTGGGTCTCTTCCAACCTGGTTATTCTATGATTCTATGAACCTGCCCTGGACAAGTTGTGGACGTATTTCAGCATGAATGTATTCAAACTTAGTTTGGATGTCTGCACATCCTGTCAAACTTCCTAATACAGAAATTTCAGCTCAGTATTGTGTTTTATTCAGTAAGCAAAGGTCTGAATCTGCTAGCTTATTTAGAAAATATTTTGTGAGGAAAGAACAATTTAAAATCTTTCCACTTCATTTTTTTTAAACCAAAGTCAGATGATTCATTGTCTGTAATTCATATCTGAAGTTCATTTTAGCTTTTCAGAGTTAAAATACTGTACCCATAGCAATTATTGTTAGTGGTGGTATTTGACCCATTTGCAATTCACAAGAGCCTCTTCTGGAAAGATTATTTTCTGAAAATCCCTATCTTATGTGTAGAGGTCTTCTGAGATTTGGGTTGGGAGGAACAGATACTTCAACTCTGTCCAACATCACTAGAAAGGTCAAAGGATTAGATGTGATCTGAACAGTGAGGGGGTGTCTCATTCTTTGTATAATGATCTAGCGGGTGCAGTCTTCAGCAAGCACAGGAAAGGCTGTTGAGCCTATGTTATCCACAGCCTGAATGGCGCTGAGCCCACATCCCCAAAAAGCGTACAAGCCACCAGCCGGTAAAATATCATGAGATGCTGCATTTTTCGTCCTTCCTCTCCAATTAGAAGTATCCGCAGGCAGACATACACGAGTGATAGGACCTGGCAGAAGACATATAAGAAGGTCTCGAACACAAATATTAGGTTCTTCAGATAGAAGGGTGCATAAAAGTAGTTCCAGGTCTCCAAAATACATTTGTTGGACTGTCACTGTATTAAAAGCCATACCGAAGGATGCCTGTAGAACAAGAATGGATCCTTGGTTCTACCATGAGACTGAATGTTTCCACTACTTACTTCAGCCCTCCCAAGTAATTTCAGATGAGTATTAAAGAAGGGACTTCAGACATGGACTTCAAAATTAATATTTACTACAAATAGTTGCAATCATAGATAGAATATAGTAAAGGTAATATATAGAACTAATCCTAGCATAAAAAGAATGGAGGCAATGTTAAAATAAATAAATGCTGTCACTGTTGTTACTGCTACTTTGACTGATAAAATAAGAAAAAATAAGGCCCTATTGTGTATTAACACAGTTTTTCTTCTTCTCAACTACAGGAAAGTGAGAGATGCAACTGGAGTTGATATTAATATGCGTGTAGGAGTGCACTCTGGGAATGTGCTTTGTGGTGTTATTGGGCTACAGAAATGGCAGTACGATGTGTGGTCACACGATGTTACTCTTGCAAATCACATGGAAGCTGGAGGAGTTCCAGGGTAAGAGGCTTCTCTATTATCTTTGAACACATTGATTTTTGTACTATGAAGAAATACATAGGTGCCATGTTTACAGCTGTCGGTCTTTCATTGAGAAACCTGAACTAATTCATAGTGCTGTATTTAAAAAAAATAAATGAAGGCAGTATTTCCCTTGATGAAAAGTGTATATTTATGTGGATGGAAACCTTTAGATTTATGTTCATTAGAACTTCTAAAAATGAGAATACATGGACTGTAAATGATGTAAGCAGCATGTAAAAAATATATCCAAAAGGCAGTAAAAAAACGTTGTTCACATTCTAATTATGCTTTTGATCGGTATTTGTGATTCTGTCATTCTTTTAAAATATCATTTCAGCCGTGTTCACATTACATCAGTCACCTTGGCACATTTGAATGGAGCTTACAAAGTGGAAGATGGGGATGGAGATGTGAGGGACCCATATCTGAAAGAGCATAATGTTAAGACTTACTTTGTAATCAATCCTAAGGTTAGTAGTACTTACATTTTGTGGCCAGTCATAGTTATTTTTGAGCAGGACCACTAATCTCTTTATTGAATAATTCACTACCACAAAATTATTGATCAGAGCTATTACTAATGCCTACAAAAACGTAGTTTTTGCATTACATATCTTTCCTGCTCTTCAGAAATAAGTCTCTGATATTTCCCAGCAATATCATTAAGAATTACAGGTTCTTAGCATCTTTTCATTTTTAAGTTCTTAAGCATGCAGATATGTCATTCCAGCTGATGCATTACTGCTTCAAAAGGTATTGAACACCACAGTTGATATCACCTTTTGTTCTCTGTCAACCAGGGAGAGAAGCGAAGCCCTCAGCACCACATTAGACCTCGACATACTCTTGATGGAGCCAAAATGAGAGCCTCTGTCCGCATGACCCGGTACCTGGAATCTTGGGGAGCAGCCAAGCCGTTCGCACACTTGCACCACAGGGACAGCATGACTACTGAAAACGGCAAGATTAGCACAACAGTAGGGGCCTACTTATGTCATTTCATACAAATTAGCAATATTTAAAAGGAAAAAGGTGCTCACTGCTAAATACTTGGTTATTTCTGATAGAAGAAAATGCATGCATAGGTACAGGGCATAAACCCAGTGAAATTTCTGGGAGCTTTCCCATTGACACGTAAACTTTGGATTAGACTCCAGAGTGCCATGTCTTGCTATAAGTACCTCTCTGAATTATAAGGAGTCCAGTGTACTTATTGAAATACACAGTTTGACCCTCTGAACTTGTGCTGCAGTCACAGCATGTAGCCAGTGTTCATCTTGTGGAAAGACATTTTGAACATAAAGCCAGAGTGCAACACCCTTGGAAGGGAAACTTTTGATACAGAGACATGCCCTGAGATTTCTTGGCCATTTAACCACATTCTCCGTTTGGAACATAACCAAACCTGAAGCGAAGGCCGTGAAGGTAGAATATTGCTGTAGTACCTGGCATAGACTTTATTAGAAGAATTCTCTGGTTACCAAATCCACACTCATTGTAGCATCTACATTTTGAAGGTGCTTTCACCACTTATCAGCTATGGCTGCTGGCCCGAGTTTCACAGTGTTATACTGCAATGTTATATCTCTTATACTGAACAAAAAAGACTTCTTTTTAATTTTGCTAACAGTATTTTACTGCTGTCAGTAAGACATTCTGAGGCCACAGCTTGTACATTCCATTGTCTTCTACTTCTAACAAGTGGAAAAAACGTAATTTCTAATAGTTTTCAACATTGGCCTTCAGTTTTGTCCTATCACATATACGAACATGGGATTGAGCCACCTAATCCATCTTGTTCAATAAATGCGGTGCATCAGAATGTGGATGATGGTGTGTTCATTACAGAAAGTGTCAAGTCATCACTATTAATCACAAAATAAATGTGGTTGTGATGGCTGCTGTTGCTTATCAATAAAAATAATAATCAGCATTGCCTGTATTTGGCCATTCAGGTCTGGTTTTTTTCAAGAACATTTAACATTGTTTTTTGCTGAAGCTTGCAGGAGTTTGGGCTACACTAAAACAATGTTGACTTTGAAGCAGTGACTTTCAAGTAAAGTCTTTTTGGGTCCAAACTGTTATATTAGTTATTTAGTATTTATAATGACAGAGCAGTTTGTCTCTAGGTCACTCTATCTTCACTCTTGGATGGATTTTTCTTTTAAACCATTTTAATCTAATGGTAAAAATATTTGTATTGGAAACTTTTGTCCTTACTTGACCCTGTTTTCAACAGTGTTTCTAAACTCTGTTAATGTTGTTAAAGTCCATTATAGTTCTTAGGTATTTTCTTCTGTTTTTTAGGATGTTCCTATGGGACAATATCATTTTCAGCGTTGCAGAGAGAGGTAAATTATTTTTTTTCAAATAACATATTCGTATTAAGCCTTATAAATGCATATACATTCATATGCCTTCATATATATAAAACATCCTTTCAAACATTGAAGGCCATTTCTCACCCGAACTATTTTTTCAGCTGATACTTCTTGCATAAAGAAAGGCTGTGGAAGCAGATTTAGCAGACATGTTACTTATGAATTCTGAATACACTTAGCATTATTCTTAGTATTAGAATTAGTATAAGTATGTTGATGGGCTACTATTAATTTCTCCTAACAATTCAATTACTGTCTCAGTGGGGAGAAAATTATATACATGAAAATTGAGAAGAGCCACAAAGGGGTAAGGAAAGGGAAAATGGAAAGGGGTGTTGATATGTACTAAAAGAGACATTTTACATACTTTGTTAATTGCTTTACATTTGCATTGTGCTTGATTATATCAAATTCTGTAATATGTTTGCAGTAGTAAACATTCCAAAGTTATTTTTTGGTCTTCCTGTAGTATTCCTGCTTTGCAATGTTTGCAAAATCATAATAGATTTAAGTTTTCATTCTCCTACTTGGTACTTCAGTTACTGTGGCAAGATGGTGAGAAATAGAAACAGGACCGAACTGGTCACTTCTTTAAAAACACATAGTATTCCTAAATAAAGAAAATCAAGAAAAGAATGACATTTATTTAAAAAAACAAGCTTAGCATTCAGAAATCTGGAATGATGAATTTTTATTTTATACTACTGTAACATTTCAGATAACGTCTTTCTTACAAAATTATAAGAACCATCGCAAATAACATGAAGCAGTTTGAAAGAACCCTTTAAAGATTTATATTTTTATTGTCTTTGGTTATGGAAACCAGTCATTCTACATCTTCCTTCCCCATATCTCTGCTTGGTAAATGTCTCCTTGACAAGTCACAGGTTAATGGAGACCTATGCAATTACCTGAAACATTGCTAAATTCCGGAAAGAAGAACATGTTTTGAATAAATAAGTATGATATTAATAAAGAAAATCTCTGGTTTTAAAACTGAGCATTACTTTAAAACAGTATGTCAAAAGGACTTCTGTCAGTCTTATGGTAAAATTGTTAGACTGTGCAAATAATGCATTGTTTTAAGATTCTGAGATATTCTTGCTTTTGTAAAAATTTCTGAATTCCACTTGAAAATAAATCCCAAAGATGTAAATGCTGCCATGTGTCTTGATACCATATTATAGAAGTAGTTTCTGGAAACCATTACTGGAGTCCAGTGTCCATAGTGAGGCACGTAACTAGGATTCTAGGTAGGCTAGTTAATCATTCCCACAGGAGAAAGCTGAAATGATAATAAGCACATTGGAAAACAGAATTTCATTAGAATATGAAACTGTGGGTTTTGAAGCCTGACTGTAGGCTTCTGTTTGTGGCAGTCTTAGCTCTTATCTAGTTACATGATAGTATTATGTTGTTAGGGATCTGCCAAAAAGATTAAGTGTGATTAGATAATGTCTCCTTCATCTGTCTAGTAATTTCTCCTAGGCAGATGTGAAATATAAGCTGTAAACACTTTCTTATCGAAAATTTATAGCATTAAATATACATGAAATTAGCTGTGTTATTTAAAGTTACTTTAAGTACACTAATATAATTTTTGTATGAATTTGAATCCTGCAGCACTCTATCAGTTTTGGGAAAATAATCAAAAAACTTGTAGTTGAAGACAATTCATGCTACATTTGAAAGGGCTGAATTTGTAGATTAAGAAAATTTTGGTTAGCAAAGAGTCAAATTTCAGATTTGACTGTTGACTTCTTATGGAACACTGTTATTAAGTTAACATTGGATTTAAGTTTTCAGGAGGCAGAAACATAATTTGGACATCTTTGAAATATTTAATTTTTAAGGTGAACACAACTGCTGAAAGGATGGATGATGTTTGCAGAAACGTATGGTAGCAAAGACAAACCCATTTTGATCATCCTCTGTTTGTGTTGTGGTTTAAACCCAGACAGCACCTAAGCCACACACAGCAGCTCTCTCGCTCTCCCCACGGCAGGATAGGGGAAAGAATCAAAAGGGTAAAAGTGAGAAAACTCATGGGTTGAGATAAAGTCAGTTTAATAGGCAAAGCAAAAGCTGTATATGCTAGCAAAGCAAAATCAGGAATTCATTGGCAACCTCCCATTGGCAGGCGAGTGTTCAGACATCTCCAGTAAGGTGGGGCTCCACCGCAGGTAATGGTTGCTTGGGAAGACAAAACGCTGTAACTCTGAACATGCCCCCTCCTTCCTTCTTCTTCGGCTTTATTTTGCTGAACGTTGTGTTATATGGTACGGAATATCCCTTTGGTCAGATGGGGTCAGCTGTCCCAGAGGTGTCCCCTCCCAACTTCTTGCACACCCCCAGCCCACTCACTGGTGGGGCAGTGTAAGAGGCAAAAAAGATCTTGACTCTCTATAAGCACTGCTCAGCAGTTACTAACACACCCCTGTATTATCAACACTGTTTTCAGCACAAATCTCAAATGTAGCCCCATGACAGCTGCTGTGAAGAAAATTTAACTCTCTCCCAGCCAGAACCAGCACGGTTGGGTTCATGCTGATTCCAGTGAAAATACAAAATTCTTATTTTCATTGCAGTTGTGTTATAAGTTATAAAAAGAGAAACATGACATATTTTTGAACTAATTTCAGACTTTGTGCTACGTTTTCTTATTAAAAATAGTAAAATATTTCCAAGAAAAGAAGAGTTAGCTGTCTTTCTGTAAATAATACTTACTATGCCTAGCACATTGTTGCTCATCATACAATTCTGACCAGGATTTTTAAAAATAACTACAATATACTTGAATTTTTAATGAATTTTAGCGTATTCCCATTCCTTTTCATGAATTCATAGCATGATGGAAGACTTTCCTTCAATCAGAATTTCTTGAACTCTCATGGTTGGGGTTTTTTTACAAAATGTTTTCTTCTGTTTGTTTTTTAAGTGCTACCTAATAGCTAAACTCTAGGTATATGTGTGTGTGTGTTTGAGAGAGAGGCTCTTTAGCTTATACTGTTTTCATTTAGAGCTTGTTGTGAGGCTTACTGTGGCTTAAGCCTAAAGTTGCTATTGCAGTATAAATGTTAAAAACTTGTTATTACCCATTTCAGTTTATGCCGGCTATCACCTTCATTGTTTAAAGTTAATGTTTATCAACAACATAAAGATTTTCCAAAATAAAAAAGATTTCACATTTTTATTTCAGGACAAAATCACAGAAAAGAAGGTTTGAGGAGGAGCTGAATGAGAGGATGATCCAGGCCATTGATGGAATCAATGCTCAAAAGTATGTTTTTTCTTCTGTTGTCTCCTTCCTTCAACTCTGACATAAATCTGCAACAGAGGGTTTGTTATATCTCACTCCTGCATGCATGCAAAAGCTGGAAAAGAGTCAAGATGTCACTAACACTGGCATAGGAAGCTCTGCACATTGTGAAGATAGGCTGTATAGTTACATTTTCTATTATATTGGGTAAGACAGAGCCTGTGAATCATGGTGTGACAGAAGTTCTGGCTTGTCTTGATCTTCATGGCTGAGGAATTTTTGCTCTGTAACCATTCATATATGTACACTTATAGCTGTAACTCTACAGAATTACTTCATCTCAGAGCAGAGAAGTATGGTACAAGAAATAGCTGGCTTGGGAATCAGAATGATGCAAACATTGATGTTTCAAATTGTCACAGAAACATCTCAGAATTAGAAAACTCCCTAAAAGTTTAATTTAATATCTCTTTTTTCAACTGGTTGGTTGAGGTTGATTCCTTAGAAAAGGCAAAGCTTGATGGTATATTGAGACTGCTGAAGGAAGCAATGTGGCATGTATTGTTTCTGTGTCCTAGGAAGAGCTGGAGGCAGTATCGATGTTTTCTGTTTGCTGGTGAATAGATAAGACTGAGTGAAAAATCAATACTACCAAAATAAGTGTTCAGGTTTCTATTTATCTGATGAAATAAGGCAATTGCCCTTCAAAAATGTGGACAATAACTGTGATGAATTACATGTTTAACCACCTAATTCTGTTACTCAGAATCTTAATTAGCTGAGTATTACACCTAATTATTAAATGCTTAAATGTCACATTTTTTTTTACATCTGATAGTCCTATTAAAAGTTACTTGTCTTTAAGAAAATACTTTAAAGTTATTATTTATAGAAAAGAGTGTTGGTAGTTCCAGGTCATACAAAGAATACAGTGAAAGAGGGTAGGTCATGTGATAGTCAAAGCCTTTTTATTAAACTAGACTTGCCTAAAGCAAGTTTTTGGGCAGTTTTTAATGTGCCTTAGGTACAGTTGGTCTGATAAGTGGATTCTAAAAATGATAGCTTGACGTCAAAAATAAGGCATCTGTATAAATGCATTAAAATAAAGTATTGGTATAATCATATTGTGTGTTGGTTTATCTCATAGAATCCCTGTCTTATCTATTCTATGCACAATCAGAGAAACTTGGGGTTAAAAGAGGTTTGTGTGTTAAAAAAGGTTACTGAAAAAGTTTCAGTGCATTTTGTGAGTTACACAGGGAAATGCAGAAAAATAAGGAATGATCTTATATATCAGAAAGGCTGAATACCACCTTGCAAAATGAGATTGTCTACCTATCCCAGTATTGATTTCCTGAATGAATCACCTAAGTGGTATTCGTCAATTGGGTTCTTGAGAATAAGCTGTCAGAATTGCCAGTTCCCCAAACAGCAAGTCAATTCAATAATATTTTAGCTGTGAGCACTAAGCACTTAGAAAAATTATATAAAAGATTTCCTACACTTAGTGCAAAAACTAATAATGGGCTTTTTCTTTATAATTGTGGGCTGGTTTGTGCCTCCATTTTTTATATGTAAAATAAAAATAACACTATGAACTAATCTAATGGAATGGCTGTGAAGGTAAAATTAAAAGGCACTAAAAATGCAGACTTAAAAGAGCAAGTGAGGAACAAAGAGTATCTTTCTCGCTGCTGAGTGCCTTAGTCATTAGGGTGCACCATCATACTTTCTCCACATTTCTTTTTTTCTGTGCCTTGAACAAAGTATTTCTGTGAGCAAAGTGCCTGCGCTGCACAAGAGGGGGATGAGTAGCCCTAGCTGTGCCACCCTGAACCCTGGTGGTTTAGAGAGCTTCTGCAGGAGTGCTGTGGATGGATAGCAATCTGCTCGGGGAATCTACATCATCTACAGGGGAAGCTAAGCTATTTGCTCTTTGATAAGTAGGTTAACTATATTAAAGAGACACACTTATTTTCCTCCCCTTTTAGCCATGCTGACTGCTGTGTTCTGTGTATAATTCCTTGTTGTATGTTGCCAATCAGTACAAACCCTGTGCCTTTGTGGATAAAGGCAGAATTTAGCTATCTGTGTTTTTCCTTGGATTGCGACAGAGCTTAAACAGAATTTAAACAGAAATTTGGTACCTGGCTTCCTAGGAGGCATATCACCACATACTTCCAGGTACTTGAGTAACTTCTAGGCTCATCAGGGAGTCAGGCTGTAGGCAGAATTTTTCAGCCCTTATCTCTGTGCCAAAAGTATGCGACTTGGCATTCCCTCTTCTGTACTTATTCTCCACTTCTGATTGTCCGTGTTACACTGTTTCCCTCACTTCAGACCTATCAGCACCTGCTCCCTAAACACAGTATTGGTTCTTCTGAGCTTCAAAGTAGAACTAAAAGCTTCTGAAAATGTGAGCTTGTAATGTGAAGTAAGAGGTGGCATTTGCTCTAAATGGCATTACTTCACATGCAATCAAATGTGTACAGACCAAATGAGGCCTTTGGGAATAGATCTGCAGACAGAACTTGTTAGCAGTGGGGTAATGGTAATTAAATCAATCTTCCTGTCAGATACCATAAGAAAAAAGGGGAATAAGTTAAAAATTTGGAGAAGAAGGGAAAAAAGACTTAATTTTTACAGTTCATCAAAATTATTCCACAAACTGAATGTTTTCACCAGTAGGTTCTGCTGCGCCTAAACAAAATCATGCTATGTATACAACAATCATATCTGTTTCTTTTCAGAATTCTGTGATCAGATGTAGATGTGAGCCATTGCAGAGCAAACTGGAAAATATATTTTTGAATTAAGTGTACCTAGAACTGAATATGTTTTCAGCCCCTTTTTATAATGAAACCAGTTGCACAGGAACAAGGAGAGTCTCCCAGTCGAGGAAACAAATATTTTATATTTTGTAAATCAAAGCTAATAGCTTACACTCCACTCTGTCCACTCCTGTTCTCCTGGGACCATACTTTAGGATATATTCTACTGTAGTTCATTTTTGATAGTTATTTGCATTGCAGCCTGTCAGTTGAGACATTCCCTTTTTTGTTTCGAAGGCATTAGCTACACTGCTAGCTTAGAGTCTTATTTAAAGTTATTGGTGGAAAGGCTGCAAAAAAATCTTAAGTCCTGTTTTTAGTGTTCAAGCTCAAATTTGCCTCTTCACAGAAAGAGTCTACTTAAATATTTTTTTTTCAAATTTGTCTAGTCCTCATGAGGTACAAGCAACCTAACCCTCTTGAAATTTAAATATTCTGTTTCTTTTCAGGTGGCTGTTAAAATAAATGCAGACTTTCATATTAGAACATTTAATTTTTTTAAAAGTGATGTGAAGCTTTTGTCAACATTCACTTCTTTTAAAAAAGATTTGTCATTTTAATGCAAGTACTTACTCTATTTTGTATTTCTCATATTTAAGCAGAGAAGGAGTTTTAGTAATCAGTAAAAAGATCAAAATCTACCTCTAGAGTGTATTCGTGGTCAAAAGACTAATATAGCTCAAAGAGAAATCATTCCACTGTTTTATAGTAGTTTTTAAAATTTTCATTTGGAATAGGAGTTCATAAAGTGTGCTTCACCTGCCACTCTTGCATATTGCAACGATGGGCTTTGTAAAGGTACCTTATGAAGGACTGTTTTCATCCTGAGTTCTCTTCTGTTCACTGGTTATACTACAGTATTTTGGACATGAGTGGAATGTTAGTGTCAGAATTACTTCATGTAAATTTCTCCCTTGATTTTCCTAAGGATCATTCACAAAAAAATTACTTATATGTGCTTTTTCATGTGAATGTTAGCAATAGAAGTCAAAAGGCAGAGGGGATTTTCCACTTTTGCTGTCACTGAAATTCACCATATGTATTGTAAAACACCAAAACTTGCTTAATTCGAAGTTATTTTCTTATCTCACTGCATTTCAGTATTGTAAAAAGACAAGACTACTTTATTCTTGTATCAGTTATAATGTTCCTTTTCTTTTCTAGGCAGTGGCTTAAGTCTGAAGACATTCAAAGAATATCACTTCTTTTCTATAATAAGACTCTGGAAAAAGAAGTAAGTTATTTTCATTGCAAATCCACTGTTGATTCCTTCTTTTCCTCATCCTAAGCGAGGCTTGTATCCCTTGCTTTTGTAACTCACAGTCATGGATGCAGCACCTCTCCTGCAGGGAGAAATGCTCAGACCTTACAATAAAGTTTTCCTTATTTATGGAAGAGTTTTTATGAATGTGATGTCTGAGATTGCTTTCCTGTTTGTAAGACTCTGCAGTTCTCTTGAATTTCTTGAAATTTTCATGGTCTTGCAGAAGTGGGAGGAGGTTTGGCAGTCCAAATTTGGTGCAACTGTAGCAAAGTATTTCTAAGTTCCATCACCTACATCCTGAAAGAGCATTTATCACACTCTACTGTTTGAATTTTGTTTTCTTTTACTACGTCTCAAAGACTCCATCTGTAGTAATGATAGTCTTGTAATGATATCAGTTGCTCATTAGTTTTCTTTGTATGCACAGTCATTCTGGAGAAACAAAACTATATAATTTTTTTAATAATAATGCCTTGGAAGCAACACACTAAATGTTCATCTGGCTAATATGTGTGATAAAACATTTAAGACATGTATGTACAGATGAAGAAAGTTCTGTTGTTTCTAGCATCTGGAGTAATGATCAGAATGAAAGAGTCTTCTTTTTTAGGTGGCTCCCATGACCACTAGCCTAAAAAGTCAGGCCTTTTCTTTGTTTTATGGCCTTATAGAGCTTGAACGTGTTTCTACATAACTGAGACAGCTTCAGCAGGAAGGCTGGAGAGTTGCCTCTGTCTGCTTTCTCATAAGCATTGAGTAGCTGATAGCTTAACAGTTATGTTGTCCTTCAGGGAAGTAAGAGGTAGGTTTCACCACAACTGACCGTATAAATAAGTGAACCTGATGCGAACAAAGTAGAGGAACTATTACTATACTATGTTCATCCTGTGTAGCACAGGTGAATGTGATCCTATGTGATGGTCAAATACATATTTATTTATTTTTGTAAATACATCTTTAAGTATTTTTGTCTTTCAGTTCAAAGCATCTGAACTAATTTTCAGATTCTTTCACAGCTCAACAGAATAGTTTTCTTATGGCCTCAAGCTCTGCCAGGGTAGGTTTAGGCTGAACATTAGGAAAAAATTTTTCACAGAAAGGGTCATTGGGCACTGGAACAGGCTGCCCAGGGAGGTGACTGAGTCACCTTCCCTGGAGGTGTTTAAGGAACAGGTGGACGAGGTGCTGAGGGACATGGTTTAGTGTTTGATAGGAATGGTTGGACTCGATGATCCGGTGGGTCTCTTCCAACCTGGTGATTCTATGATTCAAAGGCACGTGTGGTATGCCCTTGCCAATGCATTCAGGTGACAAAAGTTTCAAGGCTTGTTGAGACTGTTTAGAGATGGTGTAAGAAAGAAGCCAGACCTGGTATTGTCTTGTGCATAGGGTTAGAGGTTACACTGAGTGAATCAAAAGTGTGCACATTGAGATTTAAAAATGGGTGGTACTAACTGATAATTTCTGAAAGAGAAATTCAGAGAAAATAATCACATGTGCACTTCAGACAATCAGGGAGCAAACCAGGGAGCCAAGTTACTTGGCTGTGTAGATGATCTCTGTAGGAATCTAATCTATTTTAGGCTGTAGAATGCTATGGAATGGCAAAGAACTGATTGCTCTTTTCAGACACAGCTTTTTAATATCTTTCTTTAATGCCTTTTAATGTCCAGCCTTGACTTTCAAGAGCCCAGTAAGAAGCCTGCCCTTGATTTAAACAGGAGGTTTTCAGGCTCTGTAGGACCTGAATGTACAGGATAGCAGTAAACCAAAAAAGGTATTTAACCTAAGGGGTTAGTTGCTTGGCTTCATTCGGAAATGTCTGGAGAACTGTGAAACAGTGACATGAATTTAGAAGTGGGTTAGAATTTTTTGAGATTTTAACAGTAGCTCAAGGTCTAGAATTATTGGACAAGACCATTAAGATACAAAAAACATACCCAAAAAGTGGAGGAACAAAACTTCCTGCAAAGCCATTGAGCAAAGTTGTATTAGTGCCTTGAAATTTAGCTAGGTATGTATGTGGTAAGAATTGCTTTTAATTTGTCACACAATTCAAAACTGAAAAAAAGCTGTTGGGATGCTAAACTCAATTTCTACATGTTTGTGTAAAGTTTGGTGCACTAGTTTCAAGGGTAGAACTTGACACTAGGCACAAAGATGCAGCTGTGTGCTTGGAGTCAAAAAGCACATCTCATGCACTTTCCGTTTTATGAGGTTTGCATTTTGAGCACTTTGTGAAATTCATCTTTGGTACATTTTCTTTTAACAGTCAGAAACTCTTAACCCTTTGAAAAAACTTTCATAGGGTAAGTAAGTTTAATAGGCCCAATACTTAGATAACTAACTTTCGAGTACTTAATTGGTTTCAATCTAGACATATCTTTCCCAAATAGCAGAACAATTCTGATAAATATTTAATTGTTTAATTCGTATGTCTCTAGACAGGCTAATTAGACATTCATAAATAGATTTCTTTCATGACAAAACAAATCAAATTGACTGTCTCCCAAGAATATCAGGTGTTTAGTAGTATTAGTGGATATACAAGGCTTTTTAAAATAAACAAAATATTTTAATTGAAGTAATAATAGAGCCCCAGTAAACGTCATTATGATTGCTAGCCTTGCTGTTGAAAATAGAGCATTTATAGACAATTGTAGCACAGTTTACTGCTTTGTGTGCTCAGAAGATCTCTGTCTAAATGACTGTCATGCTTTTTTATGGAAGTTTCAGCCCATTCAGTATTTATTAATAACTGAAAATCTGTTTGGGGATTTAATGACGCAGAAACTTGGAACTGGTTAAAAGTGATCGGCCATTCCTAAAAGTATTTTTTAAAAAATTCTTTCACCTTTTTTTTTTAAATTAAAATTTTAATGATAAATTCAGGGCTGTCCTGTTCTGTGGAGGAACAAGACAAAGCCAGGAGACATGACTACACAATCTGTTTTTCAAGAAGTAAAAGGTTTTAATACTATGCCTGATATTCCCTAGCCCTTTGTGAATGGAAGTGGAAGCCACTAAACACCAGAAGTTTGCTGTTATTAAGCATTGCCTTCTGCATCTTTAAGCTGGAATTTCATTTGGTTTATAATTTATCTGCTTTGGATATTGTGTTTTTAACATTTGCTTTTTTTCCTTCTAGTATCGAGCAACTACTCTGCCTGCATTTAAATATTACGTGACTTGTGCCTGTCTCATATTCTTCTGCATTTTTGTTGTGCAGATTCTAGTATTGCCAAAGTAAGTGGTATCTAACATGTACTCATTCCTACGTATATTTGGCCATTAACATAAAAGCTAAAAATGTACAAGTTAAAAATTTTGGAATTGTCGGATTACAGAGCTCAATTCATGGAAATTAAACTGAACAGAGAATGATGAGGATTTCAACCCATTTTAAAGGTTATGCTTGTTTCTAATTTTAAACACTGTCACTAACATGGTGCCAAGCATTACTGTCAATTCTTTATTAATTTTAGTTTTTCTCCTTGCATTTAAAAACATGTAATGATGACAGGGATGAAACTCGTATGCGTAAAAAGTAATACAAGCTATAAATGTGTGCAACTAAAATTACATGTAAATGTGACAATTGGACATTGAAGTGGGACAAAATGGATTGCAAAATTGGGATTGTGATTAAATAAATGTATTTAAATTATCACTGTGATAATAATGCTTTATTCAGCATGCAAACAGAGCATTACTATTCATAAAATGTCTCTTCTTAAAACTAATTTTTAAATATTATAATAAATCACTGGAATAATTACTTTTATCCAAATTTATGTATTATGAGCATATTTATATTTGTGCATATAAATCAGCTATCTTTTTATCTGTGCATATTCTAGAAAGGCTGAGAAAAATGGAAGACTATTCCAATAGAGTTTATTCTATTAAACTTCTTATAATGGATTTTTTCTGTTGATTGTTTACATAGTGGAAAGTTGAGATTTGTTCTATAGCAATTGTTTCCAAAGCCAATACTGTATATTCCCTGTGATACACTATTTCTTCACTCATAGTCTTTTCTACTGTGCAGTGCTTTCAGAAGTAGTATTTATAAACTGAGTTGATCGATTGGTTTTGTGCTGTAGTACTTACTCACATCTTCATTCAAAGCCAGAAGGAACTGTTAGGTCATTATAAATTGACTTATCATACTGCAGACTTGTTTTATGATGTATAAAGTTTTATGGACTTCTCTTCATACATTAAATAATTTTCTTTGTAAAGGCTTTCCCAGCTAGTTTCTGTCATGGAGACACAATCCTCAAAGGGATAATTTTCCAAAGGTTCAGCAGTATCCTGCACATGGTTCATTTTACTTCAGGCATTACTATTGAAAAAAATGAAATTAAGACTCATGACTAATTCTACTTGTCGTTTTGCATAATGAGTATATTTTTACAGGCTCATACTATATTTTGATTACTATAGGAATTAATTCTGGGAAATTTGTGGTTCCAGACTTGGACCCAACTAGTCCCTTCCAGCAGTATGATTTAGGAATTTATTCTTATGTTTTGATTTCAGTTGTGAAAATGAATCTGCATTTATCAACTATCATACATGTAGTAAGATGCTCATTTTGCTATATCATTATATGTCTTAAATCAATTGTGCAGCTCTTTAAAATATATCAGATACATGAAAACAGTGAAATCTAGGGACCTGTATTCAACTAACGAAAGTGTCCTCCAACTTGTAAAAGTAAATATTTATAGTACGTGATCTCTTTCTAACATCAGAGCAAAAGACACATCTGGTTTAACATTTTCATTACCCAAATGTAAATTCTTTTGTCATTTTATAGTGCTGTATTTTAAATTGTAACAACAAGTGTGTAAAATCAGATATTGCCAACATGAAAGGTATTCAGCCCCAAGGGGTTTGTGGATTAATTTAAGAGACACCAAAATGGAAGACAGAAAGACAGGGTATTACACAGGCATCTGCATCTTTTCTAGAAAACTGAGAGCATTGCAAATGTAAAAAAAAAAGTTGAAAAATCACCAGTGTATGTAGTCATCACAAATGTAGCACGAATTGAACATACACCAGTGCTGGAGTGTGCAAATATTATTTCTTCCCAGCAAGAGAAAGAAAGAAATATAGAAATCACAGTTTAGTCTAAAATTCTATCTAGCCTTTTTGTTTTCTTCCAAAAATTTTACAGGGTTTTTAAATGGTGGTCTAATGAAGACAGGGAGATAAACTGTGTCTGTCACTGGGTTTTATAGATTCACTATTCCATTAATCTGCTTTTGCAGCAGTGTAATATCATTGATTTCCATGAAGGCACACCACCTGCTGCTTTAAAGTAGATTTGGAGATATCCGATGATGAATAACATCCAGCAAGTTCCAAGTAATATCTCCAAAATCATGAACCATCGATTTCAAGGCTGAAATAATTTATTAACCTTTTTTTTAATTGATGTGGTGTTTTCATAATAAACTTTACATAAAGTGGTAAATATAAATTTAATCAAGTAAAGAATATCTTAGGGTATCACGAGGGGTAGGTTTTATTGTGACTTTAAAAACGCAGCAAACCTTGATTATTACATTACCTCGGAACAGGCCTTCAGTGGTCCCGTAGCATTTGCGGTTTACCAGATGACAGAAATATCTCTAGTAATTCACAACAATCCTTTATTCTTTATTAAGGATACCAGTGAACTGACATGGAATTGACTGTGAGTTTTCTGAAATGCAAACTGATGAACTGCTGAAAGTATGTTCTATTGAAAGGACGATACTTCTTCTAGCATTCGATTAAGGGATTTATTTGGGGATACAATTAAGATTTTTCCCAAGTGTTCACTCTCTGAGGCACCTATGTTCAAGATATTGTGTCCTTTTGTCCTGAGTCATGCCAACTTAACAACCATCTTGTTCTACCCATCAAAGGTGGCTAGGAGCCCTTACCATGGTATTTCCAATCAGGGATAGCTGAATTTCTTCACAGAAAAAAAGTAGTACTTAAAAGCTTTGCCTGAAAGCAGGTACATAAAATATAAGAAACATTAAAAGAATGAAAGCTACCATTACTACCTATTTTTCTGCTCTACCTGATGTAAAAAAAAAATATATATATATATAAGTAGAGTTATAATAATATAAGTATTTTTCTTAACACTGAAATTGCCGTAAAGTTAGCCATTGAATCCATCAATGGCTTAGGGAAAGCATCAGTCAAATTAAGAAAGAAATAACTACAATTAGGTGCCAAAAAAGTATGAATTCAATATTGCCTTGTATAGTTCTCATTTATAATTGCTTCATTATAATTTTGTCACCTCAAGAGATTTGCAATCAAATAGTTCAAAACATGAATGTTAATTACCTGGCAAGCTAAGGAAATTTTCTACATCCTCTTAAGGGACATGCGCTGCAAGTCACATATTTTCCTAAAAGTTACAAAATCGTTGAAAAAATACATTATTTTCTCAATTTTTCAGTATCTGTATCTTTGTAACATTTTTTTATTTTTCATTTAAAATTTTACTAATAAGACATAAAAGTTATAATTTTTTTTTCTAATCTTATACCACCTGATAACAAATGAATTATTTAAACCAGGAAAATATGAGAAGGATAGTCAAGATCATAAATTATTTAGACTTGGAACTTTCTGAAGCCTAGGAAGTTCCTGTATTGTTTCCTTAATTTTAAGCACTGCCCCTCTGTTAATTATTGACAAGGCTTGTCCTGTCAGGGATCCTAGTGCAGCCCTGCAGAAGAAAGCAGACCTTTCAGAAATAAGGTCACTCCTTGAAGCATAGGAAGAGGCAGGTAAAAAGTTAGCTGGCTTTCGGGATGCCAGGTGCTCTTTTGACAAAATGCTTTGCTGGAATCCATCAATACAATGCATTTGGTGACTTGTCACAGTAAAGACAAGACTAATTTACTATAAAGACTTGTACTGCTTTGTAATGATCCAGTCACCAAAAAAAAAAAAAAAAGTTATGGCTTTCATATGATTGTTACTTCAAATGAGGCTTGTTTATGGTGGCACTTAACGTTTAGTATTTTACCTTCCCATTATACCATTTACAGCCCACTTCTTTCTGCCTAGGAGCAGCATGAGACTATTTCAGCTTAGCTTAACTGAAACAAAAGTCCCACTGTTCCCAGAAAAGAAGGGATTGTGTGGAGCAAAAAGATTACAAGCTTTTTCTCTGTATCCACCACTCAAATCTGGATTCTAAGATACCCCTTTTCCTTATCCTCAGTCATTTTCTCTTTCCCTTGTTAATCAGAATATTTTTCACTTTGCTATGTAATTATTTGTCTTGTACCACCCCCATAACATCATCGATCATGTAAAACAGCCACAAAGACCTTTTATTCTTGCCTGCAGCCCACATGATTAAATACTCTTTGCATAAGCTTTCCTTATGCCCTGTTAATTTTATTTCTCTTGCTCTGCAGTTTCTCTTACAAATATCTTCACTTTGTCTTACATTTCAAACTTTAGTCATAAGGCTATTAACTTCTTAAGTTGTGAAGGCTGCTTTTTTGTTTCCTTCATATTTTAGAAAGAATAGCAATAGTTTGAAATGCAGGAATGATTTCTTGAATCTTATTGAAGGACATGCATCATTGGAAATGTTTATGCATATATAAAAACAAGCCTGTTAAGTATATTCTTTTTCTTTCATCTCTTCTGTTGCTTACTAGATTTTCAATTCCTAAGAGTAGCAAATACAGGTTTACATATGCTGATGTACAATTTACTGTCTCAGCCTTGAGAAGAAATCTTTGGAAAGCATAAGCAATAATTATTTTCAAATTATTTCTAAAAGAAACATTACTTCAAGATTAATATATGTAGTGAATTGTCAGTTGTTTGTTTTTCATCAACTGTTCACATCAATCTGAAATCTGATGAATAGTTCGCATATAAGAGGTTCTCTGAATGATTGGCAGGGAAGCTCGTAAATTACTCTCCAAAATGCTTCTAATGGCAGCAATATGGCATCAAATTGGTTTCTGAAATTAATGCTTTTTTTGTTCTTTCCTGAAAATAGCTTCTAGAACACTGTTGTTAAAACAGATCAAAATGTTTTCCAGTATTTGTAGGTAATTTAAGGAAATTTATCCATAGAGTTCTACTCTTAAATCTTTAGTCTTGTAGTTTCTAAGATGTATGTATTTGAATGAAGGAGGCATCTCTAAAGAACAGAGATGTATGCTATTATTAATAATGTATTTTAATTCTGAATCATAAATTTATGGAGGAGTTAAAATGTAATATTTACTATGGTTTTGTAAGAAAAAGAAGAGTTCTAAAACTTATTCTAAAATGTCATACCAGCATTTCTAGCATAGAAGGTTTGATAAAATAAGGTATTTGCTGATGCTTAAAGGAATTGAGAGATTCTTTTTAATTCGGTAAAAATGTTAAATCTGGGGTTAAAACTGAAAGCAGATGCTTAGGTGAGGGACTTCCGGATGTCCTCCAGTTCCCTTACTTAAACAACTCAGTCGATCCAGAGCTCCTGAACTCCTCTTGGCAATCATTAAATATAATCCTACTGCATTTTTCCCTAGGCAGCTGTACTAAGTAGCTCTTGTATGGTGCCTGATGGAGCAATTATATTCTACTGTGGTATTCATATAGAGAGATTTCCACATGTGCAGACTGAATGCATGCTCGGATTGTTTCTGCATCCTTGTTTCTGTTTACCGAGTATCCAGTGATGCTGTTTTGGCTAGACTTTCCTATTTACAACACACAAGAACAAGATAAGCTAGAATGCTGAGCAAGGATGATTTCAGGAAGAGTGTAGATTATTCGATTTTTTTTTTCATTTAAAACCTATTGTAGATTTTTCTTTTCTTCACAGTGTTTAGTTTTTCTTCCCATCCTGTCTTCTCATGTTTCAGAATCTACTGGCCAGCCTCTCAAATTTGATACAAAATGGAGTTTTCAAAGGTGTGGAATCCCTATCCATTCATGACATAGCAGTCACCATATTAAGGCCCATTCTGACTAAGAGGCTGAAGTATCACAGATATCACAGTTTCTAGCCACAAGACACTGAAAACCAGACATAATTGTCCCATGCTATTGCTTTCTTTACCTTAAGGAGGAATGTAGTCTGCCAACAATTTTATTTTGTGTATCCACTAGGCTCTGAAATTATTATAAGATCAACAGCATAAAAATGAAGCAATAAGGACCTTCTTTAGTACAGGAGCTTCTTCTTGCTTTCTAAACTGAAAGCAAAACAAAGTTAATGCACTCTGTCATTTAAATTATTTCTGTGGAAATTATTATTTTCTCATGGTAATAGTTTTGGAAAGTCAGAGCTAAAGCAATTTCAAGCATTCCTGAGTGGAGAAAATGGCAGGGAAAATACTTATCATTCTGGTAGGATCAGGACTGTTTTTCAATAGCACTGATGTTTGGAAGTTGCACGATGCACATGGTAGTTTTTGGTATCACCAGTGTTATACACTAAGAAGAGTCATGCTACAGGTGTGTGACAGAGGTATTAATACATACTTTCTTATTTCTTGTAGAACATCTATTCTTGGAATTTCATTTGGGACTGCATTTCTCTTGCTATCCTTCATTTTGTTCATCTGCTTTGCTGGACAGCTTTTGGTAGGTATTCAAGGAAATGTAACCCAGTAGTTAATGATTTCTTTTAAATAACATGTTCTGATTTTGCCAACTCACTCTGCCTTTGTAGAGTACCAGTTAAGTGAGAAAGGCTTGCACGCTCAGGCTTCTGAGAACATTGTTTTTTCTATATTAGCTTACCATAAAACGTCCTCATTTGTCTGAAAAACAGAAAATACCACTGCAAATGACTATCTGTATCCACACTGATATTCTTTTTCCCACATGAAGCTGGATCCTGTGAGAGGTTTGCATTATTGATTGAATTTTTTTCAAAATGTTTGCAATTGTGCTTATAGGAGGTAACTCATCCTATGAATGAATTTGTGGGCCTGTGTATTTGGTTAAGTATTGTGTAAGACCATTTTCTGAGTTTGGAGACTATTTCATGACAACAATTTAATTTATATATAAAAATTTTACAGTAACATTCTAATTTTGCCATTGAGTGGTCCAAGTTTTATTGTAATGCCTATTAGTGAATCTAGTAATATGCTGAATTTGAGAATTTCATTTCATTCAAGATTTTGGCAAAATTTTAAGCATTTCACAATATAATGTACAAGTAGTGTTGTCCGCTGTTATTCTCAAATAGATTCAACATATACCTCCATCTAGAACAAATTATTTCACTTTTTGGTAGAAAGTGAATGCAATTTGAATTTGACATATTATCTAGAATAAAACTATTTGTATAGATGCCCCTTAGTCCCCATTTCTCCTTATCTGTATTTGCATTTTTCCACAAGCTCCCATGGAGAAGGCTGAGAGAAAAAAATTGATAAAAAATGAAAACATGCACATGGGAATGGCAGTTACATCATTACGCAGTAGATCAGTAAGGAAAGATGACAAGGCAGTTGAAGCAAGAAACAGAGAAAGCGGGATTTTATAATTTCTCCCTCTCCCCTTATGAGGCTTGTGATTAACTAGGACGTGTTTTTAAGAAATCATAGCCTACATTTCAATGGTCTTTCCAGTAAAACAGGAATGCTGCCACTGCTCAGGTGTTAATCTGAGATGTAATGCAACTGCATTTTTAAATATTTTAAATCCTTAAAATGAGGTCCTAGAGGTATTGCTATTACTTTACATAACAGCAAACATTAATTCTCCTGTAATATCATGCTTGATTGGTGTTTGTTATTGACATAACACTAAAATGATGGAGTCAGAGTACTACTGTTGAATAAACAAATTAACAAAAAAAAAATCATTCAAGAAAAAGCCAGCCATTGTCCTGTAGGAGAAAGAGGTGCCAATGAAATGGTATTGAGAAGTTCTGGGACTCTCCTGACACTCTCCTGTTTTTTTTTTTTTATTTATAGTATGTCTTAAAAGGAATACAAGCATACTTTTCTGCATTTAAAGGGATGGCTAAGCAAATATCCCAAGTCAGAGTTAAGGAGTCACTTGAAAAATATCTAACACCTACTTTCAGTGCTGGTTTTCCTATGTCTTGTGTGTACTATAAATACTTCCCCAAAATGGAGACCTATTATTGCATTTCTGTTGACTTACTTACGAGGTGATGTGTTCTAACCTAAATAGCTTGAAAAGGACCTATTTATGTCTATATCTCTATGAGTTCAGCTGCTCTAATGCTGAAGCTATGTTGCTAAGAAGCCTTTCAGCAAGTAAGTTGCAACCATAGTTGATGAAATGCTGTCTTTCCTTCACAAGCATGGATGTAGCTCTGTAAGGTGATGGATGAAAGGCAGCTAGCAAGAGACAGTAGATTTATCTTTCCCGTCCTCTCCCTGAGCGTTCTTCCTTCATGCCAAAATCCAAGTATTGTTTTGTAGCTTTAACCACAGTGACCATTCTATGTTAAGTTTTGATAACATTTCTGTTGTAGTATGTGACCCATAATTATAAATGCTCTCTTTCTAGAAGAAAAAGCCTGAAATTCTCAAGCAAACGAGTATCAATATATATGTTTGAACATTATAGTGTCAGTATTAACCAAAGTCAAACTTTATCATCCTAATCCCATTTGGGTTTAGTTGGGGTGGGGAAGTTGCCAGTATGAGGTTTTCCCCCGTCTTTTTCTGAAGGGACACATTTTAGATTCCCTTGCAGAATGCACGTAGTAAATGTGGATGTGCTTGCGTGTATACATACCTGCACATAATTAAAGTTTCAAATAAAAAAAAATCTCTCTTCTAAAAATCCACAAAAATGATAATTTGTTGGGCCTGATTGACCCTGATACATGAAATGTGGAAGGTTAGCCTTGGCTATGAGCCAGATACCTGCTCACTCATTCTATGCCCTCAGCAAGATGGGGGAGGAAGATACGATGAGGATGCTCATCTCTTGAGATAAAGGCAGGGAGAACACTTACCAAATGCTATCATAGAAAAAGTGGACTAAATTTGGGGGAAATTAATTTAATTTATTGCCAATTAAAAAAAAATTGGGTAGTAAGAATCAAAGGCAAACATGAAAGCCACACCATTCCTACCTCCTTTTCCAAATACAGCTTCACTCCTTCGTTCCAGTCTCTTCTGCCTCCCCTGAAGCAACACAAGGTGAGGTAAAGGGTAGTCAGCACACAGATGTTTCTCTCTGCTTCTTCCCTCACATTTCCCCCCTGCTCCAGCATGGGGTTCCCACAGGCAACAGTTCCTTCAGGAACATCCACCTGCTCTGGCATGAGTCCTCCATGGACTGCAGCGTGGACATCTGCTCCAGCATGGAGCATCTCCTCCTCATTTTCCTTGCAACCTTGGTGTTCCCTCTGCTGTTTCTCACCTCTTTTTTTCCTTCTTTGTCTCTTTATCCAACACTTTCTGCCCTTCCTGACACAGGCTTTCCCCAAGGTGCCCACTCATGGCTGAGGGCCTCAGCTGTGCCCTGCAGTGGGGCTGTTGGAACTGGCTAAAACCATCTGTGTCTGGCATGGGGCAGCCCTGGCCCCTGTAGGCACCACCACTAACCTGGACACCTGCACCTGGTACATAAACTTGGAGTAGCAGTCAAATATTTACATGACACTTACCAAATTTATAGAGTGGGACCTGTAGTGCTGACAAAGACACCAAAATAAGTTCAAGTTAGGACACCTGGCTGCCACTGCATTGCGCACTATTCCAAATGCTTCAACACTTAGACACTTGGTCTCCACCAAATATAAATGGATGCCCCCACTGCAAAGTACATCACGCAAAAAACAACATTGAACAAGCTTCTCTGTTCTCATTTCGTTGGTAAATGAAAAGAAAATCCAGACTGCAATGCTAAAATTACTAGCACTAATGGAATTTAATTACAATATGGTAAGAAGTGACTTATGCTCACTCTTGCACTCTGATTTTATTATTAGTTGATTTTACTGTTCAACAGTGTTGCAGCCCCATCCAACACAATCTGTTCTGCAGTGATAACGTCAGCCATTGAATGAGAATAGGAATGTTTCCATCAAATGGTGTGGCACAGTAGTAGCACAAATAGAAAGGCTGCAGACTCCCAGAGCCTGCCTGTATGGCATTCCGTGCCAGTCTTGGGCAAACAGGCTGAGGGCAGGGAGGGTTGACAGTTCTCACAGAGAAAGTAATTTGCCCATGGGCATTAAACCTTTATCAATCCTAGCCAAAATTGGCATACAATGTGAAACTTGAAATAGATCTGTATCTTTTATAGTCTAATCACTTCTTCGTTCCTATGCATATTTTTTTTAACTTTTTTTAGATAATCACCGTATTCAGAATTAAATCTCAAGATTATGAGTATTCTTGTTCTTAAAGATCCTTTTTTGCTTATATTTTCATATTCAAAATGTAGGTTATTCTTTTTTTATTAATTTAGAAAATTGTCTTTCATATTCCGTTGATAGGTTTCCTCCCCAAATTTCATGCAGGCAGATATTGTTCATTAGAGCGTATATTTTCTGTGTGTCTTTATCTTCTTGAAGTGTGGATGAGTCCTTCTGTTAAGGACTAGTGCCACTTGCCTTAGAGTGAAATAGAAATCCCTGCAAACAAAGCTAAAGATTGTGTATCACTGTGTATATAGTGGTGTGGCATAACTAGTAAATGCTCTTTTATAGCAAGGACAGAAAAGCTCACATATTGGCTGCACTTTTTTAGATGCATTTTTCTCAGCTGTGGAAGCAATTATTTTCTGGTGTTTGTTTTGTCACTATTCTGTTTTGCTAATTCTGTGGTTCAATTGAATATTGAAAAGAGACTATAAACCTGTTAAGATGAGGGAATAAATGTTTTTACTTCTAATCTTCCTTCTTATCTGATGTAGATAAATGGGTTCATAAGGGATAAATATATGGAACACAAAGTCATTTCCCATTAATGGAAAGTAGCTGGCACATAGAGTATGTGGTGTCAATTAAGTGCTTACATGTCCTAGGTAATGCAAAGAAACTTTTGAGACAGTATTTGAATCAGTTCACAAAGAACATCTGCTTGAGACTAATAGTGCTTCGGCCGGCTACCTCAGTTATGACAGATTTTCTTCTTCAAGTGCTTCCAGTTTGGTTTATTTCTACTTTTTGCATTACACATTTCATGCAAAACAGAAAACTTTGACTGGAGGGACTAAGAATGTCTTCTCTTAAAATAGCGTGTAACACAGGAACTGTATGTTGCTTCAAAAGAGGAAAGCAGCAAGGAAGTGCCAGGACTGAACTCAGAGTGCCTAAGAGTATGTTTTTATAGCTCATTGCTGTGTTCTTCCCTTTGAATGAGATAGTTAAAGTGAATTATAGAATCATAGAATCATTATGGTTGGAAAAGACCTCAAAGATCCTCAAGTCCAACCGTCAGCCCAACACCACTGTGCCTACTAAAGAGAGTCCTGGAGTGTCACATCTGCATGGGTTTTTTAACATCTCCAGGGATAGTGACTCCACCACTTCCCTAGGCAGTCTGTTCTAATACTTAACCACTCTTTCAGTAAAGATTTTTTTTCCAAATAGCCAATCTAGACCTCCTCTGATGCAGCTTGAGGTCATTTCCTCTCATTCTTTTGCTCCTTACCTGGGAGAAGGGACCAGTACTCACCTTGCTACAACCTCCTTTCAGATAGTTGTAGACAGTGATAAGGTCTCCCCTCAGCCTCCTCTTCTCCAGACTAAACAATCCCAGTTCCCTCAGCCACTCCTCATAACACTCATTCTCCTGCCCGTTCACAAAGAAGAGCTTTGTTGCTCTTCTCTAGATGCGCTCCAGCAACTCAATGTCCTTCTTGTACTGAGGAGCCCAAAACTAAACACAGTATCTGAGGTGTGTCCTCACCCATGCAGAGTGCAGAGGGATGACCACTTCCCTACTTCTGCTGGTCATATTATTTCTGATACAAGCCAGGATGCTATTGTCCCTGGCCACCTGTGCACACTGCTGGCTCCGTTTCAGCCAGAAGCACATGGCCATTTTAGTATGATTCTTTGTGGAGGATAGTGTGGTGAACTAAAACATGTGATACTGACTTTATTTTTTCCTATTGTTTCTTTATTTGGGATTCTAGCTTTTGTCAGACCAATTATATCATAGACTCTTCACCCTGATGCATTTTGTATGATTCCAAATCCCTGGCTTAGATTTACACGTGCCACCATGGAGTTAAAAAACTTGGTGTCATAGGACTCACTTAGAAGTACTTTTGTCCCTTTTTATCAGCAATAGGACCATTAGAAAGTATGTAAAGTGTAAGCCTGTGTTGCTATACAAAAATCACCCTTCTCCAAGCTTAGGTCAGTGTAATCACTGTCAGCCAGTCTTGATATCTTCTTCAAGCCTGAGTGAAAATGAGCATTTGAAAAAAAAATCAAACCTGAATTGACGGGCATTTTGTTTCTCTTGATTCTATTTTTTGTAACATCAGCATTAGCAAAATATTAAGTTGTGTTTTAGTGCAAAATGGAAAGAACTATAGAAAACATGATTCACTGACTTTCTGTAAGTAAGAGGTCTTCAGGGAAGGTGTTCCAACTTCTCCTAGTATGTGAAGAAGCGTGACAGCTCTTGTGACACTGTCTTTCATCTACGACACAGCTGTCACAATTAATTCTCAGACCAGTTCCTTGATCTCACTCAGAATGACAGCATTCATTTTGTTAAATGCTGAAGTAGTTTTTTTATGTTAGGAAAAACAACACAGGTTACATTTTAATGACCTGAATATTCAAAATAAGTTATTACTCACTATCATGCTGAGTTTCTAGTTTGTAAATGATAAATACTGAACCATATTCTGCCAGCTCCACTTAGAATAAACGCAGAAGCTAATGCTACTGAGATCTGATGTCTTACCCTTCTTGCATACCTTCTAGAAATTATTGTTTTCTTCTTTTCATCTCATTCTCCATTTTCTTAAGAACATTGCAAATAATACGTAACATTTACATGAAAAAGTGTTTGACTTAAGCCAACGAATCAGCAAAATAAACCTGCATAGTACTTCCATTTATATTAAGAGTCTGAATATGATGATCATCCCACCACTCCAGTTCTGCTTCCAGGAGTCTGCTAAATTTTCAGCAGTGCTGCGGTTGTACTATGTATGGACTGAATTTAGACTGCACAAACATGAAACAAATTTCAGCAAATTGGCTAATTCACATAAAGGATTACTGATTAACAGTGTATTCTTTCACATTTTCCAAGGAATTTTTACTCAATGATTTAAAATGTGAATCATGGTTTTGTCAAAAATTTTCCTTTCAGAAGTCTTGTTGGCTTATCCTATGTAGGCTGCTCTCTCTGATATTAGTGACCTGTCATCTATTTAACAAACAAGGTGGTCAGGACAGATGTAGCAAATAAACAAAGATCCTTACTCTCCAGAACTGAGGGCTGTGAATTAAACAACCTGTCAAGAAATACACCACTGAGCTCTGGTGTGCTTCTGTTTTACAAGTGGAAAGAACTATCTACAACTTCATTTTTGAAGCTGCAGTCTAACAACACTCATATTTTTCTCCAGATCACAGCCTGCGAAATCTGTAATTTTAGCAATAGCAGCTGGAAGTATTGAATGGATTAATCACACTGGCTGAATGATATATTGTTTCCTGACATTTATATTATTCTTTAGAACTTTTATTAGTGATAAAGCTGCCCAGAGAACATATTTTTTTAAAAACGGAAGCAGAAGAAAATAGCTTTTTAATGAAATTTATAAAATCATATATACATAGAATCATAGAGTGGAAGGGACCTTAAAGATCATCTAGTTCCAAATCTCCCTGCCATGGGCAGGGACGCCTCCCACTAGATCAGGTTGCTCAAAGCCCCACGCAACCTGGCCTTGAACACTTCCAGGGATGGGGCAACCACAGCTCCTCTGGGCAACCTGTTCCAAAGCCTTACCACCCAGATAGTCAACTATTTCTTCCTTATATCTATTCTAAATCTATACTCTTCCAGTTTAAAGCCATTCCCCCTTGTCCTATCACTGCATGCCCTTGTAAAAAGTCCCTCCCCAGCTTTCCTACAGGCCCCTTTTAGGTACTGAAAGGTTGCAATAGGGTCTCCCCAGAGTCTTCTCGTCTCCAGGCTGAACAAACCCAATCTCTCAACCTGTCTTTATTGGAGAAGCATTTCATGCTTCTGATCATCTTCATGGCCCTACTCTGGACTTGCTCCAAGAGATCTACGTCCTTCTTATGATGAGGAATCCAGAGCTGGACACAATATTCCAGGTGGGGTCTCATCAGAGCAGAGGGGCAGAATCACCTCCCTTGACCTGCTGGTAACACTTTTGACACAGTTGGCTTTCTGGGCTGAAGGTGGATATTACCAGGTTGTGTTTAGCTTCTCATCAACCAGCGTACCCTAAGTTCTTTGCTCCAGCACTGCTTTCAATCTATTCTTCACCTGGCCTGTATTTGTGATTGGGGTTGCCTTGACTCATGTGCAGGATCTTGCCGTTGGCTTCATTGGACCTCATGAGGTTCACATGGGCCCACTTCTCAAGTCTGTTCTGGTCCCTCTAGACGACATCTCATCCCTCGTGTCATTGATGAAGATATTACATGGTACAGAACCCTGAGGGACACCACTTTTCTTTTATGTCCATCTGGACATTAAGCCATTGACCATAACTGTTTGAGTTTGACTATCCACACAATTCCTTATCTACCAAGTGGTCCATTCATCTAGTCCATGTCTCTCCTTTGTTAAAATCTAGAATTATTGCAAGGAATTTTGGTACTGAAGCCACATAGGTTAGCTCAAATGTGTACAGGTACCTGGAAAGCAAAAAAGCAGCCCTCAGCAATAATTGTAGTTCTCAGAATGGACATGGCTAAGTAATCTCAGGAATTCTGTAGTGCAATTTTTTCAATGATTATTTTAAAATTATAAAGAAAATTCAAAATCAACAGTGGGAAGCAATGATGTTAATGTAGAAAAGTCTGAGAAGATTTGACAGTAACATTCATGAATTTAGGTACTGGGATTCAACAGAGATTTTTCTGTGTGAAATTTTATTTTATCTTGAGAATCAACTTATCATAAGTTGTCTGTTTGTGCAAAGAAAACCATCAGCATTTTTTTACTTAGTATTAGAGAAATCTGAAAACATTTTCACAGAATCACAGAACAACCAGGTTGGAAGAGACCCACCGGATCATCGAGTCCAACTGTTCCCATCAAACACTAACATTTTTTATTACTTTGTTTTGCATCTGTTACCAAACCATGTTTTTTAAAGTTCTGGAACTGAAAATGGGATCTACTAGAGCTTGTTGAACCCAGTGGAGTTTTAAGAGCTGGGGTGAGGGTGCTCCTTCCTGATCCACTGGAGCCCGTTTTGATGGAATTAAAGACCCGGATGGTACTCCTGTCACATTCCCATCAATGGGAGATAGTGAGTACCTTGTCCCCGATACAACCAGTAGTGAGGCTGAGCATGAATTCCTAGTGGGCATATGGGCATTCATACAGACAGGACCAATACGAATACACAGAGAGAGCAGCTCTTCTACTAGCAGCCACCTGAAAGAAAGCACTAGTCATGTAAATATGAACAACGCTGATTATCTAGTTCCTCCTTTCTGGCTAATCAGGACTGAAATTTGCTAGTGGAGCATATGCACACCCTGATTGTCATCATCCACAGGCACACTTGTGGTTTTGGGTCACTCGGTGCAGGCTTTGAGTTGATACCCAGCTCAGCTTGAGTCCATGCCCAGCCTCTGCCTCCTTTATGCAATGACTGGCTCAAACCTTGGGTCCCTCTAAATGTAGGTCTCCTACTTGCCAGCTAATCCAGCTTGAAGTTTCCTAATGATTACACACATGCTCTCCCACACACCCTATGGGTCTCTCCAAGGACTAGCCTAAGACGCTTCAGTTGTTGGCACTCAGGCCCTCAGTTGCCTCACATATGCAATATCTCCCTCTGCAGTGGCTAGCGTCCATCCTGGGCTGTTTGCTATCTAGTCCAGCATGAAGCTTGCTAGCATTTGTACACATGCAGGCTCAAAATAAGAACTGCACTTACACATAAGATGCATTTACACATGGGATTTAATAAGAATATTAAATTTAGACTAGTGTTTACATGTAGCCATTTCTTTTTATCCCTTCTCTTCTCTGTTTACCTGTGCTCATTCCTCCCTTAGTCACATTTATGCCTCCCTTTTCCTCTCTGTGTAGCATACCCTATACATCCTGTATGTTTTGCACATACCCATACTGTCATTAAAACATGCCGTAATGTTTTACACAGTCCCAAGTTTCTCTCTGCTCCATTGCAAAATTATCTGCCTCATGCCAACGTACTATCCTTTCAGGCAGTATTAACCCTTAGTCTTCAGGGTATCCTGAAAAGAGAGTTTCTTTCATTGAGGCTTCTTGGTAGCTTTCCCATCAGAAACCATGACTGAAGCATTCTCCTTCATTGGCCTTAGGAGCAAAGGATTTCGTGTCTTCTGGTTTCCACCTATTAGTCTACTTTTGTTCCACCAAGTATCGTTGTTGTTTCAGTCATTACCAGGTGTTTGTGTTTAGTTTGATTAGCCTTTAGCTAGATAACCTCAAACCAGTAAAAGTCATAATAAAATGTATCTGGTTCAGGCCAGATAATTTATGTTCATCTTTAGCTTCTTTTCTTGGAATTTCTTCTCCCTCAAACAGTACAGCTCCCTGTAACTTAATTCAGAAAGGAAGACACTATGTACAGCTTTATTTATATGATTTCTTATCTACTTTATATTTCACGCACTTTCTCATTGTTCCCACCTAGTTTTGTCCCTAATCCAACTTAAATTATTCCATCTACTTATAAACTTCAAAGAAAATCATAGAACAATGTAAAGTTGTAGTAAAGCTCCAAGTACACTATAACTAAGGCAAAGAGTAATTTAAGGCATAATTTCATTACTGTTTTAATTTGCCATAAATCCATGCTGACTCGCTAGGTTTTAGGCAGAGTAGACAGATAACTAAATGATTCCTTTCCACACAGGTCCATTCCCTACATCCAGTTGAACATTCCCCTTCTGTAGCAAAGGCAGCAATCTAGGCTTTGTGCTTTTTATTTCATTAGAGTGGCAAGGAACACAAAACTTTCCTGAATTCTACACTTGAATTCAAATTATATTGAAATTTGCTATGTACTTAGTGATGGAGAACAAGGTCTGGAAATTCAAAAAGGCATTTGGGCAGAAGTTTCTTGCTCAAAAATGCATGTCCCTTGATTTTATGTATTGTTTTGTTTGGTTGTTTTTTTTTTAATATAGGGGAGGAGTAATGTGTATATAAAGCTTCCTGCTTTTTCCCTTGTCTTTGCCCTTCCTTGAAATTCCAGTTATTGTTTTGACTTCTCTGAAACTGACTTCATTCTCTCAGAATCTGTCCAATCCAGTATACAAAACTGTCTGTCATGAAAGGAAACAATATGTAAAAAAAGTTCTAGGTAGGCAGTGGACGTGTCCAAATAGTGTGTAATTAGTTGAATAGTTACGTGCAATATGACAAAGACCTTAATGTAAACTACGTCACATGTGTTGGGTATTAGTGTAATTTAGCATGATGTACCATAGCTACTGTACCTGAATAGTAGTAGTTTTTAGTACTTGAGTTCTCATTTCAGAGACTTCCTGTGCTTGTATCTCTGCTGATTGCTGTGGCTGGAGTGAAAACAACACGTAGAGTGTTTTCTGATAACGTTAAGGAAACAGAGAAAATGAGTTGATAAGTGAATACTTTTGTGGGACTACCATTTTCCTTAACTTTTCATTACTTTTTTAAACAGAGTTTTCAGTACAGTTGAATTTGACATTTGGAAAGGGCACAAGATGTTTCAAGGCAACCTTATCGCATCATTGCTAAAGTGCCTCTAGGCACTATGCTTTTACAAATGGAGGCTATTGCATTGTATTCTTAGAAGGAGGTTGAATGAGTCAGAGTTTTTATCGTTGATTTTTGGCACTATGGAAGAAAAATTTTCTGTTCATTAAACAGTGTGGATTTGCTTTTCTCTGCTACCTTTTACTTGAATTGTCAAACAAGTCTTCAAACAAATTAAAGAAAAACCTAGAAACCCTGCTATTTTGTAGACTGCCAGAGATATGGCTGTGTATACAGCCTTTATCCTACATGAGGATACCTCTGTGTCTCTGTTGAAGACTGTGCAGTCATTTTTTACATTTTGAAGTTTTCTGAGTGTACTAAACATTGCTCTTTCAATTGAGGTGGGGGAGATCAGTTTGTTTGATTGTTTTTTACTGATATTAGAGATAATGACACTGTTGCAAACTCTCTGTTTGCTATTATTAATTATATATATAGAACGTTAATAAGTTACTTGCAATTTATAATTATTGAACAGATTTTCTATTATAGCAGATATTTTAACTGTATTTGCGTTTATTTTCATGTTTAATCATGATCTGTAACTCTTATGAGAACATAATATTGTATATTTCTGTACAATGTTTCAAGATTAATGCTGCCCTCAATCTCGATCCTTTTAAATTCGGCCTTTGTTTATAGTAATTAAATATACTAAAATAACTAATTTTGGGTTTTTTTCTTTTTTAAACTCTTTGCACTCAGCAATGTAGCAAGAAAGCATCAGCTTCATTGTTGTGGATCCTGAAATCATCTGGAATAATTGCGAACCGTCCTTGGCCAAGGATCACTCTGACATTGACAACTACTGCTATAATACTAACTATGGCTGTATTCAACATGGTAAGGGAAAAAGGGGTATTTTTTTCTTGGCCTTTTTGTTTTTATAAGGTCTTTTTCTTGGTTCAGTTGTTGTTCAGGTGTCAAATTTATGGCCCATGGCTATGCCAGGATCATAATGATTACCAGAGACAGAAACCTAAAGCAGAGGAACAGAGAACATAATGGGGACCTCTCCAAACAGGATGCTCAGCAAGAGCTTGGATCTTGACTGAGTTTGTTAAAGAAAAACGTAATTCATAAGAAATAAAACATAGTTAAATCCCGGGTCTGAATTATGAAATCCCTTGCTCATCTGTGCATTGCTTAGAAAAACAGAATATTGCTCAAAGAATTAAGCATCTCTTTACAGGGTGTGTGGAAGACTTTTGTGCAAAACAAAGTAAGATTTATTCACATTTTTGATGCTCCTCTGCTGATTACAAAATGATCATAGTGTGTGCATTATTGAATTGCACGTGCTTGTCTTTGATTTTTGAAAAAGAAAAAAAAAATCAGTTACATTGCAACTTTGAAAGTATTGAACCACAGGTTTGTTAGGGCTTACCTCTACTTTAGACATTTCACCCTGTTCTTTCTTTTTCTCTAAAATAGGGAAAATCCGTGTAACTCTATTATTCTTCTGTAGCTACATCAAATACAGAGGAGTTCCATTATTAGTCTGCATAAAGCCTGAATCTTAATGTCTCTTTATTCTGAAAGATGTGTTATCTCATGGGGTGAGCAGTATATGGGATAAATGGTCAGAATGATGCAATGTGGGCTTTTAAATGCGAACACTTGAAAAAAACAATTCAATGCTCAAGAAAACTCAAAGAAGCAGTGGCTAGAAAATGAGAAATTAATCTCACTTTTTAGTAGTGAAGGCAGTTAGCAATGGGATCAAACTATTTGTGAACAGTTGTTGATTCTCCACCACTTCTCATCTCAGCTGAAGCCTTTATGAATGATAACCTTTACACAAGCAAAAAAAAATAATATTTGGCATACTACAGGACAAACACTAAAGTTGGAGTAGCTTTTAAAATGTCAGTCAGATTAGACTTTCTTTTCTTTTTAACTCTATAAATGCTTAAGAAGAAACAAAATAACCTACTTGAGTTTAAAGTATACTTTAAATTAGAGTTCATGCAGCCATATGGTTATTTATTAAGTTAAAAAGTAGGAAAGGAGATATGATCATCAACTGTTTTTTCCCTAGAATGAAGTTCTGTTATTGTATGTAGCCTATTTCACATTTGGCTGTCAAGCAGTAAAAGACATTTTAGCAAAAAAGGAGCTGTTCAGTACACTATTTTTTGGGAAAAAAAAATAAATTATTGGTTCAAGTCTGTGGACCTAAGGTTACAGTAAAACTTAATAGTCTGTATACTAATGTCTTTGTACCTTACCAGTAATGACTGCAGTATTACAAATAATCATGTTCCATGATATTCATGAGATGATAATTTTAAGTACAATTCCCACCTTTAAACTAAACCTTAATAGTTTGACTAGCAAAAATGACTTTAAATGTGATTGTGAAATTTGCATTTCCTTAATATTAATAGCAAATTGTGGGAGAAACTCTGAAGTATCATTATTATATCTCCAAGCAACATGTACTTAATAGCAGAGTCCATTAACTACATTTATTTCCATGAACTCTTTCAAAAAAAAAGGAAAAATGTAGCCATTAAGATTTAATGGAGATGAAAAGCGTCTAACCATCCCACACCCAATAAATCATAATTAAGACCAAAATGTCAAATAAAACTCAGTCTTTATGGTCAAGGGACACTAGAAAAGAGTGGGGGTGCGATTTTATTTCTAATTATCTGCTTCAGCAGACATCTGAATCTAGTGTTCATGTTTAGGAGGTGTGTAGTCATGATCAGCAGAGGGAAGTTAAAAAACGGCTAATGTGACATAAGTTTCAAATACGTCTTGGCTGAAAGGAGAGGATGACTAATGCTGCTGCCATTGAGCAGTAGAACTGGTGCCATACAGAGAGGGCAAAAATCAGCAGGTGAGGAAGACCATTTTGGTAAAGCTGACCTACATTAAGCAGAACATGAGAAAGCATACTGCAGAGAACAATCCAGACATCTCAGAGAGACAGTAGGGCTGCATGACTGCAAATGATCAACTCTGGAAGCTAAATGAATGACTGTATACGATATTTCAAATGATCGTGCCTCACCATCCTCTGGGATTCATGTGATCTCAGTGATAGTGGCATGACAAAAGACCCCTGGAAGAGCTCTTTGTTTCAGTGACTACTGCAATAAATGCGTGAATGTTTCTTGGCACAGCAATAGAATCTCAGGGCTATAGTGTCCCAGGAATACGCCTTGGCTACTGGCTTTCAGACTCAGGATGTTAACATGCTTTCCTGTCTTCTGCCCACTGAATTTTGAACAACTGGACTATTTTCTCTGGAAGAACATGTCTTTAGTAACATGAAGACTGACAGAGGTTTAAATACTTCTGTTCAATTGTTTAATGTATGTTTGTGAGCATGACTTGCCTTAAATTATGCAAGTATTTGACATCGTGCAATTGTACACTACCACAGCTTGGTGACTACAGTTCAACTGTCTGTGGCACTTGAATCAATTAATTTTGCCTTTTACTCTATGATTCAGTAGTTCAATGAAGGGGTATTTCCCAGCTCTTTGCCTCCTGCCCACCAGATACGGGGTCAAACCATTCACACAGTAGCTATTACAACTTTGCACATTTTATTGTTTATTCTGTAACTATTTCATTTGGTGTGCATTTGATTAGTGCATTTAATATTACATTCTACCACCTTTCCTTCTTATCGGTAGGATGCTATTTCAAGCATATTAAAATGGAAATCATCTAGCCCACTTGCTTAATAAGGTGAGATACAACCCATTCAGCTTGGCCATGCTTACATGCTGTCAGACCACGTTCATTGTGAAGCCTTACTTCTGGTTTCTTATGGATTGTAAAGAAATGTTGAACATACCTTGGTGAGAAAGTTGGCTCTGTTTTTAGCACAATCTAAACTAGTGAATGATGTAGTTTGGGGCAGATTCTTGGTCAGATAATGAGAGATGCACAAACCTGCTTATCCCATGTTCTGAGGGGAGGATCTGTCACTGCTTGGTTCCTCTTGAAAGAAATAGCAGCACAGAAGATATTTTCATCATGTGAGGCAAGAAACTTGCAACTGAATATTGCAGATTATATGAACACAGGAAAAGAAATAGCTGTTAGAATCTGAAGTTAAAATGAGAATTTAATGGTAGTGCGATCAGATGTTCCCTGGCAAACATTGGTATTCATAAAAAATATTGCTTTCATTTGAGTCATTTGAGTAGGTGTGACTGCTTAGTAGGACTGAGCTGTCTCTTACAAAAAAATACTACGTTGGAGAACAATATACATCTCCAAAGCGTGATAGGAGATGTAGATAACTGATGAGAGACAAGAAAGACAAGTACAAACACATCATTCAGATATAAATGCTGTTTGCCTCATGGGGGATGACAACATTTCCATATCCTTTTTCTTTCCTTTTTATGTTTATTTATGTATTCATAGATATGTCACTTTTCATATAGCATTCTGTGTATACAGGTCACTTTCATAGGTTAGAAATGCCCCGTACAAACCTCAAAACCAAAATTAAAATGCTTTAGAAGATATGAATGTATATGTATGTATATACATACATATGTATACATATTATAATTGAGTTCTTCGTGGTATATAATCTTTTCCTCTGTGGACGTGCATGGGATGGGATTCTGAAAGAGTAAATGCACTGTTGGTGGGATGTGGTGACTCTCTTTGCCAGCCCTTGGCAAATGATCTGTTTAATAACACTTATTAGGATAAGAATGTCAGTGTTGAGGGCCAGAAGGGGGATTAAATACTTAAAGTCATCTGAAGGGCATTTGCCCAAAACCTTTCCTGTTAAAGAGAAAGTCCAACTGGGTTAAACAGGAACCAAGGCACTTCAGAGGGAATTTGAAGCAGAGAAGGAAATAGTGTGGAAAAAAAAGTATAAAAGCAGCATGGGAATTCATAACAGGAGGCAAAGATTTTGGAGTGGAAACAGCTGACTGTCAAAACCTGGTTTGATACTGTCATAAGTCACCCCTCAGGCATCACACCTCTGCCTCAGCCAGCAAGAGCAGCCTCCCCATCAGACACTGAGCTGCCTGTGCTTCGGTTGTGAGGTGACAGTGTGAACCATGACAAGCAGAGAACCACAGCTTGGGTTTGTTGGAGCACTTGAACTTGTGGGGTGCTTTCTCACCACTGTGTGCATTATCAATACAAATAAAGGCAAATAAAGTTAAAGCACCCACACCTCCTTGAAGAAGGGGTGCATGTGCAGGGTAACCCATACTCCCAGAAGAGGGAGTGCGTGCATTTAACCAACACATCCCTTGAGACAGTGCAGATGGGCACATAACTTTGTGTTTGTGCATGATTGTTGCTCTTTGAGATCAGTTACAGAAGGATGTTTTAAAATTTGTAGGTGTTTATTAACATTTTGTATGGTGTGATTTAGGTATTGTGATTTATCTGTTGGGTTACTGATACTGACCCCAAATGTATAGTTAACTGATTGCAGGTAAATTATGTGTAGTTGCACAAAAAACAGTCAGAGAAGCATATTTAAAAAGGAAGATGACCTGAAAGTGCAACTGTACAGACAAAGGTGAACCCATTCTGCGTGTTAGGTTAGGTCATGCCAACTTCTTGTAAAGCAATCTTGGTAACAGAAGACACATCGATCACCTTCATGAGCACGTAACTGATCCTGCTTCTGTTGAAGGGGTGTTACAGTTTGGTTTCAAACTCTTCTCAGCAGCGCCACAGAACATATCAAGGCGTTGACCATGGGTGGTGGCTTGGCAGGCTGGATAGACTTTTTTTTTAAAAAAAAGTCACTGTGGAGGTAGTATAATGCTGGGACACATGGCCAAAGGTGGGTGTTGGGTTTCCCTCCTTGGATGCTTTCAGAACTTGGCTACACAGAGCTACAGCAGACCAGATCTAGTGTTAGTAAATCAATAAATTATTTGCATCCAGATTTGGTTATTCTGAGTGAACTGATCAGTTTTGGTCTAGGGAATAGGTAAAAATGGGGATAGGGAAAGGATTTAGAGGTGGTTTACAAACTGGTTGTGTGCAGAGCACAATGGGTGAGAGGGAGGTATGAGAGGGACTGTGAAATTTCCTGATGAAATTAAGGTGATAGGCAATGTCTGTGAGGGAAGGCATGAGATTTTAGAACAGAAGTCAGCTGAGGATTTGAGTGAAGGAACTGGGATGAAATTTAGTACAGAGTGAAAGATTATTGTTAGTCTGACAGACCAGTGACAGACAAATTCTGATACGAGACAGAAGCTCATCAGGCAGAGATGCAGTGAGTTCAGGATTTTGATTAATTATGTGGGTTTAATGCAACTCATCTGAATCACAATAACCATCCATGTAACTGGTCTTGCTCATGGTAAGTATAAACTATATTTAGCTAACTGAGCCCCAGTGAAGGAAAACTACCTAACACTTGCTGAGGATTTTGTCAATGTGCAGCAATGTGTTAAGCTGCCGTAAGTTCATGATCTGTTTGAACCAGACACAATGCTTGCATGAGGTAAGATGAGCCATTAAGGTTTTATAGCTTCAAGCAAGAGAGCTGTCATCCTAGGATGTATGGAAACATATTTTCTGCAGAATTAGTGTTCATGCTTATTGCACAACTCACTGATCAAACCTGGGAAATGTGTTTGCAGTTTTGCTCACCCAGAAGGTTCAATTGAAAGATGTATGTACAGAGGGTGACTACTAGAATGATTAGGGGAATAAAGAGCTTGTTTGCTGGGATGGAACTACAAAACCAGACATTATTGAGCATAGTGAAGGCTGAGATGGCATTAAATATTGGCAATGTAAATACTAGGGAGAGAAAGGAGGTATCTGAAAGCTAAAGGATGAGATTAGCACAAGGGAAAAAACATGGGAACTGGCCGTACATACTGGTTAAACTTAGAAACAGTTGAGTGGTGAAATTCAAAGCAGTGGAATCAATGTAGTAAAATCTAACTCCTTAAGAAAGCACTGGATCTCTACATCAAAGGGTCGATGGTGTTACCTGTGATATCATTTGGCTGAATTTGATGACCCAAGAGATACTGGTTCCACTCTTCTATTTCAAGACATATGTACCAATATAAATACCATCATTGTTATTATAAGAAGGATTACATTTATGTAAATCAACTTTGGTAAAGACTTCTTATTATTTCTTTTAATTCCTCCTGTGTTTAGATAGGAGGTTCAGTTGAGGTAAACCCAGAAATTATTCACGTTGAATTTATTTCATCATTCTTTCTAGTGTGTGAGCTTGTGATATATTAAAATAACATAACAAAGAACCTTTCATTTTTTATTTAGATGGAAAGTGTCAGATGGAGGCTAACAAAGTTGTTTTAGTCTGAGCGTGCAGGAAGAAATATTCAAGTGATGTCATTTTCCCTTTTCTATTTCAATTTGCAGTGAAGTACAAAAGTTGAATGATTACTGGCAAAACTTTCTCTGCTTCTGCATTTCTCCTCTCTATTTTGACCTTAAACAGCTGACAAGCTAATGGATTATATGTTGTTTTTTCTCTAGTTTTTCCTGGATAATGCTGTGAAAGCTTTTCCCTCAGTTCTTAATTCATCAAATGCAAGTTTTCTTAATTCGAGTAATCAGACACAGTGGTGTATACAAAACAACTGTTTTTTCCTACCGGTAAGTTAATTTTACATTTTATTTTTTTTTTGTTTACAATGATTACACCAAATTGCTTGTTGCCAGGTCTGCTCAAAGTTAAACACCCACCAGTTTTTAACATTACAGGAAAAGCTTAATTTTCTTTCAGTCACCTGCAACTGCATTTGAAGGAAATGGGAAGTTAAAGGAGGTTAGTGCTCTGAAACTAGAAGTTTCAATTAATGTAAGATTAAAAAAAACAGTAAACAGTCCCATAACTAAGTGTAACTCACCCATGCCAACAAATGAGCATTATGAGATATCAGAACACACAGCAACTGCAAAGCAGACCGTGCGCTGAAAGCTCCACATCACTGTCAGTGAGAAAACCAGGTCGATCTGCAAACAAGTTTCACAAGAACTAATGGTAGGCCTGAAAATATTCACTACTATCATCATTGACCTGATATCTGTCATCATCACACTTCTGTCTTTGCATATTTGATTAAGATGTAGGGTGTAGGGAGGGAGAAACACAACACTCGAGTACCACTGTACAAGCTGTTTAAAAGGTCTGGACTGATTTGAAGAAGATATCTTAGTGTGAACAAAAGCACAGAGGCAAATGCAAGAAGAGTGGGAAGGGTGTTCCTGCAAAAAGTGGGATTGGTATCCTAGAGAGCAATGATTCCTAAAGGGATTACAAAAGACCTACAGTTGAACATAATAAGCTGTGTATTATGCCAAATAGGTCAATAGTCTTTGGATGAACAAGCAGGAGGCAGTAAGAGGAGAAAAGAGATTGTTTTATCTCTGTGCAGAACTGGCGAGACCATTAGGAGAATGGTGTGTGCTGATTTCCACACAATATATTTTACATGAACCAGCTATTCCCTGTGTCAAACTAAACAATCCTAGACAAACACAAAAGCAAGATGTTTATTATGTATAGAACTCTTCTGGAAAAAAACAGCTA
The DNA here is from genome assembly GCF_032191515.1 of Phaenicophaeus curvirostris. Classification (NCBI taxonomy): domain Eukaryota; kingdom Metazoa; phylum Chordata; class Aves; order Cuculiformes; family Cuculidae; genus Phaenicophaeus; species Phaenicophaeus curvirostris. Next base: position 18,205,285 of record NC_091394.1, read on the forward strand.
CAGTAACTGCAGCACTTCGAACTGTCAGCATTTCTCTGATAAAGCAAAAGCAGAGCGTGACTTTCTTCAAACCTAGCTAACTAAATGCCACCAGGTATGGGTAGGTGCCTATCCTATGTTTTGTTTTGGCCTTGACATCAAGTTATCCTTTTTATCAAAAACAATGATGCAGTCATTCTCTCAGCCTCTGCACTCAAAAGAACATAGAAATAAATTGTTGCAATGCTTATTTGTATTTGGTTTTTATATATATTTATTTGCTCTTTAATAAGCAGATTTTCTGGTCATCTTTTTTATATCACTTGTTATAGTTTTGAACACCTTGGAAGGTATATTGTTCTCTCTTCTACCAATAAGTACTTCAACAAGAATCTGTGGGAAACAGTTTTCACAAATAACGCCTCTCATTAAGATTCAGTCTGCTGTTCTTCAAAAAAAAAAAATTAAAAAAAAAATCTTCCTGTGCCTTTTTCCTTTGTTTTCCCTTGTATAACTAAGGTGTTAGTCAGCTCTTCACATGTTTTGCACATTTCTAAAAATTAGTGGTTTGTAGAACACTAACAGGCTCTCTATTCCACTTGGAAGTTTTTCAATCATTGTCAGTTTTGGGTTCAACACTCCTTTTGTTCGCTTGTTTCTTTTTCAAAAACTAGTAGAACACAAGTAGAATGACTCACAGAGTGAAGAATGGATGCTGCTAATTTTGCATAACAGCATAACACTGAATTTGGAGTGTGACCTCCTGTGGAATGCAGCCACCAGAGAAGTTCTATTTTTGGTGATTCTGAACAGCAGTTCTTTCTATTTCTTATTTGAAGCAGATCTGCAAGCAAATTACAGTAACAGCAAAGATTCAGATGGCAGATCAGTCCTGTCTGATGGGTGCCATGAAAATTGTTCTTCTTAGTGATCCTCCAAAATCAATGTACAACAATTCAGGTTCTGTCAAAAGTATTGGCATCAACAAGTCAACAGTAATCTGAAATTAGTATATCTGGAAATACAATGCTTTGTAGTTTCAGAAAAGACAGCTTCCTTACAAAACACAGGACTGTAATTTCAGGAAGTGTCTTTGGCAAAGGTGCTCTATATTAAGGACTAAGATAATGATTCTAGTGAGACTGTATTATTCCCCTTTCAGCATTAATTCTGATGCCCAAATCCATTTCCAGGAAGTATCCAGAGAAAATAGCTTTACAGAAATTTCACTTCAACAATACATATTTTTGTTGATGCATGTGAAATAGGAAAGAAATATCTTTTTTAACATTTGGATATGTTCTTATGTAGTCATAACTCAGAAGGATTTGACAAAAGGATTTTTTGATTTTGATATTATACATAGGTCACGTTAATTTATATTCTTCGTATCTTAGCTTTGCTTCTAGAGTTTGTAAAATTGTGTATCTGTGAGGTTCATGACTATGTATTTCATCAATTTACAAATACTGCAGTGAAATAGGCAGTGAAATTGTTGGTTTCAGATCTTTAGACATTTTACCTTGACCCTTATACTAGTAATATATAGAGGGCAGTTATTGAACTCAAGCATGAGTGAAAACTCTGCAGTGGAACAGAATAAATCTTCTGTCAGTCTCTCGGCAATAGGCTCTTACATTAGACTTAAACATCAGCAGTGCTGTCCTACAAACAGGCACTCCTGACTACTACAGATGAGTAAATCAAAAGAGACAAAGGGTGAAAATTAGGGACCATGAATGAGGAGCAAATTCTGGATTCTATTGAGTTTTGGGTTAATTGGAACCTAGTAAGAAAAAGGGTCTATTTTAAGAAATACCAATATCTGGTTGTTATTGACTGTCCTTAAATCATAATGTTCCAGGTTGCAATAGATTCCACGCTTAAGTGGTCTGTTAATAATCAGATTTTTAAACTAGGCTGAGCATTTTATCATGTGTAATTTCCTATTCAAGGCCAAATTCTAAATATTTTCTGTCTGATTTTTCTTTGCCAGTATTTTATATACAGCTGCATCTTAGGACTCATTTCCTGTTCTGTTTTTCTGAGGATAAATTATGAATTGAAAATGGTGATAATGCTGATTGCATTGGTGGGCTACAATGTTATCCTTCTGCACACTCATGGGCCCATGCTGGATGACTACAGCAAATTTATGTATGCAATGGCACCTCTCAGAAGGTAGGTAGATAACTCCACTCCTTCTGAAACATGTGGAAATTAAATATTTCCAATTAGAGTTCTTAAGTCATGGAACAGATTTTTTTTTTCCCACATGATTGTCTATATAATCTGCAAATCACAATTTAAAATCATTGAAATGCTGCAGTTAATACATGATTTAATGTCACACTTAAAAGTATTAGAATAAAATAAACAAGTCTGAGCAAGATATTAAAATCACATACAATAGGAAATAGAGTATGGCTTAATTTGCATTTTTGTAATAAAAGACACTAGGAAGAATTCATCATTAAGGTTAAGGCCTAAGACTGAACATAATTAAGGCTGTTAGAGCACATTTGCTGCAAGTCAACAAAAATCATGCTCAGAACTAATACATTGTCTTAAAACTTTACAAATGCAGTCTTAGCTGTTGAAAAACTTACTAGACTGACAGTTTGGACTTTATTGGCTGTGCTTGCGAATTGTCTGAATTTTTAGAAAAGTGTGTAGTTTTTTTCTCTTAAATCTAAAGATTAAATTAAAAAGATAGAAGTCTCTATGCTTTCATTGCACTAGTGGAAAGGATATCTCTGTGATTGGCTGGAGAACCACAGGACAAGCATATGTTTCTGGCAGCCTTGATTTTTGCCAGTCAAGCTATGCATCTATTGGTGTTTTAATTTGTGAATCTCTCATCAATGTTCTTCTTTCAGTGGCAACAGTAGGAAAGTTCTAGTATCTTTTTCCCAAAGCAGAGGTTTTACTAAATTCTGTACAAGATCTAGTTTGTGCCACCTGTGATTCTGAGGTGAAAAGGCATCTTGAGTTAGATGCTTTAGTTACTGTTTCTTCACATTCATTGGATACAGTCAAGCTCTCCATTATGGAAGCAGTGTTATTGCATTAAAAATCTCTTTTTGATCTGCCTCCATATATTTAACATCAAATACTCTCTATTTGTAAGCAAACAAGGATACCATTTTTGCTAAATCCTCATCTTATTACTGGATTTCAAAAAGTAGGCACATGTGCATATAATGCAGTAGAAGTAATTAAAGCTACATAATAGAAATACAAATATTTCATCGAATAATAAAGTATGTAATGTTCAAATGGCTTTGTTTAAATACCAGAAAGTAGAATAAATTGTGGCCTTATTCTTGTGCTGAAGTATTTTTGTTTAAACTTTTGAGCAGATAGCTTTACTTATGTTTTTCTTTTATAGGCCAGGGATACTGAAAGACCTGAAGACAATGGGCTCAATTTCTTTGTTTATATTCTTCATCACATTACTGGTTTTGGGTAGACAGGTAAGGTGCACGCTTCTCTTCATCTCTATCAGTGGACACAATGCCAGCCTCAACATGCAGCCTCTCACCTTGTCAAACATTTTTTAGATTTTCTGAAAAACACCTTTATTCTGTTCTGCCCCATACCCTTGCAAAGGAGTGTCCAAAAGCCTCTAAAAATGTATTTTCTTTATTACCTTCCAATATCCCCTTAAAACTCACCAATGACCATTGTTGAGATACTATGCTGATGGTGTGCTGGGACTATTGTTTGTCATGCTGACCAATATTGTCTCACAGCTTCCTAGTGTGCTCCCAATCTGTCTGCATCCATCTGCTGTCTCCCTGGTTGCTTAATTACAAGCTATTTTCTTCACAGTTATTACCATCTGATGCAGATACAGAAACAATGTAGCATGCACACAGCAGTGTACCACATGCTGAGGCCACAGTTGCACTAAAACTATGACCCAACAGGAAACTACTCTTTTTATTACCCAGTTGTGCTTTTTTAGTACAAATGTGATGTCAATAGTCTTATCCTCTACGAAGCTGAGGGCAGGTACAAGGGTAGTTCTCTCTAAATCCTGAGGTCTGTACATGCTTCATGACTAAAAGCTATGATTCCACCTGTTGTGCAGGAAAGATGTAGTGTGCAAGACAGGGCTCTGAGATGGAAGAGGCAATCCGTGTGAAATCTCATGAACAGCCTGTACCACATAGCCTACAGCCTTGGGAAGGATCTTATCACATACCGTCTTTCAATCAGTCATTTACATTGCAATAAGCCAAAACTTAATGACTGTCATTTGAATTGCCAAGCAGGCCCTGCAGGTTACTAGCCAAAAATATCATATCTGGCAGCTTCTCCAGTATTTGCTGTAGTGTGGAACGTACTTAGATATAACAGGTCCAGGATTCTTGTCATGATACCACTTGTTTGTGGCTCTTCAGTCTGTTGCCTTTGATTTTTGGACAACAAAGTCTGTTGTCCTTTAAAGAAGATGAAGAAAAAAACCTCTGTGCTTTCAAGCATTCTCAAAGTCTAAATTATAACTAGAAAAAGTTATGAACTAATTTTAATACATACCTGGCATAAGATCTGCCAATGTAAGTTACTGTTAGTGATACTGACTGGTAGCAAATTCTTGGGAAGAAAATAGGGGAGGAAATGAACCTGCATAGAGTGATCCCTTCAGGGACAGCTTCCCACCTCCTCCTGGTCGTCATTTCTGTGCCAGCATTTAACAGCTATTGGTTGCTTTGCTTTCTGTTACACTGTCTGACACTTGTTAAACTCATTTTATGTTGCTAGTCTTCTCAACATTGTGTTATAATAAAATTCATGGTTTGATAAGAGGTCATGTGACAATGTCCAGCTTCTTGTATGTTTTTAAACTTTATGCTTGCTGTTTTCATTGAGTGGCACTTGCACAACACTGTTCAGCCATCTTAGGAATGTGAGCAAAGTAAAATTCATCCTTACCTTTCTTCCATAGATGTCAACGTATAAGTAATTTACTAAAGTCCAGGGAGGCTGTATCCACAGCCTTTCTCTCATCCATTAAGTGGGTCATCTTGTCATAAGAAGGTGATCAGGTTAGTTTGGCAGGACCTCCCTTTCATAAACCCATTTTGACTGACCCTGATCACTTGGTTAAGTCGAAGTGCTTTATTTATTTTTTTTTTTGTGATGGTCATGCTAGAATAGGCTACAGACAATCCCTTGCATTAAGTGACACATTTCATTCTGCAGGCATACTGATAGACTTACTTGAAAACAGGCTAGCAGCAGGCATATGATACGTTGAGAATGGTGATTCTTGGATCCTGCTCAGGCTGCTGAGAATTCACTCTGGTATGGTCTAGGCTGTGTAAAGATTATACTCATATTTAAACACTGCTGAGCATTTTATCTCTCTTATGGTTCAGTTTGAATTACCAGTATTGCCATAGCCTGTGAATATCTTTCTCATCTGTACCTAAAATTACACATATTCCATTACTCTGATGAATATTTTGTTTTTCCCATGATTGGTCGTATTGTGTTTATCAACACTGAACTTCATTGGCTATTTTACTGTCCAGATGTTTACAGCAACTTCCCTCAGCCATGAAAGCTGTTTATTTGTAGTCTGTGTTCTGTTTTTTTAGTGAGCTTTTATTCACTGAGAGGATCCTTCTCTTCTTAGATAATGTAGTCTTTTCAAGAGCCTCTTCTGAGAGAATTTAATGATAACTTCTTTCAAACTTCACTCCTATTCACATGCCCATTGATTTCTTTGTAGTAGTAGATGAAGGCATGTGTACAGAAGAGGTGTCAACCATTCACCATTGTATCTGCTTAAGTTAATGTGTTTAAATAGCTCTTTTCCTTGGCACAGTTTTTTCCCCAGAAGTACCTCCTGTATTGTTCCCAGGGTCACCCTATTTCTTTTCCAAAGATTTGTATTATACCCTTACCATTTCTCAGTTCGCTGAAACTGTGGCTGTTCTGAATGATCAGGCTATTCACCATATGGTTTAGGCCAGCAGCTTTTCATTTTGGTTACTTTAGAGCTGATGACTTCTCGATGATCATCTTACTCATGTGCTCTAAGATATCTTCTGCTGACGTTCCACGTTGAGACAGTTTCTCAGACTTGCTGTCTGTAAGTAATGGCTCTGAGGTGGAATCTCCTTAGCTCCCTCATCTGAATGAAAACCCAGGTTTAATTTCTAATGGTCTTACCTGCTTTAATGCTGCCCTTGCTGCCTCTTAGCTGAATGCCACCTATGGCACAAGCAGCTACCCGAGAGGTGTTTATCTTAACTTTCTATGTAACATTCTTTTAGTGAGGAGAATTAATTAATTGCCTCATTCAGGCAAATATTAAAAAGCCACCCAGGTGACTGTCCCATTAGAATGTAAAAATATAGATAAACCCGTCTCTGTGCAATCAATGAGACATAAATCAGTTTTTGTTGCACTTAACTCCTTTTACCCAAGAAGTTACCACCGATTTGAACCTCTGGGGTTGCAGTGCATTGCCTTGCACAATTGCATGGTAGTTCTTGTCTTGGAGAAAGCCAGTTGCTCTCTGATGTGCGGAGGGAGGAATGCCATGTCCTTTATTCCTCCCTGGGCATTCTACTATGTTCAACTGCTGAGAAGTGCTGTCAAATAAAGCAGGTGAAAAAGGAAAATTTAGTATCTCAAGGCCATTGTGCTTGCAGATGTATAGGGGCCATTCAAAGACATTTTCATTCTTATGTGTTGTAAAGGTTTGGGGGATAATGTGTGAAGCAAGAAGCAATCTTGGTTTTCATGACTACAAGGCTACAGAGATTGAACGGGATCTTTAATGACATATATACCAAACTGGCTGGATCATACAATTGAAAAAAACCCACAATGTAAAGTAAGCTTTAATAAGGCTGGGTTTTTTTGCTTTTAATGTCTGAATGGGCATTTTGAAATGTGATACATTAACTTTTTAACTGCAATTTCAAAGCAATTAATAGAATACATTCTGCTTTATTCTTTTTGATTTCTGAGTTCTCTGACATTTTTTGTGGCAGCCTAAATTTCATTCAATAAATAAAAAAGCAGTAAATAAATTATCTGTTTAATATTAGCTCTTAAAGAAGACATCTATCTTTTTGAAGACTTCATCTTATCTAACATCTTTTCTTTTCAATAAAAAGTTGGTACAATGTATGGATACATAATTTCAGTTTTATGCCAGACATCCAGTTTACTTTTGTCATTTTATGCAAATAATTTTGGCATCCTAGGTTTTTATTGGATTTTTTCTGCATGAATACAGTTGGTGGCATTTGAATTTATATCATCTATGTGGGGAACTTAGATGTATAAATATATAATACACATATTTAAAATCTTGCCAAATCATTTTAATGCCACCTCATTTTAACTTTCTATTCTAGCTTTGGCTGTGAACTCAAAAAAAAATCTATACATCATTTTGAGCTGTGACAGCCACTGTTCAATAGAAGGACCACTCCCCTTTTGATGTGAATGCTTACTGACTGCTAATAGTATTATTTAACATTTTTAGATTTTTCTTTAAAAAGATTGGCATCATAACTTTGTTCTCCTAGTTAATAACATAGTCTTCAGTCAGGCTGCATGATAGGGTTCAACTGTTGTACTACATTGGAATAGCTCTTAATTTATATCAGCTCAAGTGAGATAGGCCAGTTGAGGCTTTACTATAGAAATAATGCTATAGAATTTATGACAAAACATTGACAGTATTGAAAAGAAGCAGAAAGAGATCCACAAAAAATGCATTTTTATTCATTTTTCAACATCTTTTTAATGAAATTGCATCTTGATAAATACTGATATTCCAAGAATGTTATACATTTCCATATAATTCCAGTTATTGCTACTGTTGGGGATGTTAAAAAACTATTATGAAAACTCTGGGACAAAAAGAAAAGAAGGATAAAGCATTATAAAAGCAGTGTAAATAATAAAATTAAGGAAAATAATCCCAACAAAAGTAAAGCTGATTTGTCTAAACTGTCTGGGCCATTCTGACAATGATTTGATAAACTGAAGACATATTTTATCTATAAGTTGTTTTATTCTTGTACTGTCCACTTTTACCAGGTTGATTGCATGATGTAATTTCAAGGTCATAAAAGTTTGTGTTTTCCTGAAATGCCCACTATTTTCAAGTGAAATTCTACACTTCAGATAGATGAGACATCAAATTAAGTTGTGAAACTGTAAATTGTTTCCATAATAGTGTTTGATTTCTGAAACTAATTTCTACTAAAGCCTGAAAGTAAATAAATAAATCTTCCGTTATTTAAGGCACCTTGTAACTTATTTTTTTTCCTGGGCTTTTTTGTTGTGGTGGGCTATAAGTTTGATGAAACATATGTCACAGTGCATGCTTGGGGTCTGATTTCTGTAGGACCTGGAATTGTATTTGGATGACCAAATAATAGCCTTGTCTGGGGTGTATGCTGTGCTTATTTTGTCTCTTAAACCTGTATTCCAGCAGGACAAGATGCCTATTGTTTCTTTACTTCTGTGTCCTCTTGTAACAGAATGAATATTACTGTAGGTTAGACTTCCTGTGGAAGAACAAGTTCAAAAAAGAACGGGAAGAGATTGAAACCATGGAGAACCTAAATCGGGTGCTTCTGGAGAATGTGCTTCCAGCCCATGTAGCTGAACACTTCTTGGCAAGAAACCTGAAGAATGAGGTCAGACATCTCTGTATATCCTCTACACTGTAAGAAAGCATCGTATTCTGGAAATAGCACTTAGAATAGAATCATAGAATCACCAGGTTGGAAAAGACCTACCGGATCATCGAGTCCAACCTTAATGCTGATTTGAACAGTAGGTCCATACAGTGAGATTATAGATTCAGTGTGACTTCCATTTCCCCTTACCTATATGAAAGGCTTGGTTTATAGTACTGAATGCGCCTTAGTACCTTGAAGTATTAATAAAAAGTGTGGAATTCTCTTAAGTGGCAATGCACTGTGCCTTTTGAAGAAGGGGAGAAAAGAGTGAGGAGAAAGGGGATGGTTGAATCAATGTGGATTTAAATTTAAATCATATGCATTCAGATTCTTTCTTCTTTGTCACCAGAGTGGAATTTCATCCAGGTTCTGAATTTTCTTCTGGTGATGGGAGACCTTGCTTACTGCAGTGAAAATTAGTCTTTTCCCTTAAACAGTGACTATGTTAATGCTGGAAGGAGATTCTGAACACTGAATTACCTGTTTACTTACTACACATAGACTAATCCAAGCACCAGAAAAGTCAACCAAAACATCCCTGTTGACTTTGGTGGAAATTAGATCTGCTCCTAGTATTGCTTTACAACTTTAATAAAGAAAAAAAGATGAAAAAATAAAAGCATTTGAAGAGAGTAGTAGTGCTAGACATCTAAAATGCAGCAGTTTGAATTACTTGTGCATACCAAACAATTGTTCCAAAACTGACAAAAGAGAGAACAGGGCAGCTTTAGGGATTGTTTTCTGATCTCCTGAGTCAAAAAGGACAATGTCTTCCCTTTCACTGCGGTTTGTATTAAGTGGTACTACTCAGTACTTTATATCAGTATTTTAATTATACCTGCAAATATTCATTTGGTAGCTAACGTCAAATGAAAACTGTGGTGGGGTTTCTTTGAATTCAGTGAAGACCTTGGATGGGAGCCAGGCTGGCTCAGCTCCAGTTCTCAGTTCAGGCATTAAACACAGCAAACCACCAGGAGATTGTTTTCTCATTTACGTACTATTCCATCTCAGGTCCCCAGCAGAGCAACACCATCTGCTCACCTTTGTATTGGCAAATGGATTTATATTGTCACCCCTCAAGATTCTTAGGTTGGAATCAACTTTAGCAAATTTAGTGGACATCAGTAATTATAATGTGCTGAGCTCTCTAATCACGTCAGATGAAGTAATGATGATTTGACATAATTTAGTGGCATCCCTTTGAAAAATAAATATTCTTGAGTTGTTTCTTGGGTTTTTTTATCTTTAAACATAGTTTTCAAAGAAGGAGGAAACTTTTTTGTTCAGGAATATTCATGTTCAGGAATATAAGCATCTGTCATGTCCAGATTTTTTTCAGTGTCAGAAAGGATGTGTTGAACCTTAAAGAAACATTCTGTACATGTGTATGTGTATGAGCGTAAGAATGTGTTAGGACAGATCAAGCCTTCATTGTCTTTGTTGGGACATTTAGGGAAACTGATACTGAATTGAAAAAATGTCTACATTTTCCTTTGTTGCAAACATTCATTATAATATGGTTTTATGCTTAAAAGATATTTTGAGATGAGAATTAATCTAATGTATGAATAGCCTTTTTCAGAGAGTACTTCTCTTAGAATTTTATGCATGCAGCTGTATGGAGAAAAGGGATGACAAAGTATGCTGCTGAAGAACAGGCAGCAGGAATGAAAGAGTTAAAAAAAAAGTGGCTAAATACTAACCAGGAGCAGCAGGGCTATAGTTTTAAGTGACCAGCAGAGATCTTTTCATAACAGGATACACATTGACTAATACTGATATTGTAAAAGCAAAGTTACTTCAGAACAAATAGTAAGAAAGGTTTGTTTGCTTTACCAGAACCTCTGGAACTGGATTTCTGGTTATAGTCTGAATGCTAGGTACAAAACAGGGTACTTTCCAGTTGAGAAAGAAAAAGAGAGGAACAAATATAAAATGAAAAGCAGGATTCCATATATCTTCACCTGGCATGTGCAGCTTTTTACTTCATGCTATTCAGCATCCGGGTCCCGTATTAGTGAAAAGTGTCCAGAACCTTTTGTGTAAGCCACCTGGCAAGTACATTACTAAGGAAGAGGAATCCTTGTCTCATTAGCTGCAAGATGGAGCCAGAGTGCTACTTAGAGCAGAAATTCTTCCCCAGAGAAGCTGGATGCCACACCCTCCCAAGAGGTAGAATGGAACTACTTTGCCTCTTCCATTCCAAGAAGGTCTCCAGCCACTTGAGACAACCAGCAGAAATTCAGATGATGTCAAAAGATAAAAAAAAGTCAAAAATGGGATTGACTGCAGAAGACAGAATGGTTTTAATTTTGTTGAAAGAAGCAAAGCCATTCCTTCCTAATATGCTGTCACATTTAATTTTCCTGATTACACAGTTTGGACAGTAGTGTTTCAAGAGAAGTACTTATAGGAAAATTAAGACAACCAATTGCCATAGCCTTTATTATTATGAACGATTGAAATAAACTAGCTGGGAATGCCTCCTTAAAATTCTGTGACATTTATTGTGACAATCACAATTACTACTCATCTGGTTATAAACAGTGCCATTTGTTGTTGTTTCCATGCTGGTACTTTGCTATAGAGCGTTAGTAAGGAAGGATATTGCCCCAGCACTAGAGAAGAAAAAGAGAAATCACAGAATCACAGAATTACTAGGTTGGAAAAGACCCACTGGATCATCGAGTCCAACCATTCCTGTCACTTGGGAGAAGAGGCCAGCTCCCTCCTCTCCACAACCTCCATTCAGGTAGTTGTAGAGAGCAATAAGGTCTCCCCTCAGTCTCCTCTTCTCCAGGCTAAACAACCCCAGTTCCCTCAGCCGCTCCTCGTAAGACTTGTTCTCCAGCCCCCTCACCAGCTTCGCTGCTCTTCTCTGGACGCGCTCCAGAGCCTCAACATCCTTCTTGTGGAAGAAAAGTTTGTTATCTTTCACCAACTTGGGCAATCCAATTTCTAGTTGGGCTTTAGCCCTCCTGATTTTTTCTCTGCACAATCTCTCTTCCTCCCTGTAGTCCACCCAAGATTTCTGTCCCTTCTTCCAAAGCTCATAGACATTCCTCTTCTTTTTGATGTCTCTCAAGATCTCCCTGCTCAACCAAGCTGGTTTTTTCCCCCACCAGCTCCTTTCCGGAACATGGGGACAGCTCACCCCTGAGCTGCTAGGATTTCCATTTTGAAGAGCATTCAGCCCTTGTGTGCTCCCTTGCCCTTAAGGACTGTCTCCCATGGGACTTTATCAACCAGCCTTCTGAACGGTCCAAAGTCTGTTCTCTGGAAGTTTAATGTGACTGTTCTGCTAATCCCTCTCTTCACCTCACCTAGAACTGAAAATCCTACCATCTTGTGATCGCTTTGTCCCAGGTGTCCTCCAACCGTCACATCCCCCACAAGGCCTTCTCTGTTCATGAATAGCAGGTCCAGGAGGGCACCTTCCCTTGTCAGCTCACTCACCAGCTGTGTGAGGGGGTTGTCTTCCATGCACTCCAGGAACCTCCTAGACTGCTTCCTTTCTGCTGTGTTGTACTTCCAGCAGACTTCCAGAAGACTGAAGTCTCCCACAAGGACAAGAAGTAGCGATCTTGAGACTACTCCCAATTGTTTATAGAAAAGCTCATCAGCTTCTTCTTCTTGGCTGAGTGGTCTATAACAGACTCCCATCACAATATCTGCCTTCTTGTGGGCTCTTCTGATTTTAACCCACAGGCCCTCGATCCCGTCATCACCACATACAATGTGTTCATTTATTTTTGAGGTGGAGGGGAAGAAGGAGTGATAACTTTGGTTATAAAAAAGATTTGTGTTTGTAATTGTAACAGTCAGGCCTGCAACCCTTTCTTACAGGCTATTTGTCCCCGTATGGGGTGGACAGCCAACAGCATAAAGCACACTGATCTTCCTTGTGTCACAAGAGCACTTTTATTTGAATGTCTACCCCTGCCTCTTGCTCAGTCATATTTCTCTCCTTGATGACTATGAATTGTTCAAGTTGCCATGATTTATTTTGGGCACACATCTGCTTTCAGAGAAGATAGCAAAGTCACTTCCTAGTAGCTAATTGGGGCTTCATGTTTAATATCTGTAATACAGACTCTTTTTCAGTCACAATCATAATAAGGCAGGAGTCCAGTCAACTGCAGGGCCCAGGCAGTATCCAGTGTTAGATACTTCGGCAAAAGTTCAAAGAACAGATGAAAAACAATGTGATATTCAATGTTCTGCTTTCACATGTAAATGTAAGGGCATATTTTGCTTCTGCAAATGCATAGGTATGCATTTTTCTAGTATTCACATAAACAGTCGTGTTTTTAACCCTCTAAGCTCATCTTTTGTGTAGTTGAATAGCAACAAAATATACATTAGAAGAGCAATGAAGCTGGTGAAGGGGCTGGAGAACAAGTCTTATGAGAAGCAGCTGAGGGAACTGGGGTTGTTTAGCCTTGAGAAGAGGAGGCTGAGGGGAGACCTTATTGCTCTCTACAACTGTGTAAAAGGGGGTGTAGAGAGGTGGGTGTTAGTCTCTTCTCCAAAGTGAAAGGTGACAGGAAAAGAAGGAATGGCCTTAAGGTGCATCAGGGGAAGTTTAGATTGGACATTAGGAAAAATTTCTTCACTGAAGGCATTATGAAGCACTGGCAGAGGCTGCCTAGGGACGTGGTTGACTCACCATCCCTGGAAGTGTTTAAAAGGCAGCTAGATGTGGTGCTTAGGGATATGATTTAGTAGTGGATAGGTGCAATTGGAGTTGATGATCTCAAAGGTCTTTTCCAACCTAATGATTCTATGGTTCTGTATCTCTTATGTAAAATATTTTCCCTTATTCTAATTTTAAATGTTTTATTTGTCTTCTGGTTCCTGTATTATGATGTGGTAAAATGAATCCATCCTCTACCACCTCTGCTTCATATTATTCAGTAATATCTTATGCCTGCAGCACTGCATGGTTGATCTCCTTTTCCAGTAGAGGTTCAGGTGTAACTCTTAACAGACCTTTATTCTTATTACTTGAAGTTATGTTCACAAATAAACCTTTACATAGAGTTAGTTTCCATGTACTATTTTGGACACGGCACTGCCCAGTATCTCCTCTGTGCCTAGATTTTTTCTGTTTCACAAACTTTACAACCAATTTCTAATCAGTAGTGTAATTCTGGAACATTTTACATTTTTAAGATGCAAAATCATCAGGATTTAATAAAGAAAATAAAACAGCTGTTATCTAATGTTTATCTCATTAACTAAAAAAATGATTTTTTAAACTAATTAACAGAATCCCTAGGACAGCACAATTTTGTGTTAATAATAATTATAACTTTACTATTAATTTAGGTAGAATTAACTTACTGGGTTTTTCTAGCTAAAAGAAATATAAACAATATTAAAAAAACAATCACAAATGTATACAACTTAGTTTATTTTGTTAGGTCAAATTTCAAAAATATGTGTAATAATCCATGTTTTGAATATTAATGATCTACATTCTGCTATAAATACTCTTGTATCTCCCTCCAGTCTTTCATACAGCACTGTGAATTTCCCCCTCTGTATTAGCAAGGCCTTATATTTGTGATGCCTTCTGCTTTAGATAATGATCACCATGTGTGCAGCTTGAATTCCTTCATCCATAATTGGAGTCAAGTTACAGGAAAGGTGACTTGAGGAAAATAGAAAGAAAGCTGAGTAAACTCAGAATGTAATCTCTGCACCTATTCGGATAATTGAGAAGAGCACTCAGCATATCAATCTTAACTTTTTAATATATTGCAATGCAAATGTTGTGTAGCTTTAATATAGGCGTGCCTGAGGTAAATTTGAAGGAGATAGTGTGAACCAAAGTGCAGACTGCAAGAGCTAAATATTTGATGAGTGAGCCTGTTAATCTTCTAAGGCTCTACTTAACACACTTCAAGTTAGGCTGAGTATGTCTGCACCTAGCCTAGATTCATACATGCTCAAGACACCTGCTAGTAGAGGCCAATGTGGGATCACAGAGTGGACTTGGTTTTAAACATGAGAGACTGGAGCAAAGTGAGGTCATTTTGAGCCTGGGCTTCTGAGTTTCTCGAAGTCAGAGTCATCCTGTATAGTTTCAGGCACTTCTCTTGAGTGCCTACAGGAGGAAAAAATACTTCTTTAGCCTTTTTCTCATAACTGACTGAGAGAGAAACACTATCTGAGGTGATTCTACCCATCTGTCATTAAAATGACCTTCCAAATCAGCATTTCTTCTGTACTGAAAATACAGGACGCATAGGCTGACTGTGCCCTCAGATTAAATACCTCAGTCAGGTGCTTAAATTGCCTAAATTCAGTTGATGTCATCCAGTCAAAGGGGTGCCCTTTCCCCACCATTTGATTTCTTTATTACATGGATTGAATTTATTAAACAGTTGTTTGTAGAGGAGGACAAAGCAAATGGCAGAGAAATATTATCACAATATTGGTTCTTCTGTCTCAGGAAGAGGGCAATGGTAATCCAGAACTCCTTTAAAGTTTAGTAGTGATCTGACAGTGAACTCATTGGCTTAGATGTTTTAGAATCATAGAATAACCAGGTTGGAAGAGACCCACTGGATCATCGAGTCCAACCATTCCTATCAAACACTAAACCATGGCCCTCAGCACCTCATCCACCCGTGCCTTAAACACCTCCAGGGAAGGTGACTCAACCACCTCCCTGGGCAGCCTGTTCCAGTGCCCAATGACCCTTTCTGTGAAAAATATTTTCCTAATGTTCAGCCTAAATCTCCCCTGGCAGAGCTTGAGGCCATTCCCTCTTGTCCTGTCCCCTGTCACTTGGGAGAAGAGGCCAGCACCCTCCTCTCTACAACCTCCTTTCAGGTAGTTGTAGAGAGCAATGAGGTCTCCCCTCAGCCTCCTCTTCTCCAGGCTAAACCCCAGCTCTCCCAGCCACTCCTCATAAGACTTGTTCTCCAGCCCCTTCACCAGCTTTGTTGCTCTTCTCTGGACTCGCTCCAGAGCCTCAACATCCTTCTTGTGGTGAGGGGCCCAGAACTGAACACAGGATTCGAGGAGCGCTCTCACCAGGGCCGAGTACAGAGGGAGAATAACCTCCCTGGACCTGCTGGTCACGCCGTTTCTGATACAAGCCAAGGTGCCATTGGCCTTCTTGGCCACCTGGGCACACTGCTGGCTCATGTTTAGTCGGCTGTCAACCAACACCCCCAGGTCCCTCTCCTCCAGGCAGCTTTCTAGACAGACTTCTTCTAGTCTGTAGCACTGCATAGGGTTGTTGTGCCCCAACACAACCCTTTTGTTTAGTTGCTTTACATTTACACAATCATGTCCCTTGAAAGTGATACTGATTTTGTTTATATGGCTGTGAGCTGTAAGTCAGGTGCAGATGGGCAATTTGAAGTGGCTCAGCATTAAGATTATAAATAAAAATTGTAAACTGCAACAATATATTCCATCTCCATTGGATGGAATACATCCATCCCCGGTGGCATGGTGGAGCTTCAGTGATGCTGTGGTAATGGGATCCTTAGAAAATAAAGGGGCTGAAAATTCTACTAATACATCATCTGCCTTACAAGATGAGGCTGAGAGAGTTGGGGTTGTTCATCCTGGAGAAGAGGCTTCGAGGAGACCTTATAGCAACCTTACAGTACCTGAAGGGGGCTACAAGAAAGCGGGGGGGGGGGCAGATTTTTTATAAAGGCAGGTAGTGATAGGACGAGGGGGAATGGTTTTAAATTGGAGAGGGGCAGATTTGGAGTAGTCATAAGGAGGGTAGTCTTCAGAATGAGAGTGGTGAGGCACTGGCACAGGTTGCCCAGGGAAGCTGTGGCTGCCCCATCCTTGGAGGTGCTCAAGGCCAGGTTGGACGGGGCCTTGAGCAGCCTGGTCTCGTGGGATGTCCCTGCTCATGGCAGGGGGTTTGGAATTGGGTGATCTTTAAGGTCCCTTCCAACTCAAACCACTCTATGTTTCTATGATCTGTCTAGAAATACACCACATTCTTTCAAAAAGAAACATAAGGTAAGTGAAATTAAAAAAAAAAGCTTTGATAAGTAAAAGGGAAATAATATCTGATGATTCTTGAAATTGGAGAATAAATTCTGTTCACCTCACTCACATGAGCATTGAAATCCTTTGTTCACTCACATAATAACTTGAACAGAATTTGACTTTATAGCAGCTTACAGCATCTTCTATTGCTATGTCTACCTTTGTGTATAGATATTAATTTTTTTAAGTATAGTTTAACAGATATTCCTTCTTACCTTTTTTCCATAATGTGAATTTATCCTGAGAGTAGAGACATTCTGATGTTTAAGAACACTAGGGAGGAAACTGAAGTGGGGGTAGGGGGAGGGCTGCAGCTTGTTTGCGGTCCTTTTCAGCACCAGAATCTTCCTGTGGAGCAGAGGTGCTCTCATTTCAGTAGTCACAGAAGGCAGAGGAGGGTCTTTCATTAATAAGTTTTAGTTCAGGTGACTTATTTCTTTTTGCCTCAGGTCCTTGTTATGGGAAAAAAAATTACAATTATTTTGTCCTAGTAGGCATCTTGTCATTTTTGGTTAGGAACTATCAGGATTATGTTGCATTATGCATTTGTAGTGCATTGGGTTTGTGATTTTGTTCAGTTGTCTAGTTAGTAAAATAATAAAAAGAGCTAATAATGAATTAGAGATTATTCTGCAAATTCTTCAGCTGTACAAGCCAGATGAAATTTTGTACATGAGAAGCCTCAGAAATGGGTCCTGTCTAATAAATTAGTGAACATTTTATGTTCATGGAGTTCATAATCAGGAAGAAAAAAACGTAGTTTTAAATCACTAAAATATTGTCACCTGTATATGTTGAGTCTCTTTAACAAACAGCTTTATACAAGATTTAAAATTAATAGTTGTAAAATATACCCAACCGCCATCTTGCATTCCAGCCACTGCAATTCCTCCCTTTTCAGAATCAGGGCACTGCATATTAATAAGGAAATGTTTATTTAGAGCTGGGTATGCCAAATAATATTTTTCTCTGTTCTATTTTCTTTTGGACAGGATCTATATCATCAGTCATATGACTGTGTCTGTGTCATGTTTGCCTCTGTCCCGGATTTCAAGGAATTTTACACAGAATCTGATGTAAATAAGGAAGGCTTGGAGTGTCTCAGGCTGCTAAATGAGATCATCGCTGACTTTGATGATGTATGTACTTCTAACAACAATCAATATATGGTTTCAATCTTAATAACTCAGAATACACATCAGTAAGCAAACATACTTGAAAGGGAGAGTTGAAGAGTTGTCAGAAAAGACATTTGTCTCACATGGAAATTACTTACAGGTAGTATCAAAGGAAGAATAAATTTATTTGGGATAAATCAGCTATCTGACGTCATGCTCAGTTGCTTTTGATTAGCTATAATGAGAATCCTACGTGTATATCTGATGGAGAAATTTTTGCTGTTTAGCTGCAGTTTATGAGGTAGTCTTAACACATGCCATATATTAATTACAGTTTCTAAATACTAGTGTCTGAAGTCAGGTACATAAATCTATGTCCCCTAAAATGCAGCTTTGTGTTGTACCTGATCTGTGTTGGTGTCATTATACAGAGCATTTATTAGTTGATACATAAGTGACTCAAAGGATTGTGTAAGTTTTAATATTCCATTCTCTGAAGTTACATGCAAGTACAGAGTTTGATTGCAGATGAACTGGGAAAAGGCAGCTGTGAAGGTCTGACTGAGAAAAATATTTGTCTTAAAGGAAGTTATTAATGCTGCAGATATTGGAAAAAGGTGTTAAAATCACATCATGACTCGGAGAACTCAGTCTAAATTTGTGGGCCTGTAGCTATAGGGGGTATTTTAAGAGGAAACTCATTTGGAGAACATTGGAACGTTCAAAACAATCTAAGATATTAACTAAACCCCTTAGATTTTAATCTCATTGGTATGGAAGAGATGCTTACTTTCAGAAAGCTGCTTTAGGCTTGACTGTTGGCTCTCATGGTGACTCAGTTCCAACATCAAAGCCTACTGATGTTTAAGAGCTGTATTTACAATAAGGTGGAATTTTCTCATTACTATAGATAACTATATTTACAGTCCCTGTATAATAAAAAAGTATTTTAGCAGACAGAAATTCCCTTTCTTTGGAGGCTGTAACCATTGTTTTATCCATCCTGAAGTCCTTCAACTTGTATATGTTTATGAAGCTACTTGGTGTCGATTAAGAGACTATTCTAAGAATTGATGCTCTGAATGCTGTTAGAGTAACAGGACTGCTGACCTGAGTAACGAATAACCATCCTTGTTTTACAGTTATTGTCAAAGCCAAAGTTCAGTGGAGTTGAAAAGATAAAGACAATTGGAAGCACTTACATGGCAGCAACAGGACTGAGTGCTACATCCAACCAAGAGCAGTGTCAGGTACAGGAAAATGTTCCTGCTTAATAAAAAACATGTTCAAATGAAGGCTAAATTTCTGTTCATTAAACTGTACACATAACATTGTGTCCTAGTTTTTTTCTTATTAACATAGATAGTATTGTTCTGGACAAGTGTATACTTTTGTTTAGTAGTCGCTGTGAATTATTGTTCTTTACATTGTGGCTTGAAAATGCCATCTCTGTATTTGCTAAGTGTAAAACAAGCCTCCTACTCTAAATTCAATACAGCATTTTATTGCTACATGCTGCAGCAGAACTGCATTTATAAAGTATACAAAAGACCTCAAGAATGAGTGTTTTCCATTGTAAGCTGGAAAGGCTGAGTAGCTGTATTAACCATACACTTACAGAACAGTCCGACTTAGCACTGGGAACATGTTCCTTTGTTTCAGGTTTACTGTATAGGGTAGGACTGGGAACTGCAGTCAGTAGAAATGAAGTTCAGAGAAGCAGTTCATAACTTTGAAGCAAAAACCTTTGCTTTTGCCATGATCTTTAAGAGTACTACAGGTTAGCAACAGAGAGAGCGCAATTATGAACCAATGCATTCTCTGGTAAGGATTAATGTGTTCTTGCCAAACTCACATTCTTTCTAGACAGAAGCAATTAACACATGAACTGTAGACCTTAAGTATCTTGAGGGAGAAAAAAAAAAAAACCAACCCATTTTAAATTAACTCTGACACTTAATACAGGGAGGTGAAGAGGATGAAGGAAATGCAGAACTGTAGGCTGGAGATGAGAAGACATAGAGGATCTCTCAATAACAACTAAAACTAGTGCATGCACTGGAAGAAATCTATTGTCTAATTTATTTCTACAAACTGTTAATCAAAAGATTCAAGTTTTAGTGTTCCTTTGGTGATTTAGTACACATTTTCAAAGGAAATAAACCAAAAGTCATCAACTTTCAGTCCAGACACCCAGAGATCCACAGATACTGCGGTGCCTAGTGTTGCAATGATTGACTGCTAGGCATACTGCTGGGAACAGCCCCCAGCTTAAAACAAGCACCCAAAGAAGACTAAGAGCCCAAGGAGGGGGGACTGAATACATCAACTGAACAGAAAACCATCTGTCTTAGCTGGGAGTGAAGTCCAAACAAAAAAGACTTTATTCATCTGAACAGCTGCTCTGGCAAGCACCAATACTGCCCCACCTAGGCTGATGCATCTACTCTATGAATCATCTCCTGAAGCTGTCATTTATCCATCTCTTCTGTCATTTTGTATCAAGAAATGAGGAAGATTCAGTAATTTCTGATAGAAATCAGCTAGCCCATCTCATTTGAAATCATTTTTTGTCAGGGTCTCACCCTGGGCTCTGGGAGCCTGAAAATTGATTTTCTTCTCAGGCTGTGAGGACTCAAACTAGTACTTTAGAAATCAGGCTACAGTGTTAATATATGAGGAAACATTAAGTCTATAGACTTTAGAAGTGGTACAAGCTCTAAACTAGGAAATTTGGGGCCATAGGATAGGTTGTCTTCTTCCTCTCTTTCTCTTGTACTTTATTTATTTTTGGGTCTATTAGGTGTTCTCAGAGGTGCTTGCTTTTCTACTACATAAGGTTAGTGGAGGAACTCTTAAAATTCTGAATTTCACTGGATCTTAAGCATTAACTCAAGTGCTGAGCTGTGCAAGAGTGAGAGGGAGTAGTCCCTGTGGAGGTGTCCACAAGCACTATTTATTATTAAAGGACATGAAACTGAAGCAAACACATAGAGAAAATTAATTAACAAATTCTAGGCACACACAGATATTGAAAGACTGTGATTTTAGCACCTAATCAGTTATTTGACAATCAAAACATTAGATTAAACATAGGTCTATTGGCCATTGTTTGATCTCATCCTAGTCTATTGGCCATTGTTTGATCTAACTGATGCTGGGTGGGGCACCATCTACTACATTATTTTTTTACTGCTTTTTGCTGTCATTAGAACATACCTAAGGTTTTAAGTGCTTTGAAGGGATCAGCATATTTTGGTTGCACTCCCACAGCAACTAAGGCTAAGGAAAATGCCTTGATTCTTTTTGTTTGTCTGTTCAAATTCAGGAACCTGAACGACAGTATATGCACATAGGAACCATGGTGGAGTTTGCTTTTGCCTTGGTGGCAAAATTGGACGTCATAAACAAGCATTCGTTCAATGACTTCAAGTTACGAGTAGGTATGTATCATGAGATTTTTATGGCAATATCATGGAAGAGGGGGAGAATTTTGTGTGAAGTACGAGCTGATTAAAGTGTCCATAGGCCTGACCAAAAAGGCCATGAAAGTAAGCAGCACCATCTTTACACTGTTTAAAGGCAGTCTCTGTGGTATCGCCCATTAACCATCCCTGCTGTAGGAATGTTTCAAGACAGGACTCAGAAAAGAGCAGCATTCCTAAGAATGGTCGAAAACCACATTCCCATGGCTCTGAATTGTTTTATGGTAACTTCATAATAATTATTCTACAGGTTTTTAACCACATAGATTTTTTTAAGCTTATCAGTACCAAAGGACACACGAGCACACTAGACAGGGCTTTATAAAACCATGTAAATGGTTTTGGGGAACAAGAACTATAATGGGCCGGTGAGGCTGGAGTTTGGAATATTTTAGCTATACTAAACTCAAGCAAGCACAAAAAAAAAAAAAAAGAAAAAAGCATCCTTTCCTTCCCAATGCTAGACAAAAGAGGATATTTCTCTTCTTTGTTATTCTGTCATTACTGACAAATAAGAGCAAAGATGACTAGTTGTTTATGTTTGAAAGGGGTATCTTTTATATTTCAGCTTCTAATTGCTTCTACTTGCGCATTATGGTATTTAAAAAAGAAACAGGCAGCTGCAGTGAGCTATGGAAAGGATGATGAAATAAATGAATTCAGAGCTGATCAAGAGCCATATGTTCTAAGATGTTTATTTCCTGATAGCAGTACACAGCAGTTTTACAGTGCAATATGTAATTTGGGAAGTGTGAAATGAAAGCAGTAAATAAATATTTGAAACCCATAAATCCTGTAAATATATCAGAGGTATTTGATTTCCAACAGTTATTCTCCTGTCTTGCCTTTTTCTTGTTGTGCTGCTTGCTTTTCCTTTCTGTGTCTTCTCGCATCTTTATTGCACAGTGCCATCCACTGGTAAAACTCTGTCTTCTGACTTCAAATATTCATGTGCTCCTGAGAGCACTACTTAGCAAGTGTGTTTTGTATTCCTTGCTAGAGTTAAAAACTGACAAAGCAAATCTAAAGTATGCTTCCTTCTCAGAGTATTACAGAACTTGATAGGCTTAAAAGAAATGTATAGGGATATCTTATTTCTCTGCGGAATAAAACCTCTCTTCTTGCCATAGATGGATGACACATGCCACATATTTGCAAACATACTTATATCAGCAATGTAAAGATAAAGAGCAGTTGAGTGTCAGGGCTAGAACCAAAAACTGATTAAAGAAATTCTGACTCCCTTAAAGTGAGGATCATAAAGCAAACTTTCTAGGGGGAAAAAATATACTTACTTGTGCCCTCCCAGTGCATCCCAGTGGCTCCCAGTGCATCCCAGTACATCCCAGTGCCCTTGCAGTCCTCTCCAGAATCCTTGCAGTTAATTCCAGTGCCTTCCTGGTGTGTCCCAGTGACTCCCAGTGTTTCTCAGTGACACCCAGTGCATCCCAATGCATCCCAGTGCCCTCTCTGTGCCTTCTCAATGTGTCCCAGTGACTCCCAGTGCATCCCAGTGACTCCCAGTGCCCTCCCAGTGACTCCCAGAGGTCTACCAGCGCGTTACAGTGATTTACTTACTTGTGATTTTTAAAGTGTTTGCTATGGGCTCCAGAGAAGTCAAACTTCTTTGCTTCATGAAATGAGGAATGATTAAATCTACAAAGGGTCACAGGCCCCAGTCTAGCAGTTTTAATCCAATACAGTCACCACTGAGATCTTCACTTCCCATCTTCACTTTACTTCTCCACTTCCCACCACCACCTGTCCATGAAAGCATCTGATATCTGTAACAATTGCACTGAGACATCTGAGCATCACCCTCCAACATAATCCCCGCTATAAGGATTTAAACCCAAACTGCCATTTGTAAAAACCTTTCTCAGCCAGCATCTAACCCCAGAACTGTTGCAATTCACTAGAGGTCTCAGCTTTTAACCGTCATTTTTCGTGAATGCCTGAAATGTTAGTTGTGCCTTAGGAAGTACACAGCCTACCCTGATATTGCCAGGCAAAGGAGGGGAGCACCTACGTTATATTTCAGGCATTCCTCCCCTTCTGTTAGGTTAGGTGCTTGATTTATTAGACAAGCTCAGATATGCTTTTATAGCAAGTTTGCACAGTTACTGCTTTTTTTTCAGAACAAAACAGAGGATGACATGTTGTTTTCCATATGCTTCATTGTTAGAACATTTGTCTGTGTTGTGGATGAACTCAATTTGGTTCCTGCTTTTAGCTGAGGCTGGTCAAGCATGAGGATCCCTTTTCCCTGGGGAATGCTTTGAGCCTAGACTGTAGAATATTTGGAATGAGATATTCTCTATCTGTACTGCTGAACAGTATTTGCCTTTTCATGGAATAATTAAATGATGCTTTGGATACAAGAGAAAGAGTACTGCTCTTCCAGCTTTGCCCCAACAAACATTCACATGTGTTATCTAAAGGAGAACCACACTGGCAGGAATGACATAGTGCAGCACATCCCAGAACGCTTGGGGGGCCAAGAGATTTCCAAGCGATATGGGTAGGAGTCTCCTCGAAGCAGGAGGTATCTGAAGCTGTCTCTCCAGCCCCTGACATATTCAAACCAACAGCAGTGGTGGTTCAGGTGGTTCCAGCATTAGCTTATTCTACATTTAAGAAGCAAAGAATACTGTAGAAGTAATTTGATTTGGCCATCAACTATTGCAGAGAGAAAAAGTCTTTTTCACTACCAGTAGAACTTAAAAGAAATTATGTGTATCCATTTTCCCAGAAGATGCTGCTTCCCCACAGTGTGTTCTTCATGCTATCTAGCAGGTTATGAGGATACTAATGGTTGAAAATATCAAGTTTACTCAGTATGGGACAGAGCTGTGAAGCTAAAATTAGATTAACTAAATTTTGGGATTTTTATAACTTCTACTGTAAATAGTTGATAAAACAGTTGTGAACAGACCATTTCTTGCTGCGCTGACTATTCAGCATGGGCCAAATACCATGGTCACTGACTTGATATGTCATTAGATGCACTGTGGGTTCTTGTTTTGTGGATCTTCTTTTCAATGTTAAGATCTGATGTTTTCCAGGTATCAACCACGGGCCTGTAATAGCTGGAGTAATTGGAGCTCAAAAACCACAATATGATATCTGGGGCAATACAGTAAATGTGGCCAGCAGGATGGACAGCACTGGTGTCTTAGATAAAATACAGGTAAGTCTTGGTTTTGTGCTAGCATTTATCACAATCCTTTCAGTCTCGTGCTTAAAAATATTTCACATATTTGTACACTAAACAGGTCTGTGTTTTGGAGCCAAGGATTCACACAGAAAGCTAATTACCTACCAGTTCCATCCATACCTTTCAAAAGAATTAGACCTTATGCAGGAAAATTAATAATTAAAATAAGATTATATGGAAAATGGGAGGAGAATCAAAACTTTGTCTTAAACCTATAGAAGAATACAGTGGAGGTAGTCATGGGCTGCCTGGAAATGCATCCCTAGATTAAAAGACGATTTGAGGGAAATCACTTTTCTATTCTTTGAATTTCTAAACTCATAAAATACTAGTTACCTTATGTCAGAAAGGCATTCCTGATGTTAATTATTTCTACATAAAGGAAATTTCCATAACTGCTGTACATAAAGCTAAATTTATAAAGCTGTCATAAAACTTCCCCTTTAATGAATCATGCTGGTTAATAATCTTTCTAGATTATTATCCGTATTGATTATAGATAAACCTGTATAGAAAAGGCCTTCAATTTGGTAACTTTCCAGTGATTCTGTAGTCAGGGATCACATTTTATGTATCTGCCTAGTGTGCTGCCTAGCACTTTGAGTTCCCAGCATGAGATTGAAAGCACTCCAGATCTATCATTGAGACCATTCAGAATGAAATAATGGAAAAGTAAAGTTACTAGCTGTAGGTCAAAACTGAAAACAGATGGATATCAATGCAATGATATCTACAAACAGTTGTCTGCTTCACAAGGAAAAACAGTCAGTCTGAGTCTGTTGAACAACTTCTGATATTGTGGGCTTTTACCTAAAATGGCAGAACTGCCTAAAGTCTGGTTCACTGCCAGTTATGTAAGAAAATGGCAACAGCAGCTCTGACAGATGTTGCTAATGTCTTACTATCACTTCATTCACACAGCCTTCGAATTTGCAAAAGGTTGGGCAAGCCTGGGTCTACTGAAATGAAAAGCAGCTCCCGAAGTTGAAAAAACTGCTGTATAAGGAAGAGTGGTGTTGTCCCTCTGTTTGGAATTCTAGATATAGAAGTAGTTATATACCTGATTTGATACTTGATGTAAATGATTAGAATCGGCATCCAGCAACAAACTATTTGAGAGGTCACCTGGTCAAACCTCACTTGAGATCCTTAAAGGCTGTATAAGCATTACAGCAAACGCCTTATCATTTCTCAGAACATCTTCATGCTCTGGAAGAAGATTCTGCTCCACTCTGTTGTCAATAATGATTGTATTACTATATCGTTACAGGTTACAGAGGAGACAAACAATGTCCTGCAAACACTGGGGTACATGAGCACTTGCAGAGGAATAATAAATGTAAAAGGAAAAGGAGAACTGAAGACATACTTTGTACATACTGAAATGACAAGATCCCTTTCACAAGGAAATGTGGCATCTTGAAGAATGCTTGTACGTGTCATCCATACCATATTTTCAGGAAAGTATCACGCACTTTTAAACTACATTTTGGCCCTTAACATGCGTGCTATTTTCTGGTATGTGGCACTTATTTTAATATGGCTGCAGAATAGTCCCATGAGCCATCATTTTGCACCTTGATTTCCTATGTTCAAGGACAGTTGCGATGTACGCTATAGGACTGGAAGATTGTACTACTACTTGCACTGTTATTCAAAGAAGGAAAGAAGGAACGGGAATTAAAAGGAGATAACTCATCCTGAAAGGACTAAAAAGAGATGTTAGTGACAAATGCAGTGAAAAAAAGGCAATAAAGCTAGGGGTGCATTCTATTTTCTGATGCATGGTGGTTTTTTTGAAAATACAGTCGCTCCCCAATAGCATCCACTAATCTGGTATTAAAGTATACAGTATTTGTAAATAAGTTTACTCTGTCCACTTGATTTGGATGTGATCACCAGTTGCATCTCATTGCCACGGACACGTTAGGTGGCTTGCTGGCATTCTTTCTGAAGAGAGAACTAACAAAGCTGGAATAGTTTTGTACAAACGTGTCAAATGTTTTGAAGCTATTGTCTTTTGTAAGGTTAATTCATTAAAAGTTTATATGTACTTTGTCTTACTGTTGCTGTCTCTTAGTTTTGCTTCCTTCCATGGCTTCTGTCGCTTTAAACCTGCGCGTTCTTTGTTGCTGCCCGCTGCTGCTTTTTATTCAGCACTTAGATGTTGAAGGCAGGTTCTGGCCAGCCATTTCAATAGCCTGAGTCAATAATATCTGCTAGGCTTGCTATTGACTTTCAGAAACTGAATCACTCTATTGTCTTCAGTCTTGGGTGGCATCCTAGGCACTTTGCAGTCATTTACTCCCTAGGTGATACAGAAGACTTACCTCAAGTCCACAAACACAAGCAAAGTGAGGGATGCTGGAGACAGTAGTAGTGCTACTTTGCAACTGGCCTGCAATGCTCTAACAATAACTAGGAGAAGCTGTACAAGAGAAATGTTTTGTTTGTTTTGCACATTGACAACCTGTTTTGCCTTTGCATGCTTCTCACTTAACCTTTACAATGCCACATTTCATGGGATATTTTAAAATACTCCAATTTATCGGGACATCAGTATGAGCGGAAGATACAAAAAATGCTACTTTGTGGATATTTGAGATTAATGTAAATCTTGCCAAATCAAAAAGTATCACATTTGTGGAGTTTCATAGACTAGCCAAGTGAAAGACTGAAAAAGCAGGTAATTACTATCTATGCTTCTTTGAATTTTGAAGCATAGATAGAAAAGATTAATTTTTGCTTTGCTATAATTAGTACTTGAAATTTACATATTCTTTTAGTCATAACATCCTAAGAAGATTAAAATTAGTAAAATCCTCCTATTTACAAAAGAGCATATGAGTACAATAATTTTTTTCTGACTGCTATCATGAACATAGAAATCAATTTATGCACTATTAGCTCTAGCATGTAAAAAGTATTCAGTTTTCTCATTCCTGAAACATATACTTATATTTGTATTGCATTAGTGTCCTTTCAAAAGGAGTTCTTAAAACTGTAGGTCACAAATAAATGGTGTCAGACCACAGTCTCATTGAGTGCAAAATGGTTTACTCAGAGCAGTGATCTGCCCGCTAGCAAATTGGAATGGCAGTATATTTCAAAATGCCTACATCTGCAGTAAAATAGACAGTCTGAATTTTAATCTCTTTAAGTTAGTCTAAAATGCAAGTTATTTATGCAAGTTATTTATGTCCAAAATAACACACTGGACATCTCACCCAGAGCTGGAAACTTTTGATCAGTAACTCTCAAGATGGGTGCCTAGTCTAATAAGATTTCTTCCTTTTATTAATAAGTTAAGATAAATATTTTCCAGTGGAGTGAAAGGCTTTCCAGTAGCTCACATGGCAGCAGAAACAATGTTTCCGTCATTGGCTAAAAGAAGCTATCATTTTATAGTTATGCTTAAGACTTCTAAATCCTCCCTCTCCACTTAATATAAATTTGTCCAAAGAACACTTAAAGCAGTTTTTAGTCTCTTAGATTTTTAATATACTCTGGCCCCTTAAAATCATTCTGGTATTATGATGGGTCAAAGCAATCATTTCATACTTCGGTTGAAAAGCTTTTATGTAAAGTTGATTATAGTGTATTGTCATGCCTATGTGCAGCTTTCAGGTATAACCTATACATTCAGGATTTTACTTTTCATTTGTATTCTTGTGCATCAGTAGCTAACCTTGTACCTAACTTGATAGCCTTGTTTCTATGATTTTGATAAAAATTAAACAATATTATATTTCTGCAAGCCATGTAAAAGGCTAAAACATTTAAACGGTCATGAGCTGACTGGTCCAATGAAATATAAAGAAAGATATATACGTGCCCTCCAAGAGCATGTTGGTAAGGCCCTTGTTCTGATCACTCATGTTTCATTGGTATTTTCATTCTGTCATTTTGTAGTTGCATTCAGATTCCTGCAGCCAAATCCTGCTAAATAACAAGAAAATGGGCAAAAGATGATTATATACACACTATGATGCCCAGAAAAAGAAAGGTTCATACCATCCCCTCTCTGGCCTTCAGTTGCTGAGTATGATTATTATCTTTCTAGTACTGAGAAGCAATTTGTATCGAATAAACACTTTTTGTCTTCCAATACATTTTACATCTACTGTTTATATTGTTTTATTTTTCCCTGTTGACTCAGAGTTCTTATCTATCTTCCTCTCCTGTTGAAATCTCATTTTCCTCAATGACTGCATGTGACACTGCTCATGTACCTGTGTACAACCTGAAAAGCTTTATGAAAATCAAACAAATCATTATTCAACATTCCATACAGTCTACATCACAGTAAGGCTCAAGTTCTGTGACTTCTGTGTTGGTGCCATGGTTCATAGGTTACTACTGAACCACGAAGAGTATGACTTCCGAGAGTACAATGTAAATGTATTTCACACCTAGAGGCAGCAGCCAAAAGATCAATATAGGAGTGTTTCACTGTGGTCTGGGAAAATGAAATCCAAATATGAACACCTGAGGAGCCTTCTGGACTTCTTTTTTAAAGTCAATGCTTTGCTCCTATTTATGAAGAGCTACAAAAGTAGTTGGAATTTCCTATAATTAATGTTTATAAAGAGGGACATTAGCATTTTACTTATGCTGCCTGAAAAGCAATTCTCATTCTCTTTATATTCCTTTATGATTCCTCTATTTTGAAAAATTTCTACAGGCTTTCCCTTTTCCACTGAGGCACAGATAGGAGTTCAACCTGCTTGTTTCTAAGTGCACAACTGTGCACACTTGAAGGTAGAGCTATCCTGTTTTGTTTTCAGAACCTCACATTAGGACAAATAATTAGCTATGTTGTCAGGATGCTTTATATAGCAGCAGATTTACTGTTAAAAACAATGACTACCTTGTCCATTAATATGTGGTTTTCCTTTTAGTTGTAGTTCTATGTGAAAATCTTCTAATTTTTTCATTTTCAGATAGCACATTCTCCTTCATTTTTTTTTTTTTACAAATGGAACCCAAACAAGTTTAAGACTAGGGCTTTTTAGTTTTATTTTTCCTTTCTTGTCTAAAACAGTGCAGTGACTGGAGAGTAAACAAATGTAGAATGAGATACCTGTGCCTTAAATAAAATGTGTATTTAAGACAGTGGTTTTGTACTTCAAATCTGTGTGTATTTGTCAAAAGTGGAATATAAGTCAATTGTAGCTGGTTCACCCTAAAGGTGAACATATTAATTTTTAAAAATTTCAAATTTAGTTGCAGGTTTTTTTCAGGCCAATATAGTTTTGAATATGTCAAAATGCAAGATAAAGACATTCTCATCCTGTTTGCAACTGTGAAGATACAAAACACTTTATGTTGTAGGACGCCACTGTTCAAAACAAAAATTCTGCCAAGAATTATTGGAAATTTTTTTATTTAGTATTTTTCAAATGTATTTGTAGTAGCCATTGAGATGCCCTTCATGAAAATCTTGATTTTGACAGCTTAAAATGCATGTGAAGTATTTTGAAAGATTGACATTCATGGGATTTAAATTTTCATGTTTACATTCCAAAGCATTGTTACAAATAACAATTGTTACAAAAGTAATGTCCACCTCATGTATAAAATTGTGTGTTATTCTACTTACCAAGAGAGTTTCTGAAGAGAATAATTATCTGACCTAGTGAACTGGAATATCCAGTCAGCAGATACCAGTCAGCATACAACAAATAATTGAAATTATATCAATCAAGCAGTTATAATTTTTATAGTTTTTAAATTATTAATATTGAAACTATTATAATTATTTGAAAAGCCTAATTCTCTAGTCAAGAAGTTGAAAATCTAGTCACAAGCCAACCAGGAAATGCTTACAATCTGCAGATCAAGGCTCAGTCATAGTAATTGTGTAGAGAATTATTTGAATTATTTGAAACAACAGATATACTCCAAGAAAATTTTAAAATTTTCAAGTAGCTCATGAACAACAAAAAAGAAACCCTGAAGACTGCTAGAGGTGTGCTGACTTCTGCAGGTGACGTACAGCTGTCTTCATCTCCTTCTGAAAACCTTCCCCATTGAGACGAGCAGTCCACCGCTAAATTAGAGTCTAAAAGAAACAAGCACTTGTGTGAAATGACTGGCTTGGACCAAAGCTATGGTAGTGGAAAGTGGACAGAGGTTTTGAGCCATTTTTATTCCAGCCTCTTTTTCAAGGGCCATCAGATGCAGCACTTGGCTGTCTCTCCTTTGAGGATCATCTGAGGTTCAGGAGCACATGGCAACCTGATACATGTCGAGGTAAAACAGCAAGGACAGAAGATGAATTGCTAAGCTTTAATTTGACAGCAGGCTAGACACCTCAGCTCTGAGTGACATGAGTTTGAAACAGGTATGTCAGCCTCCAGTAACAAAACAGCTACTGTGGTTTTGTCTGCGTGTGTCTGTCCCTTCCTTGTTCCCCATCATCATCTTCATGTCCTGTCCCATCCCATTCCGTCCCCAACCTTCATTACTATTTGCTTCATAAATTCCTTTTAGGAATTTTCTTGCGAAGTTACTCCATAAGTCAGTTGGACATTTCAGAACAGTCACCCTGCCCCTGAGATACCTTTATGACTATAAAAGTACATATCAACATACTTAAAATTCAGGAACCTTAGCAGTGGAACCTGAAAGGAATATTGAAATTACCTAAAAAGGCAGGCAATTGAACTTGCCCTCCTTAAGACACTGAATAAGAGAAACTTTTAACACTTTAATCTCTGAACTCACCTGTATTTGAATGCTTACTTTTGACGGTATAGGTTAAAATTGCTCCATTGCCCTTTCACATTTGTTTACATATTCACATTTGAGTTACTAAAGAAACAGATCGACCTCCAATGCTACTCTGTAACAGGGGCAGACACATAACTAGCAGAGTAGCAGGCTGTGATTTAAGGATGGATGTAATTGGAAAAAAAATGCCTGGGCATTCATATCCTGCTTCTGGAGAGTGTGCAAAAGGTGACCTGGAAGAAAAAGCCTTTGTAAGATTCAAGTAATTCTAAAGAGATTTGATGAACCCAAAACCATCATTTCAAATTATTTCAAATGAGTGGTTTAGGAAAAATCTGTAACAAGCATCCAGCAGTATTTTTGACAATCTGAATCGCATCCAGACAGCACATGTCAATTAATGCCATCTTAAATGTTAATCAAAATGAGCTACATGTGAACAGGAGAAGAAAACTGGAGAGAAACATTTCCAACCTAACTTCAGAGCTCTTGCCTAGCTTAGCTGAGATTTCTAGCGAACAGTTTCTTTCAGCTCTATTTATAGCTGCAGCTTCAGCTGAGCTGCTTATTATAAATGGGATTGCTATCTCTTGGTGCTCGGATTAAACTACAAAAAAGCACTTGCACAGTGGCAAACGTACTTCTGTGTAGGAAGCTGATGTAAGGCAGATGTTAGATTTTCAATTCCACTGGTTGCTTACGCTGCGCTAATTTGGCCCGTGCTGCAAAAAGAAGAGGACTCTAATTGGTAGAGGGATGTAATTAGCTAAGCAGATGGGAATTCTCACAAATTATTAAAAATACCACCCACCCAAGACTGCAGAGTATAAATACCTCCACATTGCACTTGAAAAGAAGCAAGAGGCTATATTTCCCAGTGTGCTAATGATAGGAGAGTACCAGCTATATAGTAGAAATGGGACTTTTTACATCAGTAGACCTGAAGTATTGAATAGGTCAATGACGCCCAAAAGAACTTGCTGCAAAGATCTTCGGTAGACTGAAGCTGGGGGGCGATGGGGGTGGTGTGTGTATCAAATTAACCTTGTATGTTTAGTAAAAATAAGATGTCTAGAAGAATGCTATTGTGAAAGTGGCTGTCAAAAGATACTAGTAGCAATAACAATAGAAATGTTGTGCCTATGACATATCAACAGAACAAACAGAACAGAACAAAAAGGTAAACCAAACCAAGCTAGTTACAGGTTTCCTAAATGTTAATTGAGCTACATGTGAAGCTACAAGCAGCAGGGTAAGCATAGTTATGAACATGTATTAAAGCAGGACAACCATGAGCTAGAGACTAGGCTAGGAGCTAGATGTTACCAGAGTAGATCAGTTTTAGAGTCAATCTGTTTAGAGATTTGCACCCAAGAGATGCTTTCAGTGCCTCCTACACAAGAGTTTGTGTGCGTGAGAGATTTCCAACTGCATTGCCTGGAATGGCTGAACCGTAAAAGCCAGTGCCTAAGCAGGAGAGGAGGTGCAGGGTGAAGAGACCCCAAGTTCTCTGAGACCGGGATCCTCATACTGGTGGAAGCTCCGTGCTTTGCTGTGGTTTTATTCAGCTTCTACACTTAAAACGGGGTTTCTGGATTAGTGCAAAAAGCCACTGGAAAAAGGTCAGACCCTTCTGGCCAGGCTTTGCTCTGATCTTGCTCCCCAGCTCCCAAGGGCAGCAACGGATCAGGAAACCAGCCGTGAAGGGGGACAGTGTGGGTCAGGCAGCCCATGTGCCTGTGAATCCACGCTTCTTCCAGAACAAGTTTAGGGGCTGGAGAACAAGTCTTAGGAGCGGCTGAGGGAACTGGGGTTGTTTAGCCTTGAGGAGGCTGAGGGGAGACCTCATTGCTCTCTACAACTACCTGAAAGGAGGTTGTGGAGAGGAGGGAGCTGGCCTCTTCTCCCAAGTGACAGGGCACAGGGTAAGAGGGAATGGCCTCAAGCTGCACCAGAGAAGGTTCAGACTGGATATCAGAAAATAATTTTTCACAGAAAAGGTCATTGGGCACTGGAACAGGCTGCCCAGGGAGGTGGTTGAGTCACCTTCCCTGGAGGTGTTTAAAGGGCGGGTGGATGAGGTGCTGAGGAATGGTTGGATTCGATGATCATGGGGGCGTGTTTTCCAGCCTGGTGATTCTACGATTCTAGGTTTTAACACCACTCAGTTGGGAAGGCCCAGAGCTCCACCTGGGCCCAGCGGGGCCCCGCGCCCGCCCGGCGGCCCCAGGCTCAGCTCCCCGCGCTGCCGCGTGCCGGCGGCCCCGCAGCCATGGGCGAGGCGAGTTCAGAGCGGGGAGAGGCGGGAGGGAGGCGGCAGCGTCCAGTCTGCGCCCTCTCCGCCTTCAGCTACGTCCCGGCCAGGAGGGAAGGGCCTCCGGAGCTCAGCTATTTCTACCGGGAGGCCAAGGTGAGGGAAGGAGGGAGGGAAGGGAGTGAGCCGCAAGAGGCAGGGGACGCTCGCAAGGACGAGCCTTCCCCGTGGGAGGGCTCGAAGGGTGATCCGAGGGCTGGAGCAGCTCTGCTCTGAGGACAGGCTGACAGAGTTGGGATTGTTCAGCCTGGAGAAGAGAAGGCTCTTCGGGAGATCTTGTAGCGACCTTCCAGTACCTGAAGGGGCTGCAGGAAAGCTGGGGAGGGTGAGGCGGGGGGGGGGGGCGGGGGTGATGGGGCGTGCTGTTTACAAAAGCTTGTAGTGATAGGATGGGGGTAGTGGGTATAAACTGGAGAGGGGCAGATTTAGACTAGACATAAGGAAGAAATTCTTCACGCTGACGGTGGTGAGGCGCTGAACAGGTCGCCCAGGGAAGCTGTGGATGCCCCATCCCTGGAGGTGTTCAAGGCCAGGTTTGATGAGGCCTTGGGCAGCCTGGTCTGGTGGGAGGTGTCCCTGCTTATGGCAGGGGGGTTAGAACTGGATGATCTTTAAGGTCCCTTCCAACCCAAAACGTTCAATGATTCTATAGCATGTTTTTATATAGCACATAGGTTGCTTTTTTTCAAGTAGTGTTTCTCTAAGCACTGTTATGTCTTGTGTGATTTGTGCTGAACAGGTGTGTCTTCTATAATCACCTCTGTATGCAGTCTTTCCCTTTCTCAGGTGCAAGGTCAGACAGAGAGCTGGAGCCAGCTCCAAATTAGCAAGAGATTTGACTGCTGTGAAGTTCATAATAACATTAAAATTAGACCTTGGAAAGCCATAGAACATGCACAAGATTTCTGGGAAAAAATTATACATGTGCATGTAAGCAGGAAATACATTCTGTAACCAGCTCTGGTCTTGCTGCATATGGTTGATGGAGATCAGTCCCTCATGCTGCCAAGCCCTGATTAAAGGGTGTTTGCTTTCTAAAACTCCAAAATGAGTCTCTCAGAGTTTATTTGCCAGCGTTTTCAGTATCACCAATGTGCTGGGTTCCTTTTCTGGGTCCCTGTGCACCCTTCCCAGGGGAAGGACCTGCTTAGGCTGGTACCTTAAAAAATCTCAGTAATATTTCAGAGGCCAGCAGAAATTCTGCACATTAGTCACAAGCCTGGCTACCAAAAGCCTAAATAGTAGGTTTTATCTTCAGGGGCCTTTGTGAAGTGTCATGGATGGTACATGTTCATGGAAAATGAGGGTAATGTGTTGAACTGGGTGGTATGAGAAGGTAGAGATATGGTTTGCCAAGGGCAGAGGACTGGATTGATAGCTTGGATGCATTGCCTGTGTTTTTTCTGGTAATGCAAATTTTCAGGGGCCCTTTAATGAGAAAATTCTCCGTTTTCAGTTGTGGGAAAAGGTTTTCAATGTGCATAGCAAAAATTTTTCAACGTGATCAGCTTTAACAAAGAACATCAATGGAGCTATTCCAAACAATAACACCAATATATGCCTTGATAACTGAATGCTTTTGAAGATGTCATACTGACACATAACATGTAGTAACTCAAGCGCAGTAGCTGAGAGCTTTGCCCCTATAGTCTGTGCTGCATTGTATCATGATTTTCCCTCATTCTCTCAGCTGTCATATTTAAAATTAAAATGAAAACAGTTTTGCATCTTCAGCCTCAGTTAGGCCATGCTTCCTGGGTAGTAAATCTTTTTGTCTCTGAACAGTTATATGAGATGTCTTCACAGCTTTCAGAGATGAACTTCGCAGCTTTTCTCCCTCAAGATTAGCATTAAAAAGTTCCAAAATATCTATCATAGCAATGTAATATTGCAGTATTATGGCAAAATGTGTAAATACATACCTTCCCACTCAAGTGATTGGCTGCTGAATGTGGAGAGCCCTGGGCAGTGTTGGCTGGCAGCCTGTGAAAGTTTGAAGGTTGCATAGCCCTGGGATCTGGGCAGGGTGCAGACCACAGCACAGCACTGGGCATTAAAGGAACAGAAAACTTCATGCATTGACTGGGTGTCTCTGCTATAAAAGACAGGTAGATTCTTAATTTCAGAGTCATAGAATCATAGAATCACCAGGTTGGAAAAGACCTCTTGGATCATCGAGTTCAACCATTCCTATCTGCCACTAAACCACGTCCCTGAGCACCTCATCTACCCGTCTTTTAAATACCTCCATAGATGGTGACTCAACCACCTCCCTGGGCAGCCTCTGCCAGTGCCCGATGTCTGTGTTTATTTCAGCATTACCTTGGGAAGGGGCTCTGAGCCAAAGGTGAGTGGGCACAGTTGGTGCCACGCTTAACAAAACCCAGTAGGGAGAGCACAAGAAGAGTCAGGCTAGGTCAGGTCAGAGGGCTGGCGTGGATCACTTGGGGCTGGTGGAGCTCATAGTCTATCCCATCTGCACAGAATTAGCAGCCGTATGGTAGAGCTTTTCCTTACGTTCTAAACTCTGCTTTCACACTCCAGATGACTTGGTTTGTAGAAAGTGCAGCTCCAGTCGCATGGAAACAAAAAGTGGTAACAGCTGTGTAATAGCTTTCCTCACAGAGCAGACCTTGGCCACAGGGGGGGAAGCAGATTCGACCCATTCTTCTGCACAATTAAGGAATTAGACCATTTGAAATTCTTTGTTTATAAAGGAAAGGGAATTTTATTCCTTTTTTTTTTTCAGCTTAAATACGTAAAACCAACAATATGTCAGAGATTGAAGCATAGAATACTAGAGGAAGATGTGCTCAGCAGATGGCCAGAAGCCAGAAATTCCTGCCTTTTACTCTCTTAGCAGACAATTACTCACTTGATTACTTTGCGTAGCTTTCTGTAGCCCATTTGTGTAGTGTTTCCTCTCTATGACATGGAGAATGCTGTTGCCTATTTTATGTGTATGTGGAATATTAAAGAAGTGCTTAGCTTTGGTAGCGGTACACAGAGGATGCCCACCCTGCGTGCAAATTTATTGTCTGCTCTGCATGATTCACTTGCTCTGATGGGTTTGAGAAAAAGTTCACCACCACTGTCACCTGAACCAACTAAGTCACTGTCTAAGAACAAAGAGAAACAACAGGAAAAAGTCATTAGCATATTGTGTACAGAAGAGTTGCTTCAACACATCTGGTGTAACATCTTGAACAGATCATCTGGGATAGGGCTAGTTTTTAACATAACAGGCTGGCTACCTATCTGTGAATTCCAGTAAGAGTGAAGTATATGCTCTGATACGGGTAACAAATAATGAACAAATAATGCCACATGAAGAAAAACAGAAGAGCAAATAGCACCAGTGGTGATTACAAATTAGATGCCCACTAAAATTCTGAATGAAACCAGGACCATGGGAAGGAAAAGACTAGCTAAGAAGCACAGAAACACTACTACTACTACTACTACTACTACTACTACTAATCATAATAATGGAAGTGATAAATCAGAGGCAGGATGCTATTGAATGTGCCTGAAATTCTGTGAGGCTTGATGGTTTCTGAGAAATGAAGGAATGGGTAGGTTAAATATCAAACCATTTCTGCCCTTAGCAGAAACAAGTAATGCAGACACCCTTCAAACAAACCTTGTGATTAAGAGGTTAAGAGATTAATCACTCTTAACTGTGATTTCCTTTTAATGGAACCATTATAGCTGCCTTGACTCGACTATTTTTTGGAGGATAGCACTGTAGAAAAAAAGCTCAAAATACAAGAGTTTTTCAAAGCCAACATTTGGCATACTGTAAAATGAGGTAAAAAAAGCCCAACAAAATGCACAATTTTACTAATTTGTTGTAGCCAGACATGCATGAAACCACTGACTGATTGATGTGTTTACCAGAATATGGACATTTAATGAAGTTCATTGACAACTGACATCATATTTGAACAGGGAATTTTGCTTTTCTTTCCTTGAAAACCTTTTTCATTTTGAAATTCCTTTGATTCCATTGGTGAAAGAACTTCTTGATTGGATTTCACAAATGTATTTGTTAGCAGATCACATCTTTTATCTTGCTTACTTGGATGTGACTATGTCAACAGGTATCATAAATATTCTGGCTTTGTGCTGTATTTTCATATTCAAGAGAAATATGCATACTGCTGGATCACAGGATTACCACTGAGGCGTATTTTGGAACTCTTCTCAGTTCTGCTTTAATCAGAAATTAACTGGTGATTCCACTGCAGGATACCTTTATCTATTTAATTCCATTTCAATTTTGACACTGCCTTCTTTCCTTTTACATTACAGTGCCAGATCATTTGACAAATTTATTAAGTATATATATGTAGTTCAGAAAAGTAAAAAACACAAAGAAGTTAAATTTGAAAAAGTTACAACAGATTACAGGGGAAAAGAATTAAGTAAACTACGACAAAGGAGATTTGGGGGCTGATCAGACTTAAAAAAAAAAAAAGATATAATGTGCCATTAGACGGTTTTTTGTTGCAAGCTCTTCCAAATAGTGACTCAAACTTGTTAATGGTATATCGGTGATATTACAGTTGTCATCATCTTAACACTGTATGTGCACTGTTTAAGTATTGGTTTGCCTGCATGTATTTTGTAAGTTGTAAAGTTAAGCAATACTGTGAATTAGCCATTTTTTCCTCTTTTCTCAAGACAGGAGATGTTTTCACTTATGATGCCATTTTTAAAAAAGCAGAGAGTTACAACCAATATCTTCACCGATGTGACAGAGAACACGCGAAGAGTTGTGGTCTTAACTTTAATGAGGAGGTAACCCTCTGATAAATTCATAATTCTCAGTGTTAGAGGTATTTTGTACTTTTTTACTTGACTGGAGACTGTAAGCATTCTTTTATCCTTTAAAATGCAGCCTAATGCAGCAAAGGAATCAGAAGGAGGACATCGTTGTCCTCAGCCTGAAGGTTTAGGAGAAGGAATTAGCCACTGAAGAGGGCTAGCTCTTACTCTTTGTCATCCTGTAGATTTCCGAGTCACAAACTATATGCAAGTTAAAGCATGGGGAGAGGGATACGTACAGGGAAGCAAACCTTCTGTTACAGAGCTTCAGGGTCACGGAGAGTAACCTCTGAACTGCCTGTGCCTCTTGAGCATTTGCAGTTCAGATGGTCCTGCACCTGTTTCTGTGATGCTTGAAAACTCTTCTCTGAGAGGAGTGGTTTCAGAGAACCCAACTCAACAACTACCCTTTGACATCCACCCTCCTTATGCCAACATTTGCTGAAAGACCTCAAGCCTCTGAAGATAGCGAGTTTGTTACGCAAACATGTCTTGCAGGAAGGAAATTTGTAAGGAGCTAGTGCAAAGGAAGGGTCAATCAGAAGACCATGGACATACTTGGAAAATGTTGGCCAACAGAATCTGGGTTTAGTGTGCTTGCTGCCTGATAGCTAAGGAAGTATGCAGCCACAATTTTAAACAGCTGCCTTGAAAACAGAAATACTATACAGACATGTAAGTGTCTATTTTTCCGTGCAGCATCTGAATAATACACAAACATATGTGTTTATTCATATACATTTATATCTATGCACACATGGAGGCAGAGAATGTAAAAAGCCAAATTAAATGCAACCTCCATGTGTTAATGGCCTCAAGACCATGATGGGTTCGTGGAATGAAAAGATATGGGTAGGCTAAGAATGGCTGCCTGTATTGATGATTATAGAGATGGGAGAGAAAAGAGACATGAGTGTTAAAATTACTGTAACTGCTGTGTGATAAAATTGCTGAGATTTTGGGGCAAAGGCCACTGCTTCTGATTCCTCACACTAGAAGCTGTATATGCCAGGCATTTCAGTGCGTAGCCACGGTGCCCTTCAGCTCTGTCAGCCAATGCAGAGAGTATTGGGTGCTCCCTAAGGATTCCCAGGATGGCCCCTTATCATCACCTGCTAATGCCTAGTAACTCAACTGCAAATCTGCGTGAGGCCAAAAGCCATGTAAATGAGTACTCCAATTAAAAGTGAGCCTTTTTATTTAAACTAAATACAACCAATGCCCAGTCTCCAGCTGGGAAATTTGTGTAGAAATAGTTTATCAATGCAGAGTTAAGGTTTCTTACTGAGCTTTTGTGTCCTTTCGGTGTCAACAAAAGTCACTTTCCTAACAGTTTGCTTCCTAAAGCAAATGTGTATGGGCCAGAATTCATACCAGCTCTGCCAGGCAGTATGCACAAGGGACTCTGCCTGAACAGGTGTCCTGTAATCCAGCCCTGTGATTAGCATGGAGACACATCAAACTCACAGCTGTTAAATGTTACATGATCCTCCTGCACATGATGACACCCAACTCTGGATTTACCCACACCTAAGTGCAGGTCATGTACTGAACTCCTGCTCTTTAATTACCTCAGTGGCCCTCACAGACTTTATATAATAATAACAAGTTATTATAGAACATAATAAACAAAAAGGCCATCGTCAACATCTTTCTACTACAACTGAAGGGAGGAAAAAACCAAACCACTGCAAGTGAGCCCTTCTTTTCCTGCAGAGAGCCTGGGTGCACCCAGGGAATCCAACAATACAGTCACAAACACTCAGTTTAACTACACATAGTGCAGTGACTGCAGCAGAGTATTTGCACAAGGCTGCCATTGCTGATTTCAAGCATTAACAGTGATAGAATTGCATGCTGCGAAGGCGTGTAGCAGGACACTTCTCAGCCAACTGTTGGAAAATCTGAGATCTGCTGAATGCCAAACCTGCAAAGATGAAATGACACCGTGTACAGTCAGTGCTGAGCTACAAAGGGTGCTGAAAACTCAATCTTCTTTACTTAAAGGGAACACAAACTATCAGAATTACATATTGCTCGCCATTGTTAGCCCTGGAAACCCTGTATCACTAGCAAAGTCTTTCTTGATGGTACAAAGAATTTGTCATTTCTCCTTTCTCAACATGTATCCACATCAGGGAATGGGAAGAAAATGGTCTTATTTTTGCCTGCCACTCCTTGTGACTTGATTTTTG
Source organism: Phaenicophaeus curvirostris (assembly GCF_032191515.1). Taxonomy (NCBI): domain Eukaryota; kingdom Metazoa; phylum Chordata; class Aves; order Cuculiformes; family Cuculidae; genus Phaenicophaeus; species Phaenicophaeus curvirostris. The sequence goes on from NC_091394.1 coordinate 18,245,921, forward strand.
TTTTCCTGGGGTTATAAGTTGATGTCCTGAATAGCATATAACAAGGTGGAGCAAGGTGGGTAGAGAGTTGGGGGATGAATGGTTGTTTCAGAATGGGCTTTTCTGTTTTGTTTTGGTTGTTGGGGTTTTTTTGTTTGTTTGTTTGTTTTTTAAAAAAAAATTGTTTGCAGCATCTTCACAAGAATCTCACGTCTACTTTTGTCCGTGAATTTGGAAATGTCCCACATCTGACCGCCCTGCTATGAGACCCCTGGATCTTTGCTGCCACCTGCATCCTCACACGAAATACATGGGCTTGTGTGCTTCACGAGTTCTATCATAAGTGCTGATCTGGCTCTGACTTGCATCTGTTGTGGCAAAGAAGTCATTTGTTTGCATTTGAACTGTGGTGTTGTGCTTGCTTTTTGATTCACCTTGTAGCTATTATTTATATTATAAGACTAGGTAAACACCTTGGGGACCAAGGCTTTCTGTGTTAGCCAGTGAGGAAACATACAAGCAGCCTGATAAATCTGAGACCTTTGGCTAGGGAAAAGAAACCAAATAAATCCTGTCTTTCCCTTCCGACTGCAGAGCTCCCTACTGCTGTAGCACAGGAAGGAACTGCAGATTACAGAGACTGATTGCACAGTCACTTAAAGTGCAGTTTACGAAGAACAAGCTTAAAATAATCTTTTATTAGTCAGGTTATTTTTCACCAGCTCCACTTTCCACCATTGCAGAGTGGTTAATTTGGTAATCTTACAGCGACAAGCATTTGTCACGGTCCACTCATAAGCGGACGCGTGGTGGTTCATTCCAGCTATGATCTCGGAGTGCAAATTAAAAAGCAATAATTCAACAAGTCAAGGGAGCTAAATTTCAATCCAAACTGGAACTTTATTAATTGTGCCCGTAAAGCGTCTTACGATAGAAAGAGAGAGATAAGGAAAAAGATGGGGAGAAAAGGGAAGAAAAGGGGTTTATAGCTACCACCGCAGGTCCACAAACATCTGGCGTCTCTGGGGGTCCTGGGCCAGAAGGCGTTCCACTGCTTCTGTCTTCAGTCTATGTGATCTCATGGTGGGGAAGATCTTCAAAATTCAGCTGCTCCAGAGCTGTCTTTTATGCTAGTCGATACACCTGTGACCCACCTTTGCCTGTGGAGATGTGCCAATCTCAGCCTAGCAGGCCACACATGCCAAGAGAGGAGTGTCTGCAGGTCTCCTCCCCTTGCACATGTGCTCCTCCTGGCGCCAGTGGTCAACCTGGGGTCTCCCGATGAAGGCCAGTAGTCATCATCACCTTGAACTCTGGTTGAAGTTGGTGTATGCTCTATTGGGGTATGGGTCTGTGGTACGTCCCGTCATTAATTTTCATGTCTTTTTCCTCCTTGCTTCATGGATCTTTCACAATGGTAGGGAGCAGGGAGGCTTGGAGACAGGTACAAAACATTCTTGAGATAAGGAGGTAGGTACAGGTAGATAGGTGCAAAGCATTTGGCAGGTGCAACACATTTGTTCCGAACCAGCTTTGGCCATTTTTGTAAGGCCTGCATCTGTGATTTATACAGTCAAGTTTTGAGGCTTAGCACCTGATGAGGAAGAAATCGATCCTTTGACTGACCCTTAAAGCATTTTAAAAAAATCTTTCATTGTGCAAAAAGTACTTTATGTCTTTGGGGGGAATCTTGCAAAGACTAGTAGTTGCTCAGGGTTTTTATTTAGCCTTTGATTTTTTTCATGCCATGGTTTTACTGAATTGTGCAAGCAGGGTAGGTGTTCCTGTAACAGGGGATGCAAATTAAATCTCTCCTGTTTTTCCAATGAATCATGCAAGTCGGTGCACAGCAAAAAAAGAGAATGAAAATAAAATCTGCCACTTTCCAGTGACATAGCGTTCAGTTTGCTAGTAATCACAAGGCAATCACCTGTGTGTGTGTTGCGTGTGTCTGAGTATATAAAAAATTATCAGTCCACAGTATCTCATGGCAGAGCTCCATATCTTATCATCTTGTCATCTAGTGATACATTTATGGTTTATTAATATACATGAAAAACTAGGTCAGGGATGGAACAGTAAGAGTGCAGATCACTGCTAAATAAATACACTTCCATATAGCAGATGCTGTAGAGTTCTGCCTGTTATCTTGCCCCTGGCCACAGCAAATTTAGCTGTAGATAACGGGCAAGTATTTGCTCTGTGATTTACTTATAAGGAGAATTTTATATTTTCACAGGAAATGGCAAGACCTGTTGCTGTTTTGTCATCTTCAGAGTATGGGAGACACATAAATAAACCCATTGAGCAGCCGATCAAAGATCATGCAAGATTTAATCACTTGTGGGCAGAATCCTACAGGGAAAATGGCATCACTTGCTTACTGGAAAAACCTTCTTCAAGTCTGGATCCACGTTAAATCTCTTGTATTTGTTGTCACTAGCAATATTTACATGGAATAAAACCCACCTTGCATCAAAAAGCAATGTAGTGCTTTTGCCTTTTCCTCTACATTTTAGTTAATGAGAATGATTCAGATGAAATAACAGCTGTACTTTTCTTCATGCTACTTCAAGTGCATATTTTCCCCTTACAGTCTCATAAAAACCTCAGGTAGCAAGACTGAAAATGAGACCTATTGGTCAACAGCTGTGTCTCTGCTGTTTTACACGGTGCTTCTGCATTAACTATTCACAGACCTAACATTCAAGCAAGCTTGTTCCTCAATGTATAAGTGGTCATTGACTTCTTAATCTTTACAGTATTGCTACAAAATTGCTAAGCGTTATTTTTTCTGCATAACAGCTGAAACAGGGATTCAGCTCCGATTTTCCAAAGTAGATGGGCTTACCCATAAATGAGCAAGTAGAGAAATGATTTGATTTAGAGAAGTGCTTAGCAGTTTCAGTAACCTTCAAGTGGAATTCAAGTTAAAGAGAACTTTTGAGTAGTTAGCATTTGTATAGATAAAATCTGGTCTTAGCTCTTTTCAGACATCCATTTCGCTGACATTCACTACTCAAACGGTGTCTGAGGGATTGATCCGTTCAAGAGCGGCACAAGAATAATCATCTTTGGTTCTGTATCCAATGTTGCAAAAAAGGAAAAAGTAACATTAGGAGAAAAAGCACTAATTAGTGTGGTAGAAAGGATGGAATAAACACAAAGATTTGAGTAGTACTTATTTAAAAAGCATGTTTAGGGTAAATGCCTAAACCTGCTTAAACATTTCAAGCCTTGCATTCTGACTGAATCCAGTACTAAAGTTATACAGTAATTTCAGGAAAAGGAGTATCTCCTGCAGGGTATGCATCAGCCTGATTCTCAAGAGCCATCGTTCCTGCTGTTGTTCAAAGCTGAGGCAGAAAGGAACAACAGCCAGACTGGTCATACCAGACCAAGGACTGCAAGTCCACAGCTTTGACATGAGTTCTTTCAGTATTTTACATGGGAAACCTATATAATTTGTCAACACAGTGAGTCTCCTAGTTAAAAAATAATAAAACCAAAGAACTTCTTCATCTAGGTTCTGGATAAGTAGGAAGTTAGGCAATCAGTATCACTTGTTTAGAATGATGTTAGAAGGAGAGCACACAGAGCAGCCCATTCTGAGAGTGTTTATTACTTTCATTACTCATGACCTGAAAGTTTCTCCGTGTTCAATGAGGCAGGGACAAGAGGGCAGTAACTGCTACATTTCTTCTCAACAGTAAATACTTTAATAACCAAATCCAGCAGCATTAAATGAAAGGAATCACAGTGAGAACAAAGTGAGAAGAAATTGTTTTCTAACAATATCAGCGTTTTTCAAAAATCCGAATCAAACGTATACCCATGAAGATGGAATATGGCCATATTCTAGACAGGTTATTTTTAGTTTGGGACAGTCAGTACAAATTACTTCTAAATAGTTTTACTATATTTACAAACCATCTGTGTGTGAAAAACTACAGGAAATCCAATCTGTTTGAGAACATCGCCACCTTCTGGTGTGTGTGAGAAACAAGTATCACTAGCTTGCTTCCACGGCGGAGAAAGGCATGAGTCGTTTACGTCAGCATCAGTTTCCCTCTCTGTCACCCCCTTCTCATCCGTCCTCACTTCTGAAACCTTTTCACAGGTTGTTCCTACGACTGCTGACTTCTCCCTTCAGAGCTCAGTTAGTGTTAAAAGATACCTTGACTATTTCTTCTGTATTGGGTACAAGTTCCTTCTAAATGTCTGCAAAGACATTTTAGTCATTCTCCTTCAATTTCTCTTTTGTTAGGATGACAACTATTAGATTAATGATGTGCTGTAAAAGCTTCCTATTACAGTGTTAGAAAGAATCTCATTATCTCTTTGTGCACCTTCACCTCTCAATGCTCATACTACTGTGAGTAAGGTTTTTAAACATGCAACAAATTAACATGAACAGAATGCACAGCATGACACAATCATATTTTGGATCATATTCTGGATCTGGATTTTGCATCCAAAAATTTCCAGGGATTGTTGGGGCAATTGACAGACACCTGCAACTCACCAATTAGTAACAGTAGCCTTGGAAGGAAAAAACAGCCACGTTTTGTATCTATAGGTTAAATATATAGAACTTTACTATATAGAACTTTCACTTTTTTTTGTATTAAATCATAATGGTTAAAATCAAACCAAGTGATGCTGGGAATTCTGCTTTGCTACTCATAAATAGTAATTCCACGCAGTACAGGATTCACAAGCTAGCCTGAAAAGGTGTTTTATGTGACAGTTCATCAACTATGCATTATACAATCGGAGCTAAGGCTATGTCCTCTTCCCTTCATCCATCTGTAAAGTAATGCTAAATTAAGTTAGGGGACACTTGTTTCAGCTGAAGTAGTTACTGGTTCCAGTTCTCAGTTCCACCCTTCTGCCAGAATTCATACGAAAAAAAGGACTGCATAGGACAGTTGTTCGGAACTTGAGAGCATAATGGATTTCAGTTTGGACTTGAATGGCAGGTTGTACACTGACAGAACTCTGGAGTGCGTACACTTAGCCAGCTTAGCTAAAACTGTCACCAAATACTACGAATAATACACACCCAGAAGGTAGGGTGGCTCCCACAGAGACAGCTGTGCAAGTCCACTACCATGTGGCAGTTTTTCTTTTAAAAAGTAGGGTTGAAACTCTCATATTCTGTAAGGCATTGCTTTAGCAAACAGCACTCTGTGTCTCTTAAGTGTGAGCAATAAGCTTGTGCAACTACTGCAAATTTTAGTTTAATGAAATACCTGGGAAATCACACAAACAGCTGTGAGTTAGGTGCATAATTTCTTTTGATACTGTCAGGAAAATCCTTGGTGAGTAGGAGCACAGCACATCCTGGACTTTCAGCACCAGCCAATATCCTTGAATAGTCACATCTGTCCATCTACAGTTGTGTGTCAGAACCAATGCAAATATGAATGAAACACAGCACAGACTGTCTGGCACTTATAATTAGATTATTAAATTATAATAAATTTTTACACAAAACTTAAGAAAATATGTTGCTCTTTATTAATTTTTACATGTCAATTGTTCCAAATATTGCAAGGTCTCACATTCAGAAGCTCAAATCATCTTAGGTGAAGATATTTAGAAAACAGAAATGTTTCTTCTATGTATTTACAGTTTATAGTCCAGGAGCCCAACCAGTGATTTAGTATTATTCTCCAGTGTCAGCAGCTGAGTCCGTATGTATGAGGAAAGATCTTTTTGTGTAGATATTCTGCCATTTTTCTGCAATTTTGTAGACTCTCTATCTCAAAAAATGGAATCTGGAAGTGAAACAAAAATGATTGCTAGAAATACTTTTTAATATATTAAAAACAGCTGGGTAAGACTGATGTTCATTAAGCATATAAAATCACACATCAACAATGTTTCCATTTATAACTTAAACATTTAATCCTAAACATATTATTAATCTGTAAATCGCCTGAACAGAGAAGTAGAGAAGAGTACTGCAGAGAAGTACTCTTTCAAGTAGCCACAATTTGGCAAAAAACAAAGGCAGAAATAGAAAGGAATTTCTGTAATATCCTCAAAAAGGCAAAAGTTAGGCAGAGAAAACATAATATAGAATGGACAAGACTGGATTTGCCTTGGGAAGTAACTGCAACTACAGTTTTAAACATTACAAAATAATCATTTTTCTCTTGTTTTGTTAGCCAGAGCAAAAGCAAACCACTGTCTTTGGACTTTACCTGCACAACTTCATAGCCAAGTAAGCAAAGATGTCTCCGCTTAATAGCTTCTTCTCCCAGCAGATTACGACTATTAACGCAAAATCTATTTCGACCATCAACACAGAGGGCAATCCTAAAATGATGCACAAGTGTAGTATCGAAAAAAATCTGTTACTTTAGTTGCCACAATTCCTGCAGTTCCTAAGAAGCATGAGACAATACCTCCTAGAATTAGATGTTGTAGGACTGAAGTTACCTAGTTCAGAACCTAGCTCATCTAAAAGGTGGGAGGAGGAAAGGCTAGAGCTTAATGAAACTGATCTGAAAAGCTTATTTATATGCTCTGAACAAAGATAACAAGTTAATAATTGAGTTTGATCTTTTTAATGCTACTATTGGTAAACTGGTTTGAATTCTAGAACATAAACAACTACTTGGCATCAAAACATTTCAGCAGCTAAATTTATTCAACTTATTAGTGTACCTGTTAAGCTAAATCTGTTTAAGTTAAACATATATGTGTAATTGGCAGCATTACAGATTAAAAGTGTATTTTTTCTACTTGGTGATAAAAATCGCATCAACTTAAACCAAAAATAATATTCACTGTACAAAAAGTTGCTTAAATTTTCAGTCTGTTAAGCATTTTGTGACCTTATTTACAGGAAAGCTGTAATTAAAAAAAAAAATCAAAGTCCATTCTTAAACATTTAAGGATGGTATTTTTGAAATAACCTATATTAGTCTGAGTCCTGTGAAGGTTAAGCTAGGGAGGCTCTGCAAAGGGATCTGAACAGGCTGGACCGCTGGGGAGAGTCCAATGGCATGAGGTGTAACAAGGCCAAATGCCGGGTCCTGCACTTGGGGCACAACAACCCTGTGCAGTGCTACAGACTAGGAGAAGTCTGCCTAGAAAGCCGCCTGGAGGAGAGGGACCTGGGGGTGTTGGTTGACAGCGACTGAACATGAGCCAGCAGTGTGCCCAGGTGGCCAAGAAGGCCAAAGGCATCTTGGCTTGTATCAGAAATGGTGTGACCAGCAGGTCCAGGGAGGTTATTCTCCCTCTGTACTCGGCACTGGTGAGACCACTCCTCGAATCCTGTGTTCAGTTCTGGGCCCCTCACCACAAGAAGGATGTTGAGGCTCTGGAGCGAGTCCGGAGAAGAAGCTGGTGAAGGGGCTGGAGAACAGGCCTTATGAGGAACGGCTCAGAGAGCTGGGGTTGTTTAGCCTGGAGGAGGCTGAGGGGAGACCTTATTGCTCCCTACAACTACCTGAAAGGAGGTTGTAGAGAGGAGGGTGCTGGCCTCTTCTCCCAAGTGACAGGGGCCAGGACAAGAGGGAATGACCTCAAGCTACGCCAGGGGAGATTTAGGCTGGACATTAGGAAAAAATTTTTCACAGAAAGGGTCATGGGGCACTGGCAGAGGCTGCCCAGGGAGGTGGTTGAGTCACCTTCCCTGGAGGTGTTTAAGGCATGGGTGGACAAGGTGCTAAGGGGCATGGTTTAGTGTTTGATAGGAATGGTTGGACTCAATGATCCGGTAGGTCTCTTCCAACCTGGTTATTCTATGATTCTATGATTTTCAAAGACTTCTACTTTATCCACAGATGTGCAGTTGCAAATACCACACAGGCAGGTTGCTTAGATTTGTATCCACAGTGTCTCAAAATAAAGCTTGTTTAATGTATTTTTAAACACCTATGCATTTTTCAATAAAAATCAGCATCTGTAGCAAATATTTGCATTGCACAGGATTCCTTAGAGAAGTAAATTGGTGAACTTAAGTGTTAAATCTATGCAGACACACTCAATTAGATTTAATTTGCTTTTAATTTGAAAATTAGTTATAGAAGATGAAAATATATTACTATAAGCCAAATCAGAATCACTTTGATCCTGACTGTAAGAAGACTAACTGTCTGACACTGTACAGTCAGGAGGCAAAACAATGAAGAAAAAGTACATATCATTTATTTTGCCAACTTTGTCCTTTCATCGGTGGTTTCAACGTGAAAGATAAACTTTGTTGAGTTTACAGCAAAACTCCATTTAGCTTACATTTTGCCAGGGTTTCACTCTGGATGCTCTTTGTCAATGTTAATCAACATTTTACCAGCTATTTCTTTTTATTCTCTTACCGTCTGTGTACTTCTTCACATTGGGCAGCAGGCAATACAAAACCTTCTTCATCTAATTTAATCTCAATATCTAGTATAAATGAATAGAAAAGTGACATTAAAACTGATTTCATGTAACAAACTGTTTATTGTAATTCTCATCCTCTTACAGTTCATTGTTTTATAGAATAACTAAAATACTATTGCAATACTTTTTTCTCATTCACAGTGGCTTGCAAAAGATGTATATAGACTATTTAACACAAATGAATGATAATTAAGTAACACTTCAGCCTTTCAGAATGTTAACAGCAAAGTAATATAAGCCCACTAAAAACCATGATGTATTTAAATGGCACTTTGCTGGGCTGCTAGATCCTCTGGAATTTTGAGGGCTTTGGACACACACAGAGTCACACTCTTTCTTTCTGCCCTCCCCCTTGCCATTTATTTTTTCTTACTAATTCCCTAATTTTATAGATCATGTCAATTTGCTAACAGAGCTTTGGACCTAAACCCTGCCAACTTCAACCCCATGTGGAAGCTGAAATGCAGAGTACTTCTCAAATCATCCTTCTCTCTCTTACCTTATTTATCATCCACTGCTTCTGGGAATACATCTTTCCTCATCACTACCTTCTCTCAGTTTCACTTCCTGGCACATGAACACTCTGTTTTGCTCACTCCTCTCTTTCAGCCCACAAATCCCCACTGCCTATACATAGCCAATAGTTCTTGCTAAGGGGAAGCGCTAATTGTTTACAGGGTAAGTAAAAGAGGAGCTGATAGTAAAAATACAGGATACAAGAGTTAGTAGCTATTTTCACTGCAGACTGGCTATGCAAATTCCAAGTAACACTGCAGCTCTTTTCTCTCCCTGTTCTTCTTTCTGACTTTGAAATGCATTTACTTAACGTTCCCATGATGCTTCCTCATTTCAGACCTTCTACAGAGCTTTGTATTCCAGTTTACTTTTTCTGCATTTGCACAATTTAGAATGTCCACAAAGGGAATAAATACAATTATTTTTATTTCTGCAAAATACTTGACCCTAAAGTTTTGACAGCATAAGCACACATTTTTCTATTAATCTAAATGTTACTTACCAACTGCATAGAAATATGGTGTTGATACTTCTGATGCAAAATAAATTCTTTTTTTCAGTAAATAAAGTAACCCGGTCTTCACCCTTTTGAGGAGGTGAAAATCCAGGGAACTGCGAGGTGTGACAAAGGCCTTTACTTGATACTTCGGAACGAGTTTGGGACCCTAAATAATGACAGAAAAATCAAACAAAAGAAAAAGGGAGATAACATTTTTGTTATTACCTCATATTAATGCAGAAAAATGTATTCTGTGCATTTGTATGTCTATTGAGAGACTTATAGTCTAAGGTATGATCTCCTGGAAACTTTAAAAAAAACAACAAGCAAACAAACAAACCACCTGAACATCCTCAGCAAGCTTCCATGCTATCAAGCTGAACATACTGCTCATGAGAAATGCACAACTGTTTCCATTCCTCTGCAGTCAGGCTGACATTGAAGTGCCTGATCCCCTTTATGCTCACAAGCCAAACATAAATAAATGAATAGCTGTTGCAAAAGTACTCAGAAAAACACAAAAAGCACTTTAACTTTGAGCTAGTCAGTTTTGTCAAAATACACCGAGTCAATCAAACGGGTAGAAATGTTTCATATTTTCATCAAGGATTAAAAAAAAAAAAAAAAAAAAGCTGTTTCACCTTAGCACCTCTTGTTAGCATCAGTTCTGGTTTCATATGTACCATACCTCATAAAACGGGCACTCCAGGGTGACAGTCAGAAAAAGCTGGGTTAGCTGGGAGGTAACAATACTGTCCAAACCAGGTGGCTGAGCTGAAACGACAATATTCAGGCTTTCAGGTGTAAATTCAACACAGTATTTTTACACAAATCATTATGCAGAAGTTAGGAAAAGCTATTCAGTTTAACCCGCAGAGAAGCTACTTGATAATTATCATTCTTCAAAATTGTTTGAATGAACAGAAATATCGGTTGTGAAATGATATAGTTAGAAAAGCAAGGAAATTATTTACAGCAATATCAATTTAAAAAATATACAGCTAGTGAGATCTTAGTTAAGACTGTCATACTCTTTCACAAAAAAAAACTTAGGCTCTACAGAAAGGAATAAGTTTGAGCTGACATCTTGTAGAAATACCCTATTTCCTACTTCATACAACCTCTTCTCCATAAGCTATAATCTCAGGATCTCATTGTTTCACTCAGGTGTTTGTATTTTATATGAAAGTAGTGGATAATACTGAATAATTTCTGGAGATTTGTCTACAAATGTTTTCATGAAGCATCTTTCATGTTATGTGTGAAGTATTACTACAGAATAGTAAAAAACTGCTGTAGTGTAAGATGCTAATAATGAAGGTCATCTTCTCGAGTTCCTGTTCTGAACTTTGACTGCTCTAGAAGAATACCTTCATTGATTTAAAAGAACGTATTCAAAATAACTTGTACCATGACGTTTCTCATTTTATACGTATCAGCTTGAGAACTTTAAAAGACACTCTGTTTTTTAGCACACGAGGAATGTCTGCTTCCTAAAAATCAAACCCTTAGGGTAGTACATGTTGAACAGCTGAAAACTGAGTGACCAAAGCTTCTAATCACTTTGAAAACTTGACCTGTTATATTAACAGAGCAATCTTAGCTAAGATCTAAAGAAGTCTCTCATCTGACTGGCACAGCTTATGTATCCCTACAATGCCACTGAATATGCTTTACTGTCTAACACAGAATTACTTAAAATCTATAGCTTACAATTGTGGCGTTCATAATGAATTCTGCATCCAAAAGTGTTGGGTTACGCAACAGTCTGGGTGATGTTCTAGAAGCTTACTAGACTAGGGAAGAAAAACAGGTGAAAGCAGTCCTTGCAGACACGACAGTCTTAGAAGTTGTGGGGGGGCACACTCTGAGATCTCCTAGGCAAAATGGAATAAACCATGGGACAAATTTTTGAATTTCATAATGTTACTAGCAGTATGGTAAGACATGGGGCCAAATATGGGACTGTAGTGCCAGTTCAGATGCAGAAAGGAAAAGAACTCAGGGCACAGAACAAAGACAGGCACAGGAAGCATCCACCAGAGGAGCATCAGCAGAGAGGATGCCAATGGAAAGCAGCATCGCATAACCACATCAGGTTGTAAATTAAAAGTAATTTAAAAGCCAGGATGAAGCACCAATCTTTATGCCTTCTTGAAACATATGAAAACCTTAAAATTCAATTTACATGTTTACCTAGATAATTAAAAAACTCATACCAGCCTATCCTTAATTGTTTATGTTTATAATGCTGTTACGTTTTACTGGTTCAGATCTCACTTCTGTTTTAATTAAGCTAACAATTATGCACTACAAATTATTTTTTTCAGCTTTGCCCATTTACCCTTTTCAGCTCTCACAAGCTGATAGTTGTATTTCTCTTTCATATTGTATTACTAGATTGGAAGCAAGAATATAGTACAATAATCCTTATCCTAACAGAAGAGTAGAGATGACAGCAGAAGTCCAGACTCAGTTCTACCTTAGCCCCACCTGAAAAGCCAGACACACCTACATGCAATGGACCTTATTTGAATCATAAAGCAGAACAGTATTTGAAAAACACATTTTGTACTGCCTGAGACTTACAAATTCTGCATATGTAATTGTAACATATTCTTATCAATAATAGTAATTCAAATTTTTTTTGTTCCAATGCTAAGCTTCACCTCACTTCTCTCTAGAATTTGTACCAATCTTGACCAAAGTTTATCAGGATCTTTAAATTTTTTTTTTAACTATAACAATAGATTATTTCCATAGTAATAGGTGAGCCTGTTAGTAACACATCTATAAGTAAGCTGTGGAAGAGTTATTGTAACTTCCCTTGCATGTTATAATTGGGTCCCAATTTTAAAGGCTATGAACAGGTTTTCTGACAACTATGATCATGTACCTTGCTCTCAGAGCCTCAGGTCTGAATGCTTAGGCAAATATCCAGAAATAAGGACTACGCAAAGTCACAGAAGACTTAGGTGGTGAAATCTTAAACCTAACCATCAGTGCACAAGCCGGAGGTAATTGTTTTACTTTCACAATCAGTACTTAGTATTTCTATTGTTTTTTGAAATACATTCTCCCTTGGACTAACTCCCAAATAAAACTGGCCTAAGAACCAGTCCCAGTCCTAAGAAGTAAGCAAAGCAAATTGTAGGGGAAGGAAAAGATACAGAAGAGTGAAGTGACTTGCCCAAAGTCACAAAGCAAATGGAGGGCTACACCCAGAATAAAAGTCAGGTCTCAGAAATCACTATCCAGTGTTCCACCTTTATGCCACACCCCTCATGTGACAGTCAACACAACAATTTAGAGAAAAATGAACACAGACTCACTGTATTACATTCTGTCACTCCAGTATCATTCTAAGTATCACTGTCATTAAAATTCTACCACTTTTGGTATCAGCCTTGCTAGTTCCACAGTAACTAGCCTCGCTAGCTTTCCTAGTGTTATCAGTCTCATTGTAACACAGTCTCACTTCAGTGTCAGTATTCACATTGGCCACTGCATAGGCAAAGAAGTTTAAACAGCCAGAGTTAAAAGTAACACATTTCCTGCACAGAATAACTTAGAATTTAAAAACTGTATGGTTTTATGGCAAACATGGGAAAGACAGAGAGTCAGGGTTTGCTTTTTTTTCTTGGAAAGTCAGAAGGATTAACAGAATTGTGAAGAGATTTCAAATCTAGGTATAAGATTGTTCACTGCAATGCTCAAACACCTCTAAAGAATATAAACTGAAACTGTGACTAGGAAGCAACAATCTTCAGCCTCCTGACCACTATTCTCCAGTCACTTTAACCAAGTGATTATTGATTTGGCAGATTTAATTGGTAACAAATGGGTTCTTGGTAAGAGATACAGCGTAACAGAAATACAGAATCATAGAATCACCAGCCTGGAAAAGACCTCTTGGATCATCGAATCCAACCATTCCTATCAACCACTAAACCATGCCCCTTAGCACCTCATCTGCCCATCTTTTAAATACCTCCAGGGATAGTGACTCAACTACCTCTCTGGGCAGCCTGTTCCAGTGCCCAATAACCTTTTCTATGAAAAATTTCTTCCCGATATCCAGTCTGAACCTCCTCTGGCAGAGCTTGAGACCATTCCCCCTTGTCCTGTCCCCCGTCACTTGGGAGAAGAGGCCAGCTGCCTCCTCTCCACAACCTCCTTTCAGGTAGTTGTAGAGAGCAATAAGGTCTCCCCTCAGCCTCCTCTTCTCCAGGCTAAACAACTCCAGCTCTCTCAGTTGCTCCATGTAAGACTTGTTCTCCAGCCTCTTCACCAGCGTTATTGCTCTTTTCTGGACTCGCTCCAGAGCCTCAACATCCTTCTAGTGGTGAGAGGCCCAGAACTGAACACAGGATTCGAGGAGCGGTCTCACCAGTGCCAAGTACAGAGGGAGAATAACCTCCCTGGACCTGCTGGTCATGCCATTTCTGATACAAGCCAAGATGCCATTGGCCTTCTTGGCCACCTGGGCACACTGCTGGCTCACATTCAGTTGGGTGTCAATCAACAGCCCCATGTCCTTCTCCTCCAGAGAGCTTTCTAGACAGACTTCTCCTAGTCTGTAGCACTGCACAGGGTTGTGCCCCAAGTGCAGGACCCGGCATTTGGCCTTGTTGAACCTCATGCCATTGGTCTCAGCCCAGCCATCCAACTTATTTAGATCCCTCTGGAGAACCTCCCTACCCTCCAGCAGTTTGACGCTACTTCCCAGTTTAGTGTCGCGTGCAAACTTGCTAAGGCTGCACTTATAGCAAGGGAAACAGTGCTCCTTACCTTGAAGCCGTTGTAGAAAATAGGGACTAAATATTTTTGGTAGAAAATTTACTGGATAGCGTTGAATAAGGACACAGGAGTGCAGCAGGTTCACCAAGGTACGAGGCTGGAAGTGATTAAAGCGAGCATGCAGTACAGTTTCAAGCTTCCTAAACAAGGAAGCAGCACTTGAAGGGAGGTAGTTAAGAGTCCCAAATGGTATAATATACTCAGCAATCTGGTCAGTGGTAAATCTGTCAGCATTGGAAATGAAATCTGCTGCGGCTGCATCAAATATGGGCTTAGAAAGGATCATCTTTTGGCAGCAATACTGCATGACTTTGCTGACCGTTTGAGGATGCATGTTAAAGATGGACTTGGGAACATGTGTTTCCAGTGCCTCTGTAAAAATTTGTTCACGATGTCCAAAGTATAGGAAGGCTTCCAGCACATTTACCAGTTCAACACCTGTGAAATAGGGAATGTGCTTCACAGAATGTTTACACAGTGCTGTGACTAAGGGAACTGCCTGGGTCTGATGAAGAATGACGAGTGAATTCAATATCATACTTGTGAACTTTGGACTTAGCTGGGAAACTATGGTTAAAGTGACACTGTTCAATCTGTTTAGCAAGTCTTGATATTGTTCTCCTTCCCTCACAGTCACCTGCAGCATCTTATAAACCATCACCATTTCCCTAGGACTCCACTTCTCAATGTCTTTTTCTTGTAGGCGGTTCACAATTTGTTTCAGTGTCATGTAACTTGGGCCTTCCAATTCAAGTAAACTCTCCCCAAGAGCACAAAGATTTTTAACAGTAAACTGTCCTTTACCAAGTCGTTCCTCAGCCTCTGACAGCAAGTTTGCCATCAGTGTACTCTCAGGATCTATACGCAGTTTTATCAAAGCTTGCAATGCACTCAGTAGCCCAGTGTTTGACAGTTTTGAAGATTCAGACTCAAACTGAAAGCATAACGCCCTGAAAACTTCATTCTCTAACACTCCTTCAGGGTTTTTCAGACCATTGTCATCCACCTCAACTTCAGAAATCCTCTGCAGGGCTCCTGACGCAACAGTATCAGACATGACTCCCAGAGAGCTAAGAAAGTCAAAAATCTCTTCTGATGTATAAAGGCTGTTCAACTTCTTGAAAAACAGTTGTTCATCCATCCACTTGTTCTCAGACTTAGGACTGCTCCCAGCATCTCCACAAAGATGCGTAGTCTCATTAACAGGAAGAGACTCTATCCGCAGTTGCATGTGTTTTTTCCTACAAAACATATACTGAGATTTATCTTTGAAATACAGCAGCCTTGTGGCTACGGAGCAGCAGTTTTGGGGCTTTTGCTGCCCACCAATAAAGCTCAACCTTTTGCTGAGAGTCATCCAAATGGACCTGCTTGCTGGCGTGCTGGATGAATAAAACTGGAAACTTTTTTGGCTAATCAAAGCCATTCTGAATCAGTTGGGTTCTCAGAAGACACCTAGGAGAACAACACACATCAATAAACAGCTGGAAGAACAGCTTAAGAGTCCTTAAAACAGCAGGACAAAAAAACGCCCTTTTGGTGTCTGGAAAGGACCAAGATGATCCCTCTCACATGAAGCCGACGCAGAGAGAAGAAGAAACTGCTGGGAAGGGCGAGACCCGTGTGCCAGCAGGCAGAGATGTGTGGCAACGAGTCTCTGCAAGGCCTCCTCGGGGGATGGGACAGGACAGGACACCCACTCCCCAGGCTGGGACATGATGGGGTGGGTGGGTGACCCCCACCTAGGGGTAAAGCCGCGGAGAGCAGTGAGGGGCGGGCAGGCACAGCCACGCTCCTTCCTTCCCTCCTTCCCTCCCTCCTCTCCTTCCTTCCCTACCTCCCTTCTTTCTTTCTTCCTTCCCTCCCTCCTCTCCTTCCTTCCTTCCCTCCTCTCCTTCCCTCCCTCCCCTCCTTCCTTTTTCCTCCCTCCCCTCCTTCCTTTTTCCTCCCTCCCCTCCTTCCTTTTTCCTCCCTCCCCTCCTTCCTTTTTCCTCCCTCTCTCCTTCCTTCCCTCCCTCCTCTCCTTCCTTCCCTCCCTCCTCTCCTTCCTTCCCTCCCTCCTCTCCTTCCTTCCCTCCCTCCTCTCCTTCCCTCCTCTCCTTCATTCCCTCCCGTCCCTCTCTTTCCCTCCCTTCCCTCTCTCCTTCCCTCCCTCCCCTTCCCTCCCTCCCCTCCTTCCTTTTTCCTCCCTCCCCTCCTTCCTTTTTCCTCCCTCCCCTCCTTCCTTTTTCCTCCCTCCCCTCCTTCCTTTTTCCTCCCTCTCTCCTTCCTTCCCTCCCTCCTCTCCTTCCTTCCCTCCCTCCTCTCCTT
Organism: Phaenicophaeus curvirostris; assembly: GCF_032191515.1. Lineage (NCBI taxonomy): Eukaryota > Metazoa > Chordata > Aves > Cuculiformes > Cuculidae > Phaenicophaeus > Phaenicophaeus curvirostris. The sequence goes on from NC_091394.1 coordinate 18,262,428, forward strand.
CCTTCCCTCCCTCCTCTCCTTCCTTCCCTCCCTCCTCTCCTTCCCTCCTCTCCTTCATTCCCTCCCGTCCCTCTCTTTCCCTCCCTTCCCTCTCTCCTTCCCTCCCTCCCCTCCTTCCTTTTTCCTTCCTCCCTCCCTCCTTCCCTTGCCGCTCTCCTTCCCTCTTCTTCCTTCCCTCCCTCCCTGCTTCCTTCCTTCCCTCCTCCTCTCCCTCCTTCCCTCCCTCCCTCCCTCCCTCCCTCCTTCCTTCCTTCCTTCCTTCCTTCCTTCCCTCCCTCCCTCCCCTCCCAGCGCTGCCCGGCACGATCCGAGGCGCCCCCCTCCCCAGCTCCGCTACCTCCGCCGCCATGACGGTCAGCGCGCGGGCTGCCGGGAGCTTCCGGGCTTCCCGCGGCGCCGCCGGACACCGCCCCGCCCCCCTCCGCCCCTCCCCGCTTCCCGCGGGGCTCGGAGCGCCCCGCCCCGGGTCCGCGCCGCGCGTGGCCCTGCGGACGTAAGAACTGGGGAGGGGAACGGGTTCGGGGCGGCCTGCGGTGTGATCGGGGCGGGGGATGGTTGAGAGCTGCCCTGCGGAGAAGCGCCCGGGGGGGCTGGGTGGTGAGGAGCTCGACGCGAGCCGGCGGCGTGTGCGCTCGCAGCGCAGAAGGGCGAACGTGTGCCGGGCTGCATCGAAAGAAGCGTGGCCGGCAGGGCGAGGGAGGGGGTTCTGCCCCTCTGCTCCGCTCCTGTGAGACCCCATCTGGAGCGCTGTGTCCCGTTCTGGAATCCTCAACATAAGAAGGGATAAGAACTATTGCACCGGGTCCAGAGGAGGCTACAGGGGTGATCAGAGGGCTGGAGAACCTCCCATATGAGGACAGGGAGAGAGTTGGAGTTATTCAGCCTGGAGAAGGCTCCGAGGAGACCTTATAGTGATTTTCCAGTACCTGTAGGGGGCTGCAAGAAAGCTGGAGAGGGACTTTTACAAAGGCTTGTAGTGATAGGACTAGGAGGAATGAGTATGAATTGGAGAGGGGCAGATGGTCACAGACAAGACTCACAGAATAACATGGGTTGGAAGAGACCTTAAAGATCATCTAGTTCCAACCCCCCTGCCATGGACAGGGACACGTCCCGCTAGACCAGGCTGCCCAAGGCCCCATCCCACCCGGCCTTGAGCACCTCCAGGGATGGGGCAGTCACAGCTTCCCTGGGCAACCTGTGCCAGTGCCTCATCACCCTCAGTGTGAAGAATTTCCTCCTAATGTCTAGTCTAAATCTCCCCACCTCTCCAGTTTAAAGCTGTTCCCCCTGTCTTATGGTCTAGGCAGAGGTGACAGGGCTGTTAGGGCAACATCTGGGCATGTCAGACGATACCGTGACCACTGCTCTTTCTGTTGTCCTCTTCTCTCTCCCTGCTATTGCAAATTTTCCTGCTGCTTTTATACATCTTCCAAAGCTGACTTTTGTTTGAAGACTGTTGGTAATCCCCTGGGCATAATGTTGGCAGTTTAACCCTCAGCTTTTTGTGTATAGAAGGCTTCTGTGCTGTGGTACAGTATCAGTGGAAAACTGGTTATCTTTCTCCCTTCATGAGGTATGAGAGAGAATGTAGTAATGAAATGCTGCTTCATCTTCGTTGTTCTTTTTTCCATTTGTATCCAGGCATTGCCACCTGCTGACGAGAGTAATTCGGGTGCAAACATAGCACATGACTAGGACAAATCTGTATTACAGGGATCTGAGGGTATTTAAATTGTATTTCATATGAACTGGTAAAACTTTTGTGTCATCGAGTTTCTTTGTATTTCTTTTGCAAAAGGAGGGTGAAAAATCATTTCGTGGACTTCTTTGGCTTGTGCATCTTCTGATCAGCTGCACATGAAATCAGTTATTTAAATTAATGTATTTAAAGTGCCCATTAAGGTAATTGTTAATATTTTTATGTAGCATAATGTAATCGATTTAAAGTCAAAACTGTCATGGAAAATGTAGTAGAACAAAATACAATGGAAGTCTTAAAATTTCCTTGTAATTACATTTTTCATGGAATTCATGTATGATACAGGCATTGTACCCTAAGGTATTGTCTCTTAGTTTTACCAGTTTTGATTAATGAGTACGCTTTAAAAAAACCCATAAATTGTAATAGGAGAAACTTTCCACTATACTGTGGAGAGAAATATCATGCCACGTCAGTAGAGTGCAGTATTTGTCTTCTGCAGTTGATCTGTGTTTGTTTTCCTTTGAGAGAAATGGAAGAGATATGCCTTAAATTACTTAGCCACAGTTTTCCATAAATCAGTGTGTATGACTGGCATGCTGAATGCTTTCTGTAGTTGAATCCATGGGAGCAATAGGTGAAGTACAACAAAATGGACCTAGGCGTGTGAAAAAAAAATCTTAAGTTTGGAACTGAAAATTACTCAGTTTTGAATCTAAGTATTTGAGTTCTACTGCAGCTCCCTAGCAGTGACAAAATATTGACAGTATTGACAGAAGTTTAATGTGTAACATACGTAAGTGAGACATTCTGCTTGTCTCTTTTGTTCAGTGCTTCTTGGAGTTGTCCTTGTATCTGTTGTGCTCTGTCTATGTCAGAATCATGAAAGAAAACTTCTTGCATCCAAACTGTCATGAGACAGGTGAATGGGTAAGGATATGCATGTCATTGTTCCTACTGCTTGCCAGACTTTGTGAAGAAGCGGTATTTTACACTACAGTAGATTTGTCTAAGATGCTGTCTTGGTTTTAGGAGAATAAAAAAAAACCCAGTCTCTTCTGCAGTTGCACTTGTGTAAGAAGATCCTTTTTGAAATATGAAGTGAAAATCAATGTTTGTGTTCTAAAATACTGATATGTCGGACAGTAAAGCATAAAGACATTCAGGCAAAGATACCGTTTTCAGAGAAGAAGAAACAGAATTTTAATTTTTCTTTGTAGTTTGACTTCATTAAGTTTGTGAGGTTTTATTATGTTTGAGTACATATTAGAAAAGTGACCAAGGCAGTAACTGACTTGAAGTGGAAAATGTAACTTATGTAATAAAAATAGTATTTATTTTCGTTGAACTAGTTTCTCTCTTATGTCGTTTACAAATTAGGTTTTTGATACTGGGCATACTGCAATATTACTGCAATATCTAGGCAGTACAGCACATATGACCAATACCATGAGCCCTTTGCAACCTGGCCTGCAAAGCTTGGTTGTGAGAAGTGTCTTCTTGTCAGACTAGATGCCTCATTTCCAAGTTAAGACACCAATATCACTGTCCCTTGAAGTATTTATTTTTAAAGTAATAAGCAAAACAAAATCTTACTGTTCTGTTTGCAATAAATTCTTTTTTATTTTTTTTTCCCCTGCAGTGTCTTTAAAAAAAAAAAAGTGCTCTATTTTAGGAAATGTGCTGTGATTTAAAAAGGAGATTTTTGCTCCTCTATGCAACACAAAAGGGGCAGGCAAAAGCCATAGCTGAGGAAATATGGCAGCAAGCAGGTGTCCATGGATTTGAAGCTGATATGCACTGTATAAGTGAAACGGACAAGGTGAGATACTCCATGCTGTTTTGAATAATAAGTATTTCAGAGCTACGTTTTTCTTCATGTACTTGAGTGGTGGCTGTTAAAAATCATGGAGGCTGAGCACATGCAACCACCTAAAATATACCATCTTGTTTTAATTTTTTGTCTCTTATGAATCAGTAATTTGGACCGATATTCACAGACTCTTAATAGCCTCCTGCCGTAGGTATATCTTCCTTGTGATTGCTCTTACAGAACGTTAAATTAATATAGCTTTGATCTGTTCTAACAACAGTGCAGTTACTTCTTGAAAACTGTTTATGTATGCAGTAGTGAATCAATTCTGTATTTAGTATTCATCTCTCCTGTTGTTAGAAATGGTGCTTTTTTTTTTTTCCTGTTGTTTTTGTGTTGCATTGAGGTCCTGTGTTTTATTAAGAAGCATGGGATCCAGCATGACCTTGAGCTTTTGTGGGGTCTTCTTGAGTTACTTAGCATATGCGCTCACTCCAGTTCACACTGCATACTCTCAGGATACGCTCTAGAAAGAAATAAAAAGCTTGACTGGAGCAAGGAATTGGCTTTTTATTATTTGCTGTTATTCAAGGGTAAGCATCTGAAAGCTGTTAGTGTCTGCAACTAAAAGCAATATGGACTGTAATTTCCTTCACAAAGTACTTTCAACTGTATATCCTCAATCAAAAACATTAAAAAAAAGAAAACTTGATAGCCTGGTATTTCATGTGAAATGAGCAGAAAATAGTACCTGAAAGAGGGTTTTTTTTCATGTACTTGAAGATGTGAGAAGTTCATAAAAATAATTTAGTTCCCTTTTAGCAAGTTGCTTTTTGGATACACTATATGTCGGGTAGCCAGACATCTGCTTTGGAAGGAGTATTCACTGGATATGTAGCAAAGTGTTACAAAGAAACTTCTACGCAGCCAGAAGGGAATGTGAAGATTCTCCTTATATTCTTCCATTTCATTTCTTCTGCGTTTGATAGGTTTGGAGATTAGTTTCAGGAAGGTGATAGGCAGGATATTTCTAGGCCTGCTATTAGCCTGCCACTGGAATAAATCTATTTTGTCACTTTTGGCAAGACAACCCAGACCTACGAGTTATTGATGAGGTAGAAAGATGTATTGAATTGAGAGCGTGAGAACTGGCTGCTGAGGAAAAAAGTAATTTCTGCAGCTTTGTAGATTTCATTACTTAAACTTTTACTTAACCTGTAAATAAAGGAAACTTTGTGAAGCTTAAGTGTAACTGGGGAGGGGAAGGCAGGCTGCCATAATGTACTGGTACTGAGCTTGCTTGAATTTGGTGGTGCCTCCTGTGAATTCTTTTGGGCGTATTAGAGCTAGGAGTTTATTGTACTACATGCACAGTTCAGAGAAGTGTGTGTATGTCTTAGGTGAGGAAGGAAGAGGTTCCTGGTTTTTTTCCATATTGGTCAGTTAGGAGGCCTGACTTTATGCAGCTTTTGGCTGTTTCTAAGACCTTGTCACCACTTAAAGAGATTGCTGTGAAGGTATATGGATAGAATAGGTGGCTGCAGTATCAACAGACGTAATGTGATCCTGTTGCCATGCAAAAATTAATGGTCAAATACTGCTCAAGTCTTGGAAACACTAGCAGTTTCCAAGTAGTGTCTCTCACCTAGACTCACGTAGGTGAGAAAAGGCCATAAGTCTTCGGTTTGTTACTGTGATTGATTTTACGCTTGATGAAAGAATGAAATGAAGTAAGGTAGGAGCAGTAAAATAGGCATCTAAACGAAGATCATCTTGTATCACAGTGCACCTGGTTAGCCTTGGATAAGTTACCTGAACAAGCCACAGTACATATTATTCTGAGTAAGACATCATCTGGGTGTCTGATCCCATCTTTTTCCTTCCGCGATCACTCACGGCTTGAGCAGGCTGCTGTGCCATTGTGTGCCATTGCTGTCCTCAGTTAGGGAGTATTTTTGAAGGAAAGCGGAAAGAATGGGACAAAGGTGTAACACCAAGGGTATAGGAGGAAGTGGAAGGTGGAGGTAAAAAACACATTTATTTTTTACTCTGCAAGTGAGAGGTTCCTGTAGGTCTAGTAATACGTCAGATTTCCTAATAACTGACACAGGTCAGTGCAGGGCCTCTGTCCTTCCACATGCCAGATGGCCTTGACTTTTCTTCTTGAGAACTCTGACCACAGTCATTTTGCTTCCAAAAGGCCTTTCAGTTTGCAGAGGAGAATATGCAGTGAAGCAAGTAAGAATTCAGTTAACCTGTCATACCTCTCTCATAACATACCACCTTTTACTTTCTAAGTTTGTGTCTATATTTTTTTACTGGAACATTATTTAGTGTAACTTTTTATGTGGTAACATTAACCGTTGCATTTTGTACTTCAAGAGTTTGCTTTTGTTTGTAAAAGCAAGAGTCATCTGTGACAGCACACTGCAGAAGCTCTTGTATTTATACTTATAAAATTAGCTGTGGCAGCTTTGAAGATCTGGGTTATTGCAACAGGATCTTTAAGGCCCTTTTCTACCCAACTGATAGTTCACTTTTGGAAGTCTTGAAAATTTATGGGTACCTGGAGTTTGTCTGAACTTTAAAAGACAAAACCTCTGTAATATTCCTGGGCCACAACTCGGTGAAGTCTGGCAAAGAACTTCATGAATAACCTTGCATGCTTACTCACTTCTACACTTCTCTAGACATCTATTATTTGCCATTGTCAGATGCAGGACACTGTTCCAGATGATAATTGCTCCATGCAATTGTCTTTAGGTTCTTCAGGAAGGCTTTGGGAAAATTTACAATAGCAAAACCCCTCAATACTCTTTCTTTATGTTCTTACCTTTTTGGGTTGAAGATGTAAGGGGTAATTCCCTATATGCCTCAAGGAGGGTTTAAGGTTTGAGTAGTTTATTGAATGAAGTGTTTACAAGATAAGTCCTCAAACTCTGAATTTTTGAATTGCAGTGCTGAAACTGAAATGAAACGCAGCATCTCTTGCTATCTTTATTTATATTTTCTCATAACCCTACTCTTTTATTGAACTTGGAATGCTGGGAAAGACTTTAAACTAAAACCTGCTGGGACCTAGCAGTAAAAGGAGCTTGGATTGCTTACTATGGCAAAGAGGAGGCTAAGGATTAGCCTAATAGCAGCCTACTTGAGCCAAATTCTTCTTGGCAGCAGAGTGGGAGGCAAAATCCACTGAGTGCAGCCTGATAAACTCAAATTTGATGCTAATGGAAGAAGTTCTTCTGGATGGAAGAGGCTGCCTAGGAAAGTGGAATTGCTACTCTTAGACATTTTCACGATTCAGCTAGAGTCGTAGCTGATGTGGCGTAGTGTTGGTAGTTAGTCCCACATGAAGCATGGGGTGGGACTAGATGACCTCCTATGGTCTGAAAGAGAAGATATCTGTGATCTGTGGAGCTGTTTTTCAAGTTGGTTGGTAGCTGTCCGATAGATTCAAAACCCTGTAGCACGTAGGGATGCTGTGAAAGAGCGTGTTGCGTGGGTGACCTGACTGTGACACTGTCATAGTGCTGCAGCCTGCTGTCCGTGGAAAGCTGGAATAATCAAAGAAACAACGCTTCTTACTGCAGAAGTAAGAAATTCTTGCATGAGACCTGAATTTATGGAACTGATTCACAATCCCAAATGCAGGCAGTTATTGTTGACCTAGTATGATGGGAGTAGCCCTCGTAAAACTGTGGAAAATATGAAAGATTGGTATTTGGAAAGAGGAAATAAATGAATTGTGGACAGGGGGAAGGAGCCAAAATGAACCAGACTGTAGAGCACAGTGACAGCTTTTCTCTGTTCAGAGCTATCTTAGTTCCCTCAAAGTGCAGAGGTTTGGTTTTTTTTTTTTGTCTTAAGGTCAAATGTGACAAAAGTTATCAGACGTAGAACAAAGTGATCCCTAATGGAAGGTAGAAATGGTCTCCACAGTTTGTACAGCCACACCCTAGTTATCTGTGTGAAACTATTGGGATTATGTCTGTATGATTGTGATTGTATACACAAAAATACTTTTTCTGCGTGACAGAGCAAATACTGTAGGGACCATGTATTTAAGCTGTCTTGAGTGTAGTTGTGGAATATTCTTTGGGTGTGTAGTAGACCTCTCAAAGTGCTGTCCCTTGGTATTTGTGTGTAGGGTCATAGGATAATTCAGGTTGGAAGGGACTTCTTGAGGTGATCTCACAGCAGGGTTTGCTGAGTTCAGAGCAGGTTCCTGAGGACTTTACCCAGTCAGCCTGGTCTTGAAAACTCCAACCTAGATTATAAATTACATATCCAAAATGACATGTAATTGATTGCAAGACGTGCCGTGGTTTAATACAGGTAAGATGAAGTGAAACATTTTTCTGTGTACCTTTGGGAAAAGGAAGGGTGGAAGATAATATCTAAGGCCACAAATAGGCATCAAATGGTACCTTATAACTTATTTGTTCTATTACTTGTAGTATAACCTGGAAACAGAAAAGGATCCTGTAGTTATTGTTATTTCTACTACTGGTAATGGAGACCCACCAGACACTGCCCGCAAGTTTGTAAAGAAAATTCGAGACACGACCTTGCCACCTGATCATTTTGCACATCTCCAGTATGGATTGCTAGGTAATTTAGTATTTTCTGTATTATTGCAGCACTTGTCTCTCAGTAAATAGTTTATGTATTTTTCACATAGGTTGTTGTGGGGGGAGGAGGTGCTTATGAAAACTTATTGTTATAACGTGAACAGTTTTTATGTAATGTTCTCTATGAGAAATAAAGACAAAGCGTCATAGAATTAATCTGAATGTAAGCTACCAATTTAATTTTTTAATAGTTTAATTTTGTTTGCATAAACAAAATATGATATAAGCGATCTATAATTGTTGAAGTTTTAATTTTTTGCCTATTCTGTATTGACTAGATGAGTTTTCTTGACTGCAGATAATTGGACATTTTTGGCTACAAGAGGAAAGGCAATATAAAATGTTATTTTAAATAAGGTTTTAAGATCATCCTATCCCTTTTAATTTGCAATAACTTTCAATATCATACTTATCAACAGAGGAATGTAACCTCAGGCGATCAGACTGATATGCAAAATACTGATTTGGCAAAATGCATCTGATGTATCTTGAACTGATAGTAATGTAATTTTTTTTAATTTTTAGGTTGTGTTTAAACAAACTCTGGAAACTTCTATTTGGACCTAGGTTATTTTTACCTGACATGTTTAAGTTGATAGGTAGGAGTGAGGAAACTTCTAGATTCTAGGAAAGTACCTACAAGAATGAAATTTCTAGTGGATATGTAATGTTGAAGTCTGGAATATAGGCATCTTAGCCATGTAACATTTTAAGAATACTTTATGCTATTGCATAGTAACACATTACAGTTTGTGAAATGGCAATTTATTCATGGCTGACTGAATGCACATATGAAGATAGCCATTGTATTAATATTAATTTTTGTTGTAACAGATACTGTTATACTGTCTAACTATAGTATATAAATATACTAAATATCTATAATTCTTTTGGTTCCTTACATTTTTCCTGTAAAGTGGTTTTGTATTTCTTAAAAACCTCAAACTAAAACAATATTCTTCTGAAATGTGAAATATTGAAAGCAAGATTTTTTCAGAGAAGTTCTGTGTCTTATGTTGGTGAAAGAGGAACCACTTTCTCAGCTCTACTTTCATACAGACAAATTTAATGCTATAGAAGTGTCCTGGTAACATGCCCTTTGCTATATCAGATTCTTCTGTTTGCCTGCATGAAAATCCTGTGTTGTCTTTGCAGGTATTTGTCTGTGTAGTGTTATAGACATGATTCCTCTTTCCTTGAACTTGCTAGGTCTGGGAGATTCAGAGTACACATTCTTTTGTAACGGTGGGAAGACAGTAGACAGACTACTTCAAGAACTCGGTGCCCAGCACTTCTATGACACAGGATTAGCAGATGATTGTGTGGGGTAAGAGCTGAACGGTTTTGGATTTAATTTCTTCAAGAGGCAATAATTATGTGTGGATTTGGATATAAGTTCTGAACTCTCTGAAATCAGTTGAACCTGAATACTCAGCACCTCGTAGGAATGAGTCCTATCTCAACAGTGTATGCCTTTTCAGTCTCAACTGCCGTTAAATAGAACGGCATTATTAAAGTGTGAGCAAACACCTGTAATTCCTGGAAAAACAGAGGATATTTAGAAGTTTCAGAACTTCAGTAGTTCAGAATAAGTGGAGGGATTATTTTAAAATGCAACCTCTTTACTGAAGCTAATAAAAATAAATCCAATTCCAGCATGTGTGGTACTAGTGAAATGGTGATTTGTAAATGGCGAGATGGAACATCAACTGCAATGTGTTAAAAAACAAGATTAATGACTAAGATTATGACTAAGATAAGGACCCTTATCTTCTTGAGAGTTGTTGAGATGGACCAGACAGATACGGCTACACTTTAACGACTGTGTGGCATTAATCTCATAGCCCCTGGATATGCAGTGAGATTCCAGGAATAAAGTGTGCTTCTCAGTTCGTGGAAAAATATGAATATGAAAACACCTGTGTGTATAAAGTTCCTTGAAATCACTGTTGGGTAGAAGCACTCTAAGGATGAATCCTGAGTCTTCTCCAGCGCCGTCTAAAGTGTACTTGCCTTAATGGTTAAATTAAACTATTAAACGTAAGTTTCTTTGTTTCACTAGGTAACAAATCTCTTTCTACATTCATATCAGACTTTTATCTGGGCTCACATCTTATAGTAGAGCTGCTTTAAGCAAATCCTACAATGTTTTTTAATATTTTTTTCTCTGTTCTGTAAAATATCCCCTTTTTTGTTTTTTTTACCTGTGTTTATTTTTTTTGTGACCACTGTAGTAGTGGAATTGTGTAAGAGGATTTGGTTTTGGTTGCTGTAAACGAGTAATGTAAGAAAAGAACTCTGTTCCTGTTCTGTTGCTCTTTCTGGCCAGTAGGCTGCAGTCTTGGCTTATTTATTATGAACTGCAGATTATATCAGTTTGTGCATGATGATCCAAGGGAGCTGGAGACAAACATCGACATAAACATAGAACTTATAGCTTGTGTTCTAAAATGGAACATTAATGCAAGCTATTGCTGTTGCACAATGAAAAGTTGCATATCTTTTCAGCTTCCTGTCATAAAGTTCAGCACAATGAAATAAAGATGAGAAACTGAAAGGACAGTGAGGCTGTTATACACTTTAGACTCCATAAATTTACATAGTGGTAATAACTAAATGAAAATATTGTTTCTGGAAAAAAAGCATCTTGGTAACAGCTATAGATATATATTAAAAATTAGAAGCTTTTGTTTTACTTTCATTATTTGTAAATTAGCAGACCAGTAAGTCACAATCATTCATTCATTTCTTTCTCCCGTTTTTTTCTCTCTATGCCCAGTTTGGAATTAGTGGTTGATCCTTGGATTGATGGACTTTGGCTTGCCCTCAGAAAAGTATTTCTATTGCAAAAAGGAAAAGAAGACATGAGCAGCAGTGTCGATGCTGTTTCTAGCTCTCTCTCTACAGCCCCATATAATGTGCATGAACTAAACTTAAGCTCAGAAGTACAGAACTTGAAGCTAGAAGATGAAGGAGCAAGGAGTTCTGATGTTCTGTCACAGAAATTGGTTGACGTCAATCTTGTGCCTTCAGCTAGAGACACCGAACCTTCACTTGTTCATTCTGTCCCTCCTGTCTCTCAGTCTGCTCTTAATATTCCTCCCTTGCCGCCAGAATATATAGAGGTGCAGTTTCAAGACACTCATGGTGAGGTAAGCACTTCACTTTGAATGATGAAAGCCTCCAGCTCTGTTAGGAGCATGACTACGTACCCTTACATACAGCAAGTGAATATTTATAGAATGGAGATAAATCTCTGAATGCAGGAGGTTTCTGAATTATAAGTGAAAGGTCCACTTATATTATGAAAATATAGTTACCACTATAGTTACTACAGGCACTTATGTCAAAGTATAATTTAGCTAAATAATAATTTGGCATTGCAGTGCCAGGAGCAGAAGAATTAAAATCCTCGCTGTCTTATGTTAGGACAGTGAAAGCACTTTCCTGTAGAAAGGCCTATAATATAATTTCTGTTCAGATTTTTAGTATTTTGAAAAAGTATTTTGTAGAATGCCTTAAGAGTGTGTAAAGTTACTGAAAATCTTACTGTATACTTAATAACAGAGAAACTTGTTATTGTAAAAACTTGATCATAATTTTACTGTTGGAAATGGAAAAAGCCAGTGTGAATTTCCTATGAAGCCATGTTGAACCTACTATACAAAGAGAAAAGTTAGCATGAGGTGGCGATCAGCTCCAGGTGGCATATTTAGTGTTCAGAATAAGCTGGAAAGTGTGAATCAAACTTTTCTGGTTGCTTGCCAAAGGGCAGATGTTTTGGTTATCTGTGTGAGGGAGCAGTAAGGACTGGCTGCTCTTTAAGGGACAAGGAGGCAGGAGCTGAGGATGGCCAGACACATTCTCCCATACCTAAGCAATGCCAGGAGATAGCAGCCAGGGTCAGTCAAGAGTGCAGACCATCAGGCAAGTTGGTGGGAATGAGGCAGGTCTGGTGCCAAGCCAGGAATTCGGTCTACAGATCTAGGACTGGATCAGCAGCATCTGTTGCCAGCTATGGGTGTTGTTGTGGCTGATCTGCTGACCAGCTACTCCTGTGATGTAGCTTGGGCAGGGACTAAAGACTGAAAGCTGAGCTGAGACGGGGCGCCCCAGCCCACAAGCAGAGGTAGGGGTGCAGTCCTCTGGTGAGGACTCCATATGTATCTTCAGCATCCTGGGACTCTCTCTGTTGAGGTTTTTAATGGTAATGTTGAAAGAATCATTTAATATAACTAATATAATTATGTAAGAGTGTATGAATTTAAACACAGGATAATTTTGCTTTTCTTAACCTCCGATTGTTGAGTTAAATAATCTGAATTACTGAAACAAATATTTAAGATGTAGAGGCACTCTTCAATTAATGACTTATTCTTGTGTTGAAAGCGGTGCTACAGTGGTTAAAAGAGCCCATTTTGTTATTTTAAAGTCCTTGCATAGATTCAGGCTGATCTCTTTAAATAATTGGTCAAGTCCTAATATTGATGACTAAACTTCTCTGTAAATAGAAAAAAAAAAGTAACTTTTACTTTCAAACAACAAATTGAAAAAGCTGAGTCTGCTAATCAGGGATTCAGTGATTATCATCCAGATTTCATTTATAAAGCCGGATGGTTGTCTTGAGCCTTGGAAAGAATCAAATGCAGGTTTGAATTTTTTTTTCCCTTTGCCACGATTTTTGACATAGTTTTCTAGACCTTGTCAACAAGGAGGCCCCATATATTGTACTTGCAAAACCAAACGTGACCTTGCAATTCATGTCCTTTTCTAGTATCTCGCATTGCAACAACCACAGGTATGTTGTATTTTTTGCCAAACACAACTTAAGTTGACTTGTTTTGAAATGCATCAATTTGAGGTTTGGATATTGCCAAAAAGAGACTCCCTGCCATTTAATGAAGGCTGGGTACACAATCTCTCTAGTTACTTTTATGATCCATCTCATGGGCTGTTGAATCTCAGGGTTGAATTAACAAGATGCTGCTTATTAGTAGCAGAGCAGTAATGGTCTGCATCTTAAGCCTTAGTGGCAACTGTAAGATAATACGATTTAGCATAAATCTTGATCTCATTATGCCTTGAACTTGACTTGGAGGAAATATGGATGTAGACAGTTATCACAGTCCAGCTGATGCACAATAACTTGATATAACTCATTAATCACCTTGTCAAAATTTTAAGAGAAAAAAAAACTTCTGACTGTTGGTCTCAAGTGATTCTCCTGGCATCTTTTTTTAAACTGTTTAGATTAACCAGTGTTCTCTTATTGTAGGATAATTGCTTTCCATTTGCTAGAGCATTGTTACGGACAAATTGATATCTCTCCCACCTCTTTCATTTTTGTCTGTGTTGATCTTAAATGAAGCTTCCAGACAATAGTGATAGAGAAATGAGAGCTGTAGTCTGATTTTCACGTGACAGCCTCTGACAGAGATGGTCTGGAATTATTCTTGGTGCTCTTTAACAATCCTTTGGCCATATTTTTCACCTGCATAATATAACACGATGCTGTTCTGTAATGTGGAGTTTCATGAATCGCTCCACATTTAACTGTGTTTTTTAAGATTCCTCTTATAAATTGCCTGTAATAATAGCTTCGTTTGCACCCTGAAGTCTTAACCTGTAAATCTGCAGTGATGTTTTTCAATAGCTTCTGTTCTTACTTATGTCTGTTCTGTAACCTAGTAATCCTTTAATTAAATGGGAGGTTTTTTGAGTTTTAACATAAGCACCATTCACTAATTGGCTATTTTCAAGGCACCTTTTGCAAAAGCAAACAGCTAGCTACATTTGGTAGTAATTTAGGCCCATTAGACTGTTCAAGCCTACTGACTTTTTATAGTTGGATATGTGCCTGTTACTGCTTGGATATGATTTTTGAATACGTAGAGCAAAACACTCTGTATATAGAATGTTCATGTTTTTCTTCATTGTTTTGAATTGTTTTCTAGGATTGTTTCAAAAAATTTTTATGAACACCAATTCCTGTATGTCATAGTAAGCTGTCATTCAGCTGATTTGCATTTTTAGTATATGCTTTTGTGTCCTCTTTTTCAGAATCCACATCTGTCCTCACTGATTTCAGAGGGAGCAACCTTTGAAGTGCCAATTACAAAAGCAGTTCAGCTCACTAGAGAAGATGCAATAAAAACTGCGTTGCTGTTAGAACTTGATATTGCAGTAAGTTAATGATGCCTTTTTCTTTAGTGGGTTAAAATAAAGTGTGAGGTGTATCTGTATTATCTTAATTAACTGGGGGTAAATTATTTATTTGACTATTGAAAAAGAAAAAATAATTCCTCATAGAACAGGGTGTCAGCTAAGGCTGATTCATTTTGTAAATGTTAAGCTTGATTTTTTCTCTGAAAGATATGACACCATGGAAAGCAAAACAGAAATAAAATGTCAAATTATTTTTTTTGTTGTTGTTCCATGGACTGAGATACCTTTCTGAAGGGTTGTTAGTGGAGAAGAACAGGCAGGGAATATTGAAAATGAATAATCTTTCAGCTTGTAATTATACAAATTAGGAAATATTCAGAAACTGCATAGAAAATCATGACATGTTAACATACTACTCAAACTGTCAACCTCTGTTACCCTAGATGTAAAGACTCATGTATTCAGGGATGATCATGTTTTGTATACAGATTTGAAGATGAAAGGCAGGAAGTGCTCACACTTACTTTACATGAAATCTTTAAAAGAAATATGGGTTGCTTCGGAGTGGTTTTCCAAATTGGTTGAATTAGGCCTTTGGGATATTGTGATTTTGGAACTAAATTTTATTGGACTCTGTTGGCCTAATCTGTCTCAATCTCCATGGATATACTTAAATCTCACTAGAAAGTCTATTAAGTTTTAAGCAACTGAGTCTCTGAGATGATATGGGGGTTTTTAAAATATATTTATATGTATACATCTATACTGTCGTAAGTTCACACTGAAAATTTGAACATTTTATGCCTTTTTTTCCTCACATTCTCAACAACCTGTGTATGCATAAGGGAAACAATTATGCAAGTATAATGCTGTATGATTCTATAACAGACAGAATCTTGAGTAATGCTTTAGCACTTGGGCACGTGACTCTACTTAGTTGGCTGATGTTCTAGGTCTTAAGATCTGAGATACCTTTTAATTTTCACTGTGCTCCTCCCTTGCTGTTCCTTTTTTTTTTTCCTCCAGAAAATAAGAACAGTTGGAGTCAGTACACTCACTGTTCATCAAATAGTTTAACTAGCAAATTTTCTTTTAGTGATAATGTGTCTTTATGCAAAGTTGCATTCGTTATGAGGACTTCTTTTCTCTCCTCTTCTCAAACCAGAAAATAAGGCACAGCAGTAAAAATTAATGGTCTGGGCTGATTATATAACACATCCTTTTAATACATATTTATTTTCCTTTTGTTTAGGCTGCGCAGCAGTTCTTACATTAAAGAGTGTCCAAATATTTAATCCAGATAGGAGAAGATTTTTCTAATTAGTGGGGTTAAACTTAAAAAGAAAACATGAGTATTTAGTTTCTGAAGTGAGCTAAACAGTAAAATGCTAGTACGGAGTAAAAGAACATATGACTTCATCTGACTGCGATAGTAGGAAGATTGCTGTTAGAAATGGGGATGCTTTTGGCCTTGGTTTATGATGCTATTTAATAGAAATGATCTCATATTTTTAAACAGGATACAGTGTTTGACTACCAGCCTGGAGATGCCTTCTGTATAATATGTCCTAACAGTACCAACGAGGTGCAAGAACTTCTACAAATCTTGGGGCTCTCTGAAAGAGGAGAGTGCTTCGTTTCTGTAAGAGTTAAGCAGGGCACTAAAAAGAAAGGTATGATTTGATACACTGATCATGAAAAAATAACTCTGTTCTGTGTCAGTAGTCGGTATACGTAATATTGAACATTTTTATTTTTAGTGTTAGAACACAGCTGTAATTTCAGGGAGGCATGTTGGAAGTTGCAGAGATGTGTTAAAAAAAGGTGTGGACACAGAGAATGTCACTGGTGTTTTTACTGCAGATGAGTTAGCTTTTGACTGGGAACTTAAGCCCAGCATTGGCATTCATCCGTCTCATTCTTCCTCTGTGCTCCTTCGTTGTTTATAGATTTGAGTCTTTAATCACATAACCTAACAATCCCCCACTTGAAAGTAAAATCTCTCCTTGCACAACACTTCACATCAATCTGTTTTACATCCAAAGAGGGCCGCAGTCCTGAAGGAGAAGACTTAATGCTGCTGCAAAGTACCTATATGATATGCAAAATCTTGCCAATTTGTCCATAGACTGGAACAAAAAAGAGTTCTACCCAATCCTGCAGAACTAAAAGTGCAACTCAGCAGCACTATTAAGACGCCATCTACAAGGCAAAAGGAGAGTAATTCTTACAGGTCCAATTGGCAGTACCTGGGCAAATCTTGAACCTGCAGCTACCACTTCTGGCATGTGGGACTGTAAGATTCAGTAGAACATATCCACATAGGCTTTACCAGGAAGTCCACTGAATTCTGTTTACAACCTTTCCTTGTTCAAGTGAGAGGACAAAACAGAGAAGTTATTTGCAATGTGATGCAAAGTCTATTGTTCAAATACTGGGTTTATATTTTTTCTAATTGTATGTATGAGCATCCTAGAAAGAGGATTAAGTACTTTTTGTAACGTGTTGTCAGAATACTCAAGAAAAGGAAGTTTATTTAAATGTGAAAGTGCCTCTTTCCTGTGTTACTTTTATGCCAATCCTCTTCTAAAAGTAAATTTTATTCTTTGTACCAGGGGTTCAGTCAAGTATATGTTAATATGAAGAGGTTATATAGGTGTGTTCCTGGTATGAAAAATCTGTAGTATTAAATGGATCTTGAGCATAGAAAAGTTGGTAAAGTTCCATGGGAGACAGTCTATAAGGCCAAAGGAGCCCAAGAGGGCTGGATGCTCTTTTAGAAGGAAATCCTGGCGGTGCAAGGGCAGGCTGTCCCCACGTGGCAGAAAATGGCACTGGTGAGGCTGCACCTCAAATACTGTGCTCAGTTTTCGGCCCGTCACTACAAGAAAGACACTGAAGTGCTGGAGCATGTCCAGAGAAGGGCAAAAAAGCTGGTGAAGGGGCTGGAGAACAAGGAGCAGCTGATGGAATGGGGTTGTTAAACCCAGAGAAGAGGAGGCTGAGGGGAGACCTGGCCACTGTCTACAACTACCTGAAAGGAGGTTGTAGAAAGGTGGGTGTTGGTCCCTTCACCTAAGTGATAGGACAAGAGGGAACGGCCTCAAGCTGCGCCAGGGGAGATTCAGATTGGACATTAGGAAAAACTTCTTCACTGAAAGGGTTATCAAGCACTGGCAGAGGCTGCCCAGGGAGGTGATCAAGTCACTGTCCCTGGAGGTATTTAAAAGACAGGTATATGAATTTTTTAGAGGTATGATCTGGTAGTGGGCAGGTACAATTGGATTTGATAGTCTCAAAGGTCTTTTCGAACCTAGGGATTCTATGATTCTATGAAAAGCATTAAGAATCAGTAGCTGGAAGTTGAAGGCAAGAAAAATTATCAAGAGAAATATCAACATGCAAGTTGAGTTAGTAATGAAGCTATTTGGGACTTGCATTATTAATTAAAGGCGTTCTCTCACATAAAGGCTCTTATATTGCTTTTGGGGTTAGCTTAGAATGGAGGGTAGCTGCTTTAGCATGACCTGTCATAAGGCTGGTAAGCCTGGCTTCATCCTAGCTTGTTTTGCGGAATCAAACTCTATAACCTAATTAAGGGTTATAAAGTAGGTGTGTGTTTATTTGCCAGCGGGTGCGAGGGGTAATCCTCCTAACTCGCACACCGTATGGTCTAACAAGCAGATAGTTATAGTGTAAAGACATGCCTGTTCATAAATGCCTATTACATATTCATGACCTTTCCCTGCTTCTTATTATAATTGGATTCGAGAAGCTTCTCCCATACTGGTGCAGGGGCAGTGTCTCCTGGTGGTCTTGGGGATGAAGTAGCCTTCATCATCCTCATGAATTGTCCCTGAACTCAATCTGTGCGCAGACACAGTCTCATTCTGGTTGAGCTCCAGAACCACAGAGCAGGATGCAGCTGGCTTTCTACTGTTGCTGACATTCCAGCTTTCCTGCATCAGTGAATGTCTGCAAATGAGTTCCTTCCTTATCAACACCCAGGGTCTTCAAGGCCTTTACTAGCAAACAGTGTGAATTCCAGTGAGCTAAGCTCTTCTTTAAGTTCTTTCTAAGTTCTCCCATATATCATATGCCTGTTTATCAAGCTGACTCCATAAAAGGATAGTTGGGATGATGTCAGCGTGCCTCCTTCCCAGAAGTGGAACCTGTAGAGAATACAGGATGGATTATTTGCTTGTATAGAAAGCCCGTGGATCTGTTGGACTTCAGAATCTCCAGCTTGGCGCTGGCTGTATACATCTTTGGTTAGATCATTAGAGAACTTCAGCATGTTCTGATTTTCAGGAGTCCTTATTGATGGAAAGTAAAAAAAAAAAAAAGTGGATGTTCCTTTTCTTGGTAAGCATTCCTTTGGACTTCTACCAAATGGAAAGTGGCAACGAGGCTTTGAGTGGTTTAGCAACAAAATGTGTTCTGACACTCACTTATTGTACCCCCTCTTTTTTTTTTTGGTTTTGTTTTTTTTTTTTCCCACCTGCTTTCCTGATAAGTTTTAACTGTTCTGTGGAAAATTGTAATTGATACTTCATTGGAAAACTGTCTTGCCATTTTTAGATGTTAATAGATGCATGTTTTAATGTTTTGATTTTTTTTTTTCCTCTCCTTGAACTAGGAGCTGCTCGTCCACAGCACATCCCTGAAAGAAGCACTTTGAGATTCATTCTAACCTGGTGTCTGGAAATAAGAGCAATTCCAAAAAAGGTGTTTATATCTTCTTTTTTATTAAAGGGAGATCCTTAGTAATCCTATGCTGTAGAGGCTTTTATAGCTCTATCCTTGCTTTGTATGTAGTTACTATGTTGCTTGGTGAATAAAGATTGTTAGTCTGTATGCTGCTGTTTGTTCTTAGAAGTTTGGCTTGTAGTGCTTTGGCAAACTATGAGATACTGAAACCTATATTCCTGTTATGCAGTAACTTCATTGGTAACTGGTCTGGAAGTAAATAGAAAAGTTCTAGATATTTGGTACCACATAACCTGAAGGCTGGCTGAAGCTGGCCATAGGCATTTTGGAGAAATCATTCTAATCCGACACCCATGTCTGCAAAGTTTTGTCACTGAATATATGCGTGTTGCTCTACACAGACATACCATAATGTCTTTTAAATTATTTTAAACCTTTTCTTTAGCATTTCAGTAACATGGCAGAATTTGAAGAAATTTTTTTACTTGTATAATATTTTTTCTCACAGTGTGTGAATATTATTTTCCTTGCATTCTGTGCCTGCAAAAAACTGGAAGCTTGCAACTACAAACATGTGTGTATTTCTGGTATTGTCAAAACACATTTTAAAGTTAACTTTGTATGAAAGATGAAGCTAAGCAGTTGTGTTCATTGGGTTGCTGAGGGAAATCAGTTTTTGGAAGGACATTGTAACTCAATTTAGTAAATTTTGCAGCAGAAGAGAAGAGAAACTTCCAATTGTTTCAACCTTTTCAAGTCTGCATTTAACAACTTCGTAAATTTGTCTCAAAAATAAGAGTAGGCAGAGAGTGCTGTCTAGGGAATATTGCCTAAACCAGTTTTTTATAACTGATCTGCTTTATTACTTGTTCAGAGTAGAATATGCTTTATGTAACTTCATACTCAAAACTATTGTCTGGAAGCTCAGTATCTGAGAACACTCAAATTATTTTCTGAGTATTCTTTTGTGTAGAATATGTCATCTTGATATTTTGGATCACTGTTATGCACTGTGTCTGTTTCCACCTTGCTTTTGAAAAAAAAGCTTGTACCTGTTTACATCTGGGATTTTTTACATTATTTAACAATGCTCAATTTAATTCTCCCTTAAGAAAAGCTTGCAGTACCATTATGTTGCCATAAAGTATGGAATAAAACACCACAGTGACATTTACATGACTCATTAAATACCATATTTTATTTACAGTAATACCTCTACTAAGACTTATTATTATTACTTTCCTGGCTCTGTAACTTATCAAATAAGGCTTTGTCTTGAATTAATTTGCGTTATGAAGCTGTTAACTAAAGTGCAAATACATAAATAAGAAAGCCTTTCATAAATATAGGATTTATCAAGGACTAGGTTGTGCCTGCTTATTTGTCTCTTCCCAAGCTGTTGTAAGTAGGATTTTCTGAACTGGTCCTGCACACTAGAGGAGCAGCCAAAGGAAAAAAAGAAGTGTAATTTTTCATAGTAGGTGAAAGTGTGCATTGGAAAATAAATTAACAAATAGGAAAATAAATATCTATTAACCTGTCAGGTGACTGCTTCCTGTCGCCAGGCATCCCAAGTTTTTCCCATGTTTCTGACCATTTTCACATATGCATAGGGTTTTTTACCTTTCACTGTTATTTTCTTCCCTGCAGGCGTTTTTGCGAGCTCTTGTAGAATGTACCAGTGATGTGAGAGAAAAAAGGAGACTTCAAGAGCTTTGCAGCAAACAAGGAGCCTCTGATTACACCCGCTTTGTTAGAGATTGTAATGTTTGCTTGCTGGATTTACTTCGTGCTTTCCCAAGCTGCAAGCCTTCACTTAGCCTGTTAATTGGTAGGTGACTAATATAGATTTCATTAGATTTGGTTTCTGGAAATGCATTGATCTAAATGTTCAGTTTATCAGAAAGTGGATTAACTGTTCAGTTAACTGCTTTAGAAATGTTACAGTATTCATAGTGATCAAACTGAAACAATTGTTGGGGAACAAAGCTCTGTTCTCCAGTTTATAGTATTTGGCCTTCATTCTGTAAGCACTTAAGGTACATACTTATGCTTCAATTCACGCTGGATTGCTCCTGTGTGTAAAAATAAGCATAAGGCGTTTACAGGATCGGAGCCTTTAAGCAACAATTCATCCAGCACTTACAGCTGAAGTAAAGAAGTGTTTGTTTTCCCGGTATATTTGTATTTATGTTATATGCAGTACACTCACTGTGTATATACTCATTGTGTATATAATACATGAGACATTAAAGGAATGAGACTCCAAATGTAACCATCTCAAATACACCTGAAAATACTGGCGGTTATTTTCCAGATTAAAAACTATAATTTCTTAATACGTTTCAAGATATCAAACGAAAAAATTGCTTTTTATGTTCTTGCAGTTGTCTTCTCCATGCCTGCCCCAAGTCTCTTCTTAGTACAATGTGGGGATATAAAAAAATATAAATAAATAAATAAATGAAGCTCTGATTCACTCCATACATATATGCATTTTCACAGTGGAAGCATATACGCTTCGCTTTTCAAAGGTTGCATTGAACATGCTGTAGTAACTGAACTGAATAAAAGGAAATTTTGAAGGTTTTTAAACTTGTTCCTCTAGGAAAATAATGTGCTGAATGGGTTTGCTGTCTTCTTTAAGTGATTTTACTGAACTAACTTTTCTTAGCTCCGACTTGCAACTATCTTATGTAGCAGAACATCTTTAAAATATGTCTGGGTGTCCATGTACTGGTTGGAACATGTGCAAAATGGTGGTATATGTGGAAAAGCAACTAAAAAACCAGTCGAACTGTATGTTACCCTGTTGCTCCACTGTATGTTTTCTGGCATTTGCTATGCTCAGTGTTTCTGATGTTGCTCACTTTTTGTCACAGTGCCCCACCACATTGTTCACCTAGTGGTGTGTCTGTGTCCTTTCAATATGCTCTTCCCCTCAGCCAAAATATGCAGCCTGTATGCAAGTTGTTCCTTTGAAGGCACCATGAGTTTGACCTTTTCTTTCTATGTACATACATGCATAGGTATAAATGTGACTCTGTGTGTGATATAAATATTGGGTTTCTCACTGAAAAAAATGCCTAATGAACTCCTCTCTCTGTTTTTTTAGATCTGATTTAAAAAATTTGAATAGATACTCCTAGTGGTTTGAAATTGAGCTGGTACATCTCCTTCTAGCACAATATATATAGGAAACTTTCAATCAAGCAATTCCTATTCTGAGGGCTTTTTGAGCTCTATAAAGCACTCTTAGGTGGAAGATAAGAAAAATTAAATGTCAGGCTTCACCCTGTCCACTAGCTACCAAGAACCCAATTAATTAGCTTTTGTGGCCTCGTTTTATGGGATCTCAAAAAGATGTTCTGTGAAGTCTGAAAAAATATCTAAAATAGATTTCAGGTCTCAATAGCATACTTCTGAACCACAGATACTGAATGTTGACAGAGGAAAATTACAGTTATATTGTACTAAGCTTGTAATCTTTGGTAGCATAAGCACTCATAGGATATTTTCATTGGGTTCTATCAAATAATAATATATGCTTCTTGGTTTTGTTTTTGTTTGTTTTTTTTTTTTGTTTCCAGAACATCTGCCTAAATTACAATCCAGATACTATTCAGTGTCAAGGTAAGGAAATATTCAAATTCTCTCTTCTTAGTAATTTAGGTATGCTTTTTTCCTTAAGAGTGTGTGTATTATGATCTAAGGAAGAAAGAGGAATGAAAATTAAAACCAAATGCAAAAAACCACAGGGTTTTACTATTTCAGACAACATTGTTTTAAGTAACTGGCAAGACTCTTGTAGAGTTCTCAAGAATAAGCTCAAACATCTGTGGATCTAGTAGGAATCTAAATTCCTTTCTGTAGGCACTAGCCTTTGTGTCCATCCCTAAGGTGTTTTCAAACTATATATAATTATCACAGAGTCATCTTGATTCAGCTGAGGTAGTTTGGGCTGCACATGGACCTGTAAGATTGTACAGCTCTCTCTCAGGGTTTGTTTGTTGGTTTTTTTTATAATTTGTTGTTGCAGTTCAAACTTATATCAGCCAGGAAAACTGTGTTTTGTATTTAATATTGTGGAGTTTCCAGCCTGTCCCGCTAGACCAGCCTCACGGAAAGGGGTATGTACAGGTTGGCTTGCTGACTTAGTTGCACCTCTCCTGCATCCCACTAGAAGCACTCTGGATACAAAAGGCAGAAGACCTTCAAGTGAAAAGGTATAAATAGTAGATTTAAACTCCTTAACTGTTAAATTTACACAAGTAAATTGTACTGAGGGGTTTTTTTTGCTCACTACTCTGATGTAATGCAGGTGTTTTGGCAGTATGCATCTTCAGCTTGCAGTTCTACCCTACCCATCAGTTTACACTTCCCTGTGTAATATTTTTGGAATTTCATTGCTAAGTTGTTAAACTAAAGTGTACGTAAAGTAAAATATGAGCAGTTAGACCTCCTGTTGGTGAAAGGCCATAGTTGTTTTCCATCACCCTGCAGTCTTAAGCAAGTCTCAGGAGATATTTTCATGGACTAAAATACCACTGTGCAATTAAATGATTATGGCTGTTACTGTTGTAGAAGAGAGACCCTTGGTCATTTCTAGGAAAGGGTAGCAGATAACAGGGGACGAATCAAATCTTGTCAGGTCTCACACAGTTTGTAAAGACCACGTTTACTGAATACAACAGAGCAGACAATCTTCTGTGGTATTTCTGATGTGCATCAAAGATGGTTCGGCATAGTGGGTATTATTAGGAGAGGGTACTTTTTTTTTTTTCCTCTTTCCTTTTGCAGCAGAGAATAATATGTAATTAATCAGTCTCAAATTTATTAGGTGTAAGCTAATTATTAAAAATTTCGAATTTACTATATAGTTAATATGACAAAAGAACTACTGCCAATCTAAGCTATATTTGATTAAGAAAAATGGAAACAAATGTAGAATTTGGCCACAAGAAAACTGTGCCTGTAATTCAAGATGTTGGTCTGGTGAAATGGAAGGAAAACCCATAAAAGTTATCTTAATTTTTTAAAACTAACTCGAAACCCACACTGATTATTATGTGCATCGTATATCTTATTCCGATATTCACATCTCCTCTTTATTAAAAATAGAAGTCATTTGCAATATATTAAAGTTCAAAAATGAAAAGGAGATGGAGTAAGAAGAAAAGGATTCTTACAAAATGAGTCTGAATAAAGTTCAGAACTATTTGCATCTGCTGCACAATCTAGAATTCAGCATAGATAAGTGTGTAGCAATACATATAAATTGCAGAAATACGTGGAATACCAAAACAAAATAGATGAGTGTGATCTTATGCAAAAATACCTTGAAGTAATTGAAAACACTTTGCATTATAAATGTGTTTACCATTTGCAGTATTTTTTAGAGGAATGACCAATTTGGAATCATTAATAGAGAAAATCACCTCCTAATTCAAGTGTGGTTTGCAGTAAAAAGTATAACAGAAATACAAATATTGCCTCTTGCAGCAAGAATGATACCAATTTTTTATCATCAAACCAGAAAAGTAATCTTGTTTTACATTGTAGTATCTATAGCAAGTTAAATTATAAGAAATGAGTAGTACTAAACCTCTTAGGTTTACAGAGCAAAGTTTAAATACCTTGGTCTGGTGCTTCATTCCTTCCTTAAACTTAAAAGTAAATTCAAATCTGATCATAATTAGTATGCAAAATAAATTGGATGTTTGCTTAAGGCTTAAGTGGATGAAGCTTTGCTATGGATGCTGCTTGGTCTTGAATAATCTTTTAAAGAATTAAAACCAATCATCTCTCATTTTCTATATGTTAGCCATACCTCAGAGAATAATTGTGGCATTCCTGTGAAAATCATATTTAGACTCTCTTTCAGACACACATCTGAAGATCAGAATTAGAATGGAATGCTATAAGCTGTTTCCAGGGTCAGTAAGCAGTTACCTGACTCCC
Organism: Phaenicophaeus curvirostris; assembly: GCF_032191515.1. Classification (NCBI taxonomy): domain Eukaryota; kingdom Metazoa; phylum Chordata; class Aves; order Cuculiformes; family Cuculidae; genus Phaenicophaeus; species Phaenicophaeus curvirostris. The sequence goes on from NC_091394.1 coordinate 18,287,413, forward strand.
GTCACCTGTGTGCATATTCGGAGACCATGTAAAATTATTATGAAAATTAAGAAAGCAAGCTCAGTATCAGCAGTCTTCAATTCACTATAAACAAATCTTCACCTCCTCTGAAATATTTTAGATGTCCACAAGGTTTAACTTACTTACAGTAGCAATGAGCTTTACTGCCCTTTGAGTACCAACACCAATTCCATGAATTTTGCTAACAATATTCCCCAAATTTATGGTATGGTCAACTTTAATACTTAGAAACTTTATGTTTGTGCGGTTTTGTCAATTTTTTCTCCCGACTGATTAATAAGTCTGCAAATATAATGGGGGGTATTGGGTTATCTTCAGAAACTTGTGTGAAATTTTATTTCAGATATTTATATGGCATAAAAAATAAACTCTAAGGCTCAAGATTTGGAACAGTGTGTGGATAGATACAATATGTAAATACTCTGAAAAGTCTAAAATGTTCATGACATTTTCACTGCTTAAGAATATTATTCAATTGTATTCTATCTAATTTAATTTTAGATATCTATTTTTACTCGTCCAAACAATACTTTCCATTTGCCTGCAAACCCATCTGTCCCATTTATCATGGTTGGTCCAGGAACAGGAATTTCACCATTTATTGGTTTCCTACAACATAGGTATGTAGCATGTTACCTGAAAAGCAGCCTTTTTCTGTTCAGGGAAATACAACCTCAGGTTTGAGTACAAATATAGATATTTTTATTTATTTATTTATCTATCTATCTATTTATTTATTACATTTTTGTAGCAGTGCAGTGCTGTGTAGAAAATCTTACTAGTTTCAAACAAGCAGGGCTTTTATCTGACTGACTGTATTTAATAGCCAGTAGTATACAAGGTGTTGGGTGGATTGCAGCAATATTAATAAGAGCTTAAAATCTTTTATCTGTGTATTACTAGTGGAAGCCCTGCAAGTGATTGGGAGTTTTTGGAAACAGCATTGATTGGCTTAACTGTGCTGTTCAAAACCATTTCTTTCAGAACTGGTATCTCTATTAAAAGCATTGGCATGCTGACTGTCAGGTTTTCTCTCACATTCCCTTCTTCATGTGTGTTTACAGATTTTGATATTTTAAGATCAGGAGCTTGGCACCTGAACCCACTAAATGAGCAGTAATGTTTTTTCTGAGTTTGTACTTGAGGGAAGTTAAATCCCTTTGTTCCCTCTCCAATTCCAGCAACATGATTTTATTGCAAGGCAAAGAGATGCTTGTTCAAAAAGTGAAAGGTACCTCATCACCAAGAACATGTAAAAACATGATTTTTCAGAGGAAACAAAGGATCGGAAGAGTGGAATATTCGGGTGGGAATGGTTGCAAGCTAATCAACACATCTTATATCATTCCTACGTAACTATTTCAATATGAAACTGTGGCAAAAAAGAAACCTTTGAAGTTAATTGATTTTGAACTGGGCTGAAAATGAGTACTCAGGAAACTCAGAGGAGGGTTTGACTGTGATTTCATGTTTCTACCAATACAGAGGTCTACCAAACCACAACTTTATATGAGAATTAGGTTATCAGAGTTTCAGATCCTGCACTTTCTAAAAAAGGGTTGGATTTACATGCTATCAGTATGTTGTTATTGTGGTTTTTTTTCTTGTCTGTTTAGGCAGAAGCTTAGAGAAGAACATACAGACTGGGAATTTGGAGAGACGTGGTTGTTTTTTGGTTGTCGGCATCAAGATCGAGACTATTTGTTCAAGCAAGTTTGCTATTTAGCATTAATTCTGTATTCATGAGAAAGTGCTTGTGTCAGAGTCATTACTAACGGGTTATATTGTCTTTCAGAGATGAGCTCAGATGTTTTCTTGAAAATGGCACATTAACTCATCTTAAGGTTTGTTTCTCAAGAGACTCTTCAACTACAGAAGCAGCCCCACCTAAATATGTGCAAGATGTCATTAGGCTTTATGCTAAGGACGTTGCCAGAGTCCTGCTGAAAGAGAGAGGTTACTTCTATGTATGTGGGTGAGTAGATGGACTATTTCAGAAAGAGAACTGAGTAAATGGAAGTTTGAGGCTTTAGGAGGGCTTAGAGCTGCCCAAAAGAAAGGACCAAGATAATGCTGAAATAGTGTTCCTGGAATGCTTGAATTTCATCGCTATGTCCATTTCTGTTGCTTTGGTCATGTTTTTGGGGTTTTTTTTTGGTATTTAATTAAGCTATAGGAGGTTTCAATCTGATAGATTTCTCTTGAGAAACTGAGATACTTGAATACATGTGATTATGAACTGCACAGCAGTGAGATAGCAGCAGTCTTCTGCTGTGTTCTAGGTTATATGGGACAGAATGCTAAAGCTCCATGACAGTAATGTATTTTAAAGTGGGAAGTTTTATTTGTGGGTGCTAACTTACCTGAAAGTTTGAGATTTTTAGGAGTTTGTTGATAAATGATCAAACTGAATATACAGCCCAAAGTCAATACTTTCTCCTGCAAAGATAATTGTGAGCTATTTGTATTAAAATTAGCTTTCTTAATAAGTGAGGAGTTTGTGTTTGGTATTTTATTGGAACTATATGTTGATATAAAAAATTCAAGTCCAATTTTCCCATGAAGGAAAGAGCTGTTCTGTGAGAACTCAGCTAGGGTTCCAAGGGTATTCTTCTTATAAATTACACCATGCTGAAAACTTTGTAACACTTTATTGAAAGAAACCTTTGTTACTGTCAATGCTAAACAACATGAAAACTCGGTGAGAATCTTGTCTATGACATACAAACTGTATTTGTGTTTGGAATTTTTTCAATGTCTCTTTTCCAATAGTGTCCTGCTTCTGAAGCTATTGGTAAAAGGAAAAATACACCGCTAAGCATTTTCTTCCTAATTTTTTTTTCCAGAGACAAGAAGCACATGGCTGATGGTGTAAGTGATGCTGTAGTGGACATTTTAAGCATGGAAATGGAAGTTGACAAATTGGAAGCAATGAAAGTCTTGGCCACGCTTCGAGAAGCAAAACGATATTTGCAGGATGTTTGGAGTTAAATATTTCGCTTTTCCTATGCCTTTGTAACACAACATATTTTTTCACACTTATGCTTTTGACTAAAAATTGTCAAAAGTGCTGTCTGTAGTCACACAAATCTCAACTTTCTCTATTGACCTTTCAAACAGGAATATAAAATCTTTTAAACAACAGCAAATCAGGCTACCTATTGAAGCATATATTTTTTTAACTGTATTATAGTGGACTGTCTCAGTGCCTTGATTTTCTCATGTTAAGATTGATTTTGCGTAGAAAGAAAAAAAATTCTGCATTTGTTCAAGTACAATTGTTTATTTACATTGTGTCATTTATTTTTTCCTGTAATGTATACATAAAGAAGCTACAGAATAAATCTGACATTACACACCAATCTTCATGTCATCAAATACTTTACTGACTTGCCAAGGTTTATTTGAATGTGTGTTGGTTTTGTGTGACAAGGTTTTGGTGATGGAGGGGCTGAAAGGGTGGCTTCTGTGAGAAGCTACTAGAAGCTTCCCCTGTGTCTGATAAAGCCAGTGCCAGCCAGCTAGCTTCAAAGAATGTCTGTGTGCCAAAGATGAAAAAAATGCACAGTTCGCAATTACTGTAAGCCATCTCTCTGTATGGGTTTTTGCAGAGATTACTTGACGGTTATTTTATAGAACTGCTCTGCTAAGATTACTTGAGGGTTATTTTATAGAACTGCTCTGCTAAAGAATTTTTGCACAAAATTGTAGTTGATCCCTTCCAAGGATATTTAAATAGTCATTACACAATTAATATCAAAAACTTAAATCCGGACACTTCACTAGAATGTTTCTTCTTTAAAAAAAATTTTCTAAGTTATCACCATATTTTTGCCATATTTTTTATCTTGATTTGTCTACTAATTAACAATCACCAGACAACCACAAGACTTGGAATAAGTCATGGTTTTGAGATCGTTAAGTCCAACTGTACCTGTCCATTACTAAATCATATCCCTAAGTACTTCATCTACCCTTCTTCTAAATACCTCCAAGGATGGTGACTCAATCACCTCTCTGGGCAGCCTCTGCCACTGCTTGATAACCCTTTCAGTGAAGAAATTTTCCCTAACATCCAATCTGAACCAGTTCCCTCAGCTGCTCCTCATATGACTTGTTCTCCAGCCCCCTCACCAGCTTTGTTGCCCTTCTCTGGACACACTCCAGCATCTCAATGTCCTTCTTGTAGTGAGGAGCCCAAAGCTGACATAGCATTCAAGGTGCAGCCTCACCAGAGCAGAATACAGGGACACAATCACTTCCCTGGTCCTGCTAATACAAGCCAAGATGTTATTGACCTTCTTGGCCACCTGGGCACACAGCTGTCTCACGTTCAGTCAGCTGTTGACCAACACCCCTAGGTCCTTCTCTACCAGGCATCTTTCCAGCCTCTCTTCCCCAAGCCTGTACCACTGCACAGGGTTGTTTTGTCCCAAGTGCAGGACTCTGCACTTGGCCTTGTTGAACCTCATCCCGTTGGCTTCTGCCTATCAATCCAGCCAGTGTGATAGCACTGAAGATGACCTGCTCCACAATCTTACCCAGCACCGAGGTCAGACTGACAGGCCAGTAGTTTCTGGATCCTCCTTCTAGCCCTTCTTGTAAATGGGAGTAGTATCTGCCAACCTCCAGTCAAGTGGAACTTCCCCAGTCAGCCAGGACCACAGGAAGATTAGCAGAATGGTATGAACAACTGGTTTGGATCTGTAAATTGAGCTATTTGATACCATGGTTTAATGTAAGAGTTATAGAGTATTTTAATGAATCTCAAGAGCCTTCTCTGCAGTTGAAGAAATATAAATATAAAACGTAAATATAAAAAGCTACTCCGTATTATTAGGGTTGCCTGTAATAAAGAAATCAAAATACTTTGATGGTAAAAGCAGTATGTCAATTTGTTTATTCTCAAACCCAATTCAAATGTTTCATACTGAAAAAAAATTGAATTTTATACAAATGCAAATCACAGTCTTGAGAAGTTGATTCAGCACCACTACAAATTACATTCACTTTCATTAGCATTTGAATTGCTGCTCCACTGCTGGTGGAAAGAGTTTGTCACATTGACAAAGCACTCAAAGCCAATTGTGCTTATTAAAAAGAATAGGTTCTGCAGCTATTTTGAAAACAGCTATTTTGTAATGCTCCATCAGTTAGGGATATTAATTTCTAATCCACTCTTAACTGTATTGCTTAAATGATCAAGTGCATTTCCTTATTTTTTTAAAAAAACTCATTTTATTGCAACATACTAGAAGATCAGGAGGGCTGTTTCCCATCCTGTCTCCTCAAAGGTGGCACAATGGTACTTTTTGATTGTTTTCCAGGTTGTGTGAGAAAACAGTGTCAATTGCCCATGATTTATGAACATTACCAAACCAAAGAGAATTACAGGGCTATGGCTATTCAGCAATTTTGGGTAAGTCCAGCTGTTGAAATAGGCTCTTGTGTGTACATGTGTCTTTTCCCATTTGCTAGTATAAACTGCTGTGTCTTCCAGCTACATGCAAGCTCTCTGCTTGTGATTCTTGCAGGCCACTGCTTCTTGAGACTAGGATGATACTGCACTTTTGGTGGGAATAGATTCCTATAGATTAAGCCACTCCATGTCACTCATTTTCGTTTTCTGAAAAGATGAGAAAGGATCAGTATATGAGCTGCTGAAATTTTAGGCAGATAACACATTGTGGCTCTTGGAAAACACTGTTTAAAAGGTGGAATCTCTTTCCCTTTTTCATATTATGGTTCCTAAACATGCTGGAAGGCATGGCATTGATGCTAATGGAAGCACAACTTGGTGCTTGTAAATGTTTAGATTTTCCTTGCCCAACAACAGTTGGAGCAAACACAGATAGAAGGGGAAGAAAGGACTCCTGTAAAATTTTTCAAATAAATAATTGCGTGTCCAAGAATTTCACACAAGCCGGTTTTTAAACTTCTGTTCCTATGAGAAGCACAGTACACTGATTTTTTTAAAAAAGTTATTTTTGTAAAACTCTCAAACAGAAAGCTAATTCCAAAGTAGAAGTGGCTATATTTCTTACCAATGCATAAGAACAAGGAGAATATTGCATTTTAAGGTAAATCAAAACATTTTTCATGTTTGTAAAACTCCCTACAAAAGTCAGTTCAGAACTCATGAAAAACAATAATTCTTTCAACGGTTTGTAATTGGTTTGCTTTTTCTTTTTTAATGGGCTGTTTAAAATATCTTTGTTTTCTTCATACACATGCATGTATATAAATATAAATATCTATATCTATACATTACCAAGATCTCAGTTTAGCTTTTGTCTTTGCTTTACAGATATGACTTATTTTGAAATATCTGTCCAGATAACAGTTTACACAGCTGTGTTTTACTGTTAAAATATATGTAGACTTTTATTCAGAAAATGTCAAATGAATATTTTCAAGAAAAAAAATAACATCTTGGTAGTTTCCTCTATTCATTCAGTGCTATCAGAAGAAAATAGTATTTTCCTTACTTCTTCATTTTACAGAGATAAAGAACTCCTGAGTGCACAAATATAAATAAAAAGGATAAATCTGTGAACTGCTGTACAGATGTGGTAGAAATATTTATTTCCTTCATTCCTTGTTTCTTATAGAGCTTATAGCATGCTAGGGACTTTCAAACACATGAAGAAACACAACTGATCCAGTCCATATTAATCTCACTAACTGTAAAGGCTTTTGTGGAGTTGCATATCGGCAGCTAACATTGCTATAAAAATATAAGGGAATAAGAGAACCGGTGTATTTTGCAAATAGGTTACTATCCAATATTTCTATTTGTGTATTCAATATGTAAATTTCAAGACCATTCTAGAGTATCTTTGAAAAGTCGTGATGACCAGGAGAAGTTCCTGGGGGCTAGAGAAAAGTAATTGTCGCTCCTGTCTTCAATATGGACCAAAAGGAAGATCTGAATATCTACAGGTTTGTCAGCTTGACCTTGATCCTCAGGAAGTTGATGGGGCAAATTCACCTGGAAACCACATCTAAGGGCAAAATAGTGTCCTGGATTAGATTAGTCGTCATGGATAATGAAGAAATAGTGGCTGACCAATGTAGTAACCTTCAGAAATAGGAAAACTGGCTTACTGGATCAGGGGAGAGCAGTGGTTGTCACTTGATCTCAGCTGCAGTTAGGTTTTCAGTGCTATCTTATAGATGAGCTGTGGACTAAAGGCGTGAACAGTGTTGTTCATTGAAAACTGGCTGAACTGTGGGATTTCAATTGCTGTGTAAACTGTGATTATCTCAGCTAGATGCCAGTCAGTAGTGGTGTGGCCCAGGGGACAACACTGGGGCAAGTCCTGTTTAACGTTTTCAACAATGGCCTGGAGAATGGGGCTGAGCAAGTTGACAGATGATGTAGAACAGGGAATTTAGTTGTGGTTGATAGACAAAATATGTGTACTGCCCTTTAGAGGGAACCTGACAGGGTGGAGCACAAAGCCAGCAGCAATCTCACTCACAAGTGACCTTAGCTAGTGCTTGTCTTCAGCTTGACTGCTGGCACCTCTCTTATGTGGACTTCAGTATCCCTCAGACAGAAAATTTCTGACAATGAAAAGATATTCCCCAAGGAAATCTTCCTATGAGATTCAAAAAAGCCAAGTACTGGGTTTTACACTTTGATCACACCCACCCCATGCAATGCTGCAGGCTTGGCAAAGCATGAATGGAAATCTGCCCGGTGTAAAAGGCCCTGGGGGTGCTGGCCTACAGCAGGCTGAACGTGAGCCAGCAGCATGCCCGGGTGGCCAAGAAGGCCAATGACATCTTGGCTTGTATCAAAAATGGAGTGGCCAGTCAGAGCTGGGAACTTATCGTGCCCCTATATTCAGTGCTGGTAAGGCTGCACCTGGAATACTGTGTTTAGTTTTGGGCTCCTCAGTTCAGGAAAGATATTGAGCTGTTGAACTGTGTCCAGAGGGCAACAAAGCTGTGAAGGGTCTGGAACACAAGTTTTATGAGAAGTGTCTGAGGGAACTGGGATTGTTAAGCTTAGAGAAGAAGAGGCTGAGAGGCAACATTACTGCTTTCTACAACTACCTAAAAGGAGATTGTAGTGAGGTGGATGTTGGTCTATTCAATCAAGTAACAAGTGATGGAATGAGAGGAAATGGCATCAAGTTTCATTGAGGGCATGTGTGTTATATTGGATATTAGGGAAAGAGAGGTGAAGCAGTGGAACAGGCTGCCCAGGGAAGTGGTACAGGCATGATCCCTGGAGGTGTTCAAAGAATGTGTAGATGTGGTGCTTCAAGACATGGTTTAGTATGCATGTTGGTATTGTGTCGATGGTTGGATTTGATGATTTGAAAGGTCTTTTCCAATGTTAATGATTCTATGATTTTATGAAACTTGCAAATGAAGAGGGAGTCCTGTAGAGGTTATTCAAAGCTTGTACATTAAGGCGTTGTAGAGGCTCTTCGATGCCTCTGATATCTACAGAATTATATGATGGTCTATGGTCTACATTTTGTTTTCTGGACATTTAACACTTTCTGAAATATTCAATATGACACATATTTGGAATGGATGAGGTAGGGGATGGGATTTCATGGATCACTGCTGCAGTCTTTCCAGTAAAGCTGCTTCCCTTTCCCTGATGCCTGCATTAAAAGTGATCACATTTTTTTTCCTAGTAAAACTTTATGTTAAAGTTCAACAGTATTTTCCCATTATAAGATTTTCAGCAACATCTTAAATGCTGGTATGTGACCACATTTGTTTTGTGCTTTGTTTTGTGCCAAGGCCAGATTAATCTCTTAAAAGAGAATATTCAAGGCAGAACTTGAACTTCTGCCATTCAGTACTCCTGGGCAGCTAAATTAAAAACAAGCTGGTTGACTTACTGTGAATCAGGCTGCAAAAAAGGATGCATACAGGCTTCACTGAGGCAAAATATACATTCCATCTAGCCTAATAAACAAAATTTTATTTTGTATATTTACTGTTGGTCTTGTACAAAGAATGAGTACATTGATGGGTTTTGAGTCATGGATTGAGGCCCTGTAGCACTGAAGGAGAGTCAGCTTTGCTCTGGACAAAGATGTTCAAATAATCATGTTCAAATAATCACTTAAAATTAGATTTCTAATGTATCTGAAGAGGATGGTTAATACTTACTTGTAATGTTGATGTGCAGGGTAGATAAGTCTCGAAGTTTCAAGTTAGAAAGTACATTTTAATTTACAGCTAAGCCTACTAGGGCTACCCCACAATGTTTTACTTTGAAACAAGGAACTCACAGATTTTGAAAGCACGTGCTCCTGTCAGTGAGGGACTCTGTAAATTCTTTCATTTATGACCTGGTAACGGTTGGATAGTAAAGGGAAGTTTTTCACAAATTATTTGTCATCACTTTGTATGTGCTGCATACAATCCACGTTTTATCATATCTGAGCACATAGCAATTAAAAATACTGTTATGGCTTCTGGTTCATTTTGCCAAAAATCAACATGAAATTCTTACTCCCCTCATTGAGGAGTTATGGTTACTTGGGGCAAGACAGTTGCTTTAAATTATTTTCCCACTAAAATCTGTAAAATATCAAAAAATATATAACTCTTTACATAACTAGTTTTCACATTCTGTGTAGCTCTGAGTATAAATTTGTATCACTGCAAATCAGAGTGTTTCAAATGTCTTCTGGTATTACGCATGTTTTAATTTAACAATTTATCTTGTGTCATGCAACCCTTCATCGTCAGTTTGCACAAACCACCTCCTTGCCTCTTGATTCTTTCATAATGCCTTAGTGTCTGCTCTCACTGTGAATTTTGTGGAAAAGCTAGACTAAAGAGGTCTTTTTCTGCAAGGTAACTGTGTAGAATCTTTGAAAATTTAATGAATTTCTGTTTCTAATTTCTTATTTTTGTGCTTGCTACTTTGTCCTTCCACCTTCATGTATACACTTCTGTCATCTGCTTGTTTTCTTATAACCTCTCTTCTGCACATACTTGTGTCTGTTTCTCATTCCAGAAGGTATCCTGTTGACAGTTTGAGTATTTGCATTTGAACATGTCTTATTCCAAAGGTGATTCTGCCCTCCTGAAGGTATCTCATATTTTCCATGCACTTTTGTGTTTCATGGCAACAAATCCAACTGCAGCATCTAGGCTGGAATTCTGTCTTTTTTACCTCTCACAGAGATCTGGGACTTCTGTTGCCATAAAGTGTGAAGAAGTGTATTGAAATGGCTGAAGGCCAAGAGTCAGCAGTGGAGAACATTTTCCTACCTTGTTGTGTATTTCAAACTTAATTGCTATGAAATACCCGCTTTTTTAATAGGATTAATACTTTATTCTTCTCTTAATAAATTGATTCGGTTCTCTGAACTCATACCAGGTGATATCTGCAGATTCTGGGTTGTCCTCTGCAGAGGATATGCAGAGGTCTCTGATAGATCACTCAAAATAGAGAAAGCAATGGAAATGTTATTGTTTTCTCTATAACTTTTATTGGTGAAATAATGGATATGATGCAGATAGTGATGTCATCCCTTGGGTTTAATTAATTCTGTATTCAAATGTATTCCGTCAAGGGAAACTAAAAATATACATGCATAATATACACGCCTCCAGCATTGGTCGTGTGAAAGATGACAGAGAGTGCACCCTCTTCTTCCTGTTCTTATCATCATCCAAGTAGGATGTATATGTGTGGAAATCAGCCCCTGGCAGGACAGCAAATAAGCAATTAGTGTTTAACATAGCATACACAGGTTTCTGTTGCTGTAAATCTGTCCATGGCATATGTATCAGCCTTTTTTCTTAAGAAAAGAGGAGAAGGATCATGAAACTAGGAAAAATGTATCTGAAGAGCCATGAGTATTAGTTTTCAGTGTACTTGATTTTCAGTGTCAGATTTTTTTTCTCCTTGCTGTGTGCTGGGATTGAGATTTATTGACAGGCCTCCTGTGATTCGTTGCTTGTATCATTCAGAGTAAACACGGTGGCTTTCCTGAGACAGACTGCCCAGTTTATGTCCACTAGCAAACTGCAGAAGAGAAATACAATAAACACAGTTCTGCCACAAATGGACTTGCTTTCTGAGGAGGCAGAGGAAACTTGCACTACTGTCAGCTGCTGGTGACTGTTGTCTTCCAGTCAATTTTAATTTGCAGTCAAAATTAGATAAACTTTCCACCAAATACAGCAATGTGGGAAATACTTTGAACTAACACTCTCAATCTCCTGCTTTAAAGGATGAATGCTTTTCTGTTCCTTGTGAGTTGTTTTTGGAGAGTGGCATGTGCATCTGCCTTCAGTGAATTCTTTCACATCTTCAGATGAGTGTGTCCTGCTTTGTGTCATACATGTTGCATGATACTGAGTATATCAACAGTAGCTGCATGTACTCCTCAAACGCTCTTGCTCTCTTCCATGAGGACCACATCACTGAATGCTCATTGCCATGGCCATGGGCAGCTTGAGTGCCAAAGAATACATTTTGATGGTGTTCATAATACCTGCTTTCTTTAAGGTGGGGAAGGATGAAAAGGGCAAAATGCTTTTGGAAATGGCAGCCTGGATGATATTAAAAGAAGTTGTCTGACATTATCTTGTAGAAAGTAAAAAATAAAGATAACACAGATTTACCAGGGAAAAAAATGTCTAATTTTTTTACAGAATCACAGATTTACTAGGTTGGAAAAGACCCACAAGATCATCAAGTCCAATCATTCCTATCAATTACTAAGCCATACCCCTGAGCACCTTATCCTCCTGTCTTTTAAAAACCTGCAGGGAAGATGACTCAACCACCCCCCTGGGCATGAAATTTAGATGAAATTGCTACTCTAGTTAGAATATGGTGTTATATGAGAGTGAAAAGTGATGGAACTTCCAAGCAAATAATATTGTCAATCAGCAGAAATCTGTGCTTGTGCATCATTATGATGCTCTTACATCCTATGTTAGAGATTGTGAGTGGATGACACAAACTCTCTGTAACCCAAGTTTTTGTGAAATCATCAGTGAAAACATCATAATGTTAAGGGTGAAATATAAAAGAAATCCATTCTGTCTTTATTTCAGATGATCAAGTGCTAAGTTTACAGTGTGTCATCCTCTTTGTGTCACAGTGAATAATTATTATGAGCCATTGCTGCCTGTTTTTTGTGTTCTAGTCTAGGTAGTACCTGACATCCCATTTCTGCATATTTTTACATTCAGTCCATTCCACTTACCTACTATTATTCATATATTCCTCTACTGTCTTCCCACAGATTTATTTTTACTGATTGGATCAGAGGATGTAAGAGCTATGCCTGGTTTTACTCTTTTGATTTCAATGGCTATATTTTTTGTGCTGTTCTGCTCATGTGGGCATGCATCAATAGTATCGGTACCGTACCAACAGAGAGACAACCAGAAAGAACACATATAAAGAGATAGCTGTTGTGATGACCTTTATAAAGAGAGTTGAAAGTATCACGACAATGTTCAGAATGAAATGAAAGATCACCTGAAAAGAAAACAGTAGTTGAGAAAGGATAATGAGGATGTCCATTGATTTAAGTTCGGAACAGTTCTAGAAGAGCTGAAAATTATTGCAAGACTTCAACAAATGTAACCACAAGGACTTCTATTTATTATTTTTGGTTGGTAGAATTAGCTTCATTTCAGAAGCAATGACAGATAGACTTCTTGTTTTATGATATATTTTGGTTGAGGCCTGAAATAGCCTCTTAAAACCCTTGTAGCAGAAATCTTTTGTATTGGCCTATGGGAGGTCTGATCTCCAATAGCAGGTAAGGCAAAATCTTAGTGTAGCCACAAAATCACATCTTACAAAAGACATTCATCAATCTTGATACTCTGTTTTCTTTTTAAGAGATACAATCTTTTGTAATGAAGCTGCTGTTAATAAGGTGTCAAAAAACCACAAGAAATCCACTAATGAGTTTTGAGGTGTTTTTAAAAGCAGCAACTTGTTTTTCAAAACTGGTGTTTTTGTTTCAAGCCTGGATCTATGCTTCTTAATATGGCTTAACTGTTGTGTTTAAGTTTCGGACAACTGCAATGACTAAGTAGCCAGGTGGTAAAGGAGTTTGGGAACTGAATTTCTAGGCCTGGGTGAGCTTTAGTTTAGGGAAACCTTGATGAATGTTGGTGTTCTGCTCTCCCAGAGACAGACACATATCAGAGCTTGGCAGAATTTTTTCAAGTGAGCTTAATTATTTACACTTCTAATTGTCTTGGATGGATTTAGAAAGCTGACCTTGTCTTTAGCATTTTATCAGTTTATTTATTTATCTTTTATTCTTTCCTTTCCCACCCACTCTTTTGCATTGCTTTGCTTTAGTGTTTAAATATGTGTTAAATTTGTTTTTCAGCAGCAAAGGAGGATTTTGGAAACATTGCCAAGTCATGTAGGAATGGTATCAAGAAATTCAAAGGTCATCAGGAGTTAACATTTGCAAGGGATGCTGAGGGCTTCACGAATATCCTAGATTAGTAACAAAAGGCTGAGAGAAGAAAATATGGTCCATTTTTTAAGTGGTGTCATTTGTAACATAGTGGGGTTGAGATACTCAGTTGCCTCGGCCTTCACCATCAAAGTATTCCATGCCTCTCTCTAAAGAGGAGGAACTACCAATAGTGGATGTTGATTAGATTACGAATTACTTGAAAGAATTCAACTCATCCAAGCCCAGATCAGACAGACTCTGTCCTAAAGTGCTGGGAGAACTAGCTGATGTACGTCACAGTGAGGCTACTCTCTACCATCTTTGACATGAAGAGATCAGGAAAGATCCCAAGTGACTGAAGGAAAGAAAACATTGCACCAGCTTCCATACAAACTAAAAGAACCACTTGACTAGAGTGACAGATTCATTAACCTCTCTTTGTTCTCTGGAAAAATCATGGAGCAATTCCTGGATACATTTCTGTGCAGAAGTTGATTGAGAAAGTCAATATGGGTTTAACAAAGGTTTATCATACCTTGCAAGTGTGAATTCCTTCTAGAATAATTGACTGTATTTGTGGATAAGGAGAGATCAGTGGATATAATTTATCTTAGCTCTAGCAAGACTTTTGTCACTGTTGTGCACAATATTTCTGTATCTAAGTGTTATGGGATGACCTCGATCAGCAGCTGGGCATTAGACAACCTCTCACTCATAGTCCCCTCCTCCCCTTCAGTAGGATGAGAGAGAGAATAGAAAGAGGAAAAATAAATCATCAGTAGAGAAATACACAGTTTATTATGTGAAGCAAAGAGATGGAGGGAAAAAAAACCCACAACAGTGGGTTCACAACAGTGGGACAATCACTCACCACCTCTCACCAGCAGACCAATGCCCAGACAGTTTCTCAACTGCCTTGGAAGACTGAGTGTTTGGAGAGCAGCTCTGCATAAGAAGATTCAGGGATCTTGGTAGACCCAAGCTAAATATGAAATGGCAGTTTTACCTGGCAGCAGAGAAAGCTCAGCAGCATCCTGGATCATGTTAAGAGCAAGTAGGCTGAGTGAGGAAGAAATTTTCCTTTACTCAGCACTTGTATGATCACGTCTAGAATATTGTATACAGTTTTGGCCCCTTACTGCAGAAAAGACTGTATTAGGGGGATGTAATAGGGGGATGTGGCTATCTGATACTTATGACTCAGTAAAATATGGGAACAGAATTTTCAAAGTGGTATTGAATAATAAGAAGACAAGACAAGGATCATAAATTAAAAGAAAGAAGACCCAGGAAGAACACAACGAAAGGCTTTTTCACCGTGTGGAATATCATGCGGTGGATTGAGTTGCTCAGAGAGGCTGTGCAGTCTTCATCTTTGGTTTATTTCAAGTTTGGACTGGAGAAAGACCTGATCTGCAGCTGACCATGCTTTTACTTGGAAGTTTAACTAGAAATCTGCTAAGATCCTTTCCAACTCAAACTATCCTATGATGCTATGAACATGATATAAGTTGCAGAGCCTAATTCATCTTTAGGTCTAAAAGTCAGAGAAGCCACCTGAAGCAGGGCAGCTAACCTTGCAGTCTTGGCAGGGTAGCATGACATGTCGCAGTAAGAAAGGGAAGGACAAAACCAAAGAGCTTTTAGGAACTCCAGCTGCCGGTAGATACTGTTTCTCGAGTGGAAAGGCACAGCTGACCAGTGTCACCATTTACTCTCTGAAAAAGGGCTCAGTTAGGAGTTCATTTTATAGTAGTATGTGTGCATGCGAGCGTACACGTGAATGTTCGTTTCCTACGATGAAGTATGAATTAAGATGCATTAATATATCTTCTCCTAGTGACAGTTTGTAATGAAATGTCATGTGAGAAAAATACAGCATGATGGAGGTGACTTTGAATCCCTATCAAGATGTTACTGGGATGGAATTAGGTATGCTTTTTTTTTTTTCATTATGAGGAAAACAGTTTTCTGAAGTGTGTGGGTGTGTTATTACCCAAGCATTGTTTCTACCTAGAACACCATATGTAGGAAATGCCAAAATACCAGAACAAATCAGTTTTGATACAATTTTAGAATGCCTCCTGAGGGCCATTAGATAACTACAGACTCTCTGTATAATGTTTGATGTATGTTTTCAGGATCGCACTGATGCAAAACAACCAGGCATGATACTAGTAGTTAGTATAAATAAAACATGTGTATCTACTGCACAAAAGCAATTGAACATTCAGCCTTAAGTCTATTTATCTACATTTATTGCTTTTTGTTTTTTGAGAGACAATAAAAAGGATTTTGTGTGTGTGTCTGTGTTGCTTTCATTTTTTAAATCCAGACAATAGAATGCCTAGGAGACTAAGTAAAGTTCATCTAATAACCTGTTAAGTAGTATAATGTAATTTTCTTTAAATGAAAAAGCCAACTCACTTGATCTTTCAATCTTTTGCTTTAATTTTTGGGAAACAAAAGTCTAAGGAAAAAATATGAGGTATGAAATTGCATAAATGTCAAATACATTGTGTTTCCTTTCCGAGATTCTGCTTATGTTTGTACAAAGGCAAGTTGCTCTAGGGTGCTGTCATTGCAGCGGGCAGTGCTGGAGGCTAAGATTGTGCCTTGGGGAGATCCCTCCTTTATCTCCAAAGGTGGAGAAACCGTAGATTTTATTACTAGCCTTGAGGGTAAGAACTCGAATATTTCACTGGGGAAAATTAAAAAAACTAGTACATGCTGGTTTTGGCTGGGATTGAGGTAATTTTCTTTGTAGTAGCTTGTATGGGGCTATGTTTGGAATTTGTGCTGGAAACAGGGATGTTTTAGTTACTGCTGAGCCGTGCTCACACGGAGTCAAGGCCTTTTCTGCCTCCCTCACCACCCCACTAGCTACTGGGCTAGGGGTTCACAAGAAGTTGGGAGGAACAGCTGACACCAACTAACCGAAACTAACTAATTTAGCTGACACTAAGCTGGGTGGAAGTGTGGATCTGCTGGAGGGTAGGGAGGCTCTGCAAAGGGATCTGAACAGGCTGGACTGCTCGGCAGAGTCCAATGGCATGAGGTTTAACAAGACCAAATGCCGGGTCCTGCACTTGGGGCACAACAACCCTATGCAGTGCTACAGACTAGGAGAAGTCTGGCTAGAAAGCTGCCTGGAGGAGAGGGACCTGGGGGTGTTGGTTGACAGTGACTGAACATGAGCCAGCAGTGTGCCCAGGTGGCCAAGAAGACCAATGACATCTTGGCTTGTATCAGAAACGGTGTGACCAGCAGGTCCATGGAGGTTATTCTCCCTCTGTACTTGGCACTGGTGAGACCACTCCTTGAATCCTGGGGTCAGTTCTGGGCGCCTCACCACAAGAAGGATGTTGAGGCTCTGGAGCGAGTCCAGAGAAGAGCAACAAAGCTGGTGAAGGGGCTGGAGAACAGGCCTTGTAAGGAACGGCTGAGAGAGCTGGGGTTGTTTAGCCTGGAGAAGAGGAGGCTGAGGGGTGACCTCATTGCTCTCTACAACTACCTGAAAGGACGTTGTGGAGAGGAGGGTGCTGGCCTCTTCTCCCAAGTGACGGGGGACAGGACAAGAGGGAATGGCCTCAAGCTCCGCCAGGGGAGGTTTGGGCTGGACATTAGGAAAAAATTTTTCACCGAAAGGGTCATTGGGCACTGGAACAGGCTGCCCAGGGAGGTGGTTGAGTCACCTTCCCTGGAGGTGTTTAAGGCACAGGTGGATGAGGTGCTGAGGGACGTGGTTTAGTGTTTGATAGGAATGGTTGTACTCAATGATCCAGTGGGTCTCTTCCAACCTGGTTATTCTATGATTCTATGATTCTATGAAATGATATTCCAGACCTTTTGGTATCATGCTCAGCATATAAAGTTGGGGGAAGCAAAAGGAAGGAGAGGACATTTAGAGTTATGGTATTTGCCTTTCTAAGTAACCATTACATGTGATGGAGCCCTGCTTTCCTGAATATGGCTAAGCATCTGCCTGCAGGTGGGAAGTAGTGAATGAATTCTTGAGTTCCTGATATTTCTTTGCTTGCCAGAACAGCTTTTGCTTTACCTATTAAATGACATTTACCTCAAACCATAAGTTTTCTCACTTCTACTCTTCTGATTCTCTTCCCCATCCAACCAAGTGGGAGTGAGTGAGTCAGTGAGTTAGAAGCTGTGTGGTGCTAAGTTGCTGGCTGGGATTAAACCACAACATAGTGAAATACTAGACATTCTCTATTTTTTTTTCCTCATAATTTTTCTTCTTTTGAGCAAAAAAGTGATTAAATAAACAGATTTCCTTATGAAGGGAACTCTTCATTTAGTTCAGACTGAAGGACGGTATAATTTTTGCTTCACATCAGTACTTGCCTGTTAACATTAGAAATCCATGAAGTTCTTGCTTGGATTCCTAGATAGCGTGAGCCCAGTAGGTTTGCAAATAAAAACATAAGTGCAAAAATCAAATCTCTGTGGTGTACAGTAAGTGAGTTGGTATTAAGTCTTTGGAGACCAAAAATGTTATTTATCCAGGCTTCAGCATGAGAGGATTTAGGAAGAGTACTTAGATTCTCATTCGACTTGCCTTCCCGCAGATTGCCTAGGCTAGCCAGGAGACCTTTATTGCATAAAGTTCTGGTGAAAATGCTTGGAGCTTTTTCAGTGTTGAAGTACTCTGCCCTGACCTATCTGAGCTGAATACTTGGTATGGTCCTTTCACTTTGCAAGATCATCATTTAGAGTGAGGTGACCTCAGAGGTACGGGGAAAAAAAAGCCAGTCATTCATTGCAGAAAAGAACCAGAGGAATGATTGTCAATTCTGTTTCTTTGGACATATGAGAAAATCAGATGCTTTCTGCCTCTGAGTGGAATAAAAAGACCCAACAAATTAAAATTAAAAGAGCCAGTTATAATGTAACCTGCTACCTCCTCAGTTATGTCTTTGGATAATACATGAAGAAGAAAGATGCTGCCAGAAAATAAACAGATAGTTTACAGAGAGAAGCACCTTCTTCAGGAGTAGTTTGAGAACTGGAATAGAGAAATCAAGTATTTAAAATGTATTCTACTTCTATTATCTCTAAATAGATCAATCTGCTTTATTACCAAGTATAATTGTTAAGGGTCATCTCCCTTCAATTACTTCATCAATGTAATGGTAATAGTTTTGTGCAGCACATGATTCTGTTGGTTTTGACAGCTAGCAGAGAGAAGTTTCACATGTTTATGCTTTTTTTGAAAGCAATATGCTCAATTCCTTGAAATGTAAGAGGTTGATCTGAAAGCCTGGGTTAAAATTACCCTTAAAACCCAGAAACATTCATATAATCTAAGCTTCTTTAAGTATGACTTTGGAATTTAAGTGTTCTCAATTTTCTACAAAAATCTTAATTTAGAGATATTGAACATAATTTTTGTGGTAAAGCTTATACAGCTGCTTCTATTCACATGCAGAATGGGTAATAAACTTGCTCAGTATTTGGAAAAGAATGGATTTTGAGTTTCATGGAGGGTACGGAAGACTGAATATTTGTGTGTATATGTATTGGAAGAGCAACAATTGCATGATTTTAAAATATTCCTAAATTAGCTAAAACTAAAAATTTGAGTTTGGTCACTTAATAACCTGAAGACATCCATCAACTTTGTATTTATTTGTTCGGACTTTCTTTATGGGTTTTAGTTTTTATGGCAACTGTATTAGTAAACCACATTTTCCTCTTTCTGATTTTCTCGTTATGTATTTCAGACTCTGTTTGTTCCAGCAGTGGTTCAGTAAACATTTTGATCTGTCTGTGAAATAATAAAAAATACTTTGCACACAGTTGTAATGTTAGCAGCATAAAACTCAAGTTGATCTCTTTAAAATGTTGTGTATAAATATGATAAATTAAGTAATAACTTTTCCTTTATGTTAAAATATAAAAGCTGAAACTGGATGGGAGATAAACTCATTCACCTATTATGTTGTGCTGTTATGAAAGCTGTCATTTTTGCTAACTGACCCAAAGCTTAAAGCTTTGAAAGTCCTCTGTTGATCTCCTTGGATGTTCCCTCAAGCACTCAGTGAAAAGCCTAGAAGCTTCAGGTGTCTGAAATGGCTACTGTTATTTTAGCATTTATAATTTGAAAAAGTGCCTTTAGGGCATTCAGTTATACTATTCTAGTGAAAAGCCGAGTATGTCATGTAAAGTAGCTCCTCCTGCAGTTGTCTTTCACCCAGAGGACCAGTGAACAAATGCAAGTCTTAAAGGAAAAGTCCCTCCTGATTCTGATTTCTGCTCTGAGGTCAAGGCTTCAACTCGAAAGTCTTGAGCTCTTAAGCTGTCATTTCCTCTAGGAGTTTTCTTCTACTCAGGGTTACAGTTTGAAAACTATCTCATATCCATCATAATAACTTAGCTTGGCTTCTTCTGAGTAAAGGAGAATGTTTGTTCTTTACACTTTGGTAAGAGCCATTAGCAATTGTGTGTTATGTGACACCAGAATCAGGACCATTTCCCAAAGCAGCTCTTCAGGGAGTCTTCAGACAGCTGTAACAAATCTGGTCCCCCAAGTGCATACAGACTGCTGCTTCTTCCATTCCTGTATTAAACGTGCCTGTGCCGACTCATCCAAACCCACATCTCTTAATTTTGCTCTGTCAGACTCGTTGCAAGGGACTGATAGGAACTGCTGTGCTTTCGACTTCTGATATCTTTTTTATTTTCATAATTTTTACATAATGCAGACAAACACCAGGACTGAATAAAGTCAACAATAAAATACCTAAGAAGAAAATTTTACAGCTCAGGCTTACAGTGGTACATGAGAAGCTAAAACATCTTCAAAGCCAGTTTTTAGGTGATTACTGCAATAATAATATTAAATTTATGGTTGTGGTATGGATATCAGGAACTAATTCACAGAAATAGATCATGGTGATTTCCTCTCATCTGTTTACCAAGAATGTACCAGCCTTTTTTACTGGATCAAAATCTTCCAGTAAACCTTCTGTTCTGTACTGATCTCAAGTATGAACTTGCTGCTGTCAGTAATTGTCAGCAGCCTGTATAATGAGGCTGGTTAGGTTTCGTATTCTGTGTTATCTGCTCTACTGAATCGGCAAATCTGATATATGTTCAGTGTCGGTGCTTGCTGCAGCCACAGATAACCATGCTGCCTCTACTACTCAAGGGGAGATTTCTCCATCACAACATTTCATTGTATCCCTCCAGTTTTCTCTGTAACCAGAGAATTCTCCACCCACTTTGCTCTTTTGGTGAGCTCTAGGCATCAACAACTTGTTTGCCAATTCCAGATCCTCCTGCCAGTGGCAGGTGCATTCAGTCTAGGTCAGCAGAGTATCCCTGAGTAGCAGAACAACCTTCACTGTTGAAAACTCTGTGGAGAGAAGCCCTGAAAATGCCAAGTAACATGAAACTTTCCAAATTTCACAGAAACTTGTCGCCTTTTTGCTAACAATTTGCTTCACAGGTATACAAAATGTTACTGTAACAGTTTCTTTATTTGTGAAAGTTTAACACCACAGTCCATAAACTATTTAAGTTGACATAGCATATTCATAGAATCACAGAATCCCTAGGTTGGAAAAGAGCTTTGAGAACATCAACTGCAACCGTACCAGTCCACTACTAAATCATATCCCTAAGCACTGCATCTACCCATCTTTTAAATACTCCTAGGGATGCTAACTTGAAAACCTCCCTAGGCAGCCTGTTCCAGTGCTTCATAAACCTTTCAATAAAGAATTTTTTCCTGATGTCCAATCTGAACCTCCCCTGGTGCAGCTTGAGGCCATTCCCTCTCATCCTATCACCTATCACTCAGGTGAAGAGGCCAACACCCACCTCTCTACAACCTCCTTTCAGATAGTTGTTGTTTCTTGTTTCACACCTGAGCTATGTTCTCTTTCTGCATTACAGGTAGTTATGTTCAGTTGTGCAGTATTGGGCTACCAGACTGACTAAGCTGCCAAAAGTGTTGGTGCTGTCTGAGCTTGTGTGTGGGACTGTACAAATGAATCTTTCCCTGCCTCAGGGATAATGAGCACATATTTGCAGTGATATGTCTGGGATATACTGCTTGAGTGTCTGCAGCTATGCTCTGCTGGATCAAATAGATATGTTCCTGCTGGAACCATCAGCTTTATCACATTGGAAATCCTGATGGTTTCTAGCTGGTCATACTGTTTAAGCGCAGGCTAACATCTGCACTCTCTCTCCATGAGATCATGATTCCCACGTTGATATCCTCAGCTTTTCCTTTCCCTGTCTCAGAGGCTGCTGTTTCTTCTGCAGTTCAGTGAAACTATGTTCCATCAGATTGGGGAAATGACAGGGGTGTGAGAAGTTTAAAAGCTAGTTGAAAAAGAGATGTTACAGCCCGATTCTGCATTGGCAAGGAAAACTACAACTATGAATGAAGCATTTCAAATGCTGCATTGGATGGAGTGTGCAGACCAGTGGTGGAACCTCTATTGTCAAGAATTTTTGAAATGTGTAGACCTTGAGCAGCCCAGTCCAGCTTTGTAATTTAGCTTGTCTGGAGCAAAGGAGGGAGAGTCTGAGTTCTTTTTCAATCTAAATCCTTTGATGATCTTATGAAATGATCATGTCTAATTACGTAACTCAAAACACAGTTACCTGTATGCATTCATGTACCCAGGTGAGCAAGAAAATAAGCAAGCTATCCTTTCTGCAGCTGGGAGACGAAAAAAAGCCACTAACAAATAGCAATTCTTAATGATAAAGACAATATATATGGCTAAGAGGTAAGTCATGTGTAGAGAATATGTACCACTGAGCAGATTTCCTATAAGCTGCTGTGGGGAACTGGTCAAGGCTGACTAAGATGACTCTATTAGCACTTTTAGGAGTCTAACATCCAAAGTGATGAAGAAGGAAGCACCGTGCATGGCACTGCTGTCTCAAAAAACAACAGGACCTCTTTTTCTTATCAAATCTTTTTAACTCTTCTACACTTGGAATGCATTTCCATTATGAGTTGCATAGAAATTCAGAAACAGTGTTCAAAGTATTTTTTAAAGTGCGGTACTGTACTATACTAGGACTTTTTTAAGTTCACCCTTCAGTCTTGAAAAATTTATGTATTTAAATGTGCACTTCAATTTTGTTCTCTATTTCTCCCAATGCACAAGGGATTTAGTGAATCCAAATTACTAACAAACACTGGCAGGCAGATCTTTGTTTTTTCAGCTTGCAAGCCAAGTGTTAGTAGGATTCAATTTAAAATGTTTGAGATAATGATCTCTCTCCTTGTAGCCTGTGACTTTATCTGGCCCATGCAGACCATTTTTCTCTGAGACAGTCAAGCTACATGCCATGGAAACTTTTAGAGCAGATAAATAATTAAATCTAAACACTGACTGATTTCTTCATACCTGTGGCATATTTACCGTTGACTAAATATTCTCGGATTTAAGTGAAAATTTTTCACTGCATTCATGTTAAAACGATGTACTAACTGGAAAAGTGTAGTCTCCATTGGCTTTGAAAGGAAATATACATAATTATTTTGAATTGTACTTAAATGAAACTGTGAAATTAATTTGATTTTATATTATATTTTCATGTAATTCCTTTATATTGGAAGCTACAGTTCAGTAAAACAGTTCATTAATTTTAGTGAGGCTTTTGTTCCAGTGTTCAGAAGATATTATCTCATGATATATTCTTCTAGCACCACTCAGAGGTGTTTAAGCAAGTGATTCCCTTTCCAACACTTATTTTTTTTTTCCCCACAATAAAAGTAAGGCAGCATTGGGGATTCTTGGCTGAAAGACCTCCTTCTCTGGAGGTCTCTAGGCCAACCTCTTGCTCACAGCACTCCTACCACAAGCACTACCTCAAGTCAGCTCTAGCGCTGCCCAGCTGAATTTTAAAGGCTGCTAAGGGTACAGAAGTCTGTACATACATTGGTATAATATTTTGGACTTTAGATTTCCATTTCAAATTCCAAGACTATTACAGTTATACAGAGAAGATTAATGGAAAAGAGTGGAGAATGGTCTCTTTTTAATAAATTCTGGTTTAATTTTAGAAGGTTTCACAGCTTTGCTGGTGGTCTTCCACCAAATTGTTCAGGATCTGATCTAAGCCCTATTAATATCAGGAAGCATCAGGGGAAAAGAGCAGACCTGAGTGTTATCACAGCCATCAGCTTTAGGATAAGTGGAAATTTTCCACACAGGTGCATTTCTACCCCAGACTGCTGACACACCAAATGTAAAACACCCTGTGTAATTATGTCAACAAGTATGAGATTAGGACTTGATCAGAGCTTCCATGGGCTGATCTACTCTCCACCATACATAAAATCAATAGAAAGGGTGAGAGGAGATGTTTTCCTATAGTTTGTGTTATTCTTCTTTTTCTTAGGCATGGAAAAAACAGCATAATAGACAGCATAATTTTAAGTCCTTGAAACAGGAGACGTTTTTGAACATAAAGAAAAAGTGAGCTTTTAGGTATGTTATTTGGTTAATAGAAAATGATAAGGTAAATTAATTTATAAGACTCTAATATTTGAATATGTCTATACTACTGACTACGCATGATTTCTTGCCTGTCTTATGAATAATCAGAAGAGAGGTTCGTGACTGAAGATCTCACTAGATATGATTTAACTTCCATAATTTTAATATTTAAACAATCATTCAGTGACTTGATTTATGTAAAGAGCTGCTCTCAGAAGCATTGCTTATTCTTAGGGAACAATCTTCATGTCTATTGTACCTTCTGAATGCCATCTCTTTCCTGACAATGTTACTTTACGCTTTGTGGCATGTGCTGGTATTTTTACTGCATAACAATTCATTTTCTCTACTTAAAAGGTCATTAATTGTTAGAGAATAATCAACTGTTGTCATCTCTTGCTAAACCAGAAAAACATTATCAAAGAGTATGGACACTGGTTCAGAAATTGCCCCTTTTACTCCACTGCAAAGGAGGAAATTGCAAGTACATTAAATCCATGCAAGTGAAATATTTGTAATGGAAAGGATGAAGCTTGTTTTTGTAACAGCATCAGAAAGAAGCACGATAGAACAGATTTTGTGACAGCCTGTTATCAGCATGTCAGCACTTGCAGACATTCTCCTGGTATTCGGACAATGTGATTTTCTCGAATGGGCTCTTTTTAAGGTAGTGTATGTAGAAGTAAGTTTCTGGGTTAAATGAAAGAAGGTTTCTTTTAAGTCTTTGGACACTTTCCTGTAAAATTCCACTTTGTCCTGAGATCTCTGTTTCAGAACAGATTTCTTTATAGATTGTGATATCATATTGTCTGCAAAAATTTACAGGGAAATATCACACCAGAAAGGAGCAGAGAATCTGTGGCTGCAGTTGCAGGCAGAGATATGGGCTCTTACCCATATCAAAAGAACTGTAATGGCACTCTGAAAGTATCAGCATAGATTTATGAAGGGGAAATCATGTCTGAACAACCCGACAGCCTTCCACAATGAGATGGCTGGTTTGGCAGATGGCAGGAGAGTAGTAGATGTTGTTTATCTTGAGTTTGGAAAAGCTTTCAACATTGCCTCCTATAACATCCCTCCTAGAGAAGCTGATGAAATATAGGGTAGATGAATAGACAATGATTGAAAACTAGCTGAACTGCTGGGCTGAGACAACTGTGCTCAGCAGCACAAAGCTCAGCTGGAGGCCAGCCACTAGTGGTGCTCCCCAGGGGCTGACACTGGGTCCAAGCTTGCTTAATGTCATTAATGACAACTGGGCAGAGCACACGCTCAGCAAGTTGGCAGATAATGTGGCTGGGCCAGGGACGTTAGTGGTTAATAAACAAGAAGAATGTGCTGCTTTTCAGAGGGACCCTGACAGGCTGGAGTATGGAGTCAGCAGGAATCTCATGAAGTTTAGCGAAGGGGAATGCCAAGTCCTGAAAGTAGGAGGAATAACCTCACGAAGTTTAACAACAGGAAATATAAAGTCCTGAACACCAGGAGGAACAACCCTATGTACCAGCATATGGTGAGGGCCAAGTAGCTGACAAGCAGGTCTGTAGAAAACAACCTGGGGCCCTGAAGATCAGGAAGGTGAACATGAGACAGCTGTGTGCCCCTGCCACGGACATCCTGGGCTGCACTAGGAAAGGTGTTTCCAGCAAGTCAAGGGAGGTGATCCTTCCCTTCTGCTCAATGCTAGTGAGACATACTGGTGTGCCTGGTTTTTGGCTTCCCTGTGCAAGCAGGGTATAGCATGTCCAGCAAAGAGACACAAAGATGATTGAGGAATTGGGGTATTTGTCATAGTAATAATAAAATAATATCTGATTTGCATAATAAATTTGTGTTCATTTCATCTGTTTTTATTTATTTTTTATAATTTACCTTGATTATTTATTTACTTTCTAATTTAAATTATAAAATAGCATATAAAATCAAAGCAAGAGAATAAGTAGAAATCACAGTGATTTATTTTAACCTGTGTTCTTTTGAGAACTGAATTTGTGGAGAAATGTGACATTACTTCTTTTTCAATTCAAATAATTTTGAAAGATTTCAGTGTTTTGGAAAGTGAAGGGAGTGGGCATGCCTTAAGAACACAGTCTCTAAAAACTGGAGCTGTATGACACAGAGTTTCATTTTGGAATAGCTGTTATTCCATAAAGATTGAATACATAATAAAATAATTACAAAATTGAATCTATTGGTTTTGTGATACATATTTTAAGTATAACTTAAAATTATAAAAATATATTAGCTTTCTTTGGATATCTGTGTTGGAAAAGCATTTCAGGGAAAGATGGAAAAGAGGTAGGAAAGTAAGAGGTGTAGCACATTCTTAAATATACTTCCCAGAGAAAGCAAATAAAACCTAAGCTTCTTGTGCCCTAAAGCCAAATGTTAACCCTTAACTTTGCCCTCAGATGACAGCTAGAAAGGAGCAGAGTAGTTTTAAGACACAGGATCCTATGGCACTGCTTAGACTTGTTGAAAGTGACTCCTTCCCCCCCACCCCTTGAGTGACCTGCTTCAGGCAATACTTACTGTTTAGGGTCACATTCCACTGACAATGTTTGAATTAAAAGATCTTAACATAAATTATTTATAAACTGTATAAACAAGCTTGTCCTAAACAAACAACATGTTTTGTCCATTTGTGATGAATTGCTGCAGACTAACCCCTTTACAATTATATGTTTACATAAAGAATGAAGCAAAATTAAAATGTCATCAAAGATTTCTTCATTATGTGCTAGGATAACCTGCCTTGGTATCTGAGTAACCTGCTGGTGGTATGAGGTTTGTTGTCTCATACTTCTGCATAAGTATGCAATAAACAGATTGAACTATTGCTTTTCTTAAAACAGAAAGCCCATGATCTCTGCAAACTGGTTTATCTCCCTTTCTGTGTGCTTGTAGATTTGGTTGACTACTCACTATGGAAAAATTACCATTGTATTGTGACAGTGTGAAGCAGCTGGTGGGTGTAATTCTATTTGCACCTTCATTTGCACAAGCATTGCTCCTGGTCAAGGGCACAAAAGGAGCAGGAAGTAAAGAAGGGATCCCCATTGGGACCCCTAGTAAGTCACTGTAGTATCAGTATTTGGCAACTGCAGCTGAGCTGTGAAATGTCAGCATTTTGGACTCAATTCCTTCTCTAGTACATTGTTTGAGTCTGTTCATCTTTCTAAATTTCACCCAAATGATTATGGATTTCTTTTTGAGTGAATTGATCCAAGATAGTCAAACCTCAAACCAGCAAGAATGAATATGCATCATCTAAGTGCTAAAATGTTAGCTGAATTTCTTCAGAAGGATTAAAAGGGCACAAGTGGAACACAAGGAAAAAAACACATGAAGAAAAAATACAGAGGACATAAAGAAAAGACATCAGAAACACCAAAACAAGGGATAAGCATATGGAAGAGAGACAACAGATTTCTTTATTTTAAGCTGTTACTAATTTTTTTTGTGCGAAACCATATTTTGTAAGTTCTTAATTTCCTGGAAAGGTGCCATTTACCTTGCTAGCAACTCCCATAATCAGTTGATCAGAAGCAGCCCATGGTCTGAGCCTGTCTCTGAGTGAGAGATCCTATGTGCTGAAATCCTATCAGACTGACTTATTTCAGAGACATTCAGTCTTAGCCAATTGTATTACAAGGAGAGGTCACTGGCACTGTGACGTCTCAATAGTTGTGTATCATTCTGTAGTGCTGTAAATTCCTTTTCTGTTTCTCATTGCCTGGTGGATATTTATGAGTTTGAGTGTCCTGTTGCAGAAAACATCACAGATTCCTCAGTCCCGTATGTTTTCCTCCACAATTTATACACTCTTGAGTTGTATTTGGCCAAAGACAGGACTAAATGAAAACCCTGAACTGATTCAATGCAGTACTTGCTGCAGCATCTTTTGCCTTCCTGTGAAAGGATAAAATGAGAAACTTAGTTCTCAACCATTCAAAATCTGGCATATCTGAAATCTAGTAAGCTAGAGAATGAAAGCAGAAAAGCTTGAAATGTCCATTTGCTTTCAAGTATCACTAAAAAGGAGAACATCCACCAATTCTTTCTACACAGGACTTGTTGGACCTACCTAGAGGGAAATAATGCATTTTGCTCTTTTCCTCTAAATTCCATTCTGCTGCACTCACTACCTCCTCCATGAGAGCTCCAAAGTCCCAGGTGTCAGCCCGGGTGCTGTTGCCTGTGACAAAACAAACAACGCCCAGCTTGCATCTACCTTAGCTGACTTCTTGCCTCTTTGTCAGGCTGGCAGGTCCCACTGGTCTCATAGACGCTGTGATGTCGGAAGGTCCTTCTGACAGAACACCAGAACCCTCCATAGATGAGGTATCCAGCCCTGGACAGTTGTGGCCCTGCTCCTCAGTTACAGGCTGGTGCATAACCCCACTGCACAATGATACCTGCATTTATCTGCTCACAGGCTTACATTTTTATACTCCACAATTTATGTCATACTTTTTCAAATTCCTCTTAGCCTGGTCTCCCCTTTTCCTAGATAAAATTACTGAAGTTGGTTGTGTTTGACTTCATGGGTGCTGGCTCTTCTGTGCTACTCTTTTATGTCTAGCCCAGAGGTGATGAAGTGATAGAAGCCCCTAAAGAACAAGAAGATGGAAATCTAGAAAGTAGAAGCTGTTGCAGAACAAGATGAAGTATTGTTCATTTAATGTATAAATGGAATCCATAGCACTACCTTCACCCATATGCTACTTTTTTCATAGAAGGTGACCTGTAGATTGTTGGAGACAGTTTGGTTTACCTGGCACTTTCACGAGAGATTTTTCCAGGGCTGAGAACTTACTATTTGAAAGAAAAACCAAATCCCTTACATTTAATTTTACATCTAGTTGCCTTCCCCCTTATCTAAACTAATAACTTGTTTGAATGATTTGTGTTTTGGAATAAGCTTATCCCTATACACAGAGGCTTTATCAAAGCATGTCATGTGTATTTGTATTAGTGGGATGATTTACTGGTAGGATTTTCCATCCAGTGCCAGAGTTCTCTATCTCCAGTGATTATTTCTGTCATCACATGCTTTACTTATTTATTGTTTGGCTGACCTTTTGTAGGCATTGTCTTTCGTAAATAAGCACCAGTCAGGAAAATCATGACTTGCAAATTGCACACTCCTTCAGTATTTAAAAGCCATCAACTCTTGTTGATGAGTATAGAAAAAAAAACATAAACGAAAGAATAGCCTTGTGAAAAAGGCTTTTGTACAAAGATCTGTTTTAACAAAATCTGTTTTAATTTGTGGTTCTGCCACACACTTCTTATGTGGCCTCTGGAAAACTGTGTAGGTTCAAAATCCAAGCTGTATAAACATGATAATGATAATTCCTACACATTGTATTTACCTTCCTATTGCTATTCCAGAAAACACTATAACTTTTACTGCAGTTGCACTAGAAGAGTGGTCTATAGTAACACCAAGAATAGTGTTAGAAGCAACAAATCATTGGGCTTTTTGCATATTTTGAATTGAAAACTACCAGTAAGCCTGCTGTGACTTATACTGTAGGCTTGGCATCAGTGTTTTAGACTCACACACAACAGTCATTTCTAGTTCCCTATCATCTATGGTGAAGAAAACATTTTCTCATCAGACTCAATCACGCATAAATATTGGTGGAACATACTTGTGTCTGAACTGACAGCCCTTTCTTAACCTTTTGTCAGGGATGATGTGCTGTCCTCTGGACCAGGACAGTGCTGTAAGTGTGTAGAGTGAGTGGAAGGATGAAACAAGTCCCTGGTTTGCCAGTTTGGGGACAGCACCTACAAGCTTTATGTGCCCTTCTTAAAATTCATACCCAATGTCAGAAATTCATGTTGCGAGAATTATCTGTCTTATTACTAAGTAGAATTCCTGCAGAAAAGAAGGGATCTAATTTCTGTTTCTAATTTCACCTGGAGCTCTAGAATGAAACTGAATCACTTTCCACATCTTTTCCTTTTCAAAAATTAATAAAGCTGCATTAGTGTTGCTAGGAATACGTAGTTTTACACCCAAAACATAATTTCCTAATTTTTGGGGAAAGCTCCCCAAATTCAAACAGAAAATAAGAAAAAAAAAATTTCAACTTCAAGTTACTTTAAAATAATCAGTTTGACTTGTTGCATCATCCATATCCAGCAGCTGTCATAGCTATTTACTAGAAAAGCAATAAAAAAGCTGGAGAACTACACCAACCCCCACTTGGCTAGAATAGCCTCTCCTGACTCCTGGAAGTGAACAGTTAGCATCTGACATGAAGTAAGATCCCTGTATGCTTTGCTTGCATATTCAGAAATACTGATCACTGGGGGTTTGCCCAGTTTTTCAAAATGTGAGAATTCATGCTGTTCTCCCTGAATCTAAAGAAGTCCCTACAGCTGTTTATTTAGCAGGTCAGTCAAAGCGCTTCACTGATGAAATGTATTCAATATGCAGGCTGAGAATTGGGAATTTTCACACACAAATCAACTCTGACGAAAGTGGACCAGAAACAAATGTTCAGGTTAGTTTAATATTCCACTCTGGCAACCCATGTGGAGAGAGAGCAATTGCTTGTCTGGCTCAGACTGTTAGAAATCATCAAGGAGTTTTCAAAATTTGGCATCGCTTATTGCAACTTCAAGGGCTGACAAGGCAGGACTTGAGCCCTGGTGGCTTCTGAAGGACATTCTGCATGAAATATTCTGGTAGAATGAAGACTGAAATACTTATAAATCTGGTTTTAAACTAGCAACTCTAAACTGTGTGATATTCAAGTCTTTAGGCTGTAGTAGTTGAAGATTATTAGGGGAGCAGTCACAAATTTTTTTTTTTGACTCATTGAGAGAGTTCATGGTCTAGAAAAACATTTGACTCGCACAAGATTCTAGACTTCAAAGGTTTCTGCATTTTTGAGAGGGTTTTTGTTTTGCTGTTGACAGAGACAGAAGAAAGAAAAGGAGGTGTTGATGCATAAGTGTGTAGCTCTTTGTCAAATCAAACATGGATAGCACTGGAGTTCCTCCAATTCTGTATACCTGAGGACCACCAGAAAAGAAATCCTGACTAAATTTCTGGCATCTGTAGCAGGAGACAATTGGGAGACTGAGCAAGGAGTGATAAATGAGAAGGATTTAAGGCGGCAGCCTGAACTTGGGAAGAAGATACTTGCATTGGCAGAGGCTGAAACAGCCCCAACGTCAAAAAGAACACCTACTAAACAAACATGAGTATTCATATTGCACAATCTCTCTTTTCACTGGCCATGTGGTCTTTGAGACTGGGAGATAAGTTTGCAGTGAAGCTGTAGAAATAGTTTAAACCAAATAAATAATATTTTTATGCTTTGACATGAACATTCTATGCCTATCTGAAATGTCCAGTTTCCTATCTTTTACTGTTTTGCACTCTCAGAAGACTTCATTCTAGATTTATTCTGTATTTATCTCTGTGTCTCTTCATTCCTTTAGGTTTTATAATCATTGTTTCCTGAGTTATTACAGTCCCCCTGCTATCCTCTGATAAGCCGCTTTCATACAAGCCCTCTTTCTCCAACTCCATCCATCGTTCTTGTCTGCTCTGAGCTCTGACAACCCTTTCTGTTTCAGGCCCCACAAAGTTATTGTCTTTCATAGATCCTGTACTCAGAACTTACACCACTACTCCCGCCCCAGTCCCTTCCACTACTCCTCAACACATCTTGCACATCTTCCCATCAGTTGTTTCCTGCTGTACCTGATGCCTGATTGAGGCCTGTAATAGGAGAGATTATAGGCAGCAGTAAAAATCAAGGCACCTTGGAGAACAGAATTCTCAGTCAAGGTGCAGCCCTCAGTGACTCTTTTCCAATCCTAGAAAGGTTGATTTTAAGCTTTAGGGTGATAGCTCTGCTGGGAGATGCTGTGAGCCATTGAGGACCAAGGAGAATATTCAGTCTCTACTGGATGCAAAGGGAACAGCTGTGATAAAAGATGAGAACAAGGCTGAGGTACTTAATGCCTTCTTTGCCTCAGTCTTTAATAGTAAGGAAAGTTATTCCCTCTGTGTACACACCCAGGAGTTAGAGGAGCAGAATGAGGATCCCATGATCCTCATCCGCCTCAGGAGGCGGTCAGAGCCTTGCTTGCCCAGCTAGACACTCACAAGTCTATGGGGCAGGATGGGATTCACCCAAGGGTATTGAAGGAGCTGGTGCCAAACCCTTTTCCATCATCTTCCAGCAGTCCTCGCTGACTGGGGAAGTTCCGCTTGACTGGAGGCTGGCTGATGTTGTGCCCATCTACAAGAAGGGTCACAGGGAGGATCCAGGGAAATACAGGCCTGTCAGTCTGACCTCAGTGCCAGGGAAAGTCATGGAGCAGGTGATCTTGAGTGCTATCATGAAGCACATGCAAGAGAACCAGGTGATCAGGCCCAGTCAACACGGGTTCACAAAAGGCAGGTCTTGCCAAACTAACCTGATCGCCTTCTATGACAAAGTCACTCGGCTGCTGGATGAGGGAAAGGCTGTGGATGTATCTTCCTGGACTTCAGTAAAGCCTTTGACACAGTCTCTCACAGCATTCTGCTTGAGAAACTGTCAGCCTCTGGCCTGGACAGGCGCACACTCTCCTGGGTGGAAAACTGGTTGGATGGCCGGGCCCAGAGAGTGGTGGGAAATGGTGTGAAATCCAGCTGGAGGCCAGTGACAAGTGGGGTTCCCCAGGGCTCAGTGCTGGGTCCAGCCCTGTTCAATGTCTTTATCAATGACCTGGATGAAGGCATCGAGTGCACCCTGAGCAAGTTTGCGGACGACACTAAGCTGGATGGAAGTGTCGATCTGCTGGAGGGTCGGGAGGCTCTGCAAAGGGATCTGAACAGGCTGGACCGCTGGGCAGAGTCCAATGGCGTGAGGATTAACAAGGCCAAGTGCCGGGTCCTGCACTTGGGGCACAACAACCCTGTGCAGTGCTACAGACTAGGAGAAGTCTGGCTGGAAAGCTGCCTGGAGGAGAGGGACCTGGGGGTGTTGGTTGACAGCCGACTGAACATGAGCCAGCAGTGTGCCCAGGTGGCCAAGAAGGCCAGTGGCATCTTGGCTTGTATCAGAAATGGTGTGACCAGCACATTCTCCCTCTGTACTCGGCACTGATGAGAGCGCTCCTCGAATCCTGTGTTCAGTTCTGGGCCCCTCGCCACAAGAAGGATGTTGAGGCTCTGGAGCGAGTCCAGAGAAGAGCAATGAAGCTGGTGAGGGGGCTGGAGAACAAGTCTTACGAGGAGCAGCTGAGAGAGCTGGTGTTGTTTAGCCTGGAGAAGAGGAGGCTGAGGGGAGACCTCATTGCTCTCTACAACTACCTGAAAGGAGGTTGTCAGGAGGAGAGTGCTGACCTCTTCTCCCAAGTGACAGGGGACAGGACAAGAGGGAATGGCCTCAAGTTCTGCCAGGGGAGGCTCAGGCTTGACATCAGAAAAAAATCTTTCATGGAAAGGGTCATTGGGCACTGGCAGAGGCTGCCCAGGGAGGTGATTGAGTCACCTTCCCTGGAGGTGTTTAAGGCACAGGTGGATGAGGTACTGAGGGATATGGTTTAGTGATTGATAGGAATGGTTTGACTCGATGATCCTATGGGTCTTTTCCAATGTAGTGATTCTGTGATTCTGTGATGTCAATGGCACTGAGTGTTTGCTTGCAATTCCTTGGAATCAGTCAGATCTGCTGGATTGGAGAGGTTTTCGTTGGAATTGGTGCACTTCAGCGTACTTGTTAGTGCTGTTACTAAGAGCCTGTCAAAGATAATTTTGATGAAATTAACCTTTGTTAAAGTTGAAATTGCTTTACTAAAAGTTGTGGGGAGGGGAAGGGCATCTGAGACAGTTTCATGGCTACATGAGTGGATACAGTCTCCTCACTCCCTGTTGAACTTCATCTCTAGTTCCAAACAATTCAGTTCTTAAAAATAATATTGTGCAATGTTTCTGCAGTTGTTCTAGTGTTTAATGAAAACAAATTTGAGGGCAGTAATGTGCTGCTGGCAAAAAAAGATTAATTCCCTTCAGGCTGCTCTATCTCTAGGTCCTGCTAAATTTTCTTTCTTTCAAAGACCATTTATAGCAATACTGTCCAGGAGGCCAGCACTGTGTTTATAGAATATTTGAATCAAGAACAAATTACTTAAATATAAGAAACGATGTATTTCTGTTTTAAGATTTTCTACATGTGTTTCCTTTGCTTTCAGGGATGTTGTGTCTTTTTCAAAAGATAACATTCCAAGTGAGAAGTAAATAAATAAATAAATTAGCAGGTACATCTGATGAAAATAAGGCAATACAACTCAACAAGTTTATTTTATTACTTATTGACAGTGGAGAGTAGGGGAAAAATGTTCATTTTAGACAAGTCATACAACTTAATAAATAGTTATTACTTTCCAAGCTCTAAGAATTTTTCCTATATGATTTTACTATGAGGCAGAAAGGATAGCATTTTTATTTTTTTAAAGAGCTTTTTGCGTACATGAAGAACAGTGAACTACAGGTATTGCTTATAGTGGATCACAGTGCAAATTGAAGAGTGCAATGACGAATTGAAGAGTGCAATGGAGAGCATCCACTAATTTGGTTTGTTTCTAGTTTGTATGTTAAGCTCCTTCAAAAAGCGAATAAGTGGATTTGACCTTACAGGGCAGATTGTCCTTTCTCTTGTGAGCATCTGAGACTGTTCCTGGGAGGGCTCTTGGAGCCCACAGAGTTAAGGGCAAAGGCAAAGAACTAGAACCTGCAGCTCACAGGGGGAGACTACAGGGAGGAATAGGAAGCAGACAAAACCCACACCTTAAGAGATGAAAACCCAAAAGCCTGAAAGGATCGCACAGAATTTCATTCAGCCCAAAAAGTTCATGATTAAACTGAAAGGAAGACTACAACAGACAGGGGGAGAAGTGGTTTATGAGGTTTTGAAATTTCTTGTTTGCCCACTTTTACAATTCAGGGGGTTTTGTCACCTTTTACTTTCTCTGTATAGAAAGCATTTTTTTTTTTTCTCTGTCTCATATGAAAACACGGCATTCTTACAGAATTTAACTGTAAGTTCACCTCAAAACTGTAGCTGATTTGGGGTACTTTTATCGATGGCAAGAGCATTAGCATGAAACTATTTCAATTATTTGTTCTTCAAATAATCCAAGTATAAGTAGACTATACTCACATAACATATAATAGGACACATAAAAAAAGAAATAAAGGTAAATAAATGTCCAGTACAGTAAAATATCAACCAATTTAAATTTCTTGTTGGTTTTGTGCATTTCAGTCTACTGAATTATTACAAGGCACATTTCCAATTTTCCAGTTCTGACTGCTTTATCAATAGTGAGATGTGAACCCTCAGTCTCTCAGACAGGTTCTAGATCTCTGCTTGTTTAATTCACTCCATTCCACTATTCAACCTCTGAAATACTAACGTAATCTTACTGTAAGCATTGTGTTGTTCTTACTCAGCTGTTGTTAGGATTGACATCAAATTGTAAATGATTTTGCCTCATCTGCTGGGTTGTCGGGCAATGTTCATTGGCACAGGCAAGATAAAAAAGTCTTCCATTTGTAGTAAACTGCAGAAACATGCATGGATAAAGATCAAATCAGAGCGGCTTAACAAAACAGATAGGAATTTTCAATCAAGTTCAAACAGGCAATCATTTTATTGGCTGGGATTCAGTGTTGGGGACTTTCAGAAGGTTCAGACATTTAGCATCAGACAGAGACTTGGGGCTTTCAGCCAGCAATTTGGATTGTTATTCCAGCTTTCCGTCCTCTTATGCACAGTTCATTCACTCTGCTATACTTTATCCTGCAGTTCTTCCTTCCTAAGGGCTCCTCCTGTCTTGCCTCAGCTTGTTCTCTCTCGTCGTTGTCTTGAGAGGTGCTTGTTTTTTTGTCAGTGAAAGTATAAGTTTTATGTGTTCATTTTTATGTTTGAATGGGCTTATGCTGACCTAGAATGTGAGTGAAAACTCTGTGAAACAGCTGCCATAACTTAATGCAACTTGCTGAAGCTTTTGCAAGCCCTTCACTGCCTTACTCCAAGGCCCTAGGAACAGAAATTTCTTACAGTATTTGATGTTTTAAATGTGTTTTTTTCATAGTTTCTCCTGATTTTCTTTTATACCATTGCT
Organism: Phaenicophaeus curvirostris; assembly: GCF_032191515.1. Taxonomy (NCBI): domain Eukaryota; kingdom Metazoa; phylum Chordata; class Aves; order Cuculiformes; family Cuculidae; genus Phaenicophaeus; species Phaenicophaeus curvirostris. Next base: position 18,323,510 of record NC_091394.1, read on the forward strand.
GAACGAAGTGACCACCATGTGGTCTGTCAAATTCATTACAGTATGTTTCAAGATGAACACAGGAATAAACACTCTTCTTTTTCTCACATGAGCTGCTATTTCCAGAATCCATGCTTTTCACAGGTTCCTTAGACAGTAAGGTTTTGTTTAATCAGCTGTTTAAGAATCACTGCTTGTTTGCATCCAAAAGAACTGCATACTCCTACTGCAGAGAATAAACCATAACAGTGCTCCTGTGTTTACTCTTTTTTGCCTCTCTGTGTAAGTCATAGAAAAGCTGTGTTATCATTTTCTGGAAGAATATATGTTCATTTATCTTTTCTGTGTACTGATGGTAGAACTCCTTGAGATGGTTCTTCAGTAGGTCTCTAACTTACAGAAGCTCTGCATTTTGAGAATCCTTCTCGCTCCGAATTCCCATTAGAAATAAATGGATTGGTAATATGCAGGGAGAAATTTAAACAGAGGATTTGGATTTTATCCTTTTTTATTTACCTTCTGCTAGAATTCAAGGTATCTTGAAACCTTTTGCTGCTAGCCAATAGTAGTCAAGTGCATTCACTCAGTCTGACTTGGATTCACTGTCATCTTCTGGAAAGTTTTCTTTAGATAGTGCAGTCTGCCTGTGAAATGATACACTACCCGATATTAATTTGTAGTTACTCCAGATACTTCATGTAATCTGGGTTAACACTCCAGATCTTCCTGTTTCCTTTTTTGGGGTGAGAATTTTGTACATGCACTATACTTCTTCCTTCTGGCAGGAGACAACCCTCTGGGAAGTGGGAGCTGCTGCCTCCCAGACAATGCCTTTCACTCAAGAGGCAGAGGAGCCTCTGCATCACTTTGTTTTATCCCATTTCTGAGAGTCCTTTCTTAGTCCTCAAGGGGTCCAGGTGATGTTGCATGACTTAACTAACAGTATTTACCTGCCTATACAAACAGAAATTAAAGCAGAGCGTGTTTAGAGGGCTGCTGAGTAGGTCTGATGATCCCAGACACCACATACAGAAATCCCTGCTTTAGCTTTTTACGTAGAAGGGACTTTTTTCATGTGCTCCTGCTTATTGTAATCACTAGATTAAAGTCATACATCAACAAATAAAGGTTAGAAGATACAGGTCAAATCACTGTAGCAAATCAACACAGGCCTTAAAAACTTACAATAGAATTTACTTAATACTCGAGAATTCATATTTTCCTCACTGAACTAGAGAAGTTAAATCTCTCTGAAAGGCAGTATGTCTGAAAGATACATGAGCCTTATTTCCAAAAGCTGCTTAGAAACCCAAGAAATCCCAGAATCATGAGAAACTGTGAAAACCTACTTGTCAGTGCAAATCTCATCAGTTGAAGCTTGTTTTTCCCTGTCATCTTGGATGCAGAGGTGATCAGAAGGCTCACAAGCCTTTGTTTTCCATAACAGTATCACCTGCAGCCTTGTCCTGTCTTGTGCTGCAAAGTTTGAATGACATGAAGTAATTATAGCAAGCTTTATCAGCAAAATTCAAGCCCTTTGGGCTTTTGAAGATCAAAATACTGCCACAGATATGATCAGTTCCATTTATCATGTTACCACATTCTCCATTTTCACCTTGTACTTCTGAAAGATGGTAAGTTCTAGCCTAGATAATTCCAGCTGCAGCATTTACAGTTCTTATTTCATACCTTTCAGTCCTGAGACCTTCACATCTAACTAACTGCAACACTTTTATCAGCTCAATAAAGACTCTCTGGCTGACATGTTGTTACAATAGAGTGAAGCTTGAAACCATCCCTGTGGGCTTTAAAGGTTGATCATTTATTTGGAAGTGTTGATGAATGTAAGTTGTGTCTGCAAAATTTTAAAGTGAAATCTTTCAGGATCTATGTTCCCACAGGCTCTTTTCATATTTTTCATCCACAGAATTGAACGCATAAACTTGTCAGCCCATCATGAATATTAAAATCATAAACAAATAAAAGTGAGACCATATGATAAAGCACTGTATTCTCCCCTCCCCACAAGCAGCGTGTTAATACTGCTCTACTAAAACCTGGCATTTCAATCACAACAGAGGGACTGTTGATGTGAAGGATGTCTTAAATGGAATAAGGGTAATGGAACACTTTCTCAGCCAGACATTAAATGTGCCCTTGTTCTTGGCCATGTGTCTAATAAATATAAATACCATTAATCAAATTTTGAATAGATTTTTACTTTGCCTCTTAGTATTTTCCTTCTTTTTAAGAGCTAAAATGACGGCGATTTCAGAGCAGAGGAAAAGGGGCAAAACCAGTCACATTTAGTGACACTCTATAACTCTACGAAGTCATCAAGGAAACAGCCCTGAAGTCTGAGCACTCAAAAAAATATAATAACAGCTACTTTTGACAGCAACATAAAATATCACATTTTTCTCATTAAACTAACCACAATAAGTGAAATGATGGTTGAACACAACATCTGCATGAGACAAAAAAGACACTTTCCTCACACCTAGGCAACACATTTTAGACAGGTATGCAAGTTGCCTGCTGTGTTATTGCTTCATAGCTTGTGTTGCTAGTGTATTGCATCTCTAGATGAATTAACTCCACGCTGATGTAAAAATGGTTATTGACCTGCAACTGCATTTATTTACTTTAAAAATACACGACAGATACACTGAACAAGGAGTGGGTGCTAACAGTGCTTACCTGTACAGAACTGAATTCCTAGGTGCACTGGGGAAAGTTGTTTAAGTTCTTTGAAAGAGGAAAGATGGGTTAAGATGTAAGCAGCAATATTATTGTGTTTCTGGAAACCTGCTTGTAGGCTTATCATATGAACACTGTCTCACAGTGCAGAGAGGGCTACAGTCATGCAGGCTATATTTTGTTACAGGTACTGTGGTGGGATCTTATGTTATGTTAATTGCCTGGGGTGGACTGCGTCGTTGAAAGGACCTTTACATTCAAACGGCTTTTTCTGGTAGGTTTTGTCTCAGTCCAGTTCAGAGACTATACTGGATGGTTCAAATCCCCACCCCACCTCTCTTCCACCACTTTGAGATGATAGGTCTGCTCTGCTCTCCTGCACAGCCTGGAGACCCCTGGCTCTGTAGCAGGCTTCCAGCTGGTTAAAAGCTTCCTACTCCATCTATTTCTTTATCTCATTGGTCTGGAAACATCTGTATCCCAAGCACTGCTGCTCCGAGGTATTGCTATTCCAGTGGGCATCACAGAGCATTCTGCACAGCAGCCTGAAGAAGGAAAACATTTGTGTCCCTACAGGAGAAACACAACCCAGAGCAACCATGAGTAAAGACTAATTGCACAATCCATCCAGACTAATACTGGCCATGTTCCCTCATGAAGTGTAATTCAGAACTTGGGACCTACTTACTCAGGTAGCTGGGTATCAAAATAGATGATTTGTTATTTGCACATCTATTTGCTCTTTCAGAAATGTTGCATACCAACAGAAGGTTTCTTCTCCAATATTCTCAAATGATCGCAAAATATTTGCTTTCATCATCAAATTATCGAGCTGCAGATACTGTGTTTGGTGTTAAACTCTACCTACTGTAAAATTAGATGTGATACAGCTGCTAGTAGCTCTTACACTCATACAGGAAAATGTCTCATGACATCCTTGTGTCCCTACATGTGAATATGCTATTCAATTTTCGTATATTTGAGAAACAAAATAAGAAAATAATAAATAAGGAAAGTACTTAGTGAAATCAGATTCCTGCCCACAAAATATTGTTTCCTTAGGTGCAGCTTGAAACCAAATGTGAGCATTGGGAATGGAAGTTCATAGAGGCTTAGTAATTGCTCCAGTGGAGGTTAATAAGTGGGAACAATTAGAGGTTTAAGTAAAGCCAGTGTGTTCTCTATCATAATATACAAATGCAATGTATTAAGAATGAATCATTATTGCAAAGTTCATGAACAAAATGTGTCTTAGTTTTAAGACAGGAAATACTGGACAATCAAATCCACAATTTCCAGTCACAATTAGCTTTCAAAAAGCCTCTTAGATAACCTCTTAAGACCCCACATTCTGAGTCAGCTTCTCTCATAATCACCTATTTTTTCTCCCCATGAATGACATTCTGCTTGTTGCAGGGAATGAAGGCAAGAGCATCCTTGAAATCATGTAGTGGTCCTTACCCTTACCTCTGCTAATGAAGTCCTGTCTGATTCACTGTTTACAAGTGTTAAATTAACAACTCTGCCTAGAGGCTTATATTGACTTAAAATACATCACAGATCAAATATACAACTTCTCTTTGATTTGTTTATTACACTCAACAGTACAAAGTCTAATAGCATAGAAAGGCTTCAACAGGAGCTCTGGTGCAGTGAATTAATGGAATGATTTGCAAGATTACAGTATTCAGTAGTGATCATCGTGCTGTTACGCTTCAACATCCTGTGTGAGGAAACCGCAGCTTTTGTAGGCATTTCAGTCTTGGTCATGTTGCAGCCTCCTTTTCTTATGACATACTTCCAAAATGTTGGACCAAATGAGCATTGAGTAAGCTTTGTGTAGAACATCTTAAATGGTTTCTCATGTCAAATGGTACAGTATAAATAATGAAGGGAACTTTAACAATTAAAGGAGCCAGTGGTGATGTATGCAACTGAAAGGAAAAGTTTGTATGTTCTGCAAATTCTCAGGCAGGGCATTCCTGAAGTTGAATTAGTAGGTACATAAAAGAGCTTAAAAGACAGAGTAAGATATAAAGCATCAGCCACGTTTTTCCCTTAAAATTCCTGGACAAAATAAAGATAGTATCAGATTTTCACTGGAGACAAGGGCTCACCCAAAATTAAATTAGTCAAATCAGTCAAATGAAACTAGTATGCTGCTGAAATAGAAGTCTCAGAAGAAAATTTAATTCGAAGTTCCACTCCATGTTGTGCAGTTGCACATCCATAAACTAACACCAACTGGTAACTTGAGATGATTCTTTTTACATTTTAACATGAAATGTTTAAATCAGATTAATACATCTTTCCTCCTCTCAAATGCTTTGCTTCAGTAATGTATGTGTGTGGTTTTGATACACGTTTCGTCAAAACAGGTTTATACTAAGGAAAAATAATTCCAATCTTGGTTCTACACTTTCACTTAATGGTAGTTGGGATGTAAAATGCCAGAAGATGATATATTTACCATGAGATGAAATTCTGTGTAATATAGCAATTTTTACTTGCATACAAAGTAATATAAATGTCTTTCATTATGAAAAGCTTTCCAAAGTTTGCAGTGCTAATACTTTAGTGGCTAAAGTTTTCTTGCCTAATTTTAGTGTCAAAATGAATAGGAATAGACTCTAGGAAGGGGTCACCTGACTCACTGAGACTGGTTTCCTGCTATTGCAGTCACACAACCTGATCTCTTCAATAGAAACTCCATTTGTAACATCAATTATGTGTTTTCTCACTTGTGACACTTAAAAAACTGTTCCAGAACTCACTCTAGTGGAATTAAACCTCTAGATTCAAGCGTACATTTATTCATTAACAGAGAATCATTTGCTCCTGTGTCAAAACATGCCCCATTGCTTAAGTAGGTGGTTTTTTTCCTCCCAGGGTCTATGCTTCTAATCATGTATTTATAGAGAGTAATCATATCCCTTCTCACCCATGGAGATACGTAAAATTTTGCAAAATGCAATAAATAAGAAGATAGGCTATTTAGAAGAAAATATTAAATTCAGAAATAATTTGAGTCACCTGATCTTTTAAAGAAGAAAATACTCAAAATGAGAATAATACAGGCCTATACTTGCTCTTATATCATCACTTTCTGTTTTGCTACCAAGTGCTAACCACAGAGTATGATCAGCACAAGAAGCCCAGACTCTCAATTACTACATGAAATTACATTTTACTTAACGTTTTAAACAAGAAAGGTAACAAATGGTTAGTAGTGATTAACAACAAGTTAACATTAACAGCTTTAAAGGCAATGCATCTACTCATTACTGCAAGAGCATAAGTATAGTAATTAAGAAAGACACATCACCAATTGCCCTATTATCATCATCCAGATCTGCAGTCACAGAGGAGCCCCTTTTACAGGGAGGCTTTGGAGAACCTCTCCCAGCAACTGGGAGTTGTTACACAATGTGTCTTCTCGTAGATGACGTCTCGAAAGATGCTGCAATGGAGTCCAGCTTTCGTATTGTTAAATAAACAATTTACATCTTTCTAAAAATGTGGAATCTTGTCTCAGCCACCTGTTGCCACCCCCTCTTGGAGCTTTGGCCAGAGCTCAAGAAAGGAGATAGGAGACAGCTGGATATCTCTTATCTCTGAACTAAGGGGCTGTTGAGGTGCAGAATTCCTGTGTAGCTGTTCTTTCACACAGTGCTCATGCTCATGATGACTGGTCAGCCAGGAATTGTTGTTCTTTTTCACCTCCTACGTATGCCGGAGAAGCTGCAATTAATGTGGCAGAGCCCAATCCTATCGATAATATAACTAAAATGCACTTCCTCACATTCTATGTATTAAAAACAGCACAGCACAATTTTACTGATAGTAGCAATGTGAGAAGTTACAGATTAAACAGTACACATAGGAATGTATTATGAATTATCCATGGCTCACCTATTTTGGTTCAGGCCTGTTAATCAGATCCTGCCACTTCGCTTTCAGATCCAAGATCTAGTAAAATTATGTACAAAGTAAGGAGTTAGTATCGACAGTGTTCTGATAGTGAGGTATGTAGGAAAATGCGATGGGCTTTACACACACACTTGGATTATAGGGAAATCTGTTTATTTTAAAGAAAGAATATTTGCAGAAATTATCAACGGACTGTCTAGTAACCACGCCTTCACAAATCCACTGGGTAGAAACCTCAATGGATAAAATGGGGAAAAAGAAGCTCAGTTTTCCAGACTTGATCTTGTTATTATTTTTTTTCCTTTTTGTGGTTTGTTATGTCATACGTAGATTAGCTTTAAAAGGTGTTCATGAAAAGTCAATGTAGAACTATTTGTAGGTGTAATTATCTCCAGTACTTCTTAGCTATATATAGCTCTACCTGGTACTAGCTAAACTGTGGTGTCTACATTTACGTGTATAAAATTGGCTGGAAAATTAAAGGCCAGATATATGCAAATTAGGAACATAGGTAAAAATGCAACAGGATATTTCTGTTGACCTCAGTACACTTTGGATTCCACTCTAAACATTTGTTCTTTTCTGTATCAACCCTTACAATGTTTCTGTGTGACAGACTACATTTCTATAAATTAGGATAAGTAACAGTTCTTGATCTTTTCGGATAATGTAAGATAATATTGATAATTTTATTGAAGAACATTGTTGATTGAAATTTCACCTTTAAAGGTCATGGCTGACAGGCAGAGGAAACCAGAAACTAGAGCATTAGCATTTCATTAGGTAGATCATGTACTGAAAGTACCAAGAGGCATACATTTTTATAAAGGTTGTTCTAAAAGTGGTAATGCTGCCAGTAGTTATATTTTGATGGTTGCGTGGAGTATTAGGCATGAATGGCTACAGTCTACTTTTCAACAGCAACTAAAGTAAATTTAAGTACTAGTCTCCATCAGAAGAGAAAGATTGGATTTGTTTTTAAACATCGTTTTATTTGTACAAAAATCACCCTGGTGTATATATTGTGTGTTGCCAGGTTTTTGTTTGGCTCAATTTGATTAATACCTGTCACAAAACTCAAAGTTTCATTCGGAACACCCTATTGAAAATACAGTCCCAGGCATGCTGTAGTTCGTGTCGTATTTGTCATGGTTTTTGTCCTGCAATTATAGGCTGGAGCACACGATGTTGAAGACTAGTTTGCTATTCAGAATCATCAAAACACATTTTTTTCATTTCCTTTAACACAAGCATGAACAACTGGGCAATAGGCTATAGGCAGCTCTGTTCTCAAAGGAAAAATTACTTTGTTGTATTTCGTAGTTAGGTTAAGTTAAGCACTGACTAATTACAGGCATTTTCCTCTCAGATTTAATAAGATAAGAAGTCTGAACCACGATGAGACAATTAAAAAAATAGATATATGAAGCATTGGATATTTCACTCCTACACTTGGGCTCCTTCCATTCATCACCTCTGATCCTCATTTTTATTTTCCTGGATAGCACCAATGTCAGCAGCAACTTACAGTGCTCAGGCATATTTCATTGCATCACAAACATTTTATGATTGGACCACTAGGGGTGGCTCATCCAATCTCTGATTTGCAGCAAGGTTTCTGCCAGTGTAAGGCCAGGCCAATCATGACAGTCCAGATGAATCTTGAAAACCTCTGAGGCAATTTTCCACATCCCACTTATTTTGTGGGACTGTGTACCACAGGACTCAAGCAATGCCATATTGCTGTGATGTTCTTTTGAATTTTGAGCATTTGATTCTTCAGAATAAATGCTGTGTAAATTTTAACTTTTTTTCATTTGTCAGACTTTGAGTTCTAATTTTGTATAAGAAATGACATCTGCTTCACTGATGCCCTCTGCACATTAAAACAGCTTTTTCAGTGTAAGTGAAAAGTTTAAATGAAGTGCATATCTGCTTTTAAAGTTGATTTCTTTCTTTATGGTCATTTATAAAAGAATATATTGACATTTATTGACAAAAGAACTTGCAATAATAAGAAAGCAGTTTCCAGTTGAGCTATAAAGGAAGTTAACTGGTTAAATAATTAAAAGCAATGACACAGCAAGCTGCTATGAACTGAGAGTTTATCCTTAAATAAAATGATAGCCTAGTGGGTCATGGACACAATGGCTCTCTTCTGATGTCTTTGTTTTTTTTGCTATAACCTGCTCTTACTTTCTCATTTCTCTCCCACATGATTTCACTTTATGAACCCAAGTAGAACTGGCCACATAAAAACCAGACTAGGGCAGTACAGTATAAATCAGAACAGCAATTTTGCATTCTACTTCTGAGATTATGCACATTTTCAGGGCACTTGAATGCTAAGCCTGTGGAGCTTAGCTCTCTGTTTGGTGCAGCAAATTCTGTCTGCCTTGATATTCCAATTTCCACTGAAAACCACAACTTTAGCCTAGACTGAGCAGTTTGAGACTTTGTGCTTTTGCACTTCCGTAGCTGCAGCAATGAAAGAAGAAACCTGCAGCAGAAGTTGCTGCAAATTGAAATTAAAAGTATAATTGAAATAGACTCTCATTTTATTACAAACAGAGCTTTGCCCTGAATGGAGTTCAGGCTGCTGGTGCCTAAGAAGCAAGAAACTGCCTTGTTACTAAGGCTGGTGTTCAGAATTGTCTAGTGGTCTTCAGACTGTGACTATCCTGAGTCATTTTAATGCAATTATACATTCTCTGAGAATCGCTGCAATATAATGTGCTAATAAAAATATACATAACAGATTAATTTTCCAAAGTGATTAAAAATTTAGCTGCTTCAAGCAGGCCTAAGGTATTTCAGCTCTACATCTTATGAGCATCAGGCTGATTCACATGCAGAATGTGTTTTTCAGTTTTAGAGAAAAATCAGCCTCAGTTTTGTGCTTTAAGTAGCCTCACTGCATTTCATAAAAACATTTGCATTTGCGTATATTGTTTGTGAAAAAAAGCTATATGCATTGAAGTTTGAAACTATACACATTTTGTTTAACTTGCACTTCTGGTTTTTTAACTTTACTTTAAGTTAACCTTCGTATATAATTTTTGAGAACTCAAAACCTGCTATATACTTTCTTAGCCAGATATGTACGTTATGCAGCAAAATTTTTATCAGCATGGCCAAGAAATTACTGTCTTGTCATAGATGTATAAAAAAGTATGTTGTTTGTGGGTTTGGGTGGAGCTTTTTATTGTGTCCTATGATGCCATGTATATATTATATTTATCCACACACCATATTGAGCAATGTATGTGAGATGACTATCACTCCTTTTTAGGTATCAAATGCCTCAGTTACTGTGATGGGTTGACCCTGGCTAGATGTCAGATGCCCACAAAGAGGTTCTATCACTTCCCTTCTGCAGCGGGACAGGGGAGAAAAAATATAACAAAAGGTCATAGATCAAGACAAGGATAGCAACTGGGACAGGTTAACAGGCAAAACATGGACTGAGCATGTAGAGAAGAATTGTGGAATGATCCTGGGGAATTCTGGTTGTTCTGATTGTGGTGAAGTGATGAGTGCTGGATTATGTGTAAATTGTTCACTTCTCTTGATGTTGTGATAACGTTATTTTGATTTCTGTATGGGGAATTTTTTTGTAGATATAAGTGAAGTTCATGAAGACTGTGTGAGGAATGTGTGTTTTAATGATAATTCATAAATGTGGGATTCACAGAGAGAAGAGGTGGAATGTATTGGGTTTGCGTGGCTACGTTTTAGGAGCTGGGGGGCTACAGCAGTGGCTTCAGTGAGAACCTTCTAGAAGCTTCCCCTACATCCAACAGAGCTCCAAGATGGACCCACTGCTGCCCAAGCCCAAGCCCATCAGCAATGGTGATAGAGCTTTTGTGATCAATACTTAAGAAGGAGACAATATGGCTGTGCAACTGCAGCTGGAGGAACTAAGAATATTTGAGACTAACAACTTTGCAGACACCAAGGTCAGTTAAGAAGGAAGGGGAGGAGGTGCTCCACACACCAAAGCAGATTCCCCTGTAGCCTATGGTAAAGACCATGAACAGTTTTATTTCAATTACTTATATCTGCAGATTCCCTGTCATTTGGTGAATGTAGTGGTTTTACATCTAAAAAGCCTGAAAAACCCTGAACTATTATTAGGCTATGGAGAAATGTGACTGTAGTTGTTGACTATATGTTCAAGTCCACTTTCAGATGTTGAATAGACTATGTTTGTAACGGTGTTTGTAAGAATATGCTGGTTTTTAATTGGATTATAGAGTATATGACTGACTGACGATAATTTATCTGAAATATATAAATTACTGAAAAGGACAAGAATTGAAACTAGAATGTCATTATATTCCCTTCACCGTATTCCACTCCTTTCTAAGAGCCGTGAAATTTAATACCTGGTATTTGAAGGTTCAGCTTCAATTTTCAATGCCAGTTTTAAATTGAAATTTGACATTTGCTAGAACAAAGATTGCTGGGTCTCCTCCAATGTACCACATCTTCCTTCCCCAAACTAACATTTCATTGTACAAATGACTGATCTAGTCTTGGGGAAAGAAGTAGAAATATCTTGGACAACTGTTCACAAAGCCAAACATAAATGCTGGTGTGTTTTTGCATCAATAACCATGCCATTTTGTAGAATTCATTCTCCGTTTCCAGGTTCACTACTGATTCCAATTATTGTTTTTCTCTCTTGTCTGTTACCTAAAATCATCTCTGGTTGCACTCTACTTTCCCACACTGCTGATCTTACAACTTTAAAGGTAAAGGTCAGGAGAGCTACACTATTTTCTACTCTCTGAAAAGTACCAGCCTCTTAAAACTTTCCAATTATCTGTGCTTCCTCCATATTTTTCACTCCATTGATTATAATGTCACTTTCAGAAGTTTCCAAATAAAAGAAAGTGTTGTTTCTGAGGTTTTCTGAGATGTGCATGGTTCAGTCAGTGTGTTAAATGCAACAAAGTCGTCTGCATAACGTAACACATGGGGTCGCTGTATGAAGATATCTGTGATGTGGAAGAGTGAGTACAAGCCAGCTTTCATATAGAAAGCAAAGAACAGTAACATTTGGACATAGAAGACTCTTCCCTAATCACCCAGAAAGAAGTTAGTGAGCTCAAAACTGAGTAGCATCGAAGTATTCATTCTTTATCCACAATAGGTTAATAAGTCCTTCTTACATAAGGAATAGGCAATATGACGGTCTTTCAGACTGCATCATGAACAAGCCATAGTTCCAGCAAACTGGCACAACATCAGGAGTTATTTAAAAAGACAAAGTAATTTCAGTTACTCTGGTTTTCCTGTCATTTCTTTTGCTACCTTTTCCTCCTCAAGGTGTTCACAGAACAATGCAGCATAAATATGCATAAGTATCACACACAAATGCTTACAGAAATATTCTTTTATTTGAATTCTTGAATTATTTTTATGTACTTGTATGACAATGTACTTTTCAGTCTTGAATAAAAGAAATTCACGTTTTCCGAACATTTGAACCAGGTATGAGGTGCATAGAACACACGGAATTTCCAAATAGCTATGATCTAATAAAAGAAAAGCTTTCTACTTGGTTTGCTTTGAACATGCTTTTAGCCTTAATCCTTTTGTTCTAATTGAGAAATATATAAGAAATGTAGAAAAATATTACATTACACTTTCTCTAGTGAGCCATGTAGTAGAACATGGTCTGTAAAAGAACCTGCCATTATGGTCTATTCTCTAATACAGAAAATGCTATCTATATTTAAGAATAATATCTGTTGTTTTAAAAAAAAGAGCTATGACCCTTTTTAAGTGTTTTATGCTATTATACATTTTGCTAAGGAAGCAGTATGCAACAGGAATGACAGTAGTTTGAAAATTAGGAGCGGTAGACAAATTATAAATTCAAAACACAGAGATGTTAAATTCTTAGAACAATCAGTGATTTATTTAGTTAAGTGAGTTTTATATACAGTTACTACATAAACTTGGAGGGGAAAAATGGAGTTTAAAGGCCAAGAAAGATGGTATGTATAAAGCCATGTTTCTTTCCCCTACCTATATAGTTAATAGAAATGTCAACAAATTAAAATGTTTTAATGTGCTCTTCATACACAGAAGTGGTGATTTTTCCTAATGTTTTGTAGTGATGAGATGTAGATTTGTGAAAAAGGAATACATTAGGGATGTGTTCAATGTATTATCATTTTTTTGCAACTTAATTTTTTTAGGATATTGTTGATTTTATTGCCCATTTTATTAAACTTTCTAGGGAATTATGTTTTCTTTCTATCTCTAATTTACATTCTGTGTCTGTCTTTAGCTAGACTACAATTCCCACAGAAAGTCTCATATTACCATTATGAAGCATTTCTCAACATAATGCAGGGCTTTGGGAAGTCTCCCACTGACTGCTGGAAAAAGCGCATATCAGAATCATAATGACACCTGGCCAGCTAACAGCAAAGAATGAAACCCAGTGGTGGGCCGCAGGTTTTGGTTCACAAGTAACAGCATGAAGGCAGAAGTGGCATCTAAAAGCACAGCAGCAGTGCTAACAGACTGACTATTTTCACTCTGAATACTAAACAGAGCTACTGGTGTTGTCAATGTGTTTACTCTGACTGGATGCTGCAGTATCATTTACCTCGTCATGTAACAAGGCTGGAGCAGAAAACACACAGCTCTTTAAAAATCCCATTTAATAAACCCAACAATACAGGAAAAGATAATAGAATTGCTGAGACTGCAGTAACAAAATGTAGTAAATGGCAAGTCAAACAGCAGTGCTTTCACTCTACTAAAGGGAAAGGAACTTGTTGGGGCTTAATTAGTCATCATGTGGAACAGCGTCCTTAACTGGGGGTCATGATGCTGGAGTAATTCCTGTCTGTCTGTTCTTTCTTTGACCCCATTCTTATAAGGACTGTGACTGTCTTTTACACCTTTTTGTTGTCTTCTCTGTGTTTTCACTGGATACAGTATCTTGCATATATATTCCATTTTGCCTCTGTTGTGTCCGGAAATCTATTCTACCCCACTCCCAAAGCTGCATTCTCTCAGTAAGCAGTAACTGATTGTGTGGTGTCAGGCACTTTTAAAAGATTTTCTTTAGCACCTTCTGAACTGGTCATATGTTCCATGGTAGCTTGCAGTGGAGGGATATGGACAAGCTGCAGAGGGTCCAGCAAAAGGCTATCAATATGGTCAGGGCCCAGAGCACAGGAGTTATGTAGCGTGGTTGGCAGAGTTCCGCTTGTTAATCTGGAAAACAGAAAGTTAAGTGGCAACTTAAATTCACAGCAGTCTGAAACTGCTTGAGGGGGAGTTGCAAAGAAAATCTTGGTAGTGGCAGAAAAAATTAGGGACAACAACCACAAGTTGTAACTTAGATTGGACATTTCTTCAGTTACCCAGAGAAACTGTCGAATCTGCATCCCTGGAGGTTTTCAAGACTTGGCTACACAAAGCCACAGCTAACCTGATGTAGTTTGGTGTTAATCTTGCGTTTAACAAGAGTTTGGACTAAAGACTTCCACAGGTCACATCTAACCATCTCTTCTGGGATTCTTTGACCCAGGACGTGCTTTTCCAGCCTCTGCTCCTTATCCTATGCCAGAAGAGGGGAGACATCTTCTTTAGGACTTCCCAGAACACAGACTGGCATGTATCTCTGTTTTCTCAGCATAGCAGATTTGGTGGTAATTCTCCAATATCTCATCAGACCCTCCAAAATTACATATAGTTGGGTTTTCACCCCAGGAAATTTGGGATATACAAGAAAATGCAGGGAGCTCTTAAGGTTATTCTGCTAAAATAGATATTTTCAATGTGTGTTTTCACTGTGGATCACCTAGAGCTATGAAAGAAAACATCAGGTATTAACTCATGTTCCACATTTCAAAAGGTTAGTTTGTGTTTCCAAGGCATGCTATACTGCTTTAAAGTCATTTTTATGTTGTTCCTTTTTTATCTAGTATCAAACCATACTTCTTCATAATTTCACAATTTTTGCTTTTTGGTTAGTATTTAAAGGAGAAAGGATAAAGCTTGAAGTTGATTTTCAATGGGCTGCTAAAAGCATGTACTTCTGTAGCAACTGAACAGAAATTGAGAATTCAGAAGTGGGTTGTATTCTAACAGAACATGAAATAGGAAAAAAGGAAAAAAAAACCAACCCCGAGCTACCACATTCTTTAGCATTCCATTACAATTTGTGGTCCTTTGTGGGATCACCTATGAATAGAACAGTATTTCTTCAAAGTGCAGAATCATGACCATACTCCAGAAGAGGGCACTGCAGTTTTTGTTACATTTTTTCACGTTTCAGTGGCATATACTCAGAAAATATTTAGGTAACTTCTGCTTTCCAGATGTCTCACAACGGTATCTGTGTTACAAATTTGATATAAAAAGGTGGCATTTCAATGGTGGCATTTGCCACACCTGTAATAATACTGATACAAACTACTTTAATTTTCAGAATATTGGATGTTTAAGTCATGACCAGAAACGAAGTGTTTTGAGACTCAGAAACCCCTGTAACTGTTTTTCTCCATTGGCATAAATATTCTGTGCACAAGAGATGTTTGTGCCAGATCAATATGTAAACAAATATATCTGATGAGGCATCACATAGGCAGATAAGGAGTTTAAGAAGGTGATGAGGAATTTAAAGTTATCTTTTCTTATTGGTCTTTTAGGTAAAAAGTGATATTGTAACTAAGGGAAAGATGGACACATTAGCTAGTGACAATTGCATTCCCAAACTGTCACATTCATTTTTTGCATGAAAAGTCACTATATTGATCCTACAGGAATTTGAGCATAGAGGAGAAACTACCTTCAAGGTGTTGCAAAGCAGTAGCTATATATTGTTAAGAAGCACCTTCCTACTTCTAATGCAGAGACGCTAGGACAAAACAGCTTTTTGAAAGTCTGCGCTTTGGGGATGAACACCATAGTGTATCTAAAAATTTCTGCAGTCTCTGAAGTGTCTTTAAAGTATTAAAATATGCCCACACTCTTTTAGCTGGACACCTAATTACAGCAAAAGTAAATTATTGCCAGAAGTCCAAACACAAGAGGAGCAAAGGAAGATTTGGTCAAGAGCTCTCTTTGGGAAACTTTCATTTTTGTTGATCTTTATGAGGGCATTTTTGTTTGTTTTTAAAATTAAACCGATTTTTTGTGCATTATTCTTCAGATTGCACTTTACTACCTGAGTGTATTCTGTTTCTTCATTGAAGCCTTGCTACATGTATTAGAAAAGGTTTTATAAAAATTCTTGAAACAGGATGCGTATGTCAGGTGCATAAGTCTATCAGCAAACGCTGTTAGCAGGAGATCCAGGTGGATTTAATGGGCCTATGGAACTGAATATGTTAGAGTTATTTAATGTAAGTTGCACTTGAGCATTGTATGAAGTTACTCTTACTATTTGCAGTTATGATTTCTGTAACAAAAACTATTCTCCCCAATTTACGTTAGCAGTTCTATCACTGCTTATCTATAACCCTGCGAGACCTCTGAAAGCCATTGAGTCCAATCTCTTGTTCTGTGCAGGGCTAACTCCAAAGCTAGATCATGTGGCTTATAGCCTTGTTCAGGAGGGTTTTGGAAATCCCCAAGGATGAAGATGTTACAATTTTTGCAGGCAGCTTTTTCCAGCAATTAACCACTTTTATTTCCAATTGAAATTTTTCATTTGCAACTATTGACTTTTACTCTCTGCACTTCTGATAAAAGTATGGCTTCATCTCTATCCAGCTTCTTTTTCCCAGTTGAAGAAAATCTCTTTCTCTTAGCCTCCTCCCATAAGTCTATCTGTGGAATATTTTCACTGAATTATTAGTGATATTTGTTTTAAGTACATAATGCAAAGTTATTCATTATGCACAGTTATGCCCACACAGAGTCCTTCAGAAAAAAATTGGAATCTTTTAGGCAGAAAACGTGTTAATTGATTATGTTTTATTTTTAAAAAAGTAAATGGAAAACTAAAAATGCAATTATCTCAGAGACAACATGCACAATCTGCCTAGGGAATGCTGGTGGTGTATTTTTGCCAGTCAGGAAACAAAGATAATAGGAGCAAATGATATTGTGCCTGTTCTTTGCAAACAGGTTTGATGACCGAAAAGATAATTGGAGTAATGACAAAAGACTTTCAGAATAAAAACTTAACCAGAATACAGAACCAGCAGGAAAGAGCAACAGAAATAAGAAACCAAACCAAAGCAAATAACCAAACCAAAAAAAACCCCCAAGGAACAGAGCACCCAGAAATTTAAGATACAGGAACTGCTGTTTTATGAATGGATAAGAACTGTGATAATTAAGAGTTTCATATTTTCCTCATCCAATTTATAGTATACTTTCTATTTTAATTAAAAGGTACTTGAATGATATTTCTATGATTAAAACCTTAAGGTCATTTCCCAGTTTAATTACATGTTTCACTCTATTTAGTCTGGATTTTAACAGATTCTGGGTCTTTGTGTGATAAAACAGAGCTCTGAGAGCTCTCTGATAAAATAATAATTGGAAAAAATTTTCTTTTAATATCTTGAATTTTTTATTTTCAGATTGTCTCTATTCTCCCAAACTAATGTTTAAACTCAAATATAATGAGGAAAAAACCACTATCAGTTAGTGGTCTGGTCCCTGCATCAAATGAATTGCAGTCAGTGAAGCCCAGACAGTTGCCTGCTGTGAATAATTCTGAGCAGCTTTCAAATGTCATAGAAGAACAATGGCCAGCAGCAAAGGTATGAAAGCAAAACAAAACTACATCTTTGCACTGTTGTTCAATAGTGTATTCCACAGTTTTCCTGCTGTTTTTAGTGGAACCTGCAGAAAAAAAAAAAAACCAAACCAAACCAGCAAACCAAAATCACAACCTCCTCTCCCCTCCAAAAACCACCACCCAACTCACAGCTGAATAAATGAATGAAAGGTGGATTTTTTTCTTATTCTAACAGTATTGTTATTTGGCCATAAGAAGCTAATGGTCTCACTGAAAAGGAATTGGAAAATTCAGTGTCTATAATATCAGCAGTATCTATAGCTTTATTAACATACTTGATCACTGACATTAAGCAGATTGTGTTTGTGGCTAGAAAACAGTAAGATGTGTAGTGTATTCTGTGACCTTGTCTATAAGCCTGTGGCACAGCTGGAGCAGAAATCATCTAGATGAAAAGAGAAATATATACTGGAGTCATAAATAGCTCACTCTCTGAAATAAGAAGTTAGACCAAGGGTAAAGGGAGTGTTATTTTGTTCCCACTACAAAGCCCTTCATGCTTTGTTTTTTTTCACTAAAACTGACGCCAAAAAACCTGCCCCTGCTACTAGGTGAAGAACATACACCTCAAGTGCAGGAATAAACTTATTGATAAACATGTTCCTCACATGGTGAACCTTTGTGACTCCAGCCCAATGCAGCCTGTTGTGTAGAGAACACTGTGTACATAGTTCCTTCTCTGCTGCTTGTGAAAAAATTCATGGAGAAGATAAAATGAAAATTACTACCCTGAGGTCAGACCTAATCTCAGTGCCACTGGCAAATTAAGGAGCAACACCACAGGCATCAGCTGAATGCTGAGCAGTTGTGTAAGGTCAAAACTGACTCCTTTGCACCTTTTGAAATTCCAAGTTTACTGTTGCCTGCTTCCTGGGTAACTTCATTCTGCACCCTATGTTATTATTCTTTTGGAACTTAGCTTATCTTCATTTTGAAGCCTATATTCTCTTGGATGTGGTTTCTAGAAGTAATGTCCCTCATTCCAGTTTTATGTCTGCCAGCAGTTTTCCCATGAATTAAAGATTTTCTATGTTATTCAGCAGCAGCATTTCTGTATTTTTTTCGCTAATGTACACATATGTATAGAAGGTTAAGTTTATATTTAAGTATATATGCCCAGGGAGAGATAGGCGAAAGAGAGAAGTAAATCTTTCTCCTCTTGCTTCAGTGATGTTCCCACAGCAGATCTCAGAAGTTTCTTCTCACAGATTCTGATGAGACTTAGAGTCCTAAGAGAAGGCATAGTGTAAAAATGTCATATTTCCTCTATATTTGGTACCCAAAAGAACACACATTAATGTATGTTTTAATCTGTAGCTTTTAGATTTTAGCCTGTAGGTTTTGTCTCTGTAGCTTAATGAAAATTATTCAGCAAAACACATCCAAAGTTTATCTACAGCCTGTCCTACAAACTAGAGAGAAATGGGATGCCAAAGTGGAGTTTCCAATGTGTTCAATAGTGCCAGAAACATATACTGAGAAATTTGAGAAGTGGAAGACTCTGCTAAAACAGTCCAATCAGTACAAATCGTACCAAAATTGGACTAATATTAATTTTCCTGGATATGAGTTCAGAGTTTGGTCATGCTTAAACAGGTAGAAATCCAAAGCAGTATCATTGAAGTTAATACATATGCAGTAGTCATGATTCATCCAACAATTTTCCCCAGACGACAACCTTGTATTTTGTACTTGTATGCTTCCTTTAACTCTTTCTATATTTAAATTTCTATATCCCTTTTTTAAAAGGCAGCCCACAAAGCGTCTCAGACAATGATTTTGTGATGCCATAGGACAAGGTACCTTCTTTTGCCTTCCAGATTCACTCAAACTGTCTTTTAGAGGATTAAATTTATGTATGTCAGCTTAAGGAAAGCTGCTACTTATTTCATTCTCCTAAGATATTTCTTATGTCTTCCTATTTTATTGCAGGTACATCAAGAGTCATTACCATTAACACACTTGAAAAATTGTCAGAGAATAAGGTTTAATTGAGGAAGGGTACACTGATTTGTTATTTGTGCTTGAATGGAAACTGATGGAGTGAGATCATACCCAAACCTGTATCTAAGTCTGAACACCGAAACAGTTGCATGACAGCCTTTTGAGTAGTTGTGTGCAAGCTTAACTCTGTTTTCCGTGTGCAAATTTAACTCTGTTTTGAGAATCTTGTCTATTACCATAACCTGCAATGAGGGCTGGAACTCTCTTTGCCCCTGATTGTTCTTTGTGCTGTGTGATGAAGACAGGTCTAGATTGGAAAGAGTTTATCTTCGCTGTGATGTATAACGCAACTGTAGAAGGCATGGGTGTTTCTCACCTTACAGAGAGATATAGAGTCAAATCATCCAGGGATTTCTCAAGGCTTTGCTTGCTGATAAAGAAAACAGCCAAAAGTGACTTTACTATTTCTAAAAGTATGTCAACAAAAAAGGCAGAACTCTCAAGCATTGTCTGCACAGGAAAAAGAAGAAATTGTGTTCAGATGTCTGTGTTTCACCAGCATTTGCAACTCTTTTATGCTGGTAGATATGTGGAGAGTTTTTTTTTGTGGGGTAAGAAAATTAAAAAATTCATCCTCCTCACTTTACCTTGTTGTTCCCAAACACTTAATCTGTGTTTCAGAGTTACCTGGTGAGTGGCAGGAGGCTGGGGAAGTACAACTCAGCCCTCAGTGATGATCAGCGTCCAGAGATCAGATTTTGATGTCTCAAATACAGCAGTACAGATGAAGAATTGTCTTCTAGAATAATGAACAAAGACAAAATCAATAACTTGTTCCACTAAAAGCCCAGGTGGGACACGAGATCTAAAAGTTTGTGCTGGATAAAAGAGAGTGCTATGACAGACTGTAGTAACTTAGCAAGAGCCGTAAAAGCTGGAGAGTTTTGTTTAATTTAGGGACTAGGCGCTATTTCCATTTGTTACAAAGATTAGACAGATTGAAAAGGCAAATCCTGCTAGAGGTGAGGAGTGTTCTTAGGCAGGATTTGGGATTCATCTCTAAAAATTGGGTCATTTCTGAATGCTTTTCCCTTTTATATTTCTGTTTAGAGTGAACTATAATTTCTGCTATCCTTTTCCTCTTTTCAGTTATTTAAATACAATCTTAGAATAAAGCAAAACAAGTTTTCCAATTTGTGCATTAATAAATTAATGCTTTTTCATCTTTTCTAGAGGATGCCTCCTATATATTTGTTCTTTCAGCCTACATTGCATATTAAAAACATTTAACTCAAATATCTGCATGAAGCTGGTCAGGCACTGGGACAATGGAGATCCTTGGAGCTTTCCTTGAACCTGTTTTTCTGTCTTGCAAATATAAATATTTCCCAGGGAACTTAAGAAGGAACTTCTAGATGTGTCACCATTATGGAAACATGAATGAGGATGTAGTCTTTTGTGTAAGTGACACTAGCTACCTTCCTTGTGGAAATACAGATTGACTGGTAGGCTGAGAAGAACAAAAAGGAGAATTGGCTCTTGTTGCAGAAAGCTGAGAAGGGAAGGGGACAGAAGGAAAACACAAAAATTCTGCCTTGCTCATCACTTAGATTTTTTACAAACTAAGAGGTCTAAATGTGTTGTGGCTTGCATGTGTTTTTTTTGATGAGTGTCTCTAATTGAATAGGCTAGAAGAAGCTGATGAAGCATCCAGGCTGGACAGGGAAGGATTCTGGTTTGAAAGGAGCAAAGGGGTACAAAGTTATTCCAAGAGCCCTGGCAAAATTTTAAAGCAGATTTTAGCAACATTTTACCCTTATCTGAAACTGAGACAGCTGTTGGTTCCTGGCAAGTGCTTCAACGACTGTTTCATGGTATTTCTCAGTCACTGCAGCTGCTAAAGGGAAGAATGACTGGTTTGACCTGCAAACCTGGAGTTTGCAGAAACGCATGCTCTTCCAATTTCTTGTCATGTTAGTCATTACTGAAGATGTTAGTTCTGATTTCTGTTTATATTGTCTGCCCTTAACATAAGTATGAGTAAAAAGAGAGGGCCTAAAATTCCAGCTCTATGTAGACCCTTATTCAGCCCTACTTTAGCTATAACACACCATTACTATGCAGAAGTTATTCCACAGCTAACTTTTTATTCTCTTTACTGCAATAAATTTCCTCCTCCAAAGAAGCACTGCAAAAACACAGGCTACCACAGCCACCATCAACAGCCACAGAAACTCCATAGACTGCTGGAAAAATCTCAGAGTTCTTGGTGTGGAAAGGCATGACCTATCATAGGACACTGGCAGAGAAGAGAGCAAAGATGAAAAGCTGATTTAACCTGGAAAAAAAGTAGGATCTTTTCCGAAGAACAAGTTTGAAACTGGAAATAATGAAGTTGTCTCTGGAAGGATGGGAGAATAGGATGGAGAAAGATTTTACAAAAGGAATCTCCTGTATACTGCTGACAAGGGCCAGTTCATCCTCTGATCTTTCAGTCTGAGAGTCTATCATGGAAAATATGAATCACAAATGCAAGCCTCTCACATGCAAGAGAATAAGACTGATTTTTTTTTTTTTTTTTTGACAATAAGGGGTTTTAAATTGAATCAGTCTTTTTTCTTCTCTTTTTTAATGTATATGTCATTACCGAATCATTCCTAGCATATCAAAAAGGTCATGCTCATGAGAGGAAAACAGTATGATAGTAGAGATACATTTCTTTAAAGGAAATGTCAGTCTTAGAAAAGAAGGCATATTAGAGAATGACTAGATTTTAACTGGTGAATAACTTGACACCCTTCTCAAGGCTGTAGTTTGAAACAGGCTGGTAGTGATCAAGTGATTGTTGTGTAGGTTGTTTGGAAAAGAAAAATGTAATAAAACATTCTATTTGACAAGCTTAAAAAAGAAAGGTTAATAGCTCTACTCAGCTAAATGTAACGTTAATAAATTTTTTCTCCTGCCTTAATCAACTCCGTCAAATCTCATCAAACATAACTCAGTTTCCTTCCAACATTAGACCTGCATTGAACATGTTGAACATTAATCAACCCCTCTTTTAATAACTTCATAGGGTAAACATAAGTTTCAAACAAATGATTCAGAAATTTGTGCTTTTAAAAATCAAAGCAACTGTGATTTTGGAAAATTTAGCTTTCTGAAGACGTTCCCATCTGTCAGGTCTTTAGAACTTTTTTAAAGGAAAGAAGCACATCTGTTGAGAAAGCAGTGGACCAGCTCAATTTGAAACAATTACCCATCTGCTCAGAGATGCAGTAACAATATATAAAACTGAAGCTTAAATTGTGCAGTATTTTATGTGGGTGTTCTTAATATTTTGCTCTTTGACAACTTAAAGGTTAATTTTGCTAAGTATTCCCCCTCAAAACTAATCAATTATACCATAAGCACATTTTTAAGGAATCAGGGGAAATGCTAATGCTCTTTATTTACTTTTTTTATGAGAAAAGTGGAATTTAATTTAATTTCTCATTCCCCAGCGACTCATTCTCTGATGTAAAATAAATTTGTATGATTTGCAAGTGAGAAATGTGTTGATATTGAGGGCTTCTCTCTTTTAGTGGAGAATATCTATCAAACTACTCTTATGTGAATGCTGGCAAATGCATGTCTTGATAATGGGTAGCATAAAGTATGATTTACCTAATCCATTTTAATGGTTGCTAATTCCTGATGGGATTATAAGAAAATATTTGGAACTAGAGCTGTAAAAGAAACATTTATTACAAATTTATGTGACTTTACTGAAGTTTCAAGGACTTGCCTGCTGTGGAGTAAGCTTGCCCAAAACCTGGTTAGGACTGCAGTAATGGAAGTGACAGCAGAGATGACTCAATGAGCTTCAGGAGAGAAATTTCACTTGGAATGCAATCTGCTCGTTTGGATTTCTGTTTTGTGAAACTCAGCTCTTAGTCTCAACTCTAGGTATTCCTCTTGTCATGAAAAAGGCTTAGTCATGTAGGCATTGGCTAGCTAGAAACATCTGTTTTCTAGTATATTTTCTATTTCAATTCAGATGAATGATCAGAATGCTTAATTGTAGAATCATTCTTTCATGTTCTATTCCTGATGGATCGATATTTTCCAGTCTGTGAGGAATATCTTTTTTTTTTTTTTTTTAAAGTTTCTCATCCAGTTCTCTGTAGAACTGCGTTTTATATTAGAGACGGCATGGTAACTTTATGTAACTTTAACTTTATAAAAAGAACATTGTGATGATGTGCATTGTTAGATTTTTAGTATCTAATGCTTTTGAACATGTTCTCTTGAACCGCAATCTCTGGTTGAATATTACCAAGACCAAACGAAAACATTAAGACAAATTTAGATGTTAAAAGATTATTTTCAATCCTCTTTGAAACCGTTAAAATAATTACCTCCATGCTGCTAATGAAATGCTCACTCTAGTTAGATTATTAAAAAGCAAGCCTTTCTGTAATCTGTCTTTGCAAAGATCCTTTTGTAAATATTATCTGTAATATTAACGGAAAAAATATATTTTACCACAAAGATGGCAGCATTTTGTTGATGAGTGAAATAATCTATGCAAAAAAATTAATGTGAAATACTCTAGGACACTTAAAGATGAAAACCATTTATTATACATGAGTTAGCAACAGTATCTGCTTATTGCAGTTCCTTGAGAAGCTTTCCAGGGGCCATACACACCATCAGCTAAGGTTTAGAAAACACATAGAGTAAAGGACACATTTTATTTCCCCACCAAATGTCAATTTTCATGACTTTGTGAATACTTTTGGCTTTGAGGATAGACTCTATCCTTGAAAAGATATGAGTTTTAAATGTCAGATAGCAGTCTTGGCTGGAACTAAGATTATAGGCGATAGGTGTCACACAAAGGTAAACAGGAGACAGAACACTGCTATAGGGATAAATTACTCTTCCACTGATTTTATTATTTCATTAATTTTGCATCATTACGGACAGATGGATGTCCTTCCTTACAGTGGCCACCTCTACCTCTAAGTGACTCCCAGCGTTTTAGGACTTTCTTTTAGCAGCATATATGTTATGAGCAGGTGGATATTAGACTTGGAATTAAATTTCTGTTATGAAAACCAAGCATTATGATTCATACAGTCAGATTATCATGGTATGTTTATCACATTTTCTTGTATTTATAGTCTTTTCCTCATTGCATTGATGTGGTTGGAGCACAAATGGCCTAGTAAACACCAATATTTTTTTGCTGTTACATTAGCTGTAGTGTTACTGATATTAAATAAATGAATTAATGAAATATAAATAAATAAAACTTATTATATAAATACTATTTATAATATACTGTAATTGTTAAAATAATACACATTCTACAGGAACTCTTTATCTCAGATAATTTGCTATAAAATTTTGAGGACCACTCTTTTTTCAACCGTCGTATTGTAGAAATCTGATTCCCTGTAATTTTAGTAAGACCCGTAAGAATTTTTAGAAAACCCCAAATTAAAAAAGTCACACAAAAATTACGTGTCCCCTAATAAAATTCTTCTGCTGAGTTCACCAGCAGCTGAAGATATGGATAGTTCAACAGCATTTACAAACTTACAATTTCAAATCATTAAACCTTTTATATTTCCCCAAGGCAGTTGTATGTTGTCAGCATATACTTATGTAACATAAAAAAAAATTATGTAAGAAGCATAAAATAAATTGAAATCAATGTCAGGCTTTAATATGAGTAAGTTTGTGTTGATTTAATTAGTGAACTGTAGATTTAATTAGTTAAAACAAATTCCAGTTTTGAAATATCCCTAAATCTGCATTAATTTTCTCTGATAATGATAGAACACCAGACAGATCAAAGGTGTTTGCTGGAAATCAGGAGTGTAGCATGCTGCAGATTAACCTGGGAATTAATTCTGAGCAAAAATCAAATAGCTCTTGAGGATAAAAGATAAATAATCTCCAACTCCTTAGTCTTTAAAATGCCACGAGCATTATTTCAGGAAGATTTTAAGACCGAACTTTGTGTGTCCAACTTGGGGGACATTTACTTATCTTCTTGTAAAGATATTTTAGAGGGAAATATACAGTACATTCTCCTTTCTTCTTTCATTGATTTGAAATAGATTTGCCAAAAAATTTGAGACATAGCTAAAATATGGTCAGCTGCTCTTTCTTCACCTGCCATACAAAGCACACTGACCTGGCTCACAGGCAACATTCACAAGGGACTCATATTCTGGCAAGAAAAAATGTCAAGACTCATGTAACAAAGATGGACTTATACTAGCATCCATACTACACAATCTGCTAGTAGAGAAAATAGAAGGTAGTTCTTGCTTCAACCTTCCCGTTAGAAAGTCATAATCACCCTGGGATTTCCTTAAGCACCGATCCTTTTATACCCCCCTGACACACAGGGTGAGGTTTTGAAGACAAAAAGATCTAGGTCTCACAAGATTTCTGCTTTTCTAACAAGGCAAAAAGAACTTACTAAGGAGAGTAACCAATTCACAGATTTTTTGTTTGAATGTATTTATTTACATAGACTCTCTTCTTGGCCTAAGCTAGATTTTTAATTCTGTACTATTTGCCTTGATTAGGTTAATGCAGATAAAAATGTAAATTTTGTTTTCTCTTTTTGAAGGACACTTTGTAATGAGATTATCCATAAATTGATCATTTCTATCTGTCTGCTCCTGTTAGCTTTTTATTGTCAGGTGCCAAATAAATGCGTACATTACCTTTTGAATTTATGTCAGTGTGAACTCATGAACACTATTTGCCTAATACTTCTATTCTTAAAGAGGTAGCCTCTTCCATCATCTAGCAGTTACTTTTTACTTAAGGTAATATTCATGATTACCCTCAGGGATTTTTATGAGAAATGATCAAAATAGAGAGCTGGGCTGAAGTGCCCATCATTTAATAACAAGTCCTGTATTTACGACTTCAAAGAAATTGCAAGCACTTAAAAATAACTGACCATTAAAAAATATTGGCTTCCATAAACTGTGTGGTAGAGAATCTGCATCAAGCCATTACTTCCCAGGTTGTAGTAGATCATTTGTCCTGCCAATATTGATCGTGTCCCTGCATTGCTCAGCCTCTGTTTCCCATGTCTCGCCTTCAGGGAGCTCATAACGCAAACCGGGGCAGCCTTGGAAAGGGATTGAACATAGAAGTTTCTCCTTTGGAAAAAAAACCCCAAACCAACCCAAACAAACCAAAGAAAGAATCGAACCAAACCAAATAGTAAATTAATAATATTTAGTAGAGTTGGAGACACGATTCTCTGTATGGTTGTCTGTATCTGTTCCTGCTGCAGGCATCTGAGGTCCAAGTGCACTAACTCTGAGCCTTTGGAGGTGCCTTTCTTTTACAGATTATGTCCTGGAAAGTCTGCTTGGAGGCAGACTCAATACGGGCTTGTTCAACAGTTCAGACATGGAGACAGAGTAGGAAACTGAGAGGGATAACAACGAGGAAAAGCGCTGAGGAAGGGACTACAGGCAGATCCTTGCTGTGGCATTGTCTAGGAAGAATGTTGACCCATCTGTCGTGGGGCTTTAAAAGGACTGCTATGTGCACGCACAAGGTATGCTTCCTATCTGAGAAGGGTTTCTCTGCTGATATGATTCTCTCTAGTAGTTGTTGGTCTTCTCAGGTCCTGAAGTGGCACAGTAAAGGACTGGAAGATTCTCCTAATTCTGGCCATTTTAGAAGCTGTGGTATGAATCCGACCGAGTATCTGGAAGGGTGGCAGGTTTTAGCCTAAAGAAGAATAGGTGGAGGGGAGACTTTATCACTGTCTACAACTACCTGAAAGAAGGATGTAGAGAGGTGGATGTTGGTCTCTTTGTCCAAGTGATTGGTGATAGGATGACAGGGAATGGCCTCAAGTTGCAGCAGGGAGGTTCAGATTGGACATTAGGGTAGATTAGGTGGTTTAGGGATATGATTTAGTAGTGTACAAGTACGGTTGGGCTTAACGATCTCGAAGATCTTTTCCAACCTAGGTATTCTATGATTCTATTCTATGAAACTCTTCCCTTATGGTGTGCACATCAAAATACTGCATGAGTTTTAAAACTCAGGGGTTACTCAGCAGCAGACCATGGAATTTTCTAGCGCAGAAAAAACACAAAGTCACTTGAAAGAAACAACAAAAAAAGGCATCATGGACAAGTCTTCTCTGTCTCTGTTGTCTTTGCTGGACATGTCCTATCTCCTGGATTTGTTTTTAGCCTCTTAAATAAGTGTCTTTGTAGGTAGCAGCAGAACACAGTTTCTTGGGAGAAATTCTTTTCTTCCACCCCTCTGGAGGTCTCTTGGAACGCCTACTCCTTGCTCCTTTGAAAAGATCCATATTTGTTGCTCTCTAAACTACACTCTCATTTCTCCCTGTGCTCTAAAAGCTTCTGTTTGCTGACAGACACTGTCCTGCATTTCTCCAGGGAAAATGTTTCCCCCCTCTTTCTTTCTGAAGGATGTATCTGCCTCAAATTGTAGTAATAAATACTGGAAAAGCTGCAACTTTCCCTGTGCTACACAACTGCAATGTTTCAATAAAGCATCTAATAAACTGTTAGGCAAGTGCTGTCTTTCAAAAAATAGTAAATGTTTTCATGAGTATGCTGCAAAATATACACACATGAACAAGATTTAAATTAAAACTATAAGACATCACTGCTTCAGAGTTTCTCACAAGCTCCCTTAGAGTCAATATATTGTTAAAATGAATATTATGTGGAACTGCACAACCAACACACTTTTTTTCTGAAAGGAGATATTTTCTTTATGCATTTATGACAGAGTTTCTGCGTTTGACTCAGTAACGCTTGTGCCAGAATGTTTAATAGTCCCTTAATCACTGAAGCTGAAGTGATACATTCCCATTAATGGTTTCTGCTGGATGGTTATCTAGTTACTGGTCAAGATGAAATTGAAGGTATTTAGCATTTTTATATTAAAATTATTATTTAATATGGTTTTCTACTGTCCCTTTGACATGAAGGCTTAATGAATAAAAAGGCTTTTAAATTAGTTGTGAAGTAAGAAACTCTACTATGGTCCTAGTGTCTCTGGCAGTGAATTTTCATATATGTAGATTTCCAAGTTCTTGTGCTTTCAAGCGAAGACAGGCTGGTGATTCCTTAGTGTCAGCCTCCTCAGAAGCCTTTACTATTGCAACGTGTTCAACAAAGTAGTATTCCTTAAGGAATTATCTTCTTTGGTACAGTACTCAACTATCTTCAAGAAAAAATTCTAAGATTGGTGATATACTTCAATTATGCCAATAATTTCCATTGATGTTGATGTTGTTATTGCTATTAGACCTTAATGAATAAGCTAACCACAGTATTATTTAATGTTTGCTTTGGAAATGGGACTTCAGCATAACTTTACAGTCAATATGAGACTGCTTTTGAATTCATGATGTTTAACAGCTGTAAAAAACAGTTGTGACAGAAAGTATAGTACTCATCACAGCAGAAATTTGCAACTGTGTTGAGCTAATGCAACATCATGGCAGTTTATATGTGAGCTGGCATTTTCACCTTTAACCCTATTTTTGGTTTCTCATAACTTCTTCAAGTTATATTCCTTGTATTCCTAGCTGAAATATCCTGAGCAGTATCAATAGAAAAATGAAATTGGTCTTTTTTTAAAAGTACATAAAAAGGCAAAGAGAAAAACAAAAGCAATTGCTACATAAGCCATTTTGGAATACATTCATGAAGACACAAATGCAGAGAATAAGGTTCAGTGACTTTGTTTCCTTGAAGAATTTTCAATTGTAATTTTTATTTTATTAAATAAGTAAGAGCTTTTTAGAATAGAACTTACAGGTTATATGAAATATAATATTTTCTTTGAAGACTGTACAGGATAAGCATTGGATCTTTACTAAAGCTGATGTCAGAATTTATAGACATGTTGATTGAGAAATGATTTTGAACAACATTGGAAAAAAGAAAGGAAACGGAAATTAAAACTTCTAACTTTTAGTACTGTATTACAGTTTGTCTATATATCAGTTGCTTTAGGACTTGTCTTCAGGATAAACACATAAAATAGTACTAAGGTAAGAAAGCTTCTGAATAATAAAAGATACCATAGAAAGAAAGACTTTTGTGGTAAGCAGTCTCACAAGGGAAGTGTAAATGATTCTTAAAGGGAAAATCAGGACTGCAACAATGAAATTCTATTTTCTGTTCTAGATTATTGATTTTGTAGAAAAATAAAGATTTCTTATCTTGCATCTGTCAGGAACCACCACAAGAAGCAGATGAAGGCTTAGCCAGTGCATGTAAGATGTTTCTAGAGAAGTATCTCTACACTCATATTCCAATGTAACTTTCTGTATCAAGACATGTAGATTATTTCCTATGACTTAATGACACTAGATTGGATTAGTGATTTATGGATGCAGAACTGGGTTGAGGCTTTGGAGTAATTTCTTGTCAGCAGCTATTAGAAGAGATATGAAAGATGGGAGAGTTATTGACTCAGTAAGGAGAATCTCAAGTTGAAGTTTGAGAATTATAAAGAGTCCATTATGGGGAATTGCAACTGTGGACATGTTTTCATGTTTATTTTAAGCCTATTATTAAGAAATATGGAATCATGTACTTTGGAATAATACATGTGTTTCTAATTTACATGCTAATGCAAAAAGATTTATTAATCTGTCAGATATCTTTGGGGTAGAAAGAAATGAAAAGACATACTGATGAAGTCCTTCCTAATGTGAGCTCTGCTGGCAAAGAGAGTGATTTATGCTCTGATGACCACTGTGAATTTCTCTGGCCAAACTCAATACTGCGGAAGGTGAAGTAAGAAATCCAACTTATGAAGTGAAAATCTTTTATTTTACGCTAAATCTTATTTAAGACTTCCAAAATTTGCTGTGACCTCCTAGAACAAACATGAGAGAATGTAATAAAACTGAATGATGTGAATAGAGTTCAGCATAACTTTTTTTTTTGAGAGGAGATAGAAGAGAATGGGAAACAGTTGGCTTGATTTCAGCTCTCGTTGCAAATTTTATTCTAACCAGGAAATGAAGGTGACAGACAAACCTACTGAAACTTTATTTAGGCTCCGTGACAGTGGTCAAAGTGACTATGCTGAGGAAAAAAAAATGCAAAATTGTGTTTTGTTTTTCTATGTGCAGGGTAGATTTTGAAATCTGTTTGTTCACCTTAATCTGAATGTAATCTTTTTTTCAGTTCCATTTGTTTCAGCTTTTCAATCTCAATTGAAATATATCATTTAATTTGTTATAATTCCATGGCTGCCTATGTTAAGGTAAAATATTACTTGTTGTGATCCAAGATACTGTGTGAAGCCAGGCATAGAATTTTTACAGGTATTTTATTCAGATTAAAAATAGATATATCTGAAAGTCATTTATATTTTACAAAAAAAATATAGGGAAATGGGAATAAAATCTTAAGCTCCTTGTATTTGCATTCAAAACTTCATTGGCATACAAACCTCATCATTGTTAGTAGTGCTGCTAGGTCTAGTTGTTGTAAAGCAATACATATGCTAGATAGACAGTCCTGTTTCAGTCTCTACTTTTTCTATTTCTGTTCTTCTATTCCTAGTTTAGTTTTTTGGGGATTCCTATTTCAGCACATTATGGATAGCAATGTTGAGAAGAGAAGTCACAGCTGTTCCAGTATTACGAACTCCAAGTAGAGTAGATCCCCTTCTTATCCAAGCATTGATAAGGTTCCTTATCCCTGAACCTGGACATCTCTTTAACAACAGATGTAATTTGTGCTCAAATAATATGAGGTTCAGGAGCCATTTTCTGGCATTTTTCCCTTCTGAGTAAAAAGAAGAAATTTAATATACAGAATATTCAGCCAAGACTTTTAACTGGAAGATTGGGCAGAAAACCTGTGGAACAGCATGAAGACTGTTTAAGATTTAGGAGACATACTTTGGATAAGGAATAGCATTTGGCTCTTAAGTTAAATTACTACTCCGGTTTATAAATAGAGAAAATGTGACAGAAGTAGTGATTTTTCATTCTTCTTAGGTGTGCTGGCACCATCCAAAGAACATGAAATAATACTGAGAGTTCAGTCATATATTGTTTTGGATTTGACCTCCTCCTAAGCCTCTATGATGTGTATGAATCCAGTATGTCTCTTTTCTCATTATAAAGACAAAATACTTAACCATAACTCTTTTCTCTCTGTATATAGGTAAGTAATGCGTCAGAGGAGTTCAAAGCACTTGGAGAAGCAAATACTTGCACTTGGGTGATGCTCCAAACAGGAAATATACATGTAATAGCAAATGGGGTATAGGATACTGGCACACCCTGTTAACTTTTTTCCCCAGAATTGTCGTAAATGTTAAGAAATCTAGTTGAGTGAGTTTTTTCCTCAGCCATGTATACACAAGCATTATAGCAGTATGCCAGTACAACTGTTTCTGATGACTTGCAGAATATATTTTCTGTTCCTCTTTGGTTTTCTTTACCTCAGTTTCACATATGTTTTTCTTTAGTGTTTGGAACAATACTAACAAATTTTTGGGAATTACCAAAATAATTTTGTACATTCTCCGAAATGTAAGTTAAATAGAAATTTAATATTGGTTTAAAGAAAGCATCAGGTTTCTCAAATGTGTTTATTTCCTCAGAGCTGTGTTTGGTCCTATATATTCACATTTATGGTTTTGCTCTGGTACGTTTTAAAAATCAGAAAATGATCTGCTAAACCAAGGCCCACACTGTGTTTTAATATGGTTACTAGCACACTGCATAACTTTAATCTGCTGCAATTACGGAATATAATTTCATGAACCAAGAAGGATCTTGAGATCGTTTGACATGAGAGGCTGTCCTGCAAACCAGACAATATTCATTAGTGATATATCAGACAGCTTTCATGGCAGACCAAAACATGGTTAAAATACCCTAAGAGAAACAAAAACACATCTAAAAGTTTCTTTCTGTTTTAAGACCTACTCACAAAATATCACAGAAAACTTATTCTGCTGTAGAGAAAGGAAAATATTTCATCTGGACACGGGCTAGCTCTTGGCTAGTACTGGATAAAAAGAGCATGCTTATTCTGCTCATGTTTATTTACTTTCCAATTATGTAATGGACTTGGTAGGCAGCAGAAGTTTTGCTTTGAATTCAGTTTCTCAAATGCAAACATCTCAGATAGAAACAGATTTGTGTCCTGAAGAGTTTTATAGGTATTATGGCACAACAGGTTATTAAGGATAGACAGTTTGATTAAAAAACTGACTGCAGTGATAGAGCTTGGCTTTGGATCTAGTGATTTATTTGAAATATACTCTTTCACATATAACCAAAGAGGACCACTGCAGTCCTGAAAATACAATTTTGAATGGAGTGTCAACTTCTAACTTGTGATGGCTTTGCCATCCTGAATTTGTAAAATTAGTAAATCCAGTTTGTTTTGACTGTTGCAGTCATGAGTAACTGCAATAACATCACCACAAAGAAACTTCTGATAAAATCAGCATTCCACACAAACAAAACCTCTGCTCCTAGTGTTCCTCACGTAATATAATTTAAAATATAATTTTGAAACAAGAAGAATTATTGGAATTGGCTTAAAAATGCCTATACCGAAACCCATGCTTAATGGATTGAATGCTTCATTATAGCAGTGTATTTTTCCTGTATGCAGTTTTAGGTATGAGAGTGTTTTCTGTGTGTCTGTGTTAGTTAACTCATTTCAGATACATTCCTTGCTCAATCCAAGTGGTAACAAAGAAATACATTTAACACTTTATTGTGCTCTACCTCTCCTTTCTCATACAGCCTCTAGCAAAGCCTCAACTATATTTTTCAATCAATTCCGCAAGGCTCTTGCTAAATTTTCCCCTCTCCTGCGGTGATCTTGGAGCACCAGTTGCCTCGTATGTTCAACAAATGAGCTGAAGCACATCAAATACTCTGAGCTGAGGTTGTCACTTCTCATGAAGCCAGCTGACAAAGACCCATTCTGACTTGATGATCTGGGAGACTTTTTGCACTCCCTGTTGGAAGCTTGCTGTTTGACTTCTTGTCGACTTATCCTTTGAAAATGCAGCTTTTTTTTCTCTCATGGGATGTTATCTGCCAATCATCCAAGCTCCATGCTGCTTTGGTAATTATCTAGTTTTTGATCAGAGGCCAAGAAATAAAAAGGTGAACCCTGACATGAAAAAAGAGGAGGCTGAAGTGGAATTAGATATGACTTTTGGAGACCTGATTCTCAGTCGCTTCAGTACTAGCAGATGTTTTCAATGTGCATGGACCAAGAACCTGGTCCCTAAGCTGGGTTGAACAGAATGGTAGAAATACATGGGAGCTATGTTTTTCCCTAGGTGGAGTACTATAGACCACCATTAAGATGTTCTCTGAAAAGATCTAGATGATATATGTGACTTCACAGAATTCATCCATTAGCTCTCTAACGTGAAAGTATTTCTGCCTGATTAATTTGTTACTGACATCTTTTCTTCTGTGCCACAAAATGTGCAAACTATCCTTACAGAAATTAAAAGAAACCCAACAATAGAACACACACACTTTAAAAGAAGTTAAAAGAAATTTGAAAAGGATTGTCTCTGGAGAAAGTGAAGTTATTTAAGGAGAAAAGAGGTGGAGACATAAGATTTTGCAGGGCACCTCAAGAAATGAGGTTTTGCTTAAATCGTGGTTGCAGGACAATGGAGATTTAGATAAGATAACTCAGTTGTTGTTTTGAAAGTCCTTTATGTCCTAATACTATGCTTAAACATTCACAATGTTTAGTTTTAAGAATTTCTTGTATTTACCAAAGACTTCTGAATGGCAGACTCAGAGGTTCCTGACCTTATTATAGTTAGCTCAGGGTTAATAGTGGACAACCATACAGCTATGTGCCCATGTGCCTATATATATAAATATACACATGAATATACGCAGGACTGCATGGCAGTCAAATTCTGTTCCAGGACTGGGAAAATCATACTGTTCAGCCATGGACTAGAAAAGGCTCTTAAGAGAATTGTTGAGTGCAATCTTAATCTTTCTCGTAATGAATAGTGTCACTGAGACAAAATTAAGCTCTTAATATAAATGCAAATAGTGTATTTTAGTTTAAGATGAGCTCATAAGTATTGGGATTTTTTTCTTTGAAGAACAACATTTTTTGAGCCTATTAATGACATTAATAATTTTAATAATTAATGTACATTAAGAATTCTAATTTGAAGCCCTTATGGGGTGTTTAATTAAAATGTGCATGGGACGTTTTGTATCCCTAAGACACAGCAAATATTATGGAAAACAAGCTAACATCACCTTCCTGTAGCTCATGTATAATTTTTAAAGGTATTTAACCATCCTGGGTTGTGACAGCTTGTGGAAACACATGCTTCATACATACTGGTTCAAAGTGGTTAGTGTATATTTTGCAAGATGGAAGGCTCCACTCTGCTTTCTCTTTTGCAAAAGCTTTTTGGGCTAAAACTCCTGAGAGACTTAGAGTGCTGATGGTTTAGAGCCAGGCAATATAAAACTACCAATGCAAGGTTATCAGTTTAAAGGTTTCACCACTGAAATGTGAGCATTCTGACTAACGTTCCAGCTGCCATCAAAAGAGACTGAATGCTTAAAAAATTATCAACTTGACAAATAACTTGCCCAGAGGATAGCTGTTCTGAGTTAACTCTGATGAAGTCAATATCTCTCAATGTATTTTTCTATCATCAGTCAGTCCTTTTTAGAGACTCCTTGTCACATTCGATTTTATAGCCACATCATTCTCCTCCTTGTCATTTATTTATCCTGAAGAGTCTTATTTAATCTAGTTAATCATTGCTTTTACAGAATACCTTACAAATCTTTAAGTTCTCACACTACATTTTCTTTCTCCCTTTCAAATTCTGTTTACCCTTTCTTATGGAAAGACCCAAACTGCACACTGTATCTCAGCAGGCTGTGTACTGTGGATTTACACCATAACACAATGATGATTTCTATTTTATTCTCTATTACTTCCTTAATAGTCCCTAACATTTAATTTTCTGTCTTGACTATTGCTGAATGTCCTTTTTAAATCCAACTATCTATCACAACCCCACAATCTCATCAGATCAGAGTGCAGCACTCCATAAAGATAATTTGTGTTTTTTTACCAATGTACATAATTTTTCATTTATCTACACTAAATTTCATCTACTGTTTTATTGCCCATTTACTCAGTATCAAGAAGTTCTGCTTCATAACCATTCCCCATCTTTATTATCTTGAATAAGTTAATACTTTCAGCAAAAATTTCTCACTTGACTATTCATGTCTTTGCTAGTCCATCATGAATATATTACACAGAACAAGCAAAAAAAAAATTGATAACTTCATAAATTGTGTATTATGGAACGTACATAGGAAATTTATTTAGGAAATCTACTATTTAGGAAAACTAATAAGGAGAATATTTTACCTATTTGCCATGATTTTCTGAGAATACATAGAAAGGACAAATTTTGGTAGACAGTGACAGTGCTCTTTATTAGACTTAAAAAAATAAACTTGGGCATGTACTCAAGTCCTCTGCCAAGTCTCAACATAGAAGTAACAGTTTTAAAAGCAGAATACATGTTAAGAATCAGAGTTTACTTAATTATCTACTAGTTAAACCATCCCTGGAAGAAAATAGACCTTGTTGTCTAAGGAGACGAGGGAACATTGAGAGGGAGAGAAACATAGAGAGGAAAAGCAAGAACAAGGGAAGCTGTGAGAGCTATTGATCATTTAAGAGAAAGAGAAACATACTCTGTAATCTGTGGAATATGGAGAGTTCAATGCTGGAATGAGACTTTGTTATATACTATAAATACAGTTCTTTGGTCTGTCTTTAGAAGGTATTTGTTATATTTCCTTTGTGGAGATG
Source organism: Phaenicophaeus curvirostris (assembly GCF_032191515.1). Taxonomy (NCBI): domain Eukaryota; kingdom Metazoa; phylum Chordata; class Aves; order Cuculiformes; family Cuculidae; genus Phaenicophaeus; species Phaenicophaeus curvirostris. The sequence goes on from NC_091394.1 coordinate 18,359,762, forward strand.
TAAACGTCTCTGTAGAGGTGGAAATGGGGTAGTTGTTTTCCGGGATATGTCTTTCCTTGACAGCTGGATATTTACATCATGCGTAGCCTGGATATATGTTTTCATGCTGCTGCATAATGGTTGCCTAGTATCAACTACATATATGCGTTGATAACATCTGTTGCACTGGCTGAAACATTTTATAATACGTTTGTCCAAGTGCGGGTGTAGAATTCAGAGAAGCTCATGGTTCTGCTTTAGGAAGTATTCATAGAAAGTAGTACAAACATGTTAGTGAGTCTCACTTTCACTGCATAGGTACAGTCTATAATCAGTACACTTGGGACTATAAAGAATTTACTTTTGTTTATTGTTTTCATGAGGCTTTGAAGCTGTTTAAAGGCTCAGGAATGTGGCTGTGGAAAGATGTCTTTTCAGGATTTTCTTCCAATAGAGGCACTGTTTAATGTCTTTCCATGCAAGTTCCAGGACAGGATGAAATGTGCTAGATGCGATTTTTTTCCTTATAGCTAGATAATTCTTTATGTGGTGTTCAAGGGACTCCTAGAAATATGATCTGTTTCTCTAGGTATCTTTGTTGGATAAAAGTCCTCATTAATTTAATAAGGTGGCTATCACAAACCAAATACAATGATGTAAATGTAAGAGGATCCACCTCTACCTTTTAATCAGCTGGTAGTTGTAGAGAAGTCCATGAGAAAATTATAGATACGCATAGATTTACTGAGTAAACCCCTGCCACATTTCTAAAGGCAACAGTAATGATCCATGGAAGAAGTGAGTCCTACTCTTTCCCAAACAGAATAATAGAGAATGGATGATGGAGGTACCAGCTCAACAACTATTTTCTGAGAAGACTTTTTGTACTGATGCATTGACCAAGTAATGGAAAAAAGTCCACATATAAAGAAAATTCATAGCCTGAGATGTTTGCTATTATCTCTGTAACTAGTATATTTTGATCTACTTCAAAATTTAATTGAGCCATTAACAGACAATTACATTATAAGTCTGTAATTGCAAGTACAGGCAGTTGTTCTGATTCACTGAATTTCATACTGTTGTAGTTTGATTTGCCAAGCTTGTTTAGAGTGATTCCAGCTTATTTCTAACTTATTCTCCCCTCGATCCCTCCTTCGTCCTGCAGTGGTCTGCATATTTTCCCTCACTCAGAAAATAACAGAACAGCCATAATCATATTTTACAAGAATGTGAGGAAGCTTTTTTCATCAGCCACCAGCCTGTTGTTGAATTGCTTGCAGCAGCTCTAATTTAAAGTAACAGTATATGCTGGAACTAAGGCAAGTTATGAAGTGTCCAACAAGTAAGGCAGAGAATGTGAATGTGCACTGAAGGACTGCTGTCAGTTAAATGATGGAAGACATTCAGATGAACAATCAAAATATTCAAAACTAGGAAAAACTTTGAACGAATAAAATAAGAGGTTCAGAAAGTCCAAGAAGGAAAAACCTGATGAATGATTATGCAGATAGCCTGCTCCTCCACATACCACGTTATCCTCAAAAAAAGAAGAACAAACCCTACCCAAAACCCAATCCAAACAACAAAATAAAACAAAACAGACAAGCAACCAGGGAAGCGTGAATCAGCCCAGCATCTCTCAGGAGAAGGAGCAATCAGAAACTCTGCAGCCTGGGTGAGAAGAAATTACAAGACTGGAAATTTCTGTTGTCAGCTAGATAGTAGTTCCTAATTCTGGAAGCCAATGATGAGAAAGTGTTAAACTGAAGGCATTCTTTCCCACTGCAACAGAAGAATCCATAACTTGCTGCAATACAAACCTTTAATGAAGGCAGAACTGGTACCTGTACTGTACGAATCATTGCTGGATTCCATTATTCAAGTATGTAGTTGCCAGGGGGAGAGCACAAGGCTTATAGTTGATGCACGGCTGTGGTCTAGTCTATTCTTGCTCTTTCTAGTACTCTGAACATCTAAAAGAAGGTATAGATAGGAAGAATTACAGACAAATATATAAGCACTAGCCTCCAAAGCTAGCGGAGAGTGTATGGGAAAGTTCCTTATAAAAGGAAAGTAACAGACATACAGTCTGTGAATTCCTGGTCTGCTGGGGAAAGACAAACTCATGTCTCGTACAAACACATATTGTCATATAAGCCCAGGCAAAAAATGATTGCACCTCTTTCACTCATCCTAAATAGGAACTCTTGTAAATCTTTCTATTACTTATGATATTATTCATTACCACCATCATGTCCACCAGCTCTTACTGAAATAATGTGGAAAGAAGAATGTCACAAAGCCTGCTATAAAGAGATGATTCATTGGCTGAGTTGAAAATTTGAAGAATAATCAGCATTTTTACCATTCAGCTTGAAAACTTTTACTACTTGCCACTGATGTCTGATCTGAACTTTTCCACAGATCTGCAATGTCTATGGCAGTGAATTAAATGTGAATACTTCCTGGCTCCAAAAACATTCTGATGAAATCTAGTCTTTGAAATAATGTGACCACTTTCAAACACTCTACTAGGAGTAGCCACTTATCCATTTTAATTCCTGAACCATACACCAGAATTTTTCAGAAGTGTCCTAGTTGGCCCAGACCAAAACTATGCCAGGGACCATTCTAACAATGTAGCTCTGCAGAAATTTGATTGCAACACCTAGGAAAATTACTTGAGACTGTGTAATAGTACAGGCTTGGCATCCAGATTAAGGAGGGGGAGCAGCGGAAGGAAAGTGGAACTTACAGGCTGCAATCTGCATTAGGCTGCTTGCATATATAGGAGATAGTAAAAACTGGGTAAAGAACAATTAATTGAACCTGAGAAAGAGGAGAGATAACAAACCTAATACCTTTATAACCAGTAATATTTGTGCATCCCTTTATAAGCCAAACGGAGAAGTGCAGTTATGCAAGAAGAAGCTAATTTGCATTAGTGTCTCCACTAAAAGCCAGAAGGCACATATAAATTGTCATTTTGTGAACAGACCGTCCTAAACCCTAACTAAAAGGATGAAGAAAGAGCTATATATAGTATAGATTTGAAGGAATCAAACAATAATTATTACTTTATAGATCCCTGTGTCAGGGTGCCTAACAATACAGATGTCCTCACTTTGGTGAGAAGCAGTGCATTAATGCTTTAATTTAAGCATGTTTTTGACATATACATGATAGCCTTATATAATAGGTTCAGCTGGTCAGACCCTTCTTGAAAAGAAAGACAGTGAAGCAATAACAAATCTACAGGAAGAGTAAGCAAGAGAAAGCAGAAAACACCACAACAAAAAGACATGATTGTTCACTGAATGGAAGGGCATGCTTCTGAACAAGAGAGAAGATAATGCGATGGGTAGTTGGAAACTACTTACATAGCACAATGATATGGTGAAATCAACCGGAAAAAAAGACACAAGGTCACTCTTCATATTCTTCTTCCCCTAGATAATTGCAACACTCATCTATTAGGATAATGTAATAGAAAATCATTCCCTTAAAAAAAAAATCATAATGATGATTGTTTGTGATCACTACCATGGAGTATCAATTAATTGTTTCTACCTGAATAGAACTGGAATTTCTTTGTTCTACTGCATAAGATCTTAACCCTAAAACTTGTAAAAAATAAAGGACCTTCAAAAAAGTCAATGACTGTCTTACAGTCCACATTCTCTGCTGATGACTTCCAAAATACAGCACGCAACATGGTTTACCCTTTCTGCTACTACCAAAATAATGGTATTTGCTGCAAGAAATTAGGTTATTCTAATAAGCTTAGAAAATCATGGTCATTTATTAACTTTAGTGGATGTTCACCTGTAGAAATGTTCGAAAGTTTTCAATCAGGTGCTTTAGTTCCAACTTGTTACTGAAGTGACAGAGTTAGCAAGACTACTAATCTCATAAAAGAGAGATTGGTGTGAAGACGTAAAGAGAGGAAAGATTTCCCTGGCTAGTGGGAAATAGGTTACAGAGAAGACTGGGACTAGGCAGAACAAGTGACAGTTACAGAGAATGCATATGTTGGAAAGAGAACAGGAAGGAGATTAGGCAGGTATGAGAGGCATCTGTGAGTGCAGGAGAGACCTGAACTGGGCAAACCAAGAAACCAGAACAGTATTCCTACTTGTGTTCTCTTATTTAATCTGGTTTATCAATGAAAAATAAATCTTCGAGAATAGAGTATTCCAAAGGCAGATGATGCCTTTTCTCTTGATTGAATTATTTGTACATAAATTGAGACATGAATATTTAAAAGCTTGTAAGGATACAAAATGAAACAAGTGTTCTTTCACTGGTAGCTGAGAATATTTAAAAATTGCATCTGTATTATTATAGGGGGAAAAAAATCACACAAGTCTATTCCTTGGTTTTCCTGTGAGAGATTAATCCAAACATGAATCTGTGGCCCATATAGTATGAATATGATTATTTAATATTAGCACCTGCCCCTGAGTCTCTTAGCATAATCATAACGTGACCTCAGGGGTTATTAAAATTGCGGAAAGTTTAGTCAATGTTTCCTCATTTGCTTTATGCAAATGTATTAAGTTGTGAGAACAGAAAAAAATTAATCAGGACGCGAACTTAGCTGCTATTAATTTAGCTAAGCAAATTAAAAAGGAAAAATCCAGAGACATTTTATAGTGATCAGTGGTAGGCAATTTTATTAACACCACATCTGAAAAATTAAAGTTATTCAAGCTGTCTCATTCTTCAATATCACCACAGAAACCATCAGGCGAAATCTGCCAGAAAAGCGTTTGAGGAATGTATGCAGGAAACCAAGTTTCATAATGTCTGAGGCAGAAGGGAGAACTCATAAGATTCTGATAGGCAAATTTAATATAGATTTTTCCAAATGCTTCAGCATATAGTAGTTCCTAGTGAAGGACTGAAGTAATGTTCTGTTTTATAAGATTTTGCAGCTGTTTGAGCCTAAAGACCTGAAGCTGCTCTTTGTACTTTGAAGTAAGGAGAAGCGTAAAAACTGCTGTAAAACTGGTGTCAGTCATGCCTGAAGCTCCTATTGCCTGATGTAAAGGTGGGTCCATAAAGACTGTTACGAGTTTTGGGTCATGTGGCAATTCTCAGCTGCAAGCAGTCAATAGGGGATGTCATTCATATATATATTTACTTTTCCTGATCCATGGAAAATACCCATCAGCAATGAGAGTGAATTTACCGGGGACAAAAAGCTTGCATTGTTAGTAACTGTCTCATTGCTATTGCATATGCCTACCTATAAGAAACACATAAATTTAAAATAAAAAAGAGAGACAGAAAATCATTAGATGTGTTTTCTGGAATGGCCAAAAATATTTTTGTGGAAAGAAATGCATTAATTAAAATTTCCTCTAATTTTGGAAGTTACTGAGCACATAGAATCATAGAATAGTTAGGGTTGGAAGGAACCCTAAAGATAATCTATTTCCAACCCCTCTACCATGGGCAGTGACATCTCACTAGGTCAGGCTGCTCAAGGCCCCATCCAACCTGGCCTTGAACACCTCCAGGGATGGGGCATCCACAATTTCCCTGGGCAACCTGTGCCAGTGCCTCACCACCCTCATGATGAAGAAATTCCTCCGAATGTCTAGTTTAAATCTGCCCCTTTCCAGTTTATACCCATTGCCCCTCGTCCTATCACCACAAGCCTTTATGGATAGTCCCTCTCCAGCTTTCTTGTAGCCCCTTTCAGGTACTGGAAGGTTGCAGTAATATCTCCTCTAAGCTTTCTCTTCTCCAGGCTGAACAAGCCCAACTCTCTCAGCTTGTCTTCATACAGAATGTGCTCCAGCCCTCTGATCATCTTTGTAGCCCTCCTCTGGACCCGTTCCAACAGCTCCATATCCTTCTTATGTTCAGGATTCCAGAACTGGACACAGTACTCCAGGTGAGGTCTCACAAGAGAGAAACAAAGGGGCAGAATCACCTCCCTCACCCTGCTGGCCATGCTTCTTTTGAAGCTCATGTCGAGCTTCTCATTGACCAGCACCCTTGAGTCCTTCTATGCAGGGCAGCTCTCAATCACGTCATCCCCCTTGTTCTGAAATAAAAATGTTTATGATTTATTTTGGAAGACAGCATGAATTTGATTTCATTTATATTATTTTTTCACAGTCCTGGAAAAAAATGGTTGTTAAATAGCTCGACTATCAGTTAAGAACATATCAACTTAATTTGCAAGTAATTAACTTGAAAGACAAAAAAAAAGGAAAGGCAAAACACTGGATGGCTGGGAATCAGATAGTGAGTATTAAGGTAAATCAGAACATGAATAAAAAAAAATTTGATAGAAGACAACTTCTATTTGTCCAGTTAATGAACATATTTATTATTAATATTTTATCTGGAAAATATGACGTACAGTGAAATCTTCTGCTTCAGGCTGAACTCGTGTATAGACATTTAAAATCAAAATAACACATACAATATATATAACGCTGTATTTCATTATTATCTTTTAGTTTATGTTCATTTCCCCTGCCTCATTAAACATAATAGGAATAGATAGTCAAATGTAATTGGGATATTTTATTTAAAATATTACTCTAAATATTACATCCTAGAGAATGTTGAATCCCAGATTTCCAAGAATGCACGTATTGCTTCTGCATTATGACCTTATTAAGTTAAAATGCATTGGATCAATATCAGGCTCTCTTTAAGTATAATTCATATCCCTGATTTATTTACTCCACATTTAGATCTGATTTGAAAGCATACAGTGTGGTCACAATTACATCCAGAAATGTCAGTCTAATAAAGAATTTGTCTGTGTATCTGAAATGCTTTTGACCATTGAACTGAATGGGCAAAATTTGACATTCATAGGCTGTGATGGCCTATAAGTATTTATGAATACACATTGTCCAGGACATAGCTGGTTATATAGAGCTTCCCCATGACTACTGATTAGATGATACTAAAATCTTTCAGTTTACTTAAAGATCACACTGACTAAAAAAGTAAGAAATTCAAAGATCTCTGATCTTTTTTCCAAAACTTAGAGTCCCAAAACTCTTTGCTGAGCGCTAGCACTTGACAAATATCTCACATTTTACAATCTTGCATTTTTCTTTGATGGTTAGCCCTTAGCAGTCCACTTACACTAGAGTGGAAGGTATTTTAAGATTAATGTTAGCATACCAACTTGCAATTAATTATGTGATAGTTGCTGAAAGAAATGTTCCCCATTTACTGATGCTAAGAAGCTGATGAAAGCATGTTTGTGCCAGCCAGTCTGATTTTCAAGAGAAGTTTTTCCTAGTTTAATCTCTTTTGGGAAGGTCCTAGGCAAGTCAAGCACTGATAGGTGGATGGAGTGACTGGATTCAAGCAAGTCTTGGCAAAATAAGCCATTAGTTAATTTCTGTATGAAGTGCTCAAGTGGAGGAGTTTCTGGGGATTTATCTTGAGCTACTTTATCTCTTTTTTTGCCTGGACCATGAATCAGGTGTGACCATCACTTATAACCTTATTGACAGTATTTAGAACAGAAGATTTCTTCTGATATTCTCCACATTCCTCCTATTATTCTTATCTACAGGATAGAAGTACATAGCTGTAGAAGTATGTTTAGAAGTAAAAAAATCACAACCCATTCTTTACATTTCATTACTTATTTGAGTTTAGTCTCAAAATCTTAAAGCTTGGAGCAGGTTTTAACTTATTTTGGCTTTGACCTAAAGTTGTCATTAAAAAAGTTGTCATGGTTGGACTCGGTGGGGCTCTTCCAACCTGGTTATTCTATGATTCTATGATTCTATGATTCTTGCCTAGGTATCCAAAGACATTTCACAGAAGTAACAGCTTGCTTTGCTCTTGTGTTCTTATTACAGAGAAAGATAATCATTCTTTATAAATGCTTTGCAGTAGATCAGTTGAGAAGAATGTTATCCCTTTCTTCATGCTGGGGTGACACTGTCCTTAGCATTCAAGCCACAATAGCTTTTTGAGTACTAGGCTGACTAACCCACGCATACCAAGGTATTTGCTCATTAAATGACTTTGTTAGCTTTAAATGAATTAACTGACTCAAACCCAAATGATACAGAACGCCGTGTCTAGGCTAACTTTTCAACTGGACTGGATATGAGAGAATAATATGTTGTCTTCTGAAGCTACCAGTGAATGGCCTATCAAAAAAGAAAGCAAGCCTGAAGGCTGAAGCTAGCAGATCTGTGATACAGTGTTTACAATTCACAGTACGTCTCTTGCATAGAAATTTTCATGACGTGTGTCTAAGCTCAGCATTCTGTGCAAATCCCCTGTGGGATAGATTTGTGTTGATCTTCCCTTGGCTTTGTATTCTAAACTTAATACTCAAATCTAGTTTTGCTCAGTGATTTTGATAAAATAACAACTGCTTGCATTTTCCAAGAATTATCTTGAAAAGTGAAAGTTAATTTTAGTATAATGAAAATAAGGAATAGGAGATTGTTTAGGTTTTGGAAATGTTTTTTATTCAAGTGTTTCACATTAAATAAAAATAAACAGATAGATGCAACTTGAGTTTTTGTTTCCAGAGCTATTCAAAATGAACAGACTGTTCTCTAAGAATATTTAAAATTTGTTATGACAGGAAGGTGTTTTTAAAATAGCAGCTTACTTACACAATTATTGATTACCATGCTGTACTGATGACTTCAGAAAAGTGTACATATGCCAATCAAACTTTATTGAAACCTTAACTGAGAAGAAATAACTGAAGGCTTGTTGTTGCTCCAGCTGAGGCTACAGGCAGGGTGCATTTAAATTGAAGAAGATTAGCAGTGAGAGCCCTGTGGAGTTGTTCCATAGTCCTTTTATCTTTCAGTTAAGAAGAATTATACTATTTTATTATAATTCTTTTCTATTCGGTATGGGGAAGATACTAAATACTTATTTTTAGACAGAGTAGTCTTGGAATACTTTTTGAGATAAAAAAAGAATTTATTTTAATGTAACACATGTAGAACAAATTTATATGGAGAGAGGCACTCGGAGTATAAATACACAAGAAGTTACAAATAATATAGTAGAACACCTGACAGGTGGAACAGTTTCTGGTACACAGGCTGTTCTGGATTTTTCCAGCACAAAATTAGGACTAATCACAGTACTGCAGAAAGCTGAATTTGTGTCACAGATGACCCTTAGCATTCATTTTCTATAGTACCAAAAGTACAAAACTCCTTTGTGAAGGCCCTAGAGCCATGCAGAATTCAGGCAAGGTGGTTGTCAAACATTTCTGGAGCAAATAGTAATTTTCTGCAACAAGCAGAGCGAAACGCAAGGTTTTAACTGTGTTGGTCTACTGTAGTTAAGATTCCCTTCACAGAACACTCTGCTTCTTTCCAACTCTGCAAGTGCTTCAAGACCACAAGCATCCTTAATTTTAAAACTCCAGACTCATTTCTAGTTGTCCTTCTGTATAACCACGTTAAAATCTCTTCTGTGACCTGTAAGCTATTTTCCTTTGACATTATCATTTATTCTCTTGACATAAATGTGGACCAAATGGATATATTTTTATACAAACAGATGCACATACTCATAAACTGCATTTATTGCTATGCAATAGATAGATGAATACTTTTAGAGGTGCTGTTTATTATCTGAAATTTGTGAAATACTGAGTTATAGCACCAACCAACTCAACTGAGTTCTGTTTTTTCCTTTAAAAACAAGTAAAAATATTTTAGTTTAAGTACAGCCTCTTCATATGGTGTTCCAGCCTGTTCCTCAGGCACTGTGAGTGCATGCTGACTTTCCTCTTCTAAACGTTCATTACACATATCTACTGTTTGTAATGTTCATTTCTGCCCAAAAGTCAGAGCCCCAAATACACTGTCATCTTTCTTGATTTCAGATGAGATGGATATTGCTGATTTTCTGCTGCCCTCCTGTTGCTGGATATCTGAGTACTGCCCTAAGCTGAAGGAGAAGCTGGTAATATATCAGAAGGTATTGCATTTGGGAGAATTGGCTTTATTTCTTCTCTTTGAGAATTGTTAGCAAGGTTACTGGTGCTTCTTGCAGGTCACTTGTTTTCAGATTATAGCCTATTCACTCTGTTTTCCTTTAACTGTTTATCTTTTATCAACTATTTTGGTGGCATCCCTTTCCTTTGGTTGTCTCTAAGGTACTCTAAAATGTTATCATTCACTCTGTTTCTCAAGCTAAGTACATTATTTCTGACAGTTCATCCATACTCATCTGCTCAGTGCTGATTTATGAATTTTCTAATGCTGATGTTGGCATCCCTAGTATCTCACTTGGGATGAGTCATCATCTCTTTTAACTTGGTATGACTAAAAATTAATGCCTTAAATATCTGTCATAGATTCTCTTCTTCTCTGTCTCTGTTCCAGTTAACAACTTTGAACAACAAAACTTGAAGGCTGTGTTTTGCTTATATTCATCAGACAACCATGAGATGTCCCTGTGCAGCTGCTTTTTGTTGTTCAACATTTCTCCAAGTCTCCTCACTTTATCACTTTATTCCAAATCTCTCATTTAGGCTGTCAAACTATTCTTCAATTACTATCATCACCTTTTCTACTTGCTGCTTTTCCAAATGCACCCATCACCCAGCCCCTTGTAAAATTCAGTCTCTGAGGTCATGTTGATCTGATTGCCTCTTTGCTTCCTTTGTTTTCCAATGGTCTCTCACATCTTTGTCTGTATCTTCTCAATTTTAAAGCCCTCTGTGGCTACTCCTCTTTGCAGAGCTGTTTGATGCATTTTTTTCTGTTTGCTTATACTCAACGCAGCATCTTTTAGTTTGTTTGAAATGGTAAAAACCCCATTGAAGCAAACTTAATGTACATTTCAGTTGAGGCTTGGGCAGACTGCTGAATGATGGCGCTTTAGTGACAACTTAAATGTACATGGTAGCTAGTTCTCAGCTCACAGTTGTCTACATTACAAGTAGATGTTACAACTGGCATTGATGTCTATTTGGCAATTTCAGCAGAGGTCGAGTGTTGAAACAGTTTGGAGACTAAATGGTTCTTTTGCTCCAAGACTCAGTCATTTCAGATCAGGCCTGAGGTCCCTGATCCCAGACTGCTTTTCCTGTTTTCTGGGCTGAGGACTTCCTTCTCTGTGCCTGTCAATCTAACATAACTCAGAAATGCTGCATTAACTTTAGGAGAGATCACATGCCTAGAAAAAGTTACTGCATAAATCTTGAATGTCCTAATTTTCTGTCAAAAATGTGATGATCTCACCTGTCAGCATTTGTCCAGCATTTGTCCTTTGCTTATCTGTAAGACTCAGCGATGTTTCTGCTTAAGCCATCAGTCCTTGTCATTAACTTATCTTACCTTTGCTTTTTCTAACCTTTACTATTTTTTCACACTTCCTATTTCTGCCTTTCATGTCAGGTAATAAATATGCTGAAGAATATTTCTTGGAGGCCCTGCTTCAGAGAATGAAATAAAAAACACCATTTTGGTCACTTGCTGAGTATTTTCACTGAGTTCAGGTAATTCAAAATTTAATCTTACAGCCAGCTATGCAAATTTAGCAGTTCAAGGTTCCCCATACACTCATTGAGCTCACTGCAGGATCAGGATACTCAGAACATGTCACAGTACGATTTGACTGTTTAATGTATAAGGGATTTAATAATTATTTATAGTATAGCCTTAACATTCTGACTCATGTCATCATTTCTGAATAGTGGCTTAGAAAGAGGTATAAGTTTATATTTCAGTGATCATACACACCCAATTGACAGACACTTCCCAAGGACTTGCCTCAGATTGGAGTAATACTGCACTAAACACCTTCACCAAGACTACAGAGAGTTGACAGGTGTCAAGGAGAGAGGGAGGGATCTGCAAGTTGAATTATGTTCCAGCAGGAAGACATGACCAGTTATATCACAGAAGAAAAATGTGAGGTTTGATGAGGTGTAACTCATTTGTGTTTCATATTTCTGGGAAGCAGCAGCAACAAAAAAAAAGGTGCAATTTCATCTCAGTGAGCAGGAAAATGGTGATACATTTACAGCAATAAACAAGGCAACATTACAGACATTGAAAAAAGACCAATTGGAACTGAATTTGGGAGCAAACACCACTATGAAGATTTATAGTCTGGAAAAGTGATATGAACAATATATATATAATTAGTATTTCTGTTAGCTTTTCATACTCCTTGTCTTAATTTGCAAGCTGATTCCTAGCAAATAACTGAATTGCTGTTAATTAAACATGATTTCAGTGAAAGATAAGTGGAATTTTAATACTTCTGCCTCTAGACTTGTGGTGATGTTTGCATTGTGTCCTTGTCAGATTTTAGCTTTTGAATAAATCAATTCTAGAGCAGGAACTCTGGCTTATAGATTTTATGGGACACAACACGGTAAAATCTTATTCTGACTGAGCCTGCTATTGCACTGAACAACAGGAACAGTGGCAAAGTACCAGTAACAAAGTGCAAATAAGAACCCCCACACTGTTTTCCTCAGCTGGTTAGGGGCAGATACGCAGAATGTGACATTAGTTTCTGGCTTCTAATACACTACTGAAACAGAAGATTGAAAAATTCATATAAATTAATCTTTATTTTAGTGCCATTAGGTTTCACCCTTTATCTTCTTATTCAAGACCTAGGAACAAAATCTAGAAACAATAGTATCAGGACAGTTCATGAAGTCTCCTGCTGCCAGAGGTAAGGTGGTGCAGGACTAACAGTGAATTTCTTAAAGTCTGTTTACCTCACTGATACTCATTTTCTAGAAGATGCAGCCTCTTCATAGTCCTAGTTCAGCCTCCTCCTGTATATCTTTAAAAAGCAGTTGTCCATAAAGATATTACACTCCCTTGATCTACTTTCCTTGAAGCAGTAAGTCTGTGAGCCAAGTCTTGCAGATTTTTCCGCCCTTGCTGTCACATTTTTTCACTGGAAAAGATGGTCAGATGCAAATGCATTTGCTGAAATATTCAAATCCATGGCTAGGCACAAGCAGAACTGAAGCAAAATGGAGCCCCTGAACACACAAGGGTGAAGGCCCCAGACACGGCTTGTCAGGGCCATTGAGAAATACTGGAGCACACAGAGCATGGATAACATAATGAACAGTATCCATAGCACACCTCGTAGTCATATTGCTGGTTTTTATCTGCTATAGGATCACCTTTAGCTATAGGATACTTTCTCTAGACATACAAAGCATTGCTCCAGACATGACAGCACAATCTTGTCCCGTTCAGGATAGTGTCTCTTGGCTCTTGCTGAGCTCAGAATAATTCTCTTTTTTTCCCTTCCTGGTACCCTAAATAAAATTGCCATTGAGTTCTTACGTCAATGCTCTTTTTAATAGGTGTAAGGGGAAATGGCTAACCACTACAATGAATAGAAGCTGTGTAAATACATCATGAAAGAAGAATCAAGCCCATTAATTCATCCTGACAACGGATCTGTCTGACCTGTCTGTGTCATTTATTTAGTCTCTAAGGAATTGATACACTTGGCCTTGAGTGAAGCAACTTTAACTCTTATGCAGTTTATAATAAGAAATATTCAATGTTCTGAAATTGTTGAGCATTTTACATTGCTTATAAATTCCATGTTACTTTGAGATGTGGCATCTGGGAAGATTGAAAGCAGATTGCAAGTTTTACCTCAACAACTGTTCTGCAAAAAGAAAGGTGTATTGACCCTTAGCAACAGTAAAAGCCTGGTTATTTTTAAGAAGGAGTAGGCTGTAAGTACAGACAGCAAAAGCTAAACTTGTATATATGTGGAATTTATTTTTTGCTCCATTTCATGCTGCTAAAATTGGCAGTGTTATAGCCGCTTAGCAACGTGGCAGTGACTTGGAAAGGGGGATGCTGCCTCTTCCTGTTTCCATTTGGACTTCTGCTGTGCTACACACTAGGGATAATAAAAGAGCAACTGGAGGATATCAGCCTGTGGGGAGGGCATTGGGTGGTGTAAAGTGTTCAGCAGCCCGGAAAGAAAAAGTCCTGAGGATGTGAGGATTTACAGTGAAATTATGGTCCATGCCAAGAACTGTCCTGGGGTGTAGGGATATAAAGAGAGAACTCTGGCAGAGAAAATATATATTACTGAGCTTTGTTGAGCTCATCTCACTTTTTGCCACCTTCCTGTCCTTCTTGGTCAAAATCACCCCCATCCTGCTAGTTAAGTGTTCTACCCCACAGCTACACCATAGTCACTACTATCAGAACAAGCGAAACCTCGTACTGTGTAGGGAGTTTATTTCTGTTGCCTGGGTTACACCACAGTTGGTGTTGAGATTCAGGTGAAAGATCATTCCACAGTCCTATCCTTGGAAGAATATTCCCAAGGGAAAAAAAACAAACAACCATGTCTTTAGTTTGGAGATGTTTTTTGCTTCTTCTCAGCATGCAATGACTTTCAACCTTGCTTCTCTTTTCCGTCTTCTTCCTCTTTACTCTGCACTTAGCAGTTTGAGCTAAAATTGAACATGTAAGTGTCATTTCCATCAGAACCCACTATAACCCATCATATGAGTTTTGCTTATTTGATGAACCACCATGAAATTTGTTTGTAATTCCTGTTAAGGTGCAAAGTTAACATGCATTTAGCTGTATTTATAGAAGCAACTAAAAAAGCAAGGAATAGATACGCCTCAACAAGATGAACTGCGTTTTTTTACAGACTATATGATGGAAGCTACAATCATAAATAAGACATGTACATTTTCAGAAAAGCAAACATATAAATACCCAGTAAAAAAACCCCAAACCATTTTGGAGTTTCAGCCAAGGAAAATAGTCTATCGCATCTGACCTTTGTATCAGCACTTTTTTCCTTGATATATCATGGTTTGTCCAATGGTGCACTTCATTTTGGTTTCAAAAGTGCAGTGACTAGTGGAGGGGACACTAATGCTTTCAAGGGCAAATAAAACATTGCTATAACTTGCTGTAGATGACACTACTAGGAAAAGATGAAAGCTTGACCATTTTTATATTTTGCATCCATCTTGTAAGTACGTTAACTATTTCTTAAATTTAGAGGTGGTCACATTATGCTGTGAAGCAAGGGTTTGTTGAGCTTAACCAAATATATAAAAATTAATTGTAACCTTTCTGTGCATGATAAACAGTTTCTCATGTGGCTGAAGCTTGCTAGAAAAATGATGAATGTTCAAAATATGCTTCTGTTCACTTGTCTTGATTCGAGCGAGCATGTGAAAGTAGTAATTCAGCATACATTGTGCTAAGTCAGCAAAAAAACTTACTGAGCTGACATACCCAAACTCCTTCAAATTATTAATCTTCTTCATTAGCAGAGGAATGTCAGGTATAATGTAGAAAGAGGTGTGGTAAAGGCCAGTAAAAGAAGATAATTAGACAGAAAACTTAAATCACTCGTCTGAGACAACACATGTAGTACTTCCATACGCAAGAAGTTATTTTAACCTAAAAAAAAAGCAATAATATTCATGAAAGTAATGTAAATTTTCACTTGAAGAGAGATGACACATTAACTGTCCTCGTATGTTTTATCTAACTGAGTAGATTAACTGAAGTAATCGTAATGTTGTAACCTTAACTCAAGTCATTATAAAAATTGTTGAGGTCAAGGACTTGAGCACTGGCTAAATGACAGAGTTTGCTCAAATCTTTCTCTGGTATCTGCTAATGATGAAAAGAGATTTTTCTTAGGTGTTACGCATATGGCAATGTTTTAGTTTCTGGAGAATTTGTACGTGAGCTTTTATCCTGCTGAAATTGTATTTGTTTCCCAGATATTTTGAATGTGTTTTATTTGTAAAATAATTACACGCTGTGAAAAAAATTTATGCAGAATAGACGTAAGAATCATTGCAATGAGAGAAGCCCAGTCTCTACAGGGAAACAGGTGTTGATGTCACTGGTCTCTAAATTTGCTGGGTTTTGACGCATATTTTGAAATCAATAAAAATTAATTTTATAAAAATCCCAAAACTTTGTTAGAAACTTCTCTTACTAAAGATTAGGATTAATTGAAAACTTTATCCAAAGACTTTATTCAATTTTTCTTCTCAACTTTGAAAATGAGCTTGTGAAGATAATTTAGTTTCTTTGCAAATGATTCAAACATTCTTGGGTTGGGTTTTTTTTGACAATTCAGTGACCAAGACCTTCAAAGCAATGCAGCAGAACTGGAAGCATAGTTTCTGTTAGTTTTTCTGGGAATCATTTCTCAAATTTCTATATATCATTCAAAAATATCTCCTGAAATAAATTGTGTAGAAGAGCTTGGATTCATGTCACTTTTTGGCTGTGGTCTGAATCCTTACCTGGGTAGCAAAGGTCAGTAATACGATTATTTATATTCTCATTTTTTTTCCACATTTGTGTTTTCTGTTACTAATCCTGTGAAATGCTTCATGGCCTCAAGCTCCGCCAGGAGAGGTTTAAGCTGGACATTAGGAAAAAATTCTTCACAGAAAGGATCATTGGGCACTGGAACAGGCTGCCCAGGGAGGTGGTTGAGTCACCTTCCCTGGAGGTGTTTAAGGCACGGGTGGACGAGGTGCTAAGGGGCATGGTTTAGTGTTTGATAGGAATGGTTGGACTCGATGATCCAGTGGGTCTCTTCCAACCTGGTTATTCTATAATTCTATGATTCTCTGTCAGTGTATCCTACATCCCTAATGAAAGGGAAAGTTTCTCACCTCAGTATAAGACAGTGGTTAGAGTGGTGCCTATCATACTTCTCTTGTAAAGGCAAAATTGGTGGGTTTAAAACAACAACATGAATTTGGATCTTTAACTTCCCAAATGAGTATCCTGGTGCCTTTGAAATAAACAGTTTACTTTCCCTCTTTCTTTCTGAAATATTCTAATGGTATCTCATGCCTTCCAGGGAAGAATAGAAACTTTCTTTGTATCTAAGCATGTTCAGTAAAGCAAATAAACACAAACCACAAAATATTTAGATAATTTGATCTAAAATTACTTTGCTTATTAATTTTTCTCTGAATGTTTTACATACCAAAGAATGCTCAGAACCAAAAAAAAGAGCATTCCACCTCAGGTAAAAAAGTTCTTTCCCTAACATCAAAATGTTTCCCTACCACTTCCTTGCAGATTATCAGAATGAAATTCTCAAAAAATAAGATTCATTTCATACTGAGAAGAAGCAGTTTTCTACATTTTGTATGAAGTGCCAGGAAATGATGATTTTGTTATCATATTTTTTTTTATCTTCCACTTATACTTTCTATCAAGGAATTTTACATAATTGTCCTAGATATTTCACTTCCTAGTGCAGAGCTGTGTACTCTTCACTTTTATCTCTCTGGCTTGTGTAGTTTGTTGGACACTGTTCTATCCCATGCAGAATCAGCCAACTGAGCCCTTTTCTAAGCTTTATGTCCTTTCTATGCTCTTTTTTTAAAAAAAACCCTGAACAATTATAAATATATTTGCACAGCCCAATGCATTAGAATCCAATTCAGACCACACAGGGAGGTTAAATAAGTAAAATCTTTCCTTAGGATCTGGAAGAAATATTTCTATTAACACCACTACACTTAAAGATACCCGATCCAATGACAGAGTTGACAGCCTTCACAGGCAAGAGTCCTGCTTGTGCAACCGACACACAATTTACCACTGCGCATCAAGGCAATGACATGAATGCATTACCACCTATTTAGTCACCCATAGCGATATAAATTGTCACAATGTGCAGGTTTTGAGAAGTTCATAAAGCCGGGTACAATGAGTTAGTGTGACTCATATCTATTGTCACTCAGACATACGAGACTGTCAAGGAAGAATTACAAGTGGCAAACTGAAAAATTCTGACAATGATATGAGGAAAAAGTGCATTTTTTATATGATGGAAGGGGAATATGAGGGATAAAGGCTCCATACAACGCATTTTGGACAAAATTAGCCCAAGGCCTTCACAGAAACCTGAAGACAGCTAGCGCTGTGTGTATAACACTCATATTCTTTGGCTTTTATTCTCTGGACCAGTTCCCTCTGGAGGCAGTTTCTATATAACAGACTGGTCCTTGGACCCTCTGATCTTTCCTTGGTGTCTCTGTAGCAGTGTAGCTCCATTGGGATGCTCTGAAGTGTATCTGTATCATAAAATTCTTGTACAGACCTTAAAGGAAGGCGATGATCTTATATGGACTTCCTCACCTCCCACCAATGCAGCAGTTAGCAACACACCTCAGCTTTCAACAGGAGGGTTTCTAACAAATATGAACTCTAGACATAAAATATTAATAGCATCACAATAAGCATCCTGCTGGAGAAGAAGATAAAAGAAGCAGGAAGAAAGGAGGCATTTAGGTACCCAATTACTGCCAAGCTATCTGTGAGCAAAAAGTTTCTCATTTTTGATATTGCTTCCACACTCATCTATGCTACAGCTGCCTGTTGACTCATGCCTAGAATGAAGATAAGAAGATCTAGAAAAGGGTATTGAAATACCCTGAGAGTGTATTTTTTTTTCCTTGGGAAGGTATTACTACCCTAAATGTGATAGTATCGGCTAGCTCTGCTCTTTTTCTACAAAATTACAGACTCAAGGGGCAGAATGTGTTCTATGAAAAGACAGGGAGAGACACGAATCAGTGATGATACTTGATTATCTCTAATTAATATAAAGTTTTCCAAAGAAGAATAACCAAGGCTGATGTTCTGGTAAATAACAGCAAAAAGATCTTGCTGTGCTAACATTGACCTTATACACTGTGAACAATTGCAAATGTAATCAATGGAAGAAAATTGTTCATTTACAGAATGTAGCAAATTGGGCACTACTTATTTGACTGAGCCACATAAATTACCATCGGCCATAATCCTAGAACTTCTCAGTAAGAAATATTTTGGCAGAAAAATATTATATATATATGCATTCAATGTTTTTTATCTTCAAAAGTTAGAATTTGGCAAGGTAAAACACTAAGACATCAATACAAGGTGGAGAAAACTGAAATCTGATATTAGGAAATACGTTTTTTGATTATTAATTAAGAAATATAGTAATATCTTCACCTTATATAACTCCTTTACTTGGAATTCTGGGTTATAGGTAGAGTCACATCTCAATGCTGGTACCCATGTTGCACCACAGCAACATTTTCAAATAAACGTTCAGTCAATTAAGTAGTGTCACAGACTGAGCCATAGCTATGTAACAAGGTGATATGGTGCAACATCCACTGCTGCAATAATATGCTGTTTCTTATCCTTTGTTATGGCCTCTCTTTGAGTTAGTCTATTCTGGATCCTTAGCCCAGTGCAAAGAGACTCTGCAAGCAAGAAAAAAGTGTAAAGCAGGTGTTTACTGGCTAACACACACACACCAAAGGTACCAGCATGTGATGAGCTATTTTGCTAAACTTGACCCTGCTCACCACCCTGATGAGGTGTCTGAAGAGTCTTTGCTGGTGTGACAAGAGAGGAGGAGTTCCCTTGCTGGAAAGTAGTTGCTGCTGAGTTGCTGTCATACACTAGCTCCAGCCAAAACTGGATACTCTGACAAATCCACTTGATGACCCAGTGATTAACACAGTGAGGCCCTGACTAGACTGACCATCCTGATTAGCCTTATTTTGTTTTGCTTTCTTCTTTTACATCTTGCATATTTCCATGTCAGTTATTTCAACCTTGAAATACTGAACTATTGCTGATGCTATCTCAACAATCCTGTATCTATCTGTAATGTTTACTTTCTTACCTGTATATACACATCTCTTTCTGAGCAGTCTAAGTCCAGATGATGCAGCTGTGCCATATTAGAGCAGGGCCTTGGATGCTTGGTACACAGACACCTGGGCAGTTGTATCTGTCTGTGTACATGTGTGCTAGTTGACAGCATGAGCTACAGAGGCAGGGAGTGACACCACCTTCCTCCTTATGGCTGCTCCTTTCCTTTCTCTTTGTGCTGCTTTTGCTGGGGCTTGCATAGCTGCACTGTGAGCAGGCTTAGTCCAAGGAACTGGAAATGAATCCAGTTGGTGGTGTAACCAGCTGCTTGTTGCAGTCCAGTAAATGGGGCTTAATTTGGTGAATTTGCACACTAAAATCAGGGCAAACTACTTATGAAAATGAGTAAAGGTGGACAAAGAATGAGAAAAATGAGGAAGAGGAACAAACTAAGTGAAGAGAAAAAAACCCTCTATTTTTATTCCCTGTAAATCCCCCTCACAGTCTTCAAATCTACAAGGCAGCAGCATTTCAAGGCTCTCTCTGTTATTAGAATTGCTCCAGGTTTCTTAAAAATTCACCATTTTGGATTGTTTATCTTTCTGGTGATTGAAGCCTGGTACACTGATTGATAAAAGCACTGTAGGACTTTTACACTAAAAGTACACTGGTACACTGTAGTCAGAAAGTCCTTCTTTCCTTAGTCCACAAAGCCAGCACTGCTCAATATTGCTGTGCTTTCAGCAACCCACTGAATTCCACAACAGCAGACTTCCATCACCTTGTTAAATCCAACAAACCATTAAACTAAAGACTAAAGATGTACAACTAGAAATAGACCATATTATCTTCTGGTTATTTTGTTTTTAAGTGAAGTTACATGTATGCATGTTTGTTTACTGCTTTATATAGTTTAGTTTACTATATTTAAGACATCATCTAGTGTGCTGATTCAAGTAGAGAGAAAAATAGTGTTTACTGAAGCAGATATAGAATCAGCCTCAAGAAATTTACTTTTTTTAAAAATAGAACACCTGGTATATGGATTACATCTATTTCCATAGTCACATATTCAGAGAAAAATACTTTCCATCTGTATTTGGGCTGAGTTTCTGATACTATTTTAGCATGTGATATTCTTCCACAGACAAGTTTTTATCCATTATGCAGAACTTACTCCTTATTTGATTTCATTACTTTATTTGAACAACAAATAAAATAAGCAGATCTTCTAAAAATGCAGCAAGATGAAGAAAAAAAACCCAAGCTTCTCAATAAAGTCATATGTTTTGGTAATAACTCTGTAATACAGTAAGGTAAATTGGAACGTGATGTTCTTAATATATTATAAGTCTGATACACTTCATGAGAGACGCCTAGTTTTGTCATTGCATTCCAGTTTTAACATAACATGGTCACATGGGACATGAACACATTGAACAGAACTAAGGGAACAGAAATATGAGAAACAGAAGAGACCTGCAAGTGCCTCCTGTCCTTCTATTGGCTAGGAATTCTTTATCATTCTTCCAGGCGGTTCCTTTGCCAGCAACTCTGTAATCTAAAACCACATATTTAGGGGAGGAAGCATATATTTTTCCTGGCATCCTAGATCTTCCTTCTTTAGCTTCTCATTACTTTGTTCATAACTCTCAAACTGGGGCTACCTCCCGTAAACTCTCTTTCCCTCTTGCCTTCCAGTATCAATCTCAGCTGTTATTGTATTCTTTGCTAACACAAACTCTTACTTTAAGATGTACACTTACTTTGGACTTGAGGTTGCCTTATGTAGTCCTGATCTATATCACAGTCCCCTAACTTTTCCCTCTCACCTTTCTTGACTAAATGGTCTTGTCTCACAGAACGACCATTATGACTCCTGTCCATCTGCCATTTCATCAGGTCCAAGTTTTGTTCAGCCCATGCAATTCACTTATTTTTAAGCAATAACCTAATTATATTAGTACTGTGATCCAACTATACCTTGCAACTGCTACACTGTGTTTATATGAACTTGTGTCATGATTTAAATACGTTGCTGTATACTCCTGAAAAATCAAAATCCCATGTAACATCAAAAGAGGTTAAAGTAAGTAAATTTTGCGTTAAGCTTTAAATCCTTCATATGTGGAATAGCTAAAGCAAGTTTGTCAGGATATTGAACTCTGACACTGACACAGTTTTGTGGGGTCTGCATTCCAAAATATAAACTCCAGCACAGAAAGCTGGTCCTGAAATTGTGCAAATGACTCTGGTATCCATATTTCAAGAAGACTGCTGAAAAAACAGCAAAGATATTATATATATATATATAAAACTATATATAATAGAAGAGATGATCAAGCAGTATTTGTGGGCTAGAGAAAATTACATACAAGGTACAGTCTAGCTTAGTCTTTTTTATCTTTTCAAGAAGATTTGAGTTACCTTGATTGTATAGTGGAAGTACTTTCACAGGAAGAAATTATCAGTTCCTGAGGTGATTTTAATGTCACGGAGAATAGCCTAGTAAAAAACTAAAGCCATGGAAATTTAGATTAGAAATTTTTTAACCATACAAATGGTCATCCAAAGGGACAAAGCTCTGAAGGCAGTGGTGGACTTTCATTCTTTTGAATTCTTTTAACTGAATGCAGATACCTACCTGGAAGATGTGTTTTTGACACAGATAGTTTATTGCACTCAAGAGGGAGTTAGCTGAGGGAAATTTAAGGGCCTGTGGTGACACGACATCAAACTGATCACTAAATGGTCCCTGCAAGCTTTACACTCTATGAATCTACTGATATCTTGTACAGAGATGCATAAACCCATCCCAGACAAAAAACTGAGACAAGTCTTAAATATTTTCCCTCAGAATTTCTTATGGTATTTAAAACATGGGCCCTAGAACAGTAATGGACCACTGGATTTATTGATTCTAGTCTCCTGTTTTAACACGTCACGGTGTTTTATAATAATTTTGAAAACAACCTCAATTGTGCCTCCTCAAGGACTGTTTCACAGCCTTACTTCTCTGCTGACTGAATTTCCATCCCTGATCTCTTCATGGTTACCTCACCCCTATTCATTCCCATGATGGCATTGTCCTTCAGTTTATGCTCCTGATGTATATGAACATATTTATGTAAAGTAGTCATATCTCTACTCAATTTTCAGTTAGATTGGTGGAACTGCAATTTTTTTTTCTTCCAATAATGCATGCCTCTGTCCTCCTGCTTACCCTCACAGCCCTTCTCTGCATTTCTTTCAGTCTGAGCTCATGAGTGCTGAAGGATGTTTCTATTATTTGCCATATTTCATTCCCCTTTTTCTTCTCCATCACTGCACTCTCGTTCCTTCTTCATCCTTCACTATTCTCCATTTCATGATCCAACCTATTTTTCATTATTCTGTTACTTTCATTCACTTATTTCTTTCCTTTTTATCCATTCACTCTGCTCTACTTCCTTATCCATTCATTAACCTGAAGTTTTAGAAGTATCACTCTCGATTAAATCAAAGTAGTTTTCATGAAAGTTTTCTAATGCATTGTCGGCAAAGTAAATGGAATAGAGATGTTCTGGTAATAAGAGAAAGTTCTGGAATGGAAAAGACAGCCAAGGAGCAAAACAATAAGCTAGATACCATTTGAAGCGAGAGATACCATAACCAAAATGGAGAGTTCCTGCCTTTTTTGAGTGTGAAGGGAATTGAGGGTTGGATTTGGAGGCCAGGATCTTCTGTACAGTTTTGGTTCCTGACCCCATGAGATCAAACCAGAGTTATCTGGAAATGTTGGAAGCTACGGGTGCAGTGCTGATCAAGAGCCTGTCCCTTTCCAACAAAGGAAACGTGCACACAGTGGGCAGCGAGAGAGTGCAAAGAATGCACAGCCCAGCATTTCTTTCAGCAATTGTTAGGACTGGAAAAACATAATTTTAATTTGCAAATGTAGACAGTTAATGATTTTTCCTTCCACTCTCCAATGTTTATCATTAGCAATTTAGATCTCTAGATAGTTTTAAAAACTAAATTATTTTTCATTTATATTTAACAGATGAACTCATGCTGGCGATCTATAATCAGGAATTCAATACAGAAATATTGAAAGGTCATTTTTTAATCTCACCTCCTGCCCGCAATCTACTTGAATAAATAAGAGCATTGGGGGGACTTTGCGCATTGATAAAATCTTATAAGAATCCAGTGTTAATATTTGACTTTCCATAAAGTTAACATTGGATAATCCAGCCTTAATCTACTGTTTTAAGAGCAGGCCTAGAAACTGCAATTTCCATATCCACAGACAATAGTATCTTGTCTATTCTTTGCATTTCATTGAAGACACAAAAATCCTAGAGAAACAAATTGCTAAACAATAACATATTTTCTTTCTGTTTTTAAAACTACTGATAAACCGAGCCAGGAGTGGAAAGGATAGCTTTACACCCAACAGCAGCTCTGAGACAAAATGGGGCACAGAACAGAGAACATTGGACTTATTCTTAACTAGATCATCTCCACACCTTTGGGGCTCTTTGTGCAAAGACTTATTTGTGGATGTGCTTTAACGGAGTATGTTAGAAAGTACAGTATTACCTACTTAGGCTGTGGCTGCACCGTCTTTGCTTCTAATGCAGCAACTTTTACAGAGAATCAGGAACTAATTTAGCAATGTTGAGTCCGAGTTTTAGAAAGGGAAATGTAACCACTGGATTAACTTGCTGCTTTACAGGCAAAACTTACAGGGATTCGGGATACTGCTCTTGAGGGACTTGGATTCAGCCCTCTAGGGTATGCAGAAAGATTTATATGGTCACTGTACAGGCTTTATAGTAAGAGACTGGCTTGGAAGCTGACATGGAGGAGGGCAACTACAAAGCCTACAGCACAGCTTCCCACAGTAATCCAGGCTTTACTTGGAGGTCTTCCATGAGAAAGCAAAATATTGCAAGATCACATCTCAAGCTGAACTGATAGAGAAGAGGGAATCATAGAATCATAGAATAACCAGGTTGGAAGAGACCCACCGGATCCTCGAGTCCAACCATTCCTATCGAACACTAAACCATGCCCCTTAGCACCTCATCCACCCGTGCCTTAAACACCTCCAGGGAAGGTGACTCAACCACCTCCCTGGGCAGCCTCTGCCAGAGCCCAATGACCCTTTCTGTGAAAATTTTTTTCCTAATATCCAGCCTAAACCTCCCCTGGTGGAGCTTGAGGCCATTCCCTCCTGTCCCCTGTCACTTGGGAGAAGAGGCCAGCACCCTCCTCTCTACAACCTCCTTTCAGGTAGTTACAGAGAGCAATGAGGTCTCCCCTCAGCCTCCTCTTCTCCAGGCTAAACACCCCCAGCTCTCTCAGCCGCTCCTCGTAAGGCCTGTTCTCCAGCCCCCTCACCAGCTTTGTTGTTCTTCTCTGGACTCGCTCCAGAGCCTCAACATCCTTCTTGTGGTGAGGGGCCCAGAACTGAACACAGGATTCGAGCAGCGGTCTCACCAGTGCCGAGCACAGAGGGAGAATAACCTCCCTGGACCTGCTGGTCACGCCGTTTCTGATACAAGCCAAGGTGCCATTGGCCTTCTTGGCCACCTGGGCCACTGCTGGCTCATGGTCAGTCGGCTGTCAACCAACACCCCCAGGTCCCTCTCCTCCAGGCAGCTTTCTAGACAGACTTCTCCTAGTCTGTAGCACTGCACAGGGTTGTTGTGCCCCAAGTGCAGGACCCGGCACTTGGCCTTGTTAAACCTCATGCCGTTGGACTCTGCCCAGCGGTCCAGCCTGTTCAGATCCCTTTGCAGAGCCTCCCTACCCTCCAGCAGATCGACACTTCCACCCAGCTTAGTGTCGTCCGCAAACTTGCTCAGGGTGCACTCGATGCCTTCATCCAGGTCATTGATAAAGACATTGAACAGGGCTGGACCCAGCACTGAGCCCTGGGGAACCCCACTTGTCACTGGCCTCCAGCTGGATTTCGCACCATTTCCCACCACTCTCTGGGCCCGGTCATCCAACCAGTTTTCCACCCAGGAGAGTGTGCGCCTGGCCAGGCCAGAGGCTGACAGTTTCTCAAGCAGAACGCTGTGAGAAACTGTGTCAAAGGCTTTGCTGAAGTCCAGGGAGACCACATCCACAGCCTTTCCCTCGTCCAGCAGCTGAGTCACTTTGTCATAGAAGGCGATCAGGTTAGTTTGGCAAGACCTGCCTTTTGTGAACCCATGTTGACTGGACCTCATCAGCCGGTTCTCTTGCATGTGCTTCATGATAGCACTCAAGATCACCTGCTCCATGACTTTCCCTGGCACTGAAGTCAGACTGACAGGCCTGTAGTTTCCTGGGTCCTCCCTGCGACCCTTCTTGTAGATGGGCACAACATCAGCCAGCCTCCAGTCCAGTGGGACTTCCCCAGTCTTCCAGGACTGTTGGAAGATGATGGAAAGGGGTTTGGCCAGCACATCCGCCAGCTCCTTCAATACCCTTGGGTGAATCCCATCCGGCCCCATAGACTTGTGACTGCCTAGTCGGGCTAGCAAGGCTCTGACCACCTCCTCTTGGATCACGGGAGCCTCATTATGCTCCTCTAGCTCCTGGGTTTGTACACAGATAGAACGACCCTCCTTACAACTAAAGACTGAGGCAAAGAAGGCATTAAGTACCTCAGCCTTTTCCTCATCCCCTGTTACTGTTGTTCCTTCTGTGTCCAATAGGGACTGTATGGTCTCCCTAGTCCTCCTTTTATTATTTATATATTTGTAGAAAGATTTTTTGTTATCTTTCACAGACTTGGCCAATCTGATTTCTAGTTGAGCCTTAGCCCTTCTGATTTTTCCCCTACACAATCTCACTTCCCTCCTGTAGTCCTCCCAAGAGGCCTGTCCCCTCTTCCAGAGCCCATAAACATTTCTCTTCCTCTTGATATCACTCAAGATCTCTCTGTTCAACCAAGCTGGCATTCTCCCCTGCCGGCTTTTTTTCCGGAACACAGGGATGGCTTTCTCCTGAGCTGCTAGGACTTCCTTTTTGAAGAGCTCCCAGCCCTCATGGGCTCCCTTGCCCTTGAGTACTGTCTCCCAAGAGACTTCGCCAACCAGCCTTCTGAAGAGATCAAAGTCTGCCCTCTGGAAATTTAATGCTACCGCCCTACTAACAACCCTCTTCACTTCTCCTAGAACAGAAAACCCTATCATCTCATGGTCACTTAGTCCTAGGCGTCCACCTACTGCCACATCCCCCACAAGGCCTTCTCTGTTCACAAACAGCAGGTCCAGGAGGGCACCCTCCCTTGTTGGTTCATTCACCAGCTGTGCGAGGAAGTTGTCTTCCACGCACTCCAGGAACCTCCTAGACTGCTTCCTTTCTGCTGTGTTGTACTCCCAGCAGATATCAGGCAGATTGAAGTCTCCCACAAGAAGAAGAGGCATTGATCTAGAGATTAACCCCAGCTGTTTATAGAAGAGGTCATCAGCTGCTTCTCCTTGGCTGGGTGGTCTGTAACAGACTCCCATCATAAAATCCACCTTCTGGTGGGCTCCTCTGATTTTAACCCACAGGCACTCAACCTCCTGATTGCCACAATCCATCTCAACGGAGTCCAAGTCCTCCCTTACAAAGAGGGCTACCCCGCCTCCTCTCCTACCCTTCCTATCCCGCCTGAAGAGCTTGTACCCCTCCATAGCTGTACTCCAGTTATATGAGTCGTCCCACCACGTTTCCGTGATGGCAACGACATCATAGGCTCTTTGCCCTATGACAGCTTCCAGCTCTTCCTTCTTATTCCCCATGCTTCCTGCATTGGTGTAAATGCACTTCTGCTGAGCTGCCGATCCTTCAGCCCTCTTAGAGGGAACAGAGTTCATTCCCAATTGCCTGGTAACTGGAGTAGCTAGCTCTAGAGTGCCCGTATCTCCCTTAGCACCCCAGGGTGTGTTCTCCTCCACTTTCTGTGTGGTGAGGTACTGGTGGTCCTCACCAGCACACCCTCTCCCAGTCACCAGTGCCCCACGTCCAGGCTTGTTCCTGCCTCGCCTGGGCTCAACCCCCTCCCCCTTCACATCTAGTTTAAAGCTCGATTTATGAGCTTAGCTAGGTTTCTCGCAAGGGCTTTAGTTACCCTAGGAGACCCACGTGTCCAGTCCTTATCAAGAAAGCCTGGGGGTGCGTGAGCCATCCCATGATCAAAGAAGCCAAAGCCCCTCTCCTCGCACCAGGCTCGGAGCCAGACATTAATCAAATTCTTCTTCCTGGCTTCCCGCTCCTCTCTATTTAGCATTGGGATGGAGCAGAATACTACTTGTGCCCCAGAGCCCTCCATCACTTTCCCAATGGCCCTGAAGTCATTCTTGATGGTTTTGGCCTTTTTGTTTGCTAGGCTGTCGTTACCAGTTTGGGCTACTATCAGAGGATAGTAGTCTGTCTTGTGGACCAGGGAAGGAAGTTTTCTAGCTACCTCCTTCGCTGATGCCCCCGGTAAACAGCAGACCTCTCTGTGGAGTGGGTCCGGTCTGCAAATGGATCCCTCCGTTCCTTTTAGGAGGGAGTCTCCTACAACAATCACCCTCCTCTTCTTCTTGATGGAGGATGTTTTTATCTTTTTCTGAGGATGGTGCAGCCTAGGGAAGGATTCTAGGCTGTGGGAACCATCATCCTCATCCTCAGGGTTAGATTCCACCTGCAGAACCTGATACTTGTTCGCCAGGGGGATCTGGGGCTTTGCTGTCTGGGAGAGGGGAGCAGGTTTCCTTCGTCTGGCAGGAACTTGCTGCCACTCCCCATTTCTTGTTCCCCCAACCATGCAGTTTGCAGGTGGATGATGGTCGGGCACACCAGCTCCAGCAGCCTGCTGAGGTAGTGAGAGGGCCCTGCTCCACTGGTCTATCTCTCTCTCGCACTCCCTGATGGTCCTCAGCCTCGTCACCTCCTCCCTTAGCTCCTCCACCACGTGAAGGAGTTCCCCCACTCGAGCGCAGCTTCCATAAGTGGAGCCAGGACCAGAGGCACGAGCCGGTGTGGGAGGGGGGCACTGCCTGCAGCCCAGGGGCTGGGGAGCTGCTGCACCCACTGTGGCTCTGGCTGGGTGGCAGCATCCATCCTGCCTGCTGCAGCACAGGGGGCAGCTTTAACCTTCTGCCGGGTGGCCACCATCGTACACAGTGTCTTCTGTCTAGTCCCTAGGTCCTCTCTGCGCCCTGCCTTCTCGCCCTGCCCACTCAAACTGCCACTCAAACTCCCCCGCACCTCTTTGCCACGCTCCTCACCTCGGTGCTCCCAGGGAACTGTTTCAATCTCCCGCAGTGGCCGCCGGGACTGCCCCCTCCTGTCAGGCACCACGCGGGACCAGCGTGTGAGGGCTGTCAGGACCCCTGCCTGGGTTTTTCTGGAATTTTCCCGGCTCCGGGAAGCTCCCAGCGCCTCAGAAAGTCCACCCCACCACAGAACTCACTGTCCTGCTGCCGGGGGCTGCTGAAGAAGCAGAATCCTTCCACAGCTGGAGACTGATCTATACATATAAATACGTGTGGTCACAGCTTCCATTAAAGTCTATCCATCACGAGTATCTTGGCATGTGATAACTCCTCTCAGTCTGAGTGATTCCTAGAAACGACCCTGTTTTCAACAGCAAGGAAGAATTTGCAAGGTCTTAGCTTGGCAACTGGCAACACCAAGAGTTTAGCAGAGAGATGTATCAATTAGAAAAAAATGTGGGGGAGGATGTGCACAAAACAGCTTGGGAGTTTTGAAAAACATCCAGGCTCCCACTAAGTTGCTGTGGGGTAATTAATTGAATGCCTCATTCTGACTTTTCGTCCAACCTTTTCCTCCCATGGGGCATGAGCAATCATCAAAGAACATTTTTTATTTGGCTTAGTAGGTTAATAATGATGGATGGTTTAAAAGGAGCAGGTTTGGAACCCATCTCACTTCCCACTATTGAAAACTAACCAGAGCACAGTTGGTTGAAGTGTAGGTGGAAAGGAACATAAGGCTTCTTTTGGTCAGTTGGTGTCAGCTGGCACACCAGTAGACGATACAACTTAGTAGAAACATTAACAGAGAGTAAACGCACAAGGAGCCGATGACATGTAGCCATCAGATTCTATTTTATATCCCCTTATTGTTATGTGTGAGCTGATAGATCGCCTGCCAGTCTGCTCATGCCATGAGACTCTAGCTGGCAGACCATCCAGTCTGAAGCAGCACATGTCAAGAGAGACTGGAAGATCAGCTGGAAGAAGCCCAAAGAAAAGCCAAAGGAATGATCAGAGCTCTAGAGAATGTAACCTGTTATGAAAGATTGAAAAGACTTGGTCTACTTAAGCCTAGCAAAGAGAAGGCAAAGAAAGACACAATAGCAGTGAAGGTAATTGCAAAAAGGAAGGGAATAAAACATCTGCTGTATCTCTTTTGGTAAGGAGAATAAGTAAAAGTTTAAAGTGTAGCTGAGGAAGTTTTGATGACACTGTAGGGAATGCACTGGAGCAGTAATGCCCCTGAATAATCTGTGTAAGGAAGCTGTGTACTTGTCAGGGTTACAGGTTTCTGAGTGCAGGCAGATCACACTGCTGGCTGCAGACAACAGTTCAGGTACAGCCCTGGGCATGCAAGCCAGCTGACCAATTTCTTAAGGTACCCTTCAGTCTTTCTATGTTCTTTGATCAAAAGAATCTCTCTTATCATTCCCAGTGATGGACACAGACGAAATACACCTATCAACAAGAATTAACGTTGACAAAATGACTAGATAATAAGGTGTGAGTGATAGCAATGCAGAGAGTATCTTAATAAAATAATATTGTATAGCGAAGCCTCCAACTTAACCATCAGATAAGACTTAAAAACACATAAAGGGTTATTTGTAGGATGACTAGAGTCTGAGGCTCGGGGAAATTAATGTTCCACTCATTCATTTTGGAAATATTCTCATTAGTAATTACCCCATTTATTTATTTATTCCTGCGCTGTGTGTCTTCATTGCCAGATTGAAATACTACCAGAGGGTAATAATCTGTCTCTTTCACCAAGGAAGGAAGTTTTCTAGTGACGTCCTTCTCTGATGCCCCAGGTAAGCTGCAGACCTCCCTGTGGAGCGGGTCTGGTCTGCAGATAGGTCTCTCTGTTCGCTGTAGAAGGGAATCCCCAGAGAAAATCACTCTCCTCTTCTTTTACAGATAGGATGTTTTGAGGGTTTTTGAGGATGTGCAGCCTAGGGAATGTCTTTTGGCTGCAGGAGTCATCCTCTTCATTTTTGGGGATGGATTCCACTTGCAGCGTTCTGTATTTATTCTGCAAGAGAATCTGTGGGCTCATTGTCTGAATGGGGACAACCGGCTTTCTGTGCTGCGCAGGAACTTGCTGCCATTCATTCCCTGTCTTTTTTCCCTCAGTCTCGCAGCTGGCAGATGGGTCTAACACAGGTGTGCTGGCACCGGCAGCCTGCTGAGTTTGTGAGAGGGCACTGCTCCACTCATCTATCTCCCTCTCACACTCCCTGATAGTCCTTAGTCCAGCTGCCTCAGCTAGCTCAGTCTAGCTCCCTAGTCTAGCTCCCTCAGCTCTGTCACCAAGCGCAGGAGTCACCACACGAGCTTCCACAAGTGAAGCCGGTACCGTCAGGCATCGCGTGGCAATGGCCGCTCCCCCTCTCAGGAGTCCAGAGCTGCCAGCGTGGCTCCCGCCTGGGTTTTCCTGGGGTTTTCTCTGCCTCTGGGAAGTGCCCCACTGCCTCAAATTGTCACCCTGCTGCAGAACTCGCCCTCCTGCTGCTGGATGTCGCCAAAAAAGCAAAGAGGGGGTGAGCAGCACCCGCTGCGGCAGAACTGCCCCTCACCGAACCCGGCACCACAGAGAAGCTGGTGCCACCGAAGAAAGAAGACGTTCCCCTTCATGACCCAAGCATTTGTCACCCTCAGTCTTAAAGGGCATGGCTTTCCTTTTGTCCTTCCAAGCATCCCAAGCCTTGGAAAGCCCAGATGTTGTATGTACCCAGACTGTGAGGGTGCCACCATGGACAGAAGGAGAATGCAGGCCTGGGCAGGTGGTGGCACCATGCATTTGTGGTGCATTCCTTGCTGTCAAAGGCCTTGGACTCAGCCTGTGGCAAGGAGGAGGTGGGAAAGGAAGAGAGAGAGAGGGAGAAAGTACTCAGGCCCATTTCTCCCCATATTCAGCCCCATTCCTGTACTTGGCTTTTATTCCTGCATTCAGACTTATTTCCCACAGTATGGAACTTCCTTAGTTGTCACTTCCGGTGACAAATCCTGCTCGTCATCATAGATGTGCTCAGCTTTAACCAGGGGTGCGGCTCTGTTTCGACGGTCTCTCAGGCGCCACTGAGTTGTCGAGAGGGCAGCACTACCATTTCATAGAATCATAGAATCATAGAATAACCAGGTTGGAAGAGACCCACCGGATCATCGAGTCCAGTTATTATCCAGCCATTTCCTGGCTTAGAGTGGAACACGGTGCCATTTTCTGATCTGGAATGCCCTGCCTGGCGGGCGGTGGGGTCTACAAGGAGCTGTTCTATGAAACCACCCTGCAGCTGCCTCCTCTGACTCCTTTCCTCCTCAAGCTGTTGTTTCAAGTCCATCACCTGTCCCTGGAGGGACTGAACAAGGTTCTGAAGGGAGTCAACGAGCTGAGACTGTGCAACACTGCGATGATCTGTTGACTCCACAGCCACAGCCAAACAAGCACCCACAACGGCTCAGACAATCCCTTTCCCTTGTCCAGACCTGAGTGGAAGAGGGAAGAGGACCAGGCTGAAGACAAACCCGGCTCCGTTGGGCCTGGTGGGCTACATGCACAGGTGTCCAGGCAGTGGGTGGTGGCATTACACGGCCTCTCTCTGTTATCTTTGAAGGGCCATGTCCAGTGGGAGACGTTCCTGGAGACTGGAAGACAGGAAATGCCACTCAGAACTCCACGGAAAGCAAAAAGAAAGATCCAGGCTCCCCTCCATCCCTGGAAGGTGATGGAGAAAATCCTCCTGAAGAGCATTTGCAACCATTGGAAAATAAGACAAGAAGATAATGGAGAGCAGCTTAGCGGTAATACCTGCCAGCTCTCAGAGCAACAGAACCTTTCACTACTCATTAGGTCACCTGAAACAGTGACTTGGAAAGACAAACACCACAGCCTCCAACACGACACCCCCCCCCCCCCATTTTGCTCCTTCTTTCCCCAACTATAGTGCTGAGCATGATGTCCGAAGGGGTGGGGTGTCCATTTGGTCAGTTGGGGTCAGGGTCCTGGCCATGTCCTCTCCCATCTTCTTGCCCGGCCCTGGCCTTGTTGCTGGTGGGTGAGCATGAGAGACAGAGGCAGCCTTGATCCTGTGCCAGCAGCGTGCTGGGACAGTTACAGCATCGGTCTGGTATAAGAGCTTGTGTGGTCACAGATGTAAAACATGGCCCCATGTGGGCCCCACATCCCAGACAGGCTGCCAGTAGCACTAACCAGTTTGTGCAGGGAGCAGATGGGCTGTATGGAATAGAATTGGGGAGGTAGGGGATGAGTGTTTCCAGGGACAAGAGGGGAAACCTCTCTCCTCTCTCAGCTGTGCTATCTCCCTGCCGGCGTCAGAATGCTCCTTCCAATGATGTGGGCTGATGTCACCAAGGGAAGCCCCACGTAAAAGGGAGGTCCCCCCAGCACCACTGGCACTTCCCGACAGGGTCTTGGTGCTGCTTGACACTGCTCAGGGCTCCCCACTGCTACCCTTTGTAGTTTTGGGCAAGGAGGTACAAAGAGCATCCCTTTCCCTGACCTGACAGCAAGGAGCAAGCGCGATGGAGGGCTGCTGCACTGTGTCTGTCAGCTTGGAGCTGAGCAGCTTGTTTCCCACCCTCCTGCAACTCTCCACCAAGGGTAAGGGTTTGGGGAACTCCTTCACGAGGAGGAGCTCTGGGGCTATCCACTGTCAAAGCCTGGGGCTGCTGGGCTAGCACAGGGTGGCTGGACAGGGCTGGAGCTGCTGCGAGAGCCCTCCCTGAGGCTCCCACCCGGCTTGAGGGACAAGGCAGCAAGAGGACTCCCAGGTGGGAGTCCGTGGTGTTGGGGCTGTCCTGAGGCTCTCATGGTCCTCCTTCAAGGTGGGGCATCCAGGGTCAGCCTTCCCTGGGAGCTGGTACTTCTTGGGCTTCTGGCTCTGGAACGATAAGGGGTCTTGCATCCTGGGGGCTGACATGTCCTACAGCTCCCCCAGGGCTCTCATGGAAATGCCTGTGCTGGCAATCAGCCCTTTACCTCAACCCAGTCTCCTCTGGAAGAACTTCTGTTCCTTCCCATGGGATCCTCTTGTGCCACCAGGTTGAGAGATCATAGAATCATAGAATCATAGAATCACCAGGTTGGAAAAGACCCCCAGGATCATCTAGTCCAACCATTCTTATCTGCTCCTAAACCACGCCCCTCAGCACCTCGTCTGCCCATCTTTTAGACACCTCTAGGCTCACTTTTTCATGTTGAATTCCCCATCTCTAATACTTTCCTCAGGTGGCATTTTAGAATTATGTCAAAAAATGTTTTATATGGTACCATTTTATTTCTTTAAACTGACCATTTTTCCGACAAATGAAACTATGGAGACATCTGAACTGTCAATAACCTGTGATATGGTTTTATTTAACAGAAGATATAAAAGACTGAAATGCTGGTTTCCAAAGAAATGGTAAAAAAACAAACTTGGTGATGATTTTACACCAGAAAACATTCTCAACCTCAGAAATGAAACCAACTTTTGATAACTGCAAAGTCAATTAAAAAGTTGCTGCAGAGAGTAAGACTTCAAGGAAAAAGTAGTGTCTGCTAGCAAGTGCTAGAAGGCTACTAGCCTATTCAGCTTTACTAAGCAATAAGAAATTATTGAAAAGCTGGGAAATTCCTAATAAACCCCCTTATTTAGAGGTGTTTTAATAAATCGAATTTTTAATCCTCTTACTGAGAAACTACTTTTAATACATCTAATTCCTGAAAATGTGTTTCAATTTTAAAAAAAATATTAATTATTTAAATAACTAGAAATAAGCTAAAAATGAAAATTAGAAAACACATTAAGAGCCAAATCCTGGTGTGATTAAAGAGGTTGCTTCACTAACACCAGAACTTAGATCTAAACTAAACTTGGCAACTGATTAAGTTATTGCAAAACCATAACTTAGTGAAACAGAGAAATGATCCAATTGAAAAGACTTTCTTCAGTTATTATACATCCACTGGCAGGATCAAACATATCTCCCAAACTTGCTATTGACTGCAAAGTAATCTCAAATGGGATCTCAGTTAATGGCAAGGACAGGGCTGGAACAGCAGACAGCAGTGCTTTGACTTCAGATAAACACCTTATAGCCATTTCTTCTGTTTTTTGATCAAGATGCACTTTTGCAATGTTCATTTTGAGGTTTTTTGAAGGAATTATTTTCAAAACTTCACCTTGTTCAAGAAAACTTGTAGGTTCTGAAGCTGCAGACAAGCTCTCAGAATTTTGCGTCAACTTTTCAACTTGCTGCTTCAGATCTGGGATGCCATCCCATTGTGAGAGTTAATTGGCCAAGCCCTGGTCCTGAGCCCTTCTCACATCCCCGTTACTGCCCCTGCCTGGCCTAGGAGCAGAGTAAGGCTGGCAGCCTGAAGCTGGGGCCCAATCCAGCTCCACAGCCAGAGCAGTGTTTATCCAAGCTGCTTGTGGGCACCTGCACTGGTGACCTGCTGGTCAAGGAGCTCACCGACGGGCTCTGAGCTGACTGGCCCGGAGCCTGAAACCTCTTTCCCTCACTTTCCAGAGGTTGTGGACATCTGGGACGCCGTGTCTACGTACATCCTGGAAAAGCTGAAGCTGGACTAGGTGGGCTGGCCTCTTGGCCAGGAGCCGCTGTCTCCGATGGAGCAACCACCACTCAGGGGGTGCAGGCTGCTCCTGACCACGTCTTCCCAAGGTGCGCACATTTCCTCAGTAGCTCTTGACCCACCGAGCAGGCAGCTGCCCAGACTCTGCTCAGGGTTGTGCTTGGTCAGGGTGAGACACTCGGCGTCAAGTCAGGGATCAGTCCTTGAGGGGCTGGGGTGTGGTGTGGGCTGATTTTGGGCTACACCTCTGTTCTCCTGGAGTGACCGGGCACCCTGACCCTGTTTCTGATGCCCAGCACATCATCACTCCCATCAGAGAGAACATAGAGAACTGACACAGAGAGGACTCTAAGCTCCACCTTCTGACTGGGGGAGATTCCCGATAAAACCTGTGTATGACCACAAAGGAAAAGGAGGATTAGTGGTGGGAAGCTGCAGAGGGCAGGGGTCACCCTTCCTCACTCCCATGTCATTGTTTACTTGCCAGGTTCCAGATCATTGTTATCCACTGATTGAGGGCCATGGCTCCGAAGAAGCCACAGAAGAAGCACGTGAACCTCCCTGTGCTGCCCAGCCAGCATCCAGTCAGAAGGCAGCAAGAGATGGGGAAGGCGACTTCTGCCATGTGAGACCCTTGTGGGAAGGGATAAAAGGGATTCTGGCACCTATGCAGGAGAGACATCTCTTTTGGCCACTCTGGCATGGTCCCTGACAACTCCTGCTCCACCGATTTTATGAGCTCGTTCGCCCCATTGCAGGCTGCTTCCTGGGGAAGGCGGCAGGTGCTGAGAGCTCCCCACATCGCTCTGCTTGCCCTCAGAGCAGAGCTGAGGTGCAATCCCCTCCCAGCCACGCAAGGGGGCTCACGAAAGGCTCTCCCTTGCCCTGGCCCAACCTCCCCCACTTCTTTTGCCAGCCCAAGATGCTTTGAATCCTGAGGAAAGTGGGAGATCAAAGTCCTCCCAAGTTCATGGTGACTCATCTGGTGTCTCTTGGCAGTGTGCTCCCCCCGTGCCCAGGAAGTTTCCCCAGGACAAAGGAGGTGGGCAAGCAAAAGCCAGCTCCTCAGGGCAAGCCAAGCACTCTACTCCCGGACTCATCATGCTGCAAGAAAGCGCTGCAGGTACGCGCTCTGCCTGGCTGCAGCTGCTGTG
Source organism: Phaenicophaeus curvirostris (assembly GCF_032191515.1). NCBI lineage: Eukaryota > Metazoa > Chordata > Aves > Cuculiformes > Cuculidae > Phaenicophaeus > Phaenicophaeus curvirostris. The sequence continues at coordinate 18,396,387 of NC_091394.1, forward strand.
CTGTGCAGGACTCGCCAAGAGCCTTCTTGTGCAGAGAGCCCACCTGAAAGCATCCTTTGGCTCATTGACACCTCCCTGTCACCTTCAGATCTTCTTCATAGAAAGGAAGGTGCTAACACTCCTCCCATCTGTTTTTGCCCCACCTCATCCCCAGGTGGTCATGAAACACTTTATGCTGGCCATGGGCTATGGAAAAGGGGCAAGCCCTTCCTAGGTCATTGGCAAGGGAGGTCTTCGGTCGCTTGGCCATGTTTGCCAAGAGCTGAGGAGCCCAGCGTGACCCCGCAGTCCCTGATCTGTCAGGGGCAAAGCACAGCCAACCAACCAGCTGAGCAAGGGTAGTGGGTCGAACGTGAAGGAAGCCACTCCAGGAGCCAGGACTAATCCATATTCCGGTCCTTCACCAGGAGGTCTGGCAGCTGTCTGCAGAGCAGAAGCAAGTGGAGGGCCAGTGGCAGGAGCGGCGCCAGCAAGCAAAGGCGGAATTGATGTCATGGGAAGCCTGGTCTGCAGGGAAAGTGGAAGAGCTGCCCCAAGTAAGGGCAGCGATTCCCAGCGCTGAGAGCAGCAGAGAGCAGCAGAGACCCTCTCTGCCCAGCAGCCAGGGCAGCTGGGTGTCAGTACGTGGGGGCACTGCTGACACCCAGCTGCAGGGCAGGGCTCTGCCTGCTCATCTGCATGAGGAAGAGACTGGCAGCAGGATCCAAGGGGCAAAAGCCGCCGTCAGCTGCGAGGAGCAAATGGGGTTGAGTATCTCAGCTCCCACTGCAGGCTCCTTCCAAGACAGTCTCTGGGAACCAGCACTTCTGTTCCCGGTCTGGTTTGCTGAGAGAGTCTCCTTCCTGCCAGGCACTCGGCACTGGAGGCACTTGGACTCCCCACCCTCCAGCCCAGCTCAGCAGAATGGAGGCAAACAAGTCCTGCAGAAAGATTAAAATGGCTCTCCCAGCAGAGAAGAAAGCAGCAGCCAGCCAGCTGAGGAGACTCCAACCTGAGTAAGTGTGCATAGCCGAGACCCCAGAGATGTCCAGGACCCTGGTGCCTGTGTCCTGGGTTGGCACAGGACATCCTTTGATGGCTCCAAACATAGGCATGACCTGGGTCACCCCCACAGCCAGGCACAAAGCTCACTGCCGGGTGAAAGAGTGGGTGGACATGGGACTGGGTGGGCAGATGGTTTGGACGTGGGGAGAGGCAGAGAGGTCTCTGGCAGAGGCTGAGGGATGACATCTCCCTCTTGTTGCAGCAACCTTTCCCCATGAGCCATTCAGGTCCTGGAGAGGCTGGAGCCGTATCAGGAGCAGCGCAACATGTATAAGTGTGTGGCTAGGATCAACAGACAGAAGCTGGAGCAGCAGAGTCAGCTCCCCTGGTAACTCTGTCTGTGAAGGGACGGTGCTTCCCCCAGCTGCAGGGCCCAACCCTCCACTGAGGGAGCCCTGGCAGAAAGAGGGCACTTCTCTGCTGCCTCTTGTGAGACAGAAGCAGGTTCTGGAGGCTGGCTTTGGGCTGGACCTCCTTGACACCCAGGGCACTGCCTAGGAACCCTCAGTGGGCTTTCCATGGCAGACAGAAGTTCTGGCTGCGATGCAAGAAATAGTTCCTATGGCAAACGTGGAATATTCTGGTTTGAGCTACTGTAGGATCAGTTTTCTCACTTCAGTTAAGGCTCATTTAAGTAACTGCAGGCATTGAAGTTGGCTGCTGTTTCTTAGACAGCGCAGGTCTCAGCAGGTTTTTCAGACAACTTGTTTTCAGCCTCTGTTTTTCGGCCAGTCTTCTCATTAAGAATGCGAACGTCTTGTGTGCCAGCTATAATATGTGCTGAGCAGATGGGTCTCCTGTCATCCTTTCCTCTCTGTGTATAGTTTTTCCTTAACTGAGGAATGTATGGTCGGGCAGACAAGGAAACTGGTACAATTCAGTGGAGATGTTGAGCTGTTGAGAAGCTTATAATAACATTAAAAATCATTCTTGGAAGTAATAGAATATGCATGAGATTTGCGGGCAATGTTCTACATATGCATGCTAATGGGAAATATCTTCTGTTCCCAGCTCTCGTCTCGTTGTGTACAGCGGTTAGAATCATTCGCCTGTGTGTCCAGCGCTGAAATAAAGGATGCTTGCTTTCTAAAACTCAAAAACTAGTCTGAGAGAGTTTATTTGCTGTCATTTCTTGGTATCAGCAGAGGACAGGGGGATCCCCCTGCCAACCTGCTCACTCATTTCCAAGCCAGAGAGCATGTTCTTGTCTTGCAGAGCCCTGCCCCGAGGCACCTTGCCCCAAGGCAGGACACCTTACGCGACACCCAAGGCCTTGTCCTTCCTCAGCTGCAGCGCATGAAATCACACCTGGAATTATGAGCCCTGGTTCTTCTGAGTAACATGCTACATCTTGGGGGCATTTCTGTGCAAACTGCCAGCATTTTCCAAAGTGCTGGGGCAGCTCCCGGAAGGAGATTTTCCAGCTCTGCCATCTCCAACAGCAAGGAGATGTGCAGCAGGATCTCTGTGGCATCCTGCAGGGACCCACCATGAAACTGGGGATTACAGGAATGTTTTGGTGCTGCTCCATGCCGGGGGGATCTGGTTGCTCTAAGCCTAGAGTGACAGGGCCTGATGGATATAGGTGATCCAGGGACTACTTGTGTTGTGGTGGAATATTGTGTTTCTACAGCCCCCTGGCTTAAAGATAAGAAATATTCAGCTGCTTCCTCCTCTCCTGGGACCTTGGCCACATTCTAGGAGGAGGCGGCTAGGGAGCAAGCTGCTTCATGGTTTTGGGGCAATGTAAGGTGTTTTCTTCAGTGATAGAAAAGCTTAACCCCATGCAGCAAGGGTGGGTAGACCTCTAATGTCCTGAGCTTGCTGGCAACAGCCTGAATTTGCTCAGTCTTTGTTGTTCTATTTGTTCGAAGTGTTTCTTAAAACCCTTTCTTTTTTGTGTTATTATTCTGTAATGGCCGATCCAGAAACACATCGATGGCCAATGCTCTATTAAAATCTTGAAGGGTCCTCCCTCCATATTTTAACAAAGCCTTTTTCAGCCTTCTACAGCAATCAATGGAGTGTTTATTATTTGAATCCAAATTAAATTCCACGTAGCATAAGGGTTGGTCATCGCTGGCAAAGATGCAAATTTAATTCCTGCAGTTTTCCATAAGAAAACCCTGTACAAATCAGCAGATTCACATGAAAAAGAGGAAAAAAAATCCAGTTGTATTTTTAAAGGAAAGGAAAGAAAGGCAGGACATTCCCACACATACAGTCTGTGGGCTCATTGTCTGAATGGAGACAACAGGCTTTCTGTGCGGCGCAGGAACTTGCTGCCATTCATTCCCTGTCTTTCTTCCCTCAGTCTCGCAGCTGGCAGATGGGTCTAACACAGGTGTGCTGGCACCGGCAGCCTGCTGAGTTTGTGAGAGGGCACTGCTCCACTCATCTATCTCCCTCTCACACTCCCTGATAGTCCTTAGTCCAGCTGCCTCAGCTAGCTCAGTCTAGCTCCCTAGTCTAGCTCCCTCAGCTCTGTCACCAAGCGCAGGAGTCACCACACAAGCTTCCACAAGTGAAGCCGGTACCGTCAGGCACCGCGTGGCAATGGCCGCTCCCCCTCTCAGGAGTCCAGAGCTGCCAGCGTGGCTCCCGCCTGGGTTTTCCTGGGGTTTTCTCTGCCTCTGGGAAGTGCCCCACTCCTCAAATTGTCCCCCTGCTGCAGAACTCGCCCTCCTGCTGCTGGATGTCGCCAAAAAAGCAAAGAGGGGGTGAGCAGCACCCGCTGCGGCAGAACTGCCCCTCACCGAACCCGGCACCACAGAGAAGCTGGTGCCACCGAAGAAAGAAGACGTTCCCCTTCATGACCCAAGCATTTGTCACCCTCAGTCTTAAAGGGCATGGCTTTCCTTTTGTCCTTCCAAGCATCCCAAGCCCTGGAAAGCCCAGATGTTGTATGTACCCAGACTGTGAGGGTGCCACCATGGACAGAAGGAGAATGCAGGCCTGGGCAGGTGGTGGCACTATGCATTCATGGACCAGGCTGCTGGACCTACCTGTACACAATATCATATTGTTCTTTGTTCGTCAGAGTCACCACTTGCTTTGCCTCATCCAGGACATTAAGGGTTCCAAAATCCACATCAAGTCTCTGAACCAGCCGTCACAAACCAGACAAGCCACAAATCCATTAGGATGCCCATCGCACAGCATTGCTTGGGCTACAAAGCTTGTGGCTGTCATGGGATCTCCAAGCCAGCAAAGAATGGTGAGCAAGAGACTGAGAACTGCTGCAAGGAAGAGAGATGTTAGTCCAGCCTCCGATTTGAGTGGCCACACAGCCAGCAAGAGAAGCTGAAGGGGACCTGACTGACAGCACTGGTGTCCATCAGAGCAGCTGCAGGATGACTGACCTGTGCAGAAGCAGCCTGTCGAAGTGCAGCTTCATGGGGCTGACCTCCAGCTTCACCTGCACTCCCTGGCAGCACAGGTGGAAGACCACTGGGTCTGGGTTCCCCTCAACAGAGCAGATGAGGTTGTCTTCCTTGAGCCCAGTTGAAGTGGGGTACGCGCAAATGCTCAACTCCTGGCCCCGTCCCCGCAAAAAGAAAAAGAGAAGAGCATTCAGTGAGCAGAAGAAATGGCTCTTCTGCAGGTGCCTGCCCTATCTGCCCATCTTCTCCTACCTGCTTCTCATTAAATTTAAGCTTCATGCTGGGAGGGTCTAAAACAAACACGTCCATATTGCAATCTTTCTCAAAGCAGAAATGCACCTCTACTTCCAAGGATGTGACTTGAGGATGTTGACTTTCTCACAGTTGCTGGGACAATGCTGTGCCTTGTACCTGTCCATAAAAAGGGAAGAGGCTGCAGAGGAGACCGTTGCCTTTATCACACATTATGGAAAGCACTGTGTCCTGGCTGCGGGATGCTGCACTGGGAGACCATGGTCTACCTGGCAGGTCTCTCTGGGGGTGGCACCACAACCACAGGACTTTGTCTGTCCTTCAGGGAACATGTGGGTGCACGTCGCTGACCTCTCTTGCCCTGGACAGAGCTTGGTTTCTCAGCTTTCTCCTTCACCCTGTGCTTGGTCGGGCTGGCCAGCTCCTCTGACTTCTTCATGCCAAGAGGAGAGAGAAAAGAGGGAGAGAGGTCAGACCTGCTCTGAGACATCCCCATCCTGGGAAGAATGCTGCGGTTCTCTTAGCCAACAGGAGAGAGAATAAATACACAACCCGCATCAATTAGTTCCACATCCACCCAGAGACTTGCTCTTCCTTGCTGGACTGTGTTTTAAAAATGACACCTCCTCCCACAGGACCCTCTCCTTGACCAGCACCCTCTCCTCAAGGGATCTTGAGGGCGTTGGGTGACTCCTTCTCTCATCTTACAGAACTGCCTTGTGTCTCAAGCAGAGCTGTCTCTTTTGGACAGATGAAAGGAATGTTTGCTGGCGTGTAAATCCACAGTGATCCTTTCCCATCCTTCCCCTCACCATGCCCCCCACCCCGCCTGGTCCCTTGCCCTGGTACCTTCACTGTAAGCCCAGCAGAGGCATTCAAGTGACCCACAGTTTCCTTTTTATCTTCCACCCATATAAGGGTTGCTGAGAACCTCCCCAGCCACCTGGCTGCTGTCGAGCCATTATGGAATATCACCAGTGGCCCGGACGAGGCCCTTGGGCTGTTGTCACCTGGAGACATACAACAGACCAAGGTCCAGATGGTGCCAGGCTCATCATCTGACCCTCACAGGGCTTCGTCTCCTCTGCTGCTGGCAGCTTGCCAGTCTCCAGGATTTCCATAGTTACATCTTCTGAGTTCAGCACCTGGATGTCCAAGGAGGGCACCCCGACATCCTGGCCTCTGGATGAGCCTTCTGCCCTTTCCTCTTCCAGAAGAGATAACTTAGATTCCTGAAGAGCCTTCAGTTTTCCCAGCTGCTCTTTCTGCAGGTGTTTTTTCTCTCTGCATTCCTTCTCTAGCCTTTCCTTTTCTCTGTCCTTCTGGTACCTGCAGCTGGATAAATGCTTGTGCTGGTCTTCTCCTTGGTGATGCACGTCCCTTTGGCTCAGAGGGGACAGCAGGATACCCTGAACTCTGTCCCAGAATGACAAAATATGTGTGATGTCCTTCTGTGATTCCTGTTAGACCTTAAATCTCCGGGCCAAGTTCTCGCTATCACACATCGTGGAAAGCACTGTGTGCTGGCTGCGGGATCCTGCACTGGGAGACTGTGGTCTACCAAGCAGGCTCAGAGCGAGGATCCCTGCCAGTCGGATGTTGCATGGTATGAGTGTGCTCATCCTTGCATTACTTCCATGTCCACCCATCTTGGTGCTTCCAGCTGAGAAGCATGGTGATGCACTGGCCATATAACAAGCTTTTTACAAAAATACATTGATGGTCAATGGTCTACTAAAATCTCAAAGGGTCCTCCCTCCATATTTTAACAAAGCCTTCTACAGTAATCAATGGAGTGTTCATTATTTTTATCCAAATTAAATTCCACGTAGCATAAGGGTTTGTCATCACTGGTAAAGACGCAAATTTAATTCCTGCAGTTTGCCATAAAAAAAAAAAAAAAAGTCAGCAGCTGCATTTTTAAAGGAAAGGAAAGAAAGGCAGGGCATTCCCACACATCCACTGCCCACTGGCTGCACTCCAGAAAGATAAACACAACAACTGATACAGAGAGAAATAATTTACTCGAACTGTTGTGTCTTTGTCCTTGAAAATTTCATAGCTGATTTATCCCGAACATTCTTGACATTAGAAATTTACTGTTGGGGCACATCACCTTCGAGGGCGTTTCACCTTCTGAGTCTCCATTCAGTCCCAGCCAGGGGCAGCCCTTCCTGCCCTGACTCTAAATTCATTTTGAGGGATATTTGTATTTGCCATCATCCCTGTCATATGTGATACAGCCCCAGGATGTAATGGGGAGCCCATGCACCATCCCCACTGCCACAGGACACCAAGAAGAGAACCTTTAAAAACTTGGGTCATAGATGGCTAAGGTTTTAGAAGAGAACTTTTGGTCTGATGGAACCTATAGGTACCATGAGCTTAAACCCAAACACAAGAAGAAAAGACTCTTTAAGTGACCAATTCCTTGCGTATTTTATTGGCAGCACCTTTGAGGAAGAGCTCAGCCTTCAGGCACTGCAGCTGGGAGGTGTCTGTGTTTTGAAGAGATCCATTTGTCCAGGCCACATCACACACAGTGTTGTGCAAGGGTCAGACACAAATGGATCAAACCTCAAGACAAGTAGTATAATTCCAGAAGATAATTTATAAATGGGATTATCACAAGGGGAAACAGCAGAATCTTGGCCTGAGACAGACTCTGGGAAATGAGCAGAGAAGTGAAGGAAGGTTATTGTCCATGAAACAGCGCCCATTGGGCTGTTTTGCACAGGGCATCCTTGACCTCCTTGTTTCTCAAACTGTCGATGAGGGGGTTCACTGCTGCAGGCACCACCGAGTACAGAACTGAAACCACCAGGTCCAGGGTTTGGGAGGAGAGAGAGGGGGGCTTCAAGTATGCAAAAACGCTGGTTATGATAAGCAAGGAGACTACAACCAAGTGAGGGAGGCATGTGGGAGAGGCTTTGTGCTGTCCCTGCTCAGAGGGGATCCTCAGCACGGCCGCGGAAATATGCACATAGGATACCACAATGAAAATACAACAGCCAAAACCTAAAAAGGCCCTGATTACAACAAGGCCAATTAGCCTTAAGCACGAGTGTAAGCAAGAGAGCTTGAGCATCTGTGGGATTTCACAGAAGAACTGCTCCACAGCATTGCCCTGACAGCAGGGCAGTGAAAATGTATTGGCTGTGAGCAGCAGAGCATGGAGAAACCCAGTGCCCCAGGCGGCTGCTGCCATGTGGACACAAGCTGTGCTGCCCAGGAGGGTCACGTAGCGCAGGGGATTGCAGATGGCAATGTAGCGATCATAGACCATGATGGTGAGAAGGAAAAATACTCTGCACTAAGCTGGAGAAAGAGAAAGACTTGGGCTGCACACCCTAAGAATGATATGGCCCTCTTGTCCCATAGGGAATTGACCATGGATTTGGGGACAGTGGTGGAGATGGAGCCCAGGTCAAGAACAGAGAGGCTGAGGAGGAAGAAGTACAAGGGGGTATGGAGGTGGTTGTTACAGGCCATCGTGGTGATGATGAGGCCATTTTCTAGAGAAAAGTCAATGAGAAGCAAAGGGAGATTTCTTTGAGCCAAATCACAATCATTTGTCCTAGACCCTTACCCTGCTACAGACCCCCCCTTTCTTTTTTCAAGAAGACCTTCCTTCAGCTCCATGGCTGAAGCTCCTGTTGGTGCTGGGCAGACCAGGGCCCTGCTGCTGGGGAGTCAGCCCTGCTCTGCAGCACTGGGGTCAAGGGATGGTGGAGGCAGGGGGCAGTCCTGGGGTTCGTCTTTGTCATCTAAAACCACTGCTAAGACAGAAGGGCTTGTCAACAGCCGAAGCCTGGTTCTAAGGAATGGGGATGCCAAAGAGAAGTCTGAGTTTCTGACAGCTCTCCCCATCTCCCCTAGGGGTGTTCTTAGGTTCCAGAAGCCCTCAGCATTTCTGCTGTGCTCAGGGAGGACAGAGAGAATCCTGCAAGGCGAGAGGATTGCCTATGGCTCAGTGCAGAGTGAGGAGATCTGCTCTGTCCCTCCGTCTTATTCTCAGAGTCCCCAGGCACCTTCATAAGATGGACCCCGATCACACTGATGCATTATGCAACCAGTCATCGCTGAGAGCAGAGGGAGCCACGCCCCCAGAGGAGGTCAGTTCTCCTTTCTGTGTGTGCACCCAACACCTTCCTGACACCCAAACATCCTTCCTGAGCCTGCAGAGAGCAGAGCCCTTCCTGGAGGCATTGGTTGTATTGGCTGAGCCCAGGCTTGGCTACATTTTCATTAGTTCCTGGTACCAGTCCTGGCACGCTTTTCCCAGAGTCAGTTTCTTGAGCAGGAACAGTCAAACATCTCTTTTTGCCAGGGGGCAGGGCCAGGCCGGGTCATAGGGCTGCTGTAAGCCCCGTGGTTTGCGTGACACTCCAGAGGCAATGATCGTGGGACCATTCCTTGTCTCTTCCTTTGTCCTTCATCCGGTCTGTCTGAGGAATGGTAGCCAGATGGGACACTGGCACCTTGGGAGAGGAGGGTGCAGAACAGGGAGCGGGATTGTTCTCAGAACTGTGAGATTTCTGCAGGGGTTTCTGTCACCCGGATATTTTGACGACCTGAGAAGCTCTCCTCTTCAGAAGCAAATTTAGCCCCATCAAAGACAACTCTCTCTTATGGCCCATCTGAGAATTTGCCCATCGTCCTTGAACAACATCTTCACTTCCCTTATAGAACAGGTTTCAACCCCTCAGGGCCGCCTGGATCAGGAGGATAACACGGGGCACAGGAACACTGGGACCCGGGGTGGGTGGAGGTGCAGACAAGGCTTTTCTGTTGCTGCACAGGGAAGTTAAGCTCAGGTTTATTTTCTGCTTGTCTCTTTGGTTTGGTTTTCCTTCCACAAGTCTGCACTTACCCTTGAGCAGCTGAACCTCATCTTGCATTTTTCATCTCGTGGATCTAAGAGTCTCTCCCAGATTTTTGTATGAGGGCACAATATGAGGGGATGGGCTGTTATGTCTGAGGAGATCCAAGATTAATCTCTTGTGCTAAGGTCTAATAATCAAGTCATGCCTTGCCTTTCTTGGTTTTGATTGCCTTCCCTTGCCTTGCTTGATTTCTCTTCTTTTTTTTCATCCCTTCCCTCCTTTTCACCCTATTTCTTAATAGTCTTACATTAAATGAAGCTCTTACAAGATCTGGATAAGGAACACAATCAAGACTGTTCTTAAAGGCATCCATTATTTACCCCTTTTATTCCTTTTTTTCCCCATCCATCACCATACAGAGAACAGGAAATGAATGATAGAGAATGGTACAAGAAGTTTTACAAGGGCAGGGCTATTAGTGCTCGCCCTCACCCTCCAGTAAACAGGGAGAACTTTTCTCCAGATCGGTTTTCACCCCCAGGACCAGACAAGAAAATCTGTCATATGCTCAGGGATGTAAAGAGGGTTCTTCTGGTGGACAGACTCATTGAAATAGTAACATAATTGGAAATTACCCTGAAAACTCTTCCAGAAGAGAGAGCAGTGGCATCAACGAGCCTACAAAATCAAAAGAGACAAAGGTGGAAGTTCCACTGGGGGATGTCAAGGGAAATAAACAGAAAAAGTATCAGAAGAGGAGAAAAGGGGGTGATGATGAAGGATTTCCCAGTGCTGAGTTGTTAGAAGGTGTGAGAAAACCAAGAGAGGCGCAGCAGATGTTAAACCAGAATCTGTTCATGCTCCCCAGCAGAGCTGATGCCATCTCTGTGAGAGAAGAGCCTCTGGAAGCTGGTTCTATTGCTTTCCAGCTGGTGTTTGAGAAGGAGAAAAAGGTGAAGGAGAAGCTCAAAGCAGAAATTAACAGGACAGAGCAGACACTACAAGTGCTGCTCCTCCTGAGAAAAACCTCCTCCTACAACAAACTAAAACTTCCCAAGAGAAGGTGGAAACTGATTGGGAAAAACCTCCTCAAATAGAACCTCCTGTGAAAGACGTGAAGGAGCAGCAGTCACCCTGAATGCATTTCTCTTCTCAATTCATCTTCACAGCTTCTCTGGGGAAAACTTTTGGACTTGGACTTGCTTTTTTTTTTCAAATAAAAAGAACCCAGGGTCAATGAGCTTTTCTCACTGATTCAGCTACAGCTGCTCCCTTCTCCAGAGCAGAGTAGTGCCAGGCAACTGGTTGTTTCTGAAGAGCAAGAGAAACAGCAAGAAAAGCTCTGGCCGGTAACAGCCCAGTTAAGCAGAAGTGGCAGTGACTGCAAATGTGACTTTCAAGTCACTGCCATGGGCTCCCAGTGAGATATTCAGAGAAGATGACATGCTGACAGAGACCAGAATCTTCATTGGCATGTAAACTTGGTGCTTGGCAGGATACAACTTCAGCCAAATCTGCAAGAACCTGGCCCTGGCGGTCGGTGTGTAAATGTGACTGTGAGTCAATCAATCATCTCACTCCGTAGTAAGTGGCCCAAGAGCCTTTTGGGCTCTCCTGAAATGACAGCAGGCTGCACGTCAGGATCTGCCCTGGAAAGGGGCACCTCTCACAGTTACTCCTCAAGGGTGAGAGAATCCTTGCTGCAACAGAACCTTGGAGAGGAGATTGGGAATAAGTGCAGGGAGACTTGGTGATCTTAGTTCAGAGGTACAAAGGATGGATATGACTGCATGGATGTGATCCTTTAGACATACACTGTTAACCAAGTCTTGGACTGCCTTAATCCAGCTGCACCTACCTAGAGTCTCTCTGAGGAGAGGTTTAGAATGCACGGGGGTCCCCTCTGAACGTTATGACTCAATGAGAGGAAGTCTGACCCTGTCCTCTGTGCAGTAAATAATCAAATGTACCTTGCCAGCAAACCCTTAGAATCAGTGCGATGCTTTATTATCAGGTCTGTGCTTGGTCTCATTAAACAGGTTACTTCTTCTCTGCCCTTGGTTTCTCCACCTTCTTTCTGAAGCCGAAGGCCTTGACATTCAAGGACAGGGGCTGGCTCTTCCTCTTGACATCGCACTTGAGGTTGAGGACCACCTCTCCTTCTTGTGTTGGTTTGAGGAAGACTGTAACGGGAAGCCTGCAGAGAGAAGACCTTTTTAGCTCTGTTCACCATCTCTCAGCTTTCTTGGCCGCACATTGTCTACTCTCCAGGACAGCCACTGTGCAGTGGCTGTGGTGAGACCCCTGGCCTGGGAGAAACCAGGAGAGCGCTCTGCCCTGCCAGGACCTCCCTCTGTGGAGCACACCCTGGTGAGAACTGTTCAGGGTATGATGATCCCACGCAATGAAATGGCAGAGGATACAACAGAAAGGCAGCAAATGCTAACACTGACCTTACTGCCCTACCCATGTTCTACAAGACCCTGCTTCTGTTCCAAACACTGAGAAGAGCACTCACAGAACCCTTGTCTCTCCGATCTACATGGCAACGGTAACACCCTCCTTGTAAAGAGAAATCCTCCAGCTCCTGCGATGGCTACACAATGAGGGAGCCATCAAACTGCCTCTGTGTACTTTCTGTGAGTAATTTCCATGTAATATCTGGGTATGTGATCAAACACAGCCAAAGACAGGGACCGAAGGACACAGACACAGCCTCTTTATGAAGAAACCTGCAGTTTCCTCCTGTTCCGCTTGGGAAGGAATGAACCGAGGCAGATGTACACTATGGCTGAGAGTCATCTGGTGACTACAGAGGGGAGAGAGACTCAAAACCAAAATGACAGTATTGTGTTGGGCACGCAGGAGAGGAAATCTGGACTTTGACTCCTATTACCTTGAAAGAGGAGAGATGAAGCCTTTCAGGGGCTCTACTTTCACGTTGCACCCCTCTGAGGAGAGAGAGCTCTTTCTGAAAGCAAAGCTGAAGGTTTCCTTCTCCTTGTTGATTAAGTAGATGGTCCGCTGTGCCTCACGCCCTGCAGAGAGGACAAAGCAGCTGCTGAAAAACTTTAGTTCCTCTGGCCACCAGACAACCACTGCCTGCTGTGCCCCTGCCTCCCAGCTCAGCCCACCAGACAGTTTGCAACAGACCACTGCCTGCAGCATGGCATGCTCGGGATTGCGACGTGGAAACACACTGGTGATTCCCTGGGCTCCCCTGCACCACCCTCAGATTCCCTCTTGGAAACAGACCCAACTACATGTGCTGTCCCTGACACACACCTTCCTCCCTTCCCCTTCTTTCCTGTCATACACTTGGGGTGCCTGGCACTGGGTGCTCTGCTAACAAGAGCCCATTGCCATTTCCAGCTTCCTCATGGGAGCTTGCTGGGATAATGGGACTGCTGGGCTCCTGGAGAGGTACCGGGTTCAACCACGATGCTCACCGGTTAACACCGAGTAGAAGTTCAGGTGGGGTCTGTCCAGACTCACTAGCGGGTCGGTGGCATTGCCCACTAACAGGAACGGGACTGAAATGCTCAGCTCAGGGATTGTAAAGACCCAGAACGATTCTGTAATGTCCAGGTGCTGCGGGATGAACTCGAACTTCATCTGTGGGACAAAGAGACAAATGAAAGAAAGCTGCTGCCTAGCAGGGTAAGGGGATGGGTATGCAGCCTACGCCACCAAGAAAGGCACGGAACCTCCACTTTATGTTGTACATCTGGCAGTTCGTTTACACTGCAGTCGAAGGTTTCTACATTGTCTGTGGCAAGCTCTCAGTGAGTTTAGGCACAGCAGGTGGCCTACGTGCGTACTGGATCTACCTGCTTAATCTTCTGCACCCACCTCTGCTTTCTCCCCTGGCTGGATCCAACCCCTCTCTGTGAGGCAGGTGAAAGCCATCTCTCCTGGTGACGTTTCATGGTCTTGGCAAGTCCACTGGAAGGAATACGCGGAACCAGTCGGGTTCATAACCATGAAGGTCCTGGGCATACAGAGAAAAGGATTGCTAAGGTGGTGTTGGGCCATTAAGGACTCTGTCTTCCAGCAGACATCAGGCACTGCCAGTCCTGCTCATCATCTGGAAGGAGCGATTTGGTGTAGGGGGAATGATGCTGGCAACACAAACATTTCACCGGCTTTCTAGGGGCTCTGTTTGTTTCCCAGGTGGCTGTAGATTAACAGCTATCAACAAAGAAATTAGCAAGGATACAGCCAAACTCTTGGACTTTACAACAAGAAGATCAAGTGAAAATGGGTTGGAAGATGGCATTCTCTGTTGTGGTTCAGCCTTCACTGACCCAGTCTGACTGGCCTCTCAAAGCAGAAGAATGTCCTAAAAATGCTGTTCAAGGGAGAAAGGTTGTACTGGTTGCACAGGCTGGGGATATGTGGCCCTCCCAGACTGACCTCCACCTTCTTGAGGAAAGGGACAAAAAGAACAAATGACTGGCCAGCTGGTCTTCAGTGACCAGCTTGTTCCAGCCCCAAAACAAGATGGTGGCCAAGTGGCAGCAGATCACAGACAAGGTGCAGATGTACCTTGGGGCTTGGAAGAGTAGCCAGAGAGGTCTCTGGCTAAGGGGATGACAGGGAGACCGTCAACAGGAGAAGCCATGTCCACACTTACCTGCTGTGTCTGTTGCACACTCCACTTGTGGCAAACTCAATCACTTTTGTGTTGCGATCCAACACTTCCCCCGCTGGTCCCTTCAACTCTGACTTGCGCCTTTTCGCAGTGATGTAGTCAGAGTCTTCCAGTTCAAAGTGGTAGTCTGCCCTGAGGCTTCTCCCCTTCACAATAACCTCTGGGCCCTTCTGATTTGGTTTCAGGTTTGGAATGCTAGGAAGACAGAGAATGCTATTAGCCAGACCAATGCTTCCAGGCAGCCAGCTGCTTGCCTCTCTGCTCATACAGCACAGACCATGGCATCCTCTCTCTGGGCAACCACTGACCAGCAAATAAAGAAAAAAAATAACTGGGCTCCCTGTCATGGAGGTGGCAGAGGTCAAACGGCAGAAACGTGAGCAGTTACGTGTCTAGAGACGAACTGCAGCATGCAGGTTTCTCTGTAGACAGGGAAGCCGTGCTTGTCCGATACAGAAGCACAGCTCGGGACTGGCTGGCCCCTTGACAGCTTTTCTGGGTCTCTTGTTCCAGATTTTGCAATCCTCCAGAAGCTTCATATTCCACACAATGTCTTTTCCCACTATCTCCATACCTGCTTCAACCAAGGCTGCGGACCATATTTCTTTGCTCCTGTATGGTGGTTGGTTTTGCTGCTTCCCCCCAGGTTCACACTCCCACCCACCCCAATGAGAGGGAACACCACGACTGCCCGTCAGCAGTATGAGCTGAACAGTTTCCTACCTGCAGAGCATACGGGTCTTAAATTTCCCCACGTGCACAGGAGAGAACTTCATCTGGAACAGCTGCTCCTGGCCAGCAGGGATGGTGCCGCTGCAGGGCTCGACAGAGAATGGCGGGGGACCACTGTCGGTGTTCAGAGATGATCTCCGGGAGGGAGAGTTGAGCTCCAAAGTCTGCTTCGACTGACTCCAGCAGGGTTTGAACTGCTGCTTCACAGAGACACCAGGAGGGGAGGAGGGGAAATGCCCTGCAGAAAGAAGGGGTTGTAACAGAACATCTTTCAAGAGAAAAATCCTTTGCTCCCAGCAACGCTGCCTCCTGCTGCAAGTGGACAGAAGGGAGCTGAGGTGCACGTGGAGCAGCCCTGGCCCAAGCGCTCTCAGCAGGAGGACTCTCGACGAAGAACAAGGACAGCAGTCATGTTGTTTTTTGCTTCTGTGTTACTGCTTGCTAAATCGTAAATCTGGAAAGTCCTGGGCACAGGTGTGAAAGTGAGAAGAGACAGAAGGGTGAACTGAGGGAGAGGGACAGTAAACACCATGAAAGGGCCCAGAGATCCAGACAACTCCTTGAATCAGAACATACCACTGAACATCAGCCTGTGCTAGATGCTCAGGTGACAGCCAGGAAGGCCATGTCTGTTAGCAAATGAAATGGGCTCAGGACCCAAGCCAGCTGCTGCACTCCATGCTGTTAAACTCCTTCTCCAGGACTGGGGAGCGAGATGCAGACTTCTCCTGCAGAATAGTTTCTGGCCAGCATTCATTCCCAAACCATATCAAGGAGCTAACAGGCCAGATCTCACATCTCAGTACAGCCAGCCTCTGCAGCAAGGACAGTGTTAGGTCCTACTCCCCTGTTGCCTACAGAACTGAATTTGGCTTGTTGTGCACGCTAGAGAGAAGGCTTTGGGGAACAGCGCTGCTCTGTCCTTCACACCTGTTCCTTCCTTTCTCTTTGCCAGGCGTTCAAAACCAATGCCCTGGAGGCTAATGGCACGGTGTAACACAGCGGCTTCTGCACAAGTGCAGGGGAACAGCCGGCACCTGGACCCACAGGGGAGGGAGATAAGCACATTCAGGGCATCAGGGACTTTGGTGAAGGTCTCTCATCCTGATTACCAGCAAGCTGCCTGTGCTACGAAACACAAAGGTTGTCAGTTCTCCTCACTCCTGTTCCTGATGACACCTCCTGGAGACACAGTCCCGTTTCCCTGCAGCACCGTGCTGCTCCCAAGGAGACCCTGAACTTGGACACAGCTGCACTGCTGCAGGTTCATGAGTCACTGCTCTGCTGTTGAGCTCCAATGATTGCTGCGAGCAGGGTCTCTGCTTGCAGCAAGCCCTCCTGTGCAGGAGGTAGGAGGGTTAATTTTAGACAGTGCCTTTACATTTCTGCTGGACCAGGGAAATGGCACACAGACAGTGACTACAGCTAATTCCTTGTCACAGCACCAGTTTTCCGAGTCCCAGAGACTTCCCAAAGAGGTGCCCTGATTTCTCCCTTCCCAGTCCTGACCCACCTGAGCCTTGGTTCTGCCCTGAGCCAGGCTCAGCTTCTGTGCAGAGCGCAAGTGACAGAGCTAGCACGGGAGAGTCTGAGAGGCAGAGAAGGGACAGGGAGAAAGTGTCTCCAGCTGCAGCTGGAGGGAAGATGCAGCTGGGAAGACGCTGACCAAAGCGCATGACTGGACAGGGATGGAAAAGCAATTCATGGTTTTGGGTGAAGGGGCATAGTCTTCTCTCCAAGCCCTCAGCCACAAACGGAAAAACGTTGGGAACCCCCAGCTGCCACAGAGTTCATGCCTTACCCTCCAGGCTGGATGGGAGCTGCTCCTCAGCTCTTGCACCTTCATCCTGCACAGCTGCCATCCAGTTGTATTCCAGGGCCACATTCCCTGTATTGGACAGCTGGAAACTGAAATGCAAGGAGAAGGAGTAAAAAATCTAATAAATACAAAGCAAGCAGAGAAGTAACACTGTACAGTGGGCTCCTGGCAGCTCTTTCTTTATGCTGAGAAGCATCATCTTCCCCAGGCAACTCAGCCATGGCTGAATCATTGCCCTGAGCTGCCCCAAGACAAAGTATTGCAAAGTCTGGAAGTCAAAGAGGAAAGGGCACATGTGGTGCCCAGGAGACTTAATCCAAGGGTCTTATTCTGGTCTTTATGTCTCAGTTTGACATTATTTTGACTGCATGCTCATCCTCAAGCAGATGAGGACAGGCAACCATGCCATGTGTGCAAAACCATGGGTGTTCTCAGCAGAAAGGCACAGTAGAACTGAACCTCTCCGGTCACATCTCGATGGGATGGCAGCCACTATCTCCTGGGCAGATATAGAAGCCCCAGCACTCAGACAGGACTTGGGAAGGATGAAACAATAAATGATTTCTTTAAAGGGTTGAACAGCAGGTGAGACTGGACATCAAGCTCTAGAAGGGACTCCGGTCCACACGTGGGACACCTCCAGACCCTGGGATGTGCCAAATTGTGTGTAAAAGCTGAAACCTCAGACCCAGCAGGCAGCAGCACCTCTTTCCAAGGCTGAGCAGCCTATTTGCAATTAGAAGAGGTTTATTAAGTGGCCAAGCATCTGAGCATCTGAGTGTAATCCCTGCTCGCACAGTGAGTAGAAGGGAAAACAGAGGCCACCAGAAGCATAGGGTGGCTCTGGGGAAGCACACACTGGGTCAGCCCTGGGAAAAGATAGTTCCCACACACAGGCCCCTGCCTGGCCACCAGCACTCACGTGAACATCCTCGTCTGGAACTGCAAGGTCTTCTTAAACCGGATCATCTCCGTGTCCAGCTTGAACTTGGCATAGTCAATGACAGCACTGAGGCGAAGCTCTGCCTCGTGGCTGCTCTCCTCCAGGACAGCGTGAGCTGGCTCTGGGTCTATCTCGATCACCTCCAATCATGATAAGAAGAATCACTGATCAGAGCCCAGAAAGGTGACAACGTTTGGCCCTTCCCCTATAGTATTTGTTTGTATCTGCCCATCAATGCAATCACCACTGTGCCTGTGAACGCACCCAAGGGGACAATGACCAGGTATCAGTCCCTTTGTTTCAACCCTGTAGGGTGTCTGACCTTATTCCTGGACCCCTATAAATCTAGCAGGCCTCTAAAATGGGATTAAGTTCCTCAGCTGGAGCTCTGCAGATGGAAAATCCCAGGAATGAACAAACCCAGAAAGCACCTTTTCCTTCTTGTTTTAGGAGAAAGTGCTTTCCAGATGTCACGTGTGGGGCGAGAGCCATACTGGGATGGGCAACTGGGGATGAGCATGAGCTCACTAGAAAGGTCTCTGACTGTTGATGCTCTGATGGGGAAGAAATTTGGATTACAGGTCTTACAATGGTTCAAAAACTAGACAGGAATCATCACCCAAGAGAAGTGTTTGGCAATAATGACAGTAAAAGCAAGGGTCTCTGGAGATGAGACCCCCTTCTCCAGACTCCTGCATGACAGCCACACAGGACCTGGGCTGCTCCATGGCGAGACATCCCACATCATATAGAGACTGCAACCCAAATCGCTGGTATCAGGGTAGACACAGCTCAGAGCTCACCCACAATGTGCTGGTGGGTAGACAGCATACACAGAAGAGTGCTGCTGTTGCTCTCCACTTCAAAACAAGAGACAGAGTGCAGTGGATTTAACTCCTTGTTGGTGAAAAGGCACTGGATTGGATTAAGAGATTTTAACACCATAAAACATGTTATGATAAAATGTGACCTCCCATTCAACACAGACTGCAAAGCTTCAGCTCTTAGCAGAGACCAATAGTTTGCACCTGGCTAAATGTCTCTTGTCAAACTAAGCGTCTCTGTCAGAAAGACTTCCCCATACTGAGTGAGCATATCAGGCCACCGTGCCTCCACCTCTCCCCTAAAATGAACTGCTGGTTATAAGCTCACAGATGGATGAAACACCAGCAGGAAGCAGGAGCTGCTCAGCCAGCAGGAACAGCAGTCATCTGCTGTCAGCAATTCTTTTTGAAGAAGCTAGGACAGCTTTTGCTATTGTGCTTCCTACCTTCTTGGAAGGCTGTGTGGTGGTGAGGTTCCTTGTTGCATCCACCTCCTTGACAGTGCACAGCCGGTCGTCCCAGTCAGTCACCTCCTCTGGTGGCAGCTGGAAAGCAATCTTGGCCACCCGGCACTTCACAGGGTGCATTCTGAAGGTGACCGGAACATCCGATTCCAAGGTTACTGTGATGTCCTTGGTACAGCCAGCATGGAGGTGTCCCACCTAGAGAGAATCAAGAGAGCCAAGACCAAACTGAAATCACTGGCAAGGAAGCACTGACAGAAAAAGAGTTGATATGGTGAGCAGCTGTGCCAGGAATCTGCATCATTCTGTGTGTTTCTCTGAGTTTTGATAGACAAAAGTACAAACAAAAGATGCCACCTTCCACAACACGGAGGGGCTGACAGCCCTGCCTCAGCAAAGCCAGGCACTGCATCTCCTACGTAGCACTGAAATGGGCTCTCACTGGTATGTGGTGATTCCGTGGCAGCTCCTGGAGCCTGCCAGGCAGTGCTCAAGCAGTGGGGAAAGGCAGAGATGTCCAAGCTCACCTTGGGGGAGAACTGAAATGGAGCATCCGCCAGCCACTCAAACCGCATTGCCTGCACCTTGCTGCGGTTGGTAACAGTGAAGGTGTTGGTGTAGGGTGTCCCGATGTGACAGTCTCCAAACTGGATGTGTTCCACTCTGGCAGCTGTTCAGAATGAGAGCAAGTGATCTTAGTGTGAGGTAGCTCCATCTGCTCCCCTTACATGCCCAGATACAGGTATATGTCCACCCCTTTTCCTCCCTCCAACCCTTCCTCCCTTTGCAAGATGCCGTTCCCCATCTTGTTGCTTTCAGTGAAACGCCCCAACACATCCCTGAAGAGGCGGCTGTGTCTGTGCAGAGGGACATGCACTGTGCAGAGGGACAGCATGCACTGCCTCTGCGCAAACAACTAGCACAGGCCACCAGCTCCAGCAGGTGACAGCACAGGCCTGGTTATATTGAGGTCATACAGCCTCTTCATCTCTGCAGGATACCATGGGCTGGCAGATCTCCTTGTGGAGATACTCTGCTGCACAGTGGTATCTCCAACTCTTCCCCACCAGCCCGCATACTTCACCCTGACAGAGGATCTTCCCTTGTGTTCTCAAGTGTGGCTGCCCTGCAGGCCAAAAAGGGCCACGTGATCTGCCTGCTGGGTCTGGACCACACCTGCACTGGCACAGGGTGAGCAGTAATGTTGGTCTTCTTGTTCTTTGCTCAATTGTGGCAGCCTCTCTTCTCTTACCCTTAACACCTTCCATCAGACTGCCCTCAGTGGACTTCTTGCTGTCTGCCACTAGTCCATGGATGTTTCCTAGCATGAATTCATCCTCAAAGCCGTCACCAACCAGCTGAATGTTGATTTCTGCCTTGGGGCTGCCCCACACCGACACACAGATCTTCCCTTCCACATGTTGAGCAAGCGTGGGTTTGAAAAGCACGTCAAACTCAGCTGATTCCCCAGGAAGCAGGACCAGGGAAACGGTGTGGGGCTTCCTCCCTGCACAGCAATGGAAATCAGAGACAAGTGATACAGCCATGCAGAGGAAACACTCCCATGGGTTCTGAGAGGAATAAGAAGTTGAAACGCAGCTGTCTCTAAGTACAGGTTCTGCCATCACTGGTTCCAGACCCTCCTCCTATATTCACAAGACTAAGACACCACCTTGCATATCACTGCTTGAATGTCTTAACCTCAGGTTAACACCCAGCTCTCACTCAGCTTTTGTTGCCTGCCTGTGGGCTCAAGGGCTGCCTCCACTCAGGCTGGTAACTCCCCACCTGCAGCAGAGACCTCAGATGGTCCATTCAAGTGCTGGCAGTTTTCTACAACTCAAACCCCCACATCCAGGAGAACCAAAAATCTTCCTACAACTCCCTAGAAGGAAACCCTGCAAAGACTCCACATTAGAGACAAGGGGTAGGAGAGCTCCAGGGAAGAAACCGTGTCTGACACCTGGCTGCTGCTTAGCCAAGCCAAGAGCAGGGCACACTCTTTCCCTATGTGGATGGTCACACTTCAAGGTTAAGGAATTTACCTGCTCCGGGATTATACTCCTCCGTGTCTGTGGCGTCATAGGTACAGCGTGTGGTGGCCCTGGTGTTCAAGAAGAAAACTCCCCCTCCATCCAAGAGGTCCATGATCAACTGAGAAAAGGGAACAGAGAGCATGACCACAATAGTATGGGTACAGGACAGCACAGGGATCGACTGGGAAGGAGAGACTGGTCAGAAATTCGTACTTCCAAGAGGAACTCCCTTCCTTGAAAAAGTCTTCAGCCTTTTGCCTCAAAAGAATTTCTGAGACCCATTCCATGCAATTCACTGAGGTACAGTGTGGAGTAACCAGCATAAAACAAAAGAGTGGGTCAGGACAGCAGTGACTGCAAAGGAGGTGGAGCTCTGCTAGAGGGAGCTGTCTAAGAAACATGACTCTCACAACTGGTTTGCCAAAGCCTCTTCCAGAAAGTCAGAGGGAGGTGCTCCCCTGCAATGGAGTGGCTCTGAGTACAAGGAACGGGGTTCATTTGGTGTTCAACTGCATGCATAAAGTACCAGTGCTTTGGTGCATCTCTAGCATTGTTTCTGGTACCTTTCCTCCATGGCATAAGAACTTGTTCCTAGACTACAGCATTCCCTGAGTACCTCCTCACCTGAACAGGTACGATGCCACTGTTGTGAAGGACCAGAGGGAGTTCTTCTGAATCACCCAGCAACAGCTTCTTGAAGAGCAACAGAGGGTTCCCCTCGTCATTGCGAAGGGCCGGCTGCAGGACTGTCACCTGAGGCAGATTCCCAGCCCCACTGATAGAGAAGGTCAGGCTCTGTGCTTTAGTTGCTTTAGTTGCTGCAGGGCTGCAGGACAGGCAGTGTGAAATCATTAGAGCTGGCACTAACCCATTTCCCATGTGCTAAGCAATGAAGCGAGTGCCACCCCCTGTGTTTTGCCTCGCTGGTGCTCCTGTACCCCAGGACACAGCTCCCCCTCATCCCTCTTCTCTCAGTCAGATCAGGGCCATTCACAAGAGGAATTTGCTCTGGAGAGCCAGAGCCTTCTAGAATCACAGCGACAAGGTTAAATCGACTCATGCAGTACAGCGGGTAAATAATGAGGCAACAGAGGAGACATGGCAAACTCATTGTCTACGGTGACAAGAGGCACATGCAAAAAGCACAAGCACAACATGAAGATAGGATAGAAGCAAGAAGGGAGAAGTAAATAAATAACAGTATCAGTAAAGATTATTTCCAAGGACGCTAAACCAGGAACTGCTTATTAGGGCAGAAAGCTGACTGATCTTGTCCCAGTCCAGCAACCAAATGGTTGGGGAAGAGCAGGTCAGAGCCCCGCTAAAATCACAGGTCCCTTCACAAAGAAACTGGGCTTCTCTTTTAGAAAGGATTCAGTTGCTCCTTCACATTAAATATCTGAATATACCCCAGGTAATGACACCAGATCTTCTAATTTTAACCGAAAAAAGGACAAAATAACATGCTCTGACTTGCCGCCACAGAAACCTCTTCATCTAATCCTTAGTCCTTGCAAAGCCCCAGCTGTCACACATCTCCAGTTCTTTGCAACTCAGTAAATTCCAGCTGACTGCCTAATGCTGCACTGACTTCACAGCCACTCGCACAGGTTGAACTATAAGCCCCATTTTCTGCTCTGCTCTATCCAGCAGTTACTGCCTCCTGTGTCACCTGCCTAGTCTAACTAAGGTTGCGGAGAGCATTAGGGGTAACAAGAGGTCTGGTCCTCCCAGAAGAGAGGCAGCTATCAGAAAGGTGTTCCTCTTGCCCCTCTCCCCCCTCCTCTGCCTCTCACCCCCAAGAATTCACCAGGTGAGTTACCTCGCTTGATCATCAAGGGAAGCCTCAAACACGCACTGGTAGTTCTCTGCCTTTAGCGGAGTGAAGGTCACCGTAGCAAAGGCGTGGGAGCAGCTGGGCACACACATCCGAAGTGGATCCACCTTGAAAATGCCTTTAACGTAGTTCTTACACTGGGGGGAATGCACAAAGTGGTGTCAGGAAGAAACCTCCTCCAGTGTGCTGCAGTCTTACTCATGCATGCATTATGTGGAACAGCCCCAGGCAATGTCTTCCTTCCTGCTTCCCTGGAGAGGCTTCTTCCATCTCAGAGAGTGACTCCAAAGTGGTGCTGACTTTGCACAGAGAGCTACCATCAAGCCCAGGAGCACAAAAGCTCGCTCTGATGGCTGGGCAGCCACAACAGTGCACACAGGAGGTGGGGACTGCATGGAGAACCCTGCAAATAATCTAAAATGGGCCTTGAAAGAGAAGGGAAAAACCTGGGGGTCGGATGGGCCTTATAAAAGATCTTGCAAGGAGCCAGGCAGGGGCTCACTCTCACTCCCATGCTCTGGGGGGCTCGCTGTCACTCCCATGCTTTGGAAGGCTCGCTCACACTCCCATGCTCTCACGCTATCTCTCGACCACTTCGATCGGGCCAGCCTGGACCACGCGGCCTGGAAGAGCTGCTGCTGCCATCAATGTGGTGATTTCTTTCCCTTTTCTGCTCTCTCTCATTCTCCCTCTCTCCCTCCCGTTACCTTGTGGTGCGCGTGTCATATTGGATCCGAGTGACCAGGGTTGTGTTTGGGGGTGTGTTTCTGTAACTTGGGGTAGTTGCACCCCCACGTCTCGGCTCTGCGCCTCAGTATTTTGGTGTGTTCAGGGTTGCCGGAGCCAGAATAAATATTGCTTTTGATTATCACACTGAGAGTGACCTTATTAGCCTCCGGATCGCCACACGGCTAAACAAATCCACTTCCCCCCTGAGTCAGGCCTGGACATAAGCGTGTGGCTCGGGGGTCCGGGGTGTGACAAAACCCCTCCTCCGAGTGTGCTTGCAAGAGATATTCAGAAGGATTTATGTCTCCCATCAGATATTCAGGGGTGAGAGAAAACCTTGTTTGAGGCACGCCGAATTCAACCCAACTGTCTCCCTGGCACTGCTGCTCTCCCCTGTGGATTACCCTGCACCGAGCCAGGCTGGTCCTGGCAAGGGGAAGCACTGAATCTGGAGCACACGGCAGGCTATCTCACAGCCTTTAAAGAGCAACAGTCACTTTGGCCTGGCCTCTTGTTCTTACCTGAGTGTCGATGGGTTTGATGGAGAGGACCACATCACAGGGGATTTTGTTCACATTCTGAATCTTGAAGCGAGCTGTGGCCTTGCGCCCAACTACAGCATTGGTGAAGATAAACCTGTTCTCATCTGTGATGAACACACCCTTGTCTTTTGTTGTCTGTAGGGTCCGGCACAGATTCATGTTGCTGCATATTCGATGCTCCTCAAAGATCGACTCAATGTCATCAACCACAAATCCTGTAAGTAAACCAGAGGCAGGACTGAGCATGGAGAAGTCTTTCTGTCCCCTTTATCTGAGCCCCGCTGGCCTCTCAGAAGGCTCAAAAAGCCCTTTCTGCCCAAGTCACTGCAAAACCTGACCTCAGGTAAGGGAATTGGCTGTGAGGATGGAGCTCAGTCACCCTCAGTCTTAAAGGGCATGACTTTCCTTTTGTCCTTCCAAGCATCCTCCCCGAGCCTCTCCCCACTGGCGGACTTGGAAATAATTGGAACCTCTGAGCATTTCAAGATAGGAATTTAGGGTCAGGGCACCTCTCTATCCAAGCAGTAAGTTCAGGTCCGGTCAGCAGAAGGTCTGGCTACCGGAACCTGTGGATGAGGCTTACCTGGGAGGCAGGACTCAGCAAACAGGGTATAGGGAATGCCGTGGGGATTGTCCATGGGGGCTCTGCCTTGGATATCGATGGAGAGCTGCTCCTTGCATTTCCCCAGCATCGCTGCATAGCACGTGACTGCGATTGTCTGCTGGCCCCCAGGAGGGATGGAGCCAAAGACAGGGTCCACCGTGAACATGCCAACATTGATGTGAGTCTGTAGAAAGAGTCCCAGGAGAAACTGATGTCCAACAGCCTTACCTTGAGCATCCTCAGTAAGGAGCATGCCACTCCTGGCCCTCTAGCTGGGCCCAAGCCCAGTGCCAGGGCAGGGACAGATGACTCCGTAGCCCAATGGCAGCCCCAGAATGGGAATAACAAGCCAGGAGAAGCTCCTGGCCTGTTCTGAGTGG
The DNA here is from genome assembly GCF_032191515.1 of Phaenicophaeus curvirostris. Taxonomy (NCBI): domain Eukaryota; kingdom Metazoa; phylum Chordata; class Aves; order Cuculiformes; family Cuculidae; genus Phaenicophaeus; species Phaenicophaeus curvirostris. Next base: position 18,421,456 of record NC_091394.1, read on the forward strand.
CCTAGAGGAAGGACTTGGGGTGTAAAGGGTGAAGGTGGTAGCTAGGATCCTTCAGACTCTATGGGTAATACAGGAGAGTGGAAAGAGCTGTAAGAAACGATGGGAGAGGAGAGAGGGGATTGGAAATAAGAAAAAGCAAGGTCTCCTGATACCTATGGACTGGGAGTTCAAACAGGGACATTCTCATCTGTGGCATTCACAGACCTATTTTGGCTAGCAGCTACCAAACACAGGACCTGCTCCCTTCCCTTGACCCCACAACTCCAGGTCCGAGCCAGAGCACGTCCGTCATGCAGACGTTGTCCCATCCCATGGTCATGAGCCCCCAGCCTGGGCACAGCAGTGTCCTCTCACACCACCTGCAGCAGCACACGCTGGGGAGCAGGAGCCACCTACCACCATGTCAGGGTCTGCATCCTTTTTCAGCGAGAGCTTCCTTCTGTTGGCAAAGACAGCGTCTGTGCTTGTGTCTTCACTCTTGGAGGAATGGGCATGTTTCAACTGATGCGCACTGAGAGGAGAAAACAGGAAACATCCATCATGCTGAGTTCGCCCTGCCTTTCTCTGAGGACAAAGCTGGCATTCATCGCCACAGAGGAAAGCCTTCCTGCTCCTGGTGGCTCCCAGACTGCCTGCAGCACCCATTGCTGTAGCTTACAGAGAGGTCAGCAGTATCACCAGCTTCCTCCTACACATGTGAGGTGTTCTCCTCACAAGCCAGTGACACAAGCGGACAATAACCTGGGTCTCCTGGCTGCCTCTCACACGCAGCCATGCTACAGGGCCTCCTCAGCAGGAAAGGTGGTGCAGGTATTCTCTCACCTCGGCTTTGGCGGCACGTGGCAGATGTGGAATTTGAAGGGCAGGACGCCTTTGTTCTCCAGGGTGAAGGTGGAGGTTTTCTTGGTGCCCTTCAGCATGATACCAAAGTCGATGAGCGAGGCGGGGGAAATTCTGTACTTGCTGAACGCAGCTTTTGCTGACACTCTGATCGGGATGACAGAGGTGATCTTGTCTCCTTCAGAGGTGCTGGGATCAATCACCTGTAGCCGGGGGAAGGGTTGGTAAATACTGCAAAGAGGCCGACCCCTGTCTCTGTCCCCTAACCCCATCCCAGGTCCCCATCAGCCTCCTCCAGAGCCAGTTTCCAGCTCTACTTTGGAAGCATTGCAGATTGTTTCTGAACGACTTCCTTGTGCACACATAAGAGAGAATTCTCCAGCTACAGCCTTCCTTCCAGAGGAGACGTGTCCTGCTTACACTTCCAGGACATGCTATCCCAAGGCCACTTGGCCCAGACAGCTCACCTGGCACTTCAGGAAGGGTATCTCCTCAATGTCCATTTGCCTCTTGGGGTGGAAGGACAGATGGACATACATGGGGCGCTTAGTGGCGGCCAGCATGCCCTTCTGCGGATGGATAGTGAAGTGGGATGCCAAGTCGGGTATTTTGGTATCTGCGGTTTCCAGCTTGAAACTGCAGAGAAAGGGAAGAAACAAAGACGTCAGCAGTTAAAAGTACCAGTGCCACCAGCACAGCCAAAACTTTGCATGGGACCATAAAAAACATGAAAGGGTAAGAGTGCAGCCCTGCTCTGGGAATTCCAGATCTTGACACTGAGAGCAGACACTCAACGAGTGTTGCAAGCCACCTTTGACACCGCATTTTTTCATCCCCTCCTTTAAAGAGCCTCATAAAGAGAAATGAGCTGACCCTTGAATCAAGAAAATGAATCTCAGCAGCGAGTGGCTTAAATTTTAGGGTCTCTCCTTCTGGTTCCTGCTGAGCTGTGAAGAACTGCTGGGGTGAGCCTGAATTCCCTATGAAACCACTTGAGATTGGAAAGCCCAGATGTTGTATGTACCCAGACTGTGGGGGTGCCACCATGGACAGAAGGAGAATGCAGGCCTGGGCAGGTGGTGGCACCATGCATTCACGCACCAGGCTGCTGGACCTACCTGTACACAATATCATATTTTCCTTTGTTTGTCAGAGTTAGCACTTGCTTTGCCTCATCCAGAACATTAAGAGTTCCAAAATCCACACCACCTCTACCTGCAGAAAACCCATGCAGCCAGGTAAGAAATGGTGAACATTTGTGAGCTACTGCAGACTACACCAGGTGACAAGATACATCTCTGGAGTTTTCCAGTGGCACAAAATCCTTCTCATTCTGCTTTGTGGCCTGTCCCTTACTCAAAGAATATCTGAAAGATTTTGCAGCTAAGGAGCTCAATTTCTATCTCCTGGCATCCAAGCACAGATCCATCACCTTTACAAGCTGTGACAAGCCTTCAGGTGTCACTAGCTGCTTGTTCACATCACCACCATATCAAAGCCCCTGTATCTGCCTACACGTGGAGTTAAATACTTCCAAGTTCAGAGGTGCAAGACTCAGGGCTGTCTTTGTGCCCTGACAGTGCTTCACCCCTGGCAGCCTGCAGAAGACGTGCGCCATGTATCTGTGCCATGCTTGCATCCCATCCCATCCCATCCCATCCCATCCCATCCCATCCCATCCCATCCCATCCCATCCCATCCCATCCCATCTGCTTTGGCTGTCTCTCTGTCAAGGTAATGCAATGTACCTGGATTACTTTGTTCTGGGGACATCCACTTACCTTCAGGAAGGTTGATGTCCAGAGCAATGTCATAAGCCTCTGCAAAGACGCAGATACATGCATCCTGAACAGTGCCCAGGAGTTTTTCTGCATCTGAAACCTGAGGCAGTGAGAAACAAACACTACTTAGACCATTCTCCTAAACCCTTCTGGCAGACAACACGTGAGTCCTTGACTCTGCCAGCTCTTTGCACCATGGCCTCCCCTGCTTGGCGAGCATTTGTGGATTCCCAAGCTTTCCAAACCTGTTTATCTCATGGGCTGATATTATCCTGCAGTGAGAGTCCCTTGTTGCTAAGGGCCTGGGCATGGCAATGCAGGTAGAAAGGACTCTCATGAAGGCTCACCCTTCTGCCCTCTTTGCAGGGTGCCTTTCAAGCACTGTCTCCATCCCCAAAGGCAAGGGGCTGCCCACTCCAAGTCCCTCTCACCTTTAGTCGGAATGTCGTCTTAATGCTGGCAGACTTCGTGGCCTTGAAATACAAGTGCACACCAAACTCTGAGCAGGGACCAATGATGCCTGCATCCTGTGATACAGAGAAGTCCTCACCGAGATCTTTCAGCCCAGAGATCCACCAGGCCACGGGCAGCGGGGTAGGGTTGCGCAGGACCATGGTCTTGCTGTCCGTCCTGCAGAGACAGGAAGACATATAGCGCTGGCTGCTCAACAACCATGCCAGCCCTGCAACTTGGAGCAGCCCTCTCCATGCCTCGGAAACCATAGTTGAATGTTTTCTTTCTGTCACAAGTCTCAGAGGTGAGGGCTCGGGCTAAAAGTGTATCTGACAGAAGGGAGATAAGGAGCAGCAACTGGACGGCTCTCTGAACCAGCCGTCACAAACCAGACAAGCCACAAATCCATTAGGATGCCCATCGCACAGCATTGCTTGGGCTACAAAGCTTGTGGCTGTCATGGGATCTCCAAGCCAGCAAAGAATGGTGAGCAAGAGACTGAGAACTGCTGCAAGGAAGAGAGATGTTAGTCCAGCCTCCGATTTGAGTGGCCACACAGCCAGCAAGAGAAGCTGAAGGGGACCTGACTGACAGCACTGGTGTCCATCAGAGCAGCTGCAGGATGACTGACCTGTGCAGAAGCAGCCTGTCGAACTGCAGCTTCATGGAGCTGACCTCCAGCTTCACCTGCACTCCCTGGCAGCACAGGCGGAAGACCACTGGGTCTGGGTTCCCCTCAACAGAGCAGATGAGGTTGTCTTCCTTGAGCCCAGTTGAAGTGGGGTACGCGCAAATGCTCAACTCCTGGCCCCGTCCCCGCAAAAAGAAAAAGAGAAGAGCATTCAGTGAGCAGAAGAAATGGCTCTTCTGCAGGTGCCTGCCCTATCTGCCCATCTTCTCCTACCTGCTTCTCGTTAGGTTTAAGCTTCATGCTGGGAGGGTCTAAAACAAACACGTCCATATTGCGATCTTTCTCAAAGCAGAAATGCACCTCTACTTCCAAGGATGTGATGTTGAGGATGTTGATTTTCTCACAGTTGCTGGGACAATGCTGTGCCTGGTACCTGTCCACAAAAAGGGAAGAGGAGACCGTTGCCTTTATCACACATCATGGAAAGCGCTGTGTCCTGGCTGCGGGATGCTGCACTGGGAGACCGTGGTCTACCAAGCAGGCTCAGAGCAAGGACCCCTTTAAGGGGGACCTTGCATGGTATGAGCGTGTTCATCCTTGCATTACTTCGATGTCCGCCCATCTTGGTGCCTCCAGCTCAGACGCATGGTGATGCACTGGCCACTTAACAAGCGTTTTACAAAAGACAAATGTGCCTGGAAAAGTTAAGGCACACTAGGCACATGGATTCTTGCCCCTTCTTTAGTTGGTTTGAAAAACAGTCTACCTTATCTCTTTCAAAAAAAGTCATGAGACAGCCCTGTATTTCATGGGTGAACTCAAAGCCTTGGGGAAGGAAAGAAAAAGGATCAGTTCCCAAGAGGAATGCTAAATTTAATAAAGGTCCCTTCTCTCTGGTGTGGAAAAGAATTTGGAGTTCAAGGCTTAAATAAAACAAGCTGGAACACCAGACCATTCATCAGCGGGGCTAAAACCCCTCTTTTGCTTTGTAAACTATTTGGATTCCTTGAGTGGTCAAAATACCACTAGCTCTCCAGAGCTCCCATGGTGACAAGAACTGTGCTTTGAATATGAAACAATTAAAAAAAAGAGAAAAAAGGACAATGTCAAAAGCAGAAACACGCCAGCAGCTACAAGGATAGCTTTTTTTAGGCAGACTTCATCCAGCAGTGAGGATTGGGAAAATGCAACTGTCATCTAGATTCCTCTGTAGGTTCCCCCCTCCTCCTCCTGGCACATCAAATCACAATGTTTTACTAATATTTCAGATTAATGAGTGGTTTACAAAGGCATCAGCAGAATAATTGCTCATTCTGTCTCCCTGTAGAGCTCAAAGCCCTTAAAAAAGCAGCAGAAAGTTAATTCCACAGGTGGTGAAGCTGAGATGTGGATGGCAGACACAAGCTGCCCTGAGTCACTTCCAGGCTGGAAGCAGCATGTGGCCCTGATCCTCAAGGCACCCACCACATAGGAAGATCAACTTCATCCCTCCTCAGCTCCTCCAAAGCTCATGTGCCTTTTATCTGCTCAAGTTCACTCATCCATGGTCCTTCAGCCCCAAGTACCTCCCAGGTGTCTGCCTGGGCCTGCCCTGAATTGTGCCCCTGGGGCAGCATGTTCCCATGTCTGTGAAAGGATAAGACCCTGGAGATCCCATCCCAAAACCTCACTCTGAGCAGGTGGCACATCAGATGCCTCGTTTGGGGTGGGGAACACGTACCAGCCTTTTGACTTCCCACAGAGCAATGGCCCAAAGTGGAATACACCTTTGTCCATGACATACTCCTTGGAGACGATGTCACCATCCCCCTTGCTCTTCCTGCAGCGAGGGAACACCAGCCTGGAGAAGAAAATAGGGAATGAGGAGCTGCAAGATGCTCCAAGCAGAAAATCTGGTCAGAAAGCCATAGCCCTTCTCGGTGGCAGAGGCAGAGGCAGTGGTTTCCAGCTCTGAGCATGGGAATTGATGGCTGGCTCAGGTATCACACCACCCAAAACTCTGGGGTTCACTGGGGTACGAGGGGCAGCCTTGGCTCTGAGTTTGGAGGGAGTGGCCAGCCTTACCGTGGGTCCTGGCTGATGGCAGGATACAGGCAGGTGCCCCTGCACTGCAGCTGGTACTGACGCTTTGTCCCCAGGATCTCAAAATGCAGAGTCTGATGAAACTGGCCCGGCTCCATGGAGCGGAAGTGGACCTTCAGTTCCACCTTGTCATGGGCAGGCACAATCCACCGGCAGCGAGTCAGCCTGGAAATTAAAGGGGAGGCTTCAGACCTTGTTCACGACCAAAAAAGACGAGGAGGATGGTCATGAACTTGCCATCCCATGGAGTCTCCAGCAGAGCATCCCTGTGGAGCTGGGGATCACGGACCTTGTTTGTCGAGATAGATGTGAGGCAGAGGGATCACCTCCTCCCTCACAGCTCACCTGGCAGGTCTCTCTGGGGGTGGCACCACAACCACTGGACTTTGTCTGTCCTTCAGGGAATATGCGGATGCACGTCGCTGAGCTCTCTTGCCCTGGACAGAGCTTGGTTTCGTTTTGGCAGCCTTGCGGCTGCCCACAGCTTTCTCCTTCACCCTGTGCTTGGTCAGGCTGGCCAGCTCCTCTGACTTCTTCATGCCAAGAGGAGAGAGAAAAGAGGGAGAGAGGTCAGACCTGCTCTGAGACATCCCCATCCTGGGAAGAATGCTGTGGTTCTCTTAGCCAACAGGAGAGAGAATAAATACACAACCCGCATCTCTTGGTTCCACATCCACCCAGAGACTTGCTCTTCCTTGCTGGACTGTGTTTTAAAAATGACACCTCCTCCCACAGGACCCTCTCCTTGACCAGCACCCTCTCCTCAAGGGATCTTGAGGGCGTTGGGTGACTCCTTCTCTCATCTTACAGAACTGCCTTGTGTCTCAAGCAGAGCTGTCTCTTTTGGACAGATGAAAGGAATGTTTGCTGGCGTGCGACCCTGTCACATCTTCGCTGCCTATCCACAGCGATCCTTTCCCATCCTTCCACCCACCATGCCCCCCACCCTGCCTGGTCCCTTGCCCTGGCACCTTCACTGTGAGACTAGAAGGGGCATCCAAGCACGTGGCAGTTTCCTTTTTCTCTTCCGCAGTGGCGCCCTCTGGCACAACAAGGATGAAGTGCTCCAGGTCTTCTGCCGCAGGGGCCTCCCGCTTCTCCGGGTAATGGACCACTGAGTAGAAAGTGGTAGGGGGAACAGGAGGCCCCGAGGGACCCAGGCCCAGGTCATCTAGGATCTAAAGAACAAAAGAAACCCCTGTTTACACTCCCGTCACCATCATCCTCACACTCCTTCCGTAAAGGTACTGAGCTTTTAGCAATGGGGGGTTTTTCTCCTTTTTGTTGTTTTTTTTTTTTTTTAATTTATAGGCAGTGCAGAGCTTTTTTTTATGCCCAGGTGGGGCTTGCAGCTCCAGAGCAGTGCCAGGACCTGCAGATGGGACCTAGAGAGAAACCTCCCCCTGAGTGGCTCCGGTGAAGGAAGCAGTGACGATGAGCTGCCCTGCCTGGGGCCCATTTATCATGATTTCCACACTGGGTAACTGAAGAAGCAGGATGCTTCTACAGAAAGCCCTCCCTTTTTCCACCCATATAAGGGTTGCTGAGAACCTCCCCAGCCACCTGGCTGCTGTCGAGCCATTATGGAATATCACCAGTGGCCCGGACGAGGCCCTTGGGCTGTTGTCACCTGGAGAGATACAACAGACCACGGCCCAGATGGTGCCAGGCTCATCATCTGACCCTCACAGGGCTTTACCTGCTCTGCTGCCGGCAGCTTGCCACTCTCCAGGATTTCCGTAGCTGCACAACCTTCTGCAGAGATAGCAATGCCAAGGTGGCGGGCGATGGCTCTGTAGACAGGGCTGTCATGCTGTTCTCCTGCAGCCTCCTTGCTGCCAGTGGTGCTCTGCTGCTGCTCTGCTGTGCAGAACCAAGTAGAAAAGTCAAACTCCTGACCACCTGTGATCCTGATCATCCTCCCTGTCCCCTCAGACCCCTGGGAAAGTAGGCCGATGAAACCAACATTGCACCTGAGGTCTCCCTGTGCCCCTCCTTTAGGCTTTAGCAGATCAGGGTCTGCCCTAGATGCTGGCAGAAGTGCCTGGTCAGAGTAAATGGGGTGGCAGAAGGAGGAAAGAACAGGCATCTGGCAATATCTAAAAGGACCAGGCCAAACCTCCTTCCACCAACTGTCAACACGGTCCTCACGAGAGTTTTGTCCCAGGTCCTGCCAAGTTAGGGGGCAGACAGGCAGGACCAGGCATTTTACACAGTCCCAAGGGAGAGGCTCCATTTGGGGACTAAGTGATTATCCAAAAGCTGGATGCTTTAGGAACGTTACACCAGGAGATGTGGCTGGCATCTGAATTCACTCTAAGAGCATTTGCAAAGAGCTCCCAGCTCTGCCCTTAGGAGGTCACTAAAAGCCATCTCAGCTTGCAGTGCCACAGAGGGCAGAAAGCGTACCACCCTGCCTACAAAAGAGGACAGCATCACACTGATCCCAGTAACTCCTCGGGGAAAAAGGTTCTCCTTTGGCAAAACTGGGGAAAACCTCCCTGGCCTCTCCCTTGTCCCTGCCCAAAACTCTTCTCAGGATCCCACAGACGTCATGTTGAAGGGTGGATTCAGGGCCTACAGGAGTGAAGGTGGCACTGGGCTGCAGCGAAGTGATGGAGGTGACATTTGATTCCTTCACTGAGGCCCTTTTGCCACAATGGACATAACAGAGCTGTAAAGCTTAGGGTTATTACCTGCCCCATGTCTTTTCTCAACACTTTCCTCCTCCTCTTCTCCACATTCAGGTTTACAGTTCACCTTGGACCAGCTTTTATGAAGTATTAAGGAGGGAGCGATTGCGCTATGGGATGACCCGGTGGGAATGAGCCCAACAGAGGACTTTCTTCGTTCACCTGATGGAAACTGGGTGCCTTCAAAGTTTCCTGAGGAGGAAGGACACGGGGAAGGAAGAAGTGGGTGAACACAGCCAGGCAATCTGCTCTTTGCCATTTGCCACTTTGCAAAGGGTGTTACAAGCCACAGACTTTCATCTGGGAATTCCTCCACCACATTGGGGAATGGGCAGCGGCTAAAAGCATGGGTTTTCCATGGAGAACAGGGTCATGAAGAGGTCAGGGTGTGTGGGCTGACACAGTGGGCTTTACACTCAGGACAGCCAATGCCAAAGCCTCACCATTGGCCTGGCCTGCTGGTTCCCCTGTCTTGGTCTTTGTCTGCTCACCCTGCAGCCTCTTCTGGTCCTGGTAGTACTGCAGCACCTCGGGGGGCAGCTTCTCACCCGGGGCGCGTGGAGGCAGCAACAAGGTGTTTTGGCAGTCATAGTCCTTAAGCATCCGCAGGATCTGTGCGCATAGGGAAGAGAAAGCATATACAGGATGTGTTTCTTGACCTTCATTGCATGAATGGCTCCCCAGCCACCCGCTCCCACCTTCCTTCTTCCCAACGCCACGGAATATTCAAGCCCCTCCACAGCCTGCCAGCAGAGCTTGGCTGACCTTGACACATCACCAGGCTTTGTCCTGGGGAGGCCTCCATCTTCCTGGCACCAGCCTGGGAGAACGCTGGAGCACTGTGAAGCTAGGGGCCCATGGCCCTGGGGATCAGAGCTTCCCTCTCACCTCCTCCTCCTCGAGGTACTCCTGGTCAAACTCCAATGAGTAAAACTCGATGGGGAAATTGCATGGGTTCTTCACCACCACCGTCCCCTCCACCCCACAGCTGCACGGTATCAACGGTCCCAGCTCAAGCACTGTGGGGCTGAACTCCAGCCGTGGCTCTAGGCCATGCCCTGAGACCTGCAGCTGGAGGGACTGGCTGCTCTGGCAAATGTTAATCTGCAGGATGTTTTTGTAGGACTTCTGAAAAGAGAGAAATGTAGAAAGCTCCTCCATGAAGTTCCAGGTGACAGGGTCTCAAAATCAACCTTGCCCCAGGATCAGGGGGGCTACTAGTACCATTTAGTGAATGGAAAACAGATATTTGTTTAGAGGAGGGGCTACAGCATCTGCATGCTGGCTCTGAATAATTGGGACAGGTCCTGGTGTGACATGTAACTGGATTTTTGGGTGTTAGATGGTCTAAAATGGTCAGATATTTTCAAGTAGTTATGAGGGAGTGCAATGCTCAGGGGGCAGGTCCTCAGGGTTATGTTGCCTGGACACAGTCTTGGCACTGCTGCATCAGGCAAACATCAGCTACACGAAAGAGGCAGATGCACTCCCGCTGGATAGAAATAAGGGCTTTACTCTCTGCTCCTTCCCTGGCTCTGGTCAAAGCCAGAGACAAGATGTTTACATCTCTGCCAGCAGTTAAAACATCCCTGGGACTGCTCCAAGGCATGGAAACACTTGTGTCCACACTGTTACATGCTGCCACTTTCCAAGTCATTGTGGCCACATGCAAAGTGACTTTGGGAACACTTGCTCTGTCATTTATGCTGACTCTCAAACTGCCTGGGAGTGTGCAGGTGGGCCGGGCCACAGCCACAGGGGCTGCTGGCAGCACACCGCTGCGAGTGACTCTTCTGCCATGCCCAGAACAGTGTCTGGTGGCCGTTCTGTCTGTGGGTGCCAGCAGCAGGATTAGCCTAGCACAGCCCTTCTGAGGTTATCATCCCCTGTGAGCATACCAGCTGCTCTGCACGAGGGGCTTACAGCCTGCAAATGCACCCACGCTAGGAGGAAGAGGAGAGAAAACAGCCTGACTTTCCCCCCACGTGCAGAGAGGGAGCCACACTGCAGTGCCCTGATGCTCTCTGTGCAAGCTCCCCATAGGGATTTCAAAACGCCTCTCAGAAGAGGGTGCTGCAGGGGAAGCTGAGGCACCGTGGGTTAGGGGCTTGCAGAAAGCTCCACGGGGCAGTAGAACTCTTCTCCTGCTCCCTGGACTGGGCTCTCACTACCACCCTGCCCTGACAGACCTACCAAAATGACAATCGCCAATCTCACCTCTTCTGTGGGTGAAAACCTGACTCGCACATTGCATCGCTGTCCTGGCGAGAGGGCTCCAGACAAGGGCAGCGCAGTGAAAACATGGGGCTTGCTGTTCAACTCCTGGAGCAGCTTCTTTACCACGTTCCTTGGCACACGTTTCTTCACCTGAGCAGAAAAACCAACGGTGTGAGGTCTCCTTGGTCTGGGAGGACAGACCCTCATTCCTGCATCGCTCTGAAATGCTGTCACGGCGCCAAGAGCATCCATATTCAAAGCAGCCATGGCCACCACTGGCCTGGAACTGGACAGCAAACACGTATGCAGGGCGAGCAGATGGGAAGGCACTGTTCTCAGAAGACGAGCAACAGGGGAAGGTGGCAGAGAAGCAAAGTATCACCTCATGAACAGGTCCAGGTGAACCAGCCTTGCTCTGGACCCCCAAAAACATCCTTGACCAAGCTATAGCCCAAGTGCTCAAGCAGTCACAGGGGCACAAAAGGCAAAAGAGCCAAAGAAAATGCAACCAAGAAGTTACATGTTACACATTATCTGTGCTTTACCTTCTCAACAGGCTCACTGATGGTGATGGACCATTCACAGGGAACCTGCAGCTGATTGTGGAACTGGACAGTTTCTTCCTGGCACTGCCCAGTTTGGACTGCAGAGAAGTCCAGCCTGTCCTTGGAGAGGCAGAGGGATGGCATAGTCACGTTGGCGCGGAGGCGGACGTGATACATGGGGCCTTCTGCTACCTAGTGAAGGAAAAGAGCATCCAGCCGAGAGTCCAGGTGACACCTACTGCTGTCCCTGACCAGCCACCTGCCCTGAGAAGGGCTGCGGGTACAGGGAGGTGAGGAAGCAGGTGGTACCTCAATAGGCAGCAGCACGTCCACCTCTCCCAGTGGCAGGCTGGCACTTTCTGGGTCAAAGTGCACTTTGAATGACTCAGTCTCAGAGCAGGGCAGGTCTTCCATGTGGTCTGGCTCCACTCTGAAACCTTGAACAGATGAAAATAAAGCAGCTGAGACACACAGCCGACATGAACATGTCACAAGCATGTTAAGCTCAAGGGTGCCCTGGCTGGCAGCTCTGGAGGACCCCTTTGCACTCATGGAGCAGCCCACCACTCCTTCTTCCCTGTCACAGCACAAGGAAAAAGGGTTTTCACAGGTAGAATCCTGGTAAGAAGGACACCTATCAGCTGAGAGGCTCCAGCAATTCCTTCATCAGGCATCCTAGGGAAGGATGCACAGAACTCTCCAAAGGAGAACTTCCAGCTGAGATTCCCCCATGCCGTGTGCTCCCAGGAAAACAACTTAGAGGAGACCCCTGACCACCACACAGTGAGTTTGGTGGTATTGCAGCCTCACCGTGAGGCCTGTTTCAGAAGCCTTGTTCAGCACAACAGAGGACCTCACAGGCTGTTTTCTCAATAAAGGCTGAACAGAAGGGCCACGACATTATGAAATTCGAACAAAGCACTTCCCAGCCAGTAGGGGTCCATCTGTTTGCAACACAAGCCCGTGGAATCCACAAGGAAATGCAGATGCTGCTCATTGTAGCAAAGAGAAGATGCTGAGAGCTGACCAAGGCAGTCCCCCTATCCAGGCCCTACAGTGAAGGCAGGCCAGGTCTTTGGGCACTGCTCTCCAGGAGAACTCTGTCTTTAAAGCACCAAGCAGGGGCTCTCAAGAAGGACAAAGCTAGACAAGCAAGCACTCAAAAAGCTCCCCATGTCCAGTGGCTAAAGCTAATCTGTCAGAGACAGCTCCTTCAAGTCCATGTGAAATCTCGCCAGTAGTGGTTACCTGTGCTATGCAGGACCCTTCTGTCAGTGCAGAAGGACACAGGAAACCGCCCGGTGTTGGTGACCTTCACAACACGTGTCTGGATACTTCCGAGAAGGACGTAGCCAAAGTCTAAGATGTACTCAGGCAGCTCAGCTCTGAAAGAAGGAGTAAGGACAATCCTTAAACCACAGCCTGGGTAAATTTCTAAGTAGACGGAAGAAACAAATAAAGTGGATTTGTCTTTATTCACTGCTGTAAAAACTCAACCCAAGCCTCTGAAACCAAAGTCCTGGCCACCTGGTAATAAGGCTTTGGCAAGTCACGGGGACTGTGAGTCCAAGGTTTTACAAGCTACCCATGGGACAATAAAATAAAATGACTTTAAAATGGATACTGGTCACAGTTCCTCTGCTAAAACAAGTCATCCTAGGTAAATCCCCTGGCCCTCCACTGGTCTCAACGAAACTGCTAAGCCTGATGTACAGGCCAAGCTTCAAAATGGTTCAGGACCTTGTAATAAGATTTACCTGCACAGAAAATCTTCACTCTTTTGCAACCAGACCTGTCCCCAAAGAAGCACCAGTAAACACAGTCATTAACCCCCACAGGATTCACGGGAAGGTCCTTTTCCAGAGCAATCCCACTCAGGAAAACACATGAACTGGAGCCCACCATGCTCGTGCCTCATCATGACAGAGCAAAGGGAAGGGCCAAGCTACCCAGAGAAGCCCTGCAGTCCCACCAGCATCCAAGCCATCTGGTTTAGGGTTTGTTAGCCTGTGCGATCCTAAGCTCTTCTGGCTTAGCATGGTCTGTTCGGTGAAACAGATGTCATCTTTGAGTTGCCTCTTTCAGAGGTGGTGTCTGTGCTGTCTAGAAGGGCCTGATGGTCTGCACTGGGCTCCCTCAGCTCTAAGAGCAGAACCCAACATCTGTGGGGAGCTGAGCACATCCAAAGCTCAAGGTGGCAGTGTGGAAGTTAGGACACTCATCCACTCACAGGGAGCATGTCGAAACTATCAGGATCAGGCCCTTTCTGTTCTCCCCAGCTCTGGAGACACACAGAGCTGTAGGGAGCATTCCTGGGTGTTACCCTCAGGGCACACGGAGACAGAGTATGGCAGCCCCTACTAACTTGAGAAGCCCGCGGTAAGCGTGCTGGTCAAAGGCAGTGTCCTCTGGGGGACCGGAGGTCAGAGCTTTCAGCTGCTCCAGGGTATGTTCTTCTATCAGCATCTGCTCCATCTGCATCTGTAGCCAAGGCTCCAGCTGAAGAAATGAAAGACAGGGCCTGGTTAGCAAGGGTCCTTGCCAAGGCACAGGCTGGTCTCTCAAAGAGGATGCCACCCTGCTCCCGTTGATGGGGTGTGAGCAACAAATACCCCAGCGAGGACCTGACTCTCCATCACAGACTACCATAAACTCAATCACTTCAGCATGGCCTTCAGGATCTCTCCCTGGGGCAGTCAGGAACCTGATAGCTACCTGATAGCCCCTGGGGCAGCGCTGAGCCAATGCAGGATCATGGCCAGGTGTGGGCAGGGAGGTCCCAAGTGCCAGCAGGACACTGGGAACCTTGCTCTGGGCTGCAAGGGGACCAAATGACACAGGGGGAGTGTGGCATGTGCTAAACAGGGCAGCGGCCATTCTCACCATGGTGCTGGAGCCGTCCGTGAGTGGCTCTGCAGCCACAGTCTCCCCTGGAACAACTGCTTCATCTCTCCGGCTGTCTCTTTCCACCTTCTCTTTTGCCTCCTTGATGACTCTCTCGTATTTTTCATTTCCTGGAGGAAGAAAGTATCCACAAATAGCAGTGTGGGTGCAGCACCATTCCCATTTGAGCTGGAAGCCCCACCCTCCTAACACTGGCCTCTCCCAGGACCACACTACTCGAGCAATCAATAGAAAGCAGATGCTGCTGCTCCTCTATGAATTCTGATGTTCCTTCCCATTCAGTTTTCCTCCTGACACAGAAGCATCTCATTCCCTGCAATGTGATGCAAATCCAACCCTGCCAACACCCTTGTCAGCCTCTATTACAGTTTTCCCGAGCATTTCTGCCCAGCCATCATCTTCCTAGGATGCTGACAGGTATGCTGGCAAGCTCTAAAGGATGGTTCCTGGGGCAAAGCCCACAGGCTCATCTGCCAGAGACTCAGGAAGTATCAGAGGGTTGAGTGTTGGTCTGGCAGCCCTGAAAATCCAGGTTTGGTGGACAATGGGTGGGAGCTGCCCTGGGGATGGAAGACAGGGTGCAGGTGGGGTGGGAACAGAGAACCTTCCTGGAGAGCAGACAGGCAGCGCTCACCTTTGATATTCCTGGGAAGGTCCAGGGAGATCCTGGGAAAGTCACCCTCTCCTCTCAGGGAGATCTCTTCTGGCTCCAGGTGACCCACTTGGACCTGGAAAGTCTCACAGAAGACACCAACTCCTGGCAGGCAGTAGACTTTCAGTGCTTGCTCCTTGCCAGGTCCAACATAACCCTGCAGGCACGGGAGAATAGGGAGAGAATGCACCAAAGAGGGATTGGTGGAGTGCTGGCTCAGATGAATAGGCATGCTGAGAAGAGAAGGCAGACTCTCATACATAAGAAAGTATCAGACAACAGCATGAGTAGCTCAGCTGCTAACGGAGTCTCGCCTCTGCAGCAAGAGCCAGGCTGAACAAGCAGAAGCTCTTTTTGAGCCACTCTGGAAGAAGAGCAAATTGCCCCCACACTCTCATCAGGGCTCGCAGCTCCCGTCACAGCACGGCAGTGGTTCCCAGGCAGCTGTCGAGGACAGCTGGGTAAGGTGACTCTCAGGAGAGCTGGCACCATCTGGCTCCAGCGCCAGAGAGCTCAAGCAGAGAGCTCAGCAGCCGGGGTCCAGGGCAGCCAAAGCACTCGTGCCTCCCACCAGCACCTGCCGTGGGACAGCGGAGCCACCCGCCAGCTCAGGCCGCTTAGGGAAGCCATTAGGACTGCGCTGGCTTGGTCCCCTCTGTCTCCAGCAGCAACTGCTTACGGCCCTGCCTCTCCCACCACCTCCTGGGTTTTTTCCTTTTCTTTTTGTTTTCCCACGCTTTCTCCTATAGCCCCTCACGGGCAGCTGGACATGAGGCCAGGCTTAGGCACTGGTGCCTCCTCCATACTCACTGTGCTGGGCAGGACCAGGGGCTTGCGGGGCTGCAGGCAGCCTGCAGTGGCCACACTGGGGCTCAACACTGCATAGGTGAATCCCATCTTCCCACTGTTCTTCAGGGTGACCTCTGCTTCTGCAACTTTGTTAAACACCTGAAGAGAGCACAGAGGAATGGGGAGTTATAGACACAGGCCTGATGCTGAGAAATTCCTCTGCTTTCACTGGGTTGAGAGCAAATGAACACAATGCAGGAGAGAAGCAGGGCAGAGGAGATGGGGACACTTGGCTCTCCTGCGCTAACCAGGGGAACACACAGCCGTAAGTGCCTCCTCACTCTCCACAGGAACAGATCTTCATGGCAGCACGCAGAGGAGCAACACTGACAACATGAAGATGAGGGAGAAATAATCCAAGAGGATACAAGTCCTCTGCTTGCTCTAACAGCTGAAACAAAGAAGGCAGCATCAAGGAATGGCACAAAAGGCACCCACATACAAGTATTTGAAGAGCCTGCAGTGACAGCAAAAGGAGAGAGCACAACATGTGCAAAGCCAGCAGGCAGAAACATCGGTGGGATTCTTAACTAAAAATGAGTAAAGCAGGGATTAGTCAGGAATGTTCTTTCCAGCTGCAGTGATTGCGAAGCCCAAGTTAACTTCCTCCCTGGATTATTTTGTTGATTAATCAAGAGCATTGAAAAAGTGCATCTACTTGGACCTCAGACTTTAGGAGCAGATTGGTATTTTGGGGACACATTCCTCTGGAGATGACCTCTGGGATCCTGCCTCCCCCTGGAGGCAGCATTAGTTCCCTTAGAAAGGAAGAATTCCCAGCACTAGGGGTGGGTAGATGGCTACTAAAAACCAGCTTTGATGCAGGATGTGTCACTCAAAGGTTGTACTTCCAAGTCATACAGCCAACAAAGTAGCTGGCGAGGGGAGTGAGCCTCAGACCTAGGTGGGCAGCAACCCACCAGTGATGGTTCCAAGGACTTCTGCCAAGACAAGTGTGTCGTACCTGCAGCCCGTAGTCAATCTCTGTGATGTCCAGGATGTAGCTGATAAGGGAAGCCTCCCCACTCAGTGCAACCTTGTAGGTCGGGCCTCCCTCCACCTCGCACAGAGCCATGACGTGGGCGACGACGTTTGCGTGGCCAAAGAAGGTGAACATGACCTGCTGGCTCTTGCCCGGTGGCAGTACACTGTACAGCGGCAGGATGCTGAAAACCTGGAGAAAGGGGAGGAGGCACTGAGATATCAAGCACCAAAATTGATGCAGAAGAGCAACCATGGCTTGGAGCAACAGAGAGATGTAGCTGGAGGGGCTTCTTCCTCAAGTACAGGCAAAATCATCCTCATCTCATCCTGCATGCATGACATTTTCCAGTGGAACCATGTGAAAAATCTTCTCCCATACTCATCAATTAATGCATTAATTAACACACTACTTTATAGTAATTTGGGAGGTCTCCTGGCAGCAGTAGGTTCACTCTGCTGCCAAACTTGCCTTTAAAAACACCCTTTGCTGCCTCTAGAGAAACACGAGACCTGGAGGTGAAAGCCCTTGGAGCCACAGGGTGGACTCCAGCCACGCTCATCTGACTCCTGATGCTTTTCATTCTCTCTCTGATTTGCAGGCTGCTCTCTCTCAAGATGCTACAGTAAAACCTACTGCGGAAATTTCCTATCAACCACCAGATTAGTGACAAGATGAATAATGCCCTCCACATCTGCCACGCAGGTAGCATCCTTGGTCAGCCCTGTGACACGGCCCACACATCCCCTCCAACCACCAGTTGCTTCGGCAGTACTGTATGATGTGCTTGGAGGGGCGTGAAGCTGCACTTTGAGCAGCACCAGTGGGAGTGGGGGGCTACATAACTGCTGGCCACACTAGAAATGCAGAAAGGAGACTGATTCCCACTTACATCCTGTATTCCAATGCCGACGGGCTTTGCCTCCTTGAACTGCCTCAATGGCAGGCTCCGAGTCTCCTCAGTACCTTCCATCTTTGGAGCACTGGATGGTGGTGGCTGGAAAACAAGGATCGTGGGCTGCAGCAAGCAGCTGGCTGGTCTGGGCAAGACTGCTCTGCTGCAGGTGCCATCACCTCACCAAGCCAGGAACAGATAAGATGGGATCTGGGTGCAAATCAAGCAGGGGTCTGTCTGCACCTTCAGCTGAGTGTGGCTGCAAGCCCACCCACAGATGAGCCGCAGGTGCCATCTGCACTTCCTACATTCAAGCTTCCCAGGCAACTTGGATGCACCCAGCACTCAGTCGCGGCAGAGATCTCAAGGACATTTTGCACACTCATACCTGCCTGGCTTCACACACCCCTGCCCAAGGAACATGCTAGGAACCATGCTAGGAACATGCCAGGACAGGTTCGGTTCTCCATGACAAAATGAGAAACATAGGTGCAAGGGAAATGTATTAAAACCAGGCAAGTAAGGTTTTTGAAAGCGCTTGAAATGACCATTCCATTTCAGATGGTGGTTAAGTTTCATCTCACGCACCCATCAGTGCAGGACAGCTGAGGGTTTCTGCTCGGGCATTCCTCTCAAAAGGCACATTCCTGACGAAGGCAGCTGAGATATTTTTTCTGTCTTGCAGCAGCTGAGTACACATGTTTAACCTCAGAGGTGCCACCTTTCAAAAGGGAGTCTGTCCCTAGGCTTCGTGTTTCTCCCCTGCAGAAGCCCCATGTCCAGTCGCTGGCCCTGCTGCCTAGCACGCTTGTGCCTATAGAAGAAAATCTACCTTTGCTTCTCCTGCTGCTCCAAGGCCTTTGGCTGGCTCCTCTGCAGCCTCTTCCCTGGGGCTGCTCTCTGCAGACACTGAGCGTTCTGACTGGGCTATGTTCTCCCGTGGCGGTTGCGGTGTGATGAAATGCTGACTTCCAGGAGGGCTGAACCTGGAAAATAGCTTAACTTTGACTTTGATCACAGACCTGCAGTGGGAAGGAGAGAAGCTTGCACGAGCTGCTCCTCAGCAGGATGTGGCTGCTGGGTGGGCACTGGAGCTCGGTAGTGAGTCTGAGCCAACAGCTCCAAAACCAGGATGGAGCAGGTCAACTCCTGGAGCTCCTACCCAAGGGCAATGTTGCTATAGTGGTGGTGCAGGAATCCGGCAACTGATTGCAACCAGAAATAGAAGAGGACAGAGGTTAACATCATGTGGGGAGGTAAAAAGTGCAGCAGGAAAGGAAAAGAGACACAGCTTGTGCAAGATAGTGAGACTGAGACATCCAGGGCAGATCCAGACAGATGAGCTAGTACAGACCCACCTGTAAGTATCCTCCTGAAAACACCCACATCCGTGGAACTTCCCTTCCCCCACCCAGAGGGCCAAAGTCAGTAATTCTGAAGCTGTGCTGGATATTCATCCTGAACGTTTCCCTTGACAGTTCCCTGCAGCTGCAGGTCAGCACAAGCAAGTGGCAGTGACGGTGGCTTTCTCTAAGTGTGATCAGGCAGGAGCCACAATGGAGTGCCAGACGGCTGTGCCCTGGCCAGAGAGAGCCCAGCACCGCTCAACGGCACCCGCAGAGCCCAACATGGGACACCCTCGCACATGCAAGGCCACCAGAAACACAGAAAGACACATCAAGCAGCTCCAGGCAGAGACTCACAATTAAGCAGCCCATCAAGCCCTGGTAAGTGCCAAAGCAGCGGTGACGCATACTCTAGGGAAGAAAGCTTTGGTCACTTTTAACCAATACACTGCAGATCACAATAAGATCCAGCTCCCTGCTGTGCTACAGATATTCCCTGGCTGCAAAACAACAGCTCCAACAGCTCCAACAGCACTTCATGCTAAAAGGGCAGCAGCTCTGCTGGAGCAAGGTTATAACTGATGTGGCACTTACTGATGGCATGATCACCTCCCCAGATGTCTCCAAATCCAAACTGTGTGAAGACCAGTTTGGCAAATGATTCAGGAGAGCAGCTCAGCATCTCGTTTTGCCAAGGAGAGCTGAGTTTACAGTTTGACCAACATCTGTCAGTAAAAAGCATGGAGCTTAACATCTACAAAAATCCCCAGGTGACTCCGATTACATTCCAGCCTTTAAACTTCAGACGTGCTCACAATAAGTCTGTTGGTGTTTCTAAAGCCACATGGAAGACACACTCAAACCACACCTGCTGTCACTGTCCCCACTTGCAAGTGTTCCCCCAGAGTCAAACAAGGCAGGCTTGCTAGAGCAACCCGGATGCCTCATTCCCAGCTGGGAATTTTGCCTTTAATGATATGATAATAAATGAATATTTATCTTTAGCTTTGTAGCTTTTTACTTAAGGCTGGTTTTCATTTCTGGATTTAAAGGCTCGACTCTGCCCCCTAAGAGGTCACACTTGACTTATCCTTCCTGCAGCCACATGCAGGAACAAGGGTTTGCCTGGGTGACCGTCCCTGCACAGGGATGGATGAACCGTGGTGCAGTTTCACAGGTGGAAACTCCCTTCACCAGGGTGATGTTTAGCTCAGGCTACAAAGGTCTGAGAAAGTAGCTTTCCCCACCATCTTTCCTTCCTACGGGAACCAGTACTGAGGCTACAGCAATACAGCAGCAAGAAGATGAGACAGCAGCAAATCATTCCGGTGGCAGTGCCTGAGTAGGCTCTTGGGATGAGATGACAACAAATTGGGTTGGAAGGGAAGGAGAAGAAGTCACTATAGAGTTGCTTGTCCAGGTGCCTAAAAGTGGCTTTAAAGCTCCAGAGGTAAAGCAGGATCCTAGGTTCTGGGCTAGGCGGAAAGGGGTTGTTAGTGTCTTACAGCCCCAGTTTGACTGGAGAACATTGCCTCCTTCCTAGCATCAAATTGGTGGAGATCACCTGCTCCCTAAGCATCTACACTGACCATAGACAGGACGCAATCCTTCCACAAGCAAAAGTTGAAAGCAGTTTGTCAGATCCCAGGAAAACAGACTTAGCCTTTCCAAATAAAAAATGACATCAGGAAGAGGAGCTTCAAGGAAAAGGCAAAGGTGCACATACCTCATCTGGCCCGCCGGGCTCTCTGTCAGGAACAACCAGCGGTACTGCACGGGAATTGGGCTGCAGTTGGTTATCTCAATATAACGCACAGTTTCAGTGTCATTCAAGATGCAGCCAAAGTCCAGGGCCGTGGTCTGGATATGGAGGTTTGGAAAGTAGACTTCTCCCCGAACAGTGACCTGTTCCTTATGAGGGTGCTCAAGAAAATGTATCTTCAGAACTTTCTCTACCTCCCTGCTAGTCAAACCCTCTTCATAAGCAGGATTAAATCTGACGGAGAGATGACGTTCCTCCCCTGCCTCCAGCTTCACAGGCTGCAAGGAGATGGAAGGGTATTAACCACTGTGTGATGAAGCCCCAAGGTCTGATGGCACAAAATATCTTAATGCTCAAAGCTGGCCCTCCGTGTGGGCTTCTCAGTTCATCCTTCACATCCTTTACAGTGTGTGCCTGCCCGCAAGCACAACAAGACTAGTGTCTGAGACCATCTTAGGCTAATAGCTCTGTGCTCTTCATCAGTACAAGAGGGAAATAAATCTTGTTCTACTGAATTCTGGACCTACAAAAGCTGTGTGCTAAATACAGAACCAAACTGGCACCCTGGCAAGCCAGGGCCTTTTGCCTTGACTCCAGAGGAACTCCTTTACTGTCATGCTTAACATAAGCCCCGTGGCATTGCATCCCCACTCTTGCTGGGGCCAATTACAGGCACAGCACAGAAGCGGTGGCTGTGCCTACAACAACACATGTTTAGTAGAGACCGTGTCCAACACCTTCCACTAGCAATAGAGCAGGTGCCAGGCTCCCCAGCCTTCCTGAAGGAAGGCTTGTCCTCAGAGACCAAGCAGCTCTTGCGGTTATCTGAGGATGGCTGCTGGAGCACTAGGACAGCTTCCAAGAGACACCTTTACCACATGGCTTGCCCAGACCCAGCAGCATGCTCCTTTCTCTTCATGTCTTAGAGCCAAGATGTGTTTCCCCAGTTCAGAGGAGCTTCAGCAGCTTCAAATCTGGTGTCCAAGACCAGGTTGTATGAGGCTCTACACAACCTGATCCACAGGAAGGTGTCCCTGCCATAGCAGAGGGGTGGAACTGGATGGGATTTAAGGCCCCTTCTGACCCACACCATTCTATGATTCTGTGATTTAGCCCAGGCCAGTCTACTGCTGACTCCAAAGAGTAAAATTCTCTCCTGGAGGGCCTCCCAACAGAAACACACCACCACACGTCTCCTCTTCAGTCCCCACCAGCAGGAAGCTCCATAGCTGCTCACCTCAATATCTGCAGGGAGGGGCCGCCGGTCTGCATGGCACATTGAGAAGGGTTCCTCTACGGCCAAGAACACGCTGAGTGGCAGGAGGCAGGTGTTCTTTAAAGAAAAGGGCTTGTACTGAAGAGTCAAGACATCATTGGGTTGCTACAGAAACAGAAAATGAGAGAAATCAACATGAACCGGCCATGGACCTCTTTCCCTTTCTGATATATTTCGAATTTTCATCTCTATTTACTATTTCTATTAGTTTGTACACTTCTAAAAGCCTTTTTTTCTAAATATATCAGATGCTTTTCATGATTAGAAACTACAGCATCCCTTGGGGGAACAGGGAAACAGTTTCATGCACAGATGAGAGAAAGGGACCCTGAGTGGAGGCAGCTGCTTGAACAATATCAAACCCAGAAAGTGAACCCAGATCATCTGTCTGCAGTTTTTATCCTCTCTTGGGTAGAATGGCACGAGATGTTTTTCACTCCCATACAGCAATTTCTTGCAACCTTATTATCTTTCGTAGCCCCATAAAAATCAATGAAGTTGGTCAGAGGAGACAAGCAAGCAGCATGTAGTCCAAGGTGGAGAGCCTGTAGTAGCTGAAGGTTAGTTTTGAACTTCTACATGCATGCACAGCCAGCTAGAAACCTTGGCAGTCCAGCTGCAACATGACTTCTCATGCCCCTGCTGCAATGACAGCGCATCTGTGGCTTCAAAGCTAAGCAAAGCATAAGCTGTTTCTTCTTGTTTATGCACTGCTCTGGGCTTCCTGCATGATTTCTATAAATTAGAGAGTGCTTGCAAAACTAGTTCTGCATGTATTGGTATCAAACAGCTGCAGTGTTATAGCACTCAATAAATCAGAGTGCACAACACCAAATAGTCCACAGGCAGACATCAGGGATAGCTGAAAACCTTCTAATTAAACCTGAAGTGCCTGCTCAGGGGATTTTGTGCTTCTCTGGATGCCTAAGAACTGAAGGAGAGACCTGAAAACACAGAAACTAAACAATGAAGTAGCCTCTCCTTTGTTAGACACCTCGAGGAAGAGGGTAAGATAATGCAGGAGTCAGGATCCAGAGACTGAGGGGCTTCTGCGTTGGTGTTACCACTGCTGCAGAAGGACTCCTGCAGGTCCTTTGAAGAAAGCAAGGCTGAGGGAAATGCAAAGAGCTTGCATCCACATGAATGCAGAGAAGGCAAAGAGAGACAAGAGATGGCAGGTTTTCCTCATCAGCCTCAGGAGCTGACAGGAATCCAGAGCTGACTGGTTTTTCTCAGCTGCCCTACATGATTGGTGTTCAGACTTCACTGGGCCTTGAAGCATCCTTGCAAATGTCCCTCTATGAGTGTGTCTCTCTAGAGGTGGCCATGATCCCCTTTGACAGATCAGCTGTCACCGAAATAAAACCAAGGTGAAGTTAAAAAGCAGTCCCATCTCTAAAAACAAGCTCAATGAGTTTACAAAGCACCTCAGGATGCGTTTAGCATCGCTCGGCTGCAGCGATCTGCTCTCCCGCCCACAGTCACTGTCTGTGCAAAGCCCACAATGTTCTTGTGGGTCCCACACATCTCACCTCATGCCCTTGGCTCAGCAGCTCAATTCTGTCTCCACATCAAGAAAAGTAGAACAGACCTGGTGAGACTGTCTTCAGCCCCATCTCTGCACTAATGGCAAAAGCTTGGTCCCACTCAAATCAACCAGCAAAGCCCCAGAGACTGGCAGAAGCTGTTTAGCTTCCTCCTTTGAACACAATCTCGCACACCCCGCACAGGCTTTCAGTCATCAGCCACATAATTAACTGCCAGGATGCAATCCAGAGCCTTACCTTCTCTACCCGGAAAATGAGTTCCGTGGAGGACAGTTGCAGAACAGGAGCAATGAACTCACACATGACGTCCACCTGCATTATCTTCACCTTTCCTGCCTTTCTCCCTATGACGGCGTGACACAGCAGCCGCTCCTTCACCACCTGTGTGTGAGAGCTGCACGTTACCCAGCAGGTGTGACCAGGGCACCCAGAAAACACACTGCACGTGCTTACCACCTGACTGTAGGCATAACGGATTCTGATAGCCTGCATGAAATTGTGTCATGGGAACTTGGCCATCAACCATCAGCGGGTATTACTGTCGTAAAGTTACGGCCATTGCTTTCCTCAGCAGCCCTGCTTCCTTTTATACCGCATCCTATTTATTTTGCACTCAAATGCCCACACCGCCACACCCTAACATCCACAAATTCACTTGTGAGCCAGGTGCTGTCCACATCTCTAATAACTACTGCCCCAAATGACTAATGCTTTGATGTACCCTGCTGCTAACATAATGCTTACAGAAAGCTGCAGGAACCAATTTAAAAATATGTAACCATATTAAAGGACATAGGTGGCAGAAGGACCAATGCCAGCAAACCCTCTCCTGGAAGCTTAGTGGAAAAGGTACATGGGAAAACTCCAAACAGCCAGCCTGCCTTCCAGTAAAGTGGCAGTACTCATTCCAAGGGTGAATTGTGTCCTCCTGGAGATGGTTTTAAAAGAAATCTCCCTAGGAAAAGGATGTCTTGCACTTCAGAGGGAAACCCTCTGCTTAAGCTGGATGCTCTTCTATTCAACACTTTTTCCTGATTTCTCATGGTTTCACTTCCTCAAATTCCTCCCTTCATTTCTCACTCTTCCTTCTGGTACAGTGCCACAACCCAGCTCCTCATCAGAGCCTACAGTCTTCAAAGTCATCTGTGTTGCACGTGCAGTTCAGGGAGCTGGGCTTCTGACCAGCCTGAAGAGCACTAAGTCCTCCAGATTTTGACTGCGGGAGCCAGCTGTACTCACAGACACCCTTTTGGCTTTCCAGGCAAGACACCCTCACCAGAGCCCAGACCTTTCCTTTCTGGAACCTTTTTCTCCTCTTCAGCAAACGCTTGGAGCTCAGAACCGCACAGGGACAGTCCCATCACAGTCAAGTCTTCCTAAAACTACCACTGAGGCAACCCTTTAAAACACCTTCCAAAACACTACTATCAGCAGGAGCTTAATGGATGTTTATCTTACATTTGCTTAAACATCTATGCCCAGTGATTCCGGAGACAGGGAATGCACACCAGGGCTAGCTGGCAGCTTCTCCACAGCATCACATTTCCCCTGGGAAGAAGGGTCCAGGGAGGAGGACAGCCAGTGACCGTGCTGAAATCTCCCCCTCTAAGCTGCCACCCAGGGGCGCTGCGAGACCTGGCTGCCCTTAGGACAGCAGGGCTGGTTGAGAGGCTGGGGTGAGCTGTCAAGCTGTCAATTATAACGATCCTTGGGAACAGTTTCCCACAGGGAGAACATCACATCGATCATTAAAGCTGACACACTGTGCTGGATTTTCTCCTCCAGGACTCAGTGCTAGACAAGCCTGCTGCTTGTCTTTGTCTACAGAGGAAAATCCATGCCGCTCCCATACACTCCCCACCCTTCCCAAGGGATTTTGTTCCACTCACTGCTTCCCCCAGAGAATTACCTTGCTTTTGTTAATTCATTTTCTGCCTCTGCTCCTAGTCTAAGTGTAACTCTCTGCCCTTCATTTCTGCCTCAGCACATGACACCTCGTAACCCGTTGTCTGCCCCTGAAGCACAGATGCTTCCTTCAGATCAAATTTGGGTATCAACAAGTTGGGTTTACGGTAGCTACAGAAACATGGAAAAGCCTTAGCAATTGATGGTGGCCAGCAAGGAAAGCAACTGGTGCTGCCGTGGTAACTTCTGGCACTAAAACAGTTTGTTGAAAGCACTTGCCTCTCTTCTCAGGCAAATATCAAGGGGCTGCTGAAAAAGTCCCAGCGGAGGTGATCCAATGGGAAGGACTTGTCGGGGACCTCACCTGTGGAGTGCTGGAGAAGCCTTCCACCACCATCTCCATACTCTTGCCCGGCATCAGCTCCATTCTCGGCGGTTGAAGCTTAAACACGGGGCAGGCAGATTTGCGGTTCTGGGAGGAATTGCCCTTGGTGGTACTGAGGGCACGGAGACGATGCTGGCGAAATGTGGAAAACCCTTCGGCTGTCCAACAGAGTAAATGGGTCTGTCTTCCTTTGTTCGTTACCTTGAAGCGGTAACAGAATGGAATTTTGCTAGAAGAGAAGCAGAGATCGAAAATGTCATGGGACCTGCTATTTCACAGCAGTCATCCAGCTTCAGTGCCCCAAAGCCATTATCTGACTGTGCATTTGGCAAGAAAGCCACCTCCCAAAAGGCTGACCTAGCAACCTAGCACCAACCCGCAGCAAGAGCCAGGCCTTGGCTGCCCCTAAGCTTATCCCCGTCCAGCAGGTGGTCTGTGTGTGGACAGCAAGGAAAAGCTTTGTGAAGAACATCATCTCAGTCGCTGTGGACAGAGATTAAAATTAAGGGTAACTGAGAGATGATTTAGCAACTGGTCTCCATTTTGGTGCCTTTTGAGGATCTCAACCCACATTCACGTGGCCATAAAATGTTTCTAAAAGAATTCCTGTAGTGTCAATGAAATGGCGCCAGGACCTGGAGTGCACGAGGAGAATGAGCTGAAGGACTACGGCAAAACTCCTCCTTGCTGAGCCCACGGGAGGAGCAGGAGCTGAGACATACTCTACCTGAAGCGCAGCCCCAAGTTGAGCTCCGGAACAATGGGTTTGTCGGTGACTATTGTGGTGCCCATGCCAACAGCCTGGATGGGGATGACGTAGCTACGGCTGTTCTTAATGAACACCTTCACTTCATCATGAAATACTTCAGTGTCATCCAAGTTTGCTATGACAGTCACAGACAGCTCGGCGTTGGGGGGGATCACTCCTTCACTGGGTTCAATCCTACAGCGTGAGCATTTGCCAGCCTGTAAGACAAGCCAGACACTAGCTGAGGAGGGAAACCAGGACAGACTAGCATTGGGAATAAGAGCTACCACAGTTTGGTTACAATAGACACCAGCAGCATCTGAGAGACGGATGGATGCTGACCTAAGGGACGGCTGACAAGCCACCACACTCCATTTTCTTGAAGTTACTTAGGGTTGGTTAATTAAAGTGATTGGGTCATTCTGGCCTTGCACAAGTGAAGGAGGAAGCATAACTCAGCATTAAAAGTGCAGCTGTACTTTGCCAAGCCATACCTCTCCTCAGAGAGCATCCACACCTTGGTCTCTATCATTAACAGGAATGTGACACAAAGCAAAAGCAGACATAACAGGGAAACCAGAGGGGAACCCATGCCCTCTCAGCAGCAATGGGCTACAGGGTTCTCTTGATCTCCTGGAGCTCCAAAAGCATGATGGTCAGAGCTAAGCACTTTCCACAAAACAAAGGAAGAACTTGTCAAAATGATCCAGGCTCATTTCTGCTCAAACAGCCTTGCAAACTCCCTATTTTATTGAGGACTGCTCCAGGTAAAATTGCCCCCAGAGCCAGGCTCCCCTTGTTGCACTGTGGTGGAACAGCTTGCTTTCTCTCTGACAGAAAATGTTGTATATAAAAATTAGTTCACAGGCTGCTACAGACCAGTCACTTTTGTTGGAAATTAGCCCCACAGATACCTACCATCTCTGCCCAGAAGGATGCAGGGGTGGCAGTCTGGTTGGACAGGTGGAGAGTTTGGGAAACATCTTGCAGGACTTGGATACTGCCGAAATCTATCTTGCTTGGATGCACATAGACAACTGGTCCTTCTCCAATGCTCACCAAATGGACTTCCTGCTCCTAGAAGCAGGTAGGAAAGATCAAAAAAAACCAGGGAAAGTTTAAAAAGGTCAGACAGCTCTGAGTGCTCCAAGCCTGAGGGATAACTACAGCTCTTTAAAGCTTGCAGCGTTGACAGACTGAAAAAGAAAGCCTGGAGCAAGTGTGGGACATGGAGTAATCCCGTCTGAAAGCCACAGGCTCCCATTATGAGCAGATGAACAAGCCCAGTTTCTCACGCTTGCATTTCCACAGCTCCGGGCCCGTGGCGTTGGCTGGGGCATTGGCAGAGAGATGTGATGGATATTTCTCAGATGTGATGGGCCTGACTATCAGCACAGTTTCTTACACAGTGCTTGCTTTAGCAGGCTTCAGGGATTTCCCTGTGTGCTTCTGAACCAAAGTCCCAAGGAAGCAGCAGTTGCTCAATCCAATAATGCAGCAGAGTGTGAGACCCAGGGACTGTGCTGAGTTTCAGACTGGGCTTGCTATCCCTTCTCAGAGATCCATCATTAAATGCTGTGTCAGACACTCAGTTCACCATCTAAAAGGATGCCATCTTTCCTCTTCTCGAGGTACTGGCTGTTGCTCATGCTGTGAATCCTCTTGGTCCTTGTCCACACCAGCCACGTGTTACAAGTCCTTGTTTCCTCAGGAAGAATCCCTGTACCCTTTAGGCCTTCCCAGCACAAGTGCACAGGCATCTCCCCTAGCACTCACCAGTGGGGATCCTTCCGTCCCAATTGTCACGACACGAGCAACAGTGTCCTGCTCTCCCATCACCCGGGTTTGCAGCGTGAACGGGATTTCCACCGAGCTGTGTGGCTGGATAATCCCACATGGCATGAGGCTGGAGTACAGTACAGCAGCATCCTCCTTGTATTCCTGTAAGGGACAGAATCAAACTCAGCTTCAGAGGAAACTAAACTTCTTGACAACTACCACAGCAGCAATTAACACATTTTAAAAAACCTCTAGGACAAAGCAGAAAGGCACAAAACCAAATGCAAGACCAGCATGGGCTTAGCACCTTGAGGGGTTCCAGAAGCTGCTGTATCCACACCCACACTTGTGCTGGCAGCCTCCTTGCAGCACCTTTTCACAACCCTCTAAGTTCTCCTTCATGAAAGCATCCTAAGGATTAGGAGCTAAACTGCTTCCTAAAGAGTTTATATTCAGGTAGGAATATGGACACAGGAACCAACCTGAATATAATTCACCAGTCTTATACAGAACCCTTCTTATTTTTTCTCTAATAATCCCCTTGATAGCATTAGAGGGCAGGAGGCGGATGCAATGCCAAACCTGAGGAAGAATCCTGTAGCAGCCTGGAAGATTGCTGTCGTTCACAATGGTCAGCATCTGCTGATAGGGGACTTCTAGGAAGCATTGTCCAAAGGTCACCACAGGGTTGAGCACTCGCAGCAGAGGAACTACACATCTAGGCAGAGAGATGACAAAAAGGGAATTAGAGATACTGAGAGAATGCAGAATTTGTTTACCCCCTGAACAGCAAAAAATTTGACACAACATGTTTGTCACTGTCAAACAGACATTTAGTACCCCTACAGCAAGAAACTGCCTTTAACTCCTTACTCAACAACCTTTTGTAAAGGAGGGGAAAACCCAGAGATTCAGCATCACAGAGGCTGCCAGGTGCCCAGGCAAAGCAACTTGCCCGTGCCAGAGCTGTCTGATGGGTACCTTCACTGCAGGAGGTTTGCAAGGACCTATCCAATGGTCCCAGAAAGGCATGAGTTCAGGGGGAGCCTTCCCAATGGGACCCAGTGATTGCCAAGGCTCAGGGAACACAAGACCCCAGTATCTCAGCAAAGATGACTCCCTCCCCTCCCACAGCACTGTTGCCCTGCCTGAAATCTCAGCCACTTTGTCCCAGCGATGGAGGGCACCTGCCACCGCCTGCCTTTATGCAGTGGGTGATCGCCGTCTCCTAATTCCAACCCCATGGGTCCATACACCATCTCTTCCCATCTACTCTACTTTTACAGAATTGCAGCCCAGATACTGACTGAACGGCTATGCCTGAGAGAGGGAAACTAATCCCTCTCTCAGGCAACTAATCAAAAAGATAATCAGTACAGCACAACAGGACTGAACCTGGCTGCAGGTTCAGCTTAAGCCTGAGAATGGTAATGCTCAAAAGAACCAGAGGGAAGCAGAAAAACGTGAGCTCACTTGCCACAACAAGGACTATTTCCCCCTTCATGAGATCTTACCTTGATTTTTCCCTCACCAGTCCTGCCACAAGCCCCTTCCCCACCTGCATGCACCTTCATTAACTGAACCAGACAGCAGCTTTCAGCAAGCTCATTGCATCCCAAACAATATTTGCATTTTGATTGCAACCCAGCACAACTCTAGCACTTGCACGAAGGAGGAGAGGTGGCCCTTTGGAAATTTGTTACACCTCAAGCACCAAAATCCAGGCCAATAATGACTATAATTACTGTTCCATTTAGGAGAAGGCTCAGGGCCATGCCTGTCCACTGGAGCCCAGGTGCTTCACAACATGGGCAGCTTTCAAAGCACTGATGCTCCCACGTCTGGCTGGGTAGAGCTGGCAAGCTAGACAGTGCTTCTTCTTGGAAGCTGCAGTCAGCAAAGCTTGTGCAAGGCAGCGTGCTGGTGGTGAACACACAAAGAGAGACAATGAGCTGCAAAGAAAGTAAAGATACCTGGCTGTGAGGAGCAATGATGACACCTTCTGGCCAAGGCCCTCCACGTCCACCATCAGTGCCAGTTTGTAACTCCTCACAGTGTTGGAACACAGAGTGACCTGGTAGAAGAGAAGAGCAGCAAATGCTTCATCATTCTCAAAAGTCATTGGCTATGCATGGTGTCCTCCAGTTCTCCTTCCATGGTAAGGAAAGGGAGGGTTTTGCCCTAATTCTTCTACTGGTCCATGTGTAGAGCACAGTCTACAGGAGTGATAACAGTCTTCTAACAATATCTACTTTGTTAAATATACCGTGCAGTTATCAGAGCACATATATGAGCTAAATCGAAACACCGTTGGGCTACTGCTCTACTCACCATTGCATTAAAATTAAGGGACCAAGTTTTACTCTCGACTACAATAACGTAAAACCAGGGGAAAACCGTTGACACCATGAAAATGAGCTCAATTTTACAGTGGGAAGCTGAGGGCAAAACGTGGCCCAGCACACACTGTGCAGTTCACAGGTCCCAGAGCTTTTTCAGCCTGCACTGGAGATCTCTGCAGTGAATACAGCTCCTTCTGCTCAACAGGAGAGGCAAAATCAGACCGAGCAGAAAAATAAACTGTTTCATGCAATGACATCTCTCTTTTTATAACAGCCACCTTCTGTCCTCATCTTTCCTCTGCCTACAGCAAATCAAAGAAATTGCTCTAAGCAGTTCTCAAAACATGAATGGCTTCTCTCCTTGACAATACAGTACAAGACCCTCAGCTTATGATTTTGGAGAGAAAATGGTGCTCCTTCAGAAATGCCCCAGAGTAACCCAGCCAAGAAAACCCTAACACTAGTGCATGTATCTTACTTGTGTATACTAGCAGCACTAAAACCCTCTCATACAATAGCAAAGCTTCAGTTCCACCTGCTGAAGCACGTATGGCTAGACTGTTCCCATACCTGGATATCCAAGAATTCCTGGGGGTGGATGGTCCCTCTGCGTGGATTTATGGTAAATTCAGTTGGAGTGATATACCCTTGAGCTACCCTTCTGGACAGGAAAGTGTCGTCTGACATCAGAGTAGAACTGGTGACACTGGGCGCTCCGTAGCCGTCCCCAGGAATGTGAAGGTTGAAGGTCATGGGCACCAAGGAGGTGTTAGTGAGGCGACACGACAATGTGCGAGGGAAGCCTAGGAAAACAACCCAAGTATGAATTTATGTACCCAACTATCCAAGGATTCCTAGTGTGAATACCCTGTTATGATAAAACTGTGCTTGGAGTTTACCTCTTTTCTATCTGAATTACAGCCAATTTGAGAAACTGAGCAAGTAATGAATTGTCACTGAAGTTCCCTTTTATACTGATCACCGAGCTTGCTTCCTTGGTAATGCCTGCTCTTAGCAATGCTGAACACAAGAAGTTTCTTTCTCTTTAACTGAGGAGCTCTCTCACACCCCCACCCAAACCAGCATGAACTATATTTCACTTATGAGTGCGCATCCAGACAGACCACTTATTCTGAACATTGAATCCATAAAATCCCCTGTTAACTCTGTGAACAAGTAGCGTATTGGCATTGAGGAGAAGCTACAGGAAGATAAAGGACGGATGAGCTTGGGAACTACAGCATGATGAAAAGCATTCCAATGCAGTTTCTTTACGCAGGATCCTTAAGGCATCTCCTGGTTTTGGTCAACCAGACCGAGCACGGGACAACTTGCAGGCCACTCCACAAGAAGCCACTTGACCTTTGATTTGTTAAATGGTCCATGAACAGAGGCGCCCTGGGCACAGAATGATAACGGCCCTTCAGTCAGTCCACAAGTGATTTTGCACTTAAACTGGAGATCATCTCAGTAAAAAGCCTTTTCTGAGACTGAGATGCAAAACCAGAATCTGCATTTCAGCGGAGATGCGCTGGTTGCTCAGCCACTGGTTCTGTCAGCAGAGATGGCCTTTCATCAGGGAAGGAGCCCACATCTCCAAGGACATCAGTGCCTGATGAAGAGCCATCGTTTGGGCATATTTGCTGGTTGGTGATAACAAGGTGCCCTTGCAGTGCTATGTAACATCTCACACTGAAGGTCAGGTGGGAAATGGGGGCCTTGCTTTGCATCAGGAACATTCACCCAGAGCAGCTACAGGTTCGTATGTGGCGTAAATTCCCTTCTCCTGCAGTCCCATGCCCAGGGCCCTTCTGGGACATGGACTTGCACACACATTCTCCTGCCAAGGATCAGGAGCTTGGGGCTGGACAGATACGAGGGATGTCAGGACACACTGACTTTCTATTCCTTTGGTCCCATTTGATCTCATGGCGGCTGAATACTGCCTAAGCAACCAGCAGCCCTGGTTTAACACCCCAAAGGCCACTAGGGAGGAACACAAGTGATGGATGTTCTCATGCTGCAGGGCTCCATGTTGGCCACACACAGACCTCCCAACTCAAGGTCCCAGCCCAGGGTGCACTCACCAAAGGGGACATCACCAAAATTGAGGGAAGGTACAGCAAAATGATAAGCTGGTCCAGTGACACAGCCCCTGTGAGGAGAAAGACAAGTGTTAGCTTGGTTAGAGACGTGCTAAGCTTTCAGCTTGCACTACCACTAAGATCAACGAAACCTGGTCTCAGAATCACAGTGAGTTTCAAATCAACCAGTCACCCTCGTGCTCAGCATGACATCCATGTGGACTGGAGGCAGCCCAGGCAAAGCATCTGAGAGCCACTGATGCGGCTCAGGGCACTGTGCCAGGCAGGGTTTGCCCTCGGGTTGCTGCTGGCCCCATGAAGGACCCTGAACAAATGATGGCTCTGTGCCTCAGTTTCCCCATCCGTAATGTCCTGGGAGCCCGGGCTGGGCAGCAGACAACTCCACACCTTTCCCCTGCAGCCTTCACGCAAACTCTTTCCCACCACGGAAATCACTTAAAGCCCTGGGGTTCTCACACAGGGATAGCAAAGGGTCACAGAAAGAACCCGCTGCTGCCAAATTCCAGGCACACAGCATCTCGGAAAATTGCAGAGCAACCCACCATGAAGGCAAAGCTGCTTCCCACAGGGACCCAAGGCTTTCAGAGCTACACTGGCTATTGAGAGCATCAGAGGCACAGTCACTTCCACTTACAAAGAACCGCACTTCATTTGCTGCTGGAATTGCAGGATTCAAACTGGAGTGAAGGTTAAAAAGCCTTGGCTCTTTGTCTTCGTCTTGATCCTAGCAACCCCACACTAAGACCTCAGACAACTCCTCTGCTTCATCACAAAATGAGGTTGGAGGGAGATGATTATCCAGAGATGGCTACAGATGTGCCCAAAGAGCTCCTACATCCCTCCTTACCTGATAGTCAAAGTCAGAAGCTCAGCAGATCCATTCACCCTGAACCTGAATTCTTCTGTGAACTTCCCCAGGATGGTGGAACTGAAGGAGATCTTGATGACTTGGAGCCCATTTGGTGAAATAATGCCCTTCTGGGGATGAAAGGTGAAGCAGGAGCCCAGAGCTGTCCTTGGAGGTATCAGGCTGAAGGCACCATCGATGACTCCTTTGTTAAACAGGAACACCTGCAGTAGTAAGAATGCAAAACAGAAATACATTAAGAAATCTTCCATTTCACAGAAGGCTGATGGGCTGTGCTTAGCTGAAGCCAAAGAAAATACAAACAGGACAAGTTCTGCCTTTGGTTTTTTTCATGCAAAGTAGTGATAACTTCACATGAACAGAATCATTCTGGGTTTATGCCACTGACACAGAGCAGTCTGCTTCAAGCTCATTGCTCTCTATAACTACCTGAAAGGAGGTTGTAGAGAGGAGGGGAGATTTAGGCTTGACATTAGGAAAAAGTTCTTCACAGAAAGGGTCATTGGGCACTGGAACAGGCTGCCCAGGGAGGTGGTTGAGTCACTTTCCCTGGAGGTGTTTAAGGCACGGGTGGACGAGGTGCTGAGGGGCATGGTTTAGTGTTTGATAGGAATGGTTGGACTCGATGATCCGGTGGGTCACTTCCACCCTGGTTATTCTATGATTCTGTGATTCTATGACTTGCACTGCAGAGGAGCTGCACAGCATCACCCTGTCAATGCAGCCCTGTCCCTAAGAACCCTGAAGGCCAACTGCAGCCTCGTGTGTGACTCAGCCACAACAGCTTCTGCCCCACGTGAGTCTGGTCCTGCCAAAGGCAGAATACGTTCAGCTTCCACTGCAGCCGACAAGGTCACTGCCTGCAGCAGACACCCTGGGGCTGCACTAAAACCAACCTCAGGAACGCTCTCCAGCTCTGCTACAGGACATCAGTCAAATTTTTTTTTTAATTTTGACTTCAATGTGACAGTTTAGACAGATATGTCAGGAAAGGAGGAGCGGGAGGTGCAGAGCTGCTCCGTCTACTCCAAAGAATTTCTCTTCCCTAAATACAGCCACCACAAATGAATTTACCATTGTGAGAATAACTGAAAATTCAGAACCACGCCTATTTTCTTGAACACTCAGTAGATCAGCTGCCTTGAACGATTGACACAATCCCGCAGCATTTGCCAAGATGAACCTCTTTTCATGTCAGGGAAGGAGTGCCCACATCTGCCTGCATGCTGTCACCAAGGAGCCCATCCAGAACAGAGCTGGAATGGTACTAATTGCTTCAGGGGCAAGCCCTGCCACTTCTGTGGGCTGATCTCTCTGCTTTGGATTTCTGCTCCCTAATTTTTGGCCTTGCAAAACCTGTCAGAAAAACTGAGATGGAAGCAGAGATGTCTCTTCTTTTTATTCTTGCAGCGGCTGTTGAAAATATTCCTGTACCTCAACTCTGCAGTGGTGGATTGAAAACTGCTCTCTCTCCTCTCATCTGTTCTTCACTTTAGTAACAAACTACACTCAGGGATTCTATGCTGAGCTGAGATTTAGCTCCAGCCTTGCTGCTCACTGTGGCACTAACAACATCACCTACTTATTCGTATTTTCTCAGGTAATGATATTGATAAATTGATACAGAGAGAATCAATAAAGCATCAGCATTAAAAATGCAGAGAGCACAATGTTTTGGTAAGAAAACACCTTAATGTGTCCTCACCTGCCAGAGTCTATCTTTCAAAAGCATCTGGCATAGTGTATCACCTCATTTTCTACCTCTTTTCATTGCTTTATCTTGTTTTTTGCAGAAGTCTTGACAGTGGGGGGAGGAGGGACAAATTTGCAAATATCTAGACAGTTCTCTGCTTCTTTCCAGAAATGTTTTGCTCTCTTTAGAGTCCCAAGTCTGAAGTGGCTTTCTGATCCAGTGTTGCTTTTGTGTCAGGGTGCTGGGTTCTTTTTGCATGAAGCCTCCCAGCTGACCTCAAAGGGAGGTTGCCCAAAGGCAGGGATTAGGGCTTCATGAATAACACATGCGCATTTTGGACCCCATCAAAAAGCATCCACATTCTCTGACACCACCACCACCACCATCCCCCCAACCATTTGACTGTTATGTCAATATTCCCTGCCCACAACTGCCTGTGTTGCCAGAAATCCCGCAGGTCCACAAGGTTCACAGCTGCCCAGAAAGCCATCAGGATCCACCCCAATTCCTGTGTACCCCTACTGCTTACCTCATAGCTGTGGGCCGATCCAACAAAAACGTTCCCAATGTCCAGCTGCTCGTAGCTGAAGCAGAGCCGGGTCTGAATGCCTTCAGCTTTGATGTGGAGGGGCAGCCTGGTTTCACGGCCTGGGGAGAGATCTCTGTTTCAGTACAATATTACCCTCTGTCACCCTGGATTTTCCAGGCTGCCTCCACGCTAGTCCCTGACTCCAGGCTGGAAGGGACCAGCTCTAGATGCTCCAGGAGAAGATACAGGACCTTCAGGAGGTACGCCCTTGGGCTGCTGCCTGATTTTTAACCAATCAGTTAAAAGTTTAACCAATTGCCGTTCTGTGTACAGACAAACACAAAAATGAATTTTTGGCAGCTGAGCCCCACAACGCGTGCTCCCTCCCAGCACCCAAGGGCCACGGCTTTATTTGCATGAATAATTAAGAAAGTTCATTTTGAGCTTAAATATTTTCCAAGAGCAAATTTCAACCACTGCCTAACTGCCAGTTTTGCAACGTGACCAGTGCTGATCAGTTCTGTAAAGAACCAATCCAGAAGCATCTGCTAAGCCATTAGCGCAGGACCTGCAAAAAAAGCTGAGGCCAGCAAAGTCCTTTCCCAGTGAGGCAGGAGATCCAGCTGCAAAAGTCACAGTACTGCAACTGCAGCAAAGCTGCCAGATAATCCCAGCAAGAGGCATGCATGCCACCCACACATCATGCTCCAAAGGGATTTGTGACTGGCACCCAAATGCATGAACAAGGCAGTGAGAGAAGCCAAGAGGCAGGATTAATTGAATCTCTAGTTAAAGATCATCATTTTCTTCTTTAAACTCTCCGTACCCAGGCACCTCAGCTCTGGGACAGTTTCCATCCTGACAATCGAGTGGATCAGCTCTATTCTGTAAGGGATAGGGGCAGGCGCATCATTTAAATGACCAGCCAGAGGTCCTCTTCCAAGGAGCCAGTGGAAGAGTTCACCTCTCCCCAGGGCCCATCAGGGTCTCTCAAGAACAGACTTCTCTTGTTAAACACCCATCATTTACCCAGCTCTGTTTCTTGTAGCTCCCAGGCCAGTTACAAGCCTGCACACAAATAGTTTTCCTGTTTCTCTGCAACAAAAAAGCTTTCCTGCCACAACCCCTAGAGAGCCCTGCAGCAATGTGAGGGACACCCCTATCACCAGTACAAGAACCTCAGAGCCAGGAGAACAGCACTGAGCGAGGAACGCCTGGGAGCATCTTTTTAAATCAATCTTTTCCTTCCACAGCCCCAACAACTGCAGCTGGTGGGCAGGAAGACTTCTTGTTGACATAAGCCCTGTGTAATTACCCCAGGGGGCGTTTGCCCAGTAAATCCTGCAGTTACTGTTTAAAGCTGCTCCACCGCATTCCTATCTGTCAGCTTGGAGCAGTAAGGAAAGAAACAAAGCAGCTGGGTCAGTCATTTCTTCACCTTCCAGAATGGGAGCTGGGGATCACGGGCCTCTCACCTCTTCCTCTCAGATGGGAAAAAACATAACGTTCCCTGGAAGGAAGCTAGACAGCCATTGCCCACTCTTGAAAACCACCTATAGGAGCACCATGCAAGAGATGCAGAGGAAGGACAAAGTAACCTGAATCACACAGCTTGCTATGAGGGGCAAAGCTGGGTAGGGCAATGACAACTGCTCCCAGAAAACGACTTGACAGCACTTCTGAAAGATGGGATGAATATAAAGCTTGTCTAACAGACTACTTGAACTCTGATTCCCAGGAAGGGTGCTCACCCAGCCCTGTGCAATGCTACCCATATGCACCATGGACTCAGAGCTACAAGGTGACAATGTCCACACAGGGAGAGAAGCATGTGCTGGCCAGAGGAAGTCCTTTCGCAGACACCCTGTGCTCAGCAGCGCTCAGCCACCTAAGGTCTGGCAGCGTCTGGGCAGTGGGAGGTGATCTGGGCCCTGGGAGCACAGTGGTAACTCAGCCTCTACCACCTCAGTAGTTTGATGGTGCATCTGCATAATAGAGACTCATCGTGGACGGAAATGGTCTACAGGAGCATCGTACTTGTCCATTAAAGCTCTTCTGCTCTGTAGTTCTTCGGCCTTCACAGACACCTCACAGGAGAGCAAATGCTGGCAAAGCCCTGGCAAATTCATGCTTTGATTGTTCTGGGATCAGCAATCTAAGCTTATAGCCAGGCATCCTGAAGGCTGGTCTTGGACAGAAGGCTACCTGGAAATCACAGGGACAGTGGGCACATGCCAGCACAACCCTGCTGATCGCTGACCCTTTCTAGCAATTACACAAGAGCAGAGTGAACTGTGCCTCGCCTTCCCTGTGCCTGACAGAAGACGAAGGAGCCATACCTGAGATGTCGCAGTAGACAGTTTGTTGATAGACTCTGGCCTCTTGGGGTTTAAAGATCACATTAATTTCAATTGAAGAATTTGGCAAGACATCTCCCTCCTAAAACAGAAGCAGAAGACAAATCATGCATCTTCATATATTACATTTCTTGTTTTCAGCTCCGCACCTGGAGCACTTACTCTGAGCATCAGTGCAGAGAAAGTAGCCAGCAACACCTGCCACCAAAATTTATAAGAGCATCTGGAATCAGCTGCAAAATAAACTTTCTAAGTCCCCCACCCTTACCAGCACCTGGGAGAAGCATTTGGTTAAATTCAGGCTATAGAGAAGGAACCAAACTGACTCATACTCCAGCAAATCAGGCAGGATTTCTTCAGAAGTACCAGGCAGTCTAAGGGACCTCTCTCCTCCAAATCTTCCACTCTATCCCTGTGCCACTATGGCTACACGAACACTTTGACTTAGATCAGAAAAGACTAAGCAAATCAAACGTATTTTTCTGTTCTCGGTTACAAAGGTGCTGCACTGACACCCTTCCCCTGCACAGATACCTAGAAGTACATAGTGCACTCTGATACCTCTGAAGGCTGTAAGGACACTTAAGTGCCCTCAATTTATAGCCCTTGCAACAGAGATCAGTTTTAGGCAGCTCTGACCGCCTGCCAGGTGCCCGCAGTTCAGAAATGATTTTTGCTATAAGTTCTCCCAGCCCCATGAGACAAACCTGGAGTCCTCTTTCTCAGCACATCCAACCAGCTGATGTGGGATCTGCCAAGAGACCTTGTCAGGGAGAAGGGGGAGGAGGAGAAGGAAGGGAGCTTCTCAGCTGTCGCTTACCACTGGGTCAATGGTGAAAATATCATTGGAGAAAAGCATGGGGTCTCCTTGCACTTTCGCCCTCTGCTGCTGGAAGCCGCGGGAGAGAAGAGGAACATGTTCTCGGAGAGTGGGGACTTCTGTGCACTCCTTGAGAAAGCAATCCACCTCATTCTCCCGCTTCTGCAGCCTGCGGCACAGCCTGCAGGGAGAGACAAACCAAGCAGATCATTGAATGAGCAACATCTTTGCAGTGATCATCAGGTAAGCACAAGGGCAGCAACGCACTCGAGGAGGAAGAGCAGCAGCTCAGCAAGGGGCTGACCCTGTGCCACGGGGTCCCAAGGGATCCAACTGCCACCTGCTGCCCTCTGGCATGGCAGGCAGTTTTACTCCACACTTACAAGTTCTGCCTTCCAGCACAGGATCCCACAACACTTGAAAAGCAGATGAATGAATTCAGGTATCACAACAACTTGGTGAAATTTAATGGGGTTATATGCATGAAAACAGAGGGCCTGAGAAAGGAAGGGGCATCACCTCTGAATTCAAACACTTCCTTCTAGCCTTAAACCACCTTTTCTTTTTCCTTTATGGCCTTCAATGCAGAGCTTTGATGCAGATGATCTCTCCCACGCTTGGTAGTTGTAGCAGAAATCATTCACAACCAAGAGAAGAGAAGGGACCACTGCTGCAGCACAGCTGCTTTGCAGCTGGCATACTGCTGTCCTCCCTTCCCACGCCCGTCCCCTGGCTGTGAAGAACCAGCAGGAGACATCTCTGAGGGATAACTGGAAGGCTGCCCGTGCAGCAGATGGAGGTGCAGCAGTAAGAACAGGATAGCGATCACTACCCAGCTAAATTCAAATGCAGATAGAAAGGAACCACAGCCACGGAGCTGCACACAGAGCCACGGGCAAATGCTGTCACCAACACCAAAAACCCTCACTTCGGCTCACTCCCATACGGTGCAATGGGAAATGTTTCTCCAGGGCTGACAAACGATGCTGTGCATGGGGAGGGCTTCCAATCACTGAGATGAACAACCCTCAATTCAACCCATCCACAGACAATAATTCCACCTTTACATCCCAGAAAGCCCTGCAGGAGGGAGACAGAGCAAATCACTGGACAGACCTCATAACAATCCAGGTCATTTTGGGTCACATCCTAGTGCAGAGTCCCACACTGCCTCCTCCCTCAAAGAAGTCCTCCCTGCTCCAAGACCTCAAAAGTTTCTCTGAAAGCAGGACAGCGACCCTGGAGCTATGGCCATCCCTAAGATTGCAAGTAAGGAAGAACAAAGCCTCCTGGTCAGCGTTGAGGACACAAAATGGTGCAAGATCAAATGTAACTAGAAAAAAAAAAACAAGGGTCAATGTCTACTGTGGGGAAACCTGGTTGCTCTTGAGGGGAAAGAGGATCACTCAGGGTCCAGTCTGAGACACAGGCAGGTAGGAAGAGATGGAAAAGGAATGGTCGGGGGAAGTACCAAGAGAAGGTCAAGAGGTTTTCTTTTAACACACTGAGATTCCATGGAAGTCATGCACTGGGCAATTAAAAATAGAGAGCAGTGGAAAACTCGTTTTGGCCTTCAAGGCACTTCTGACCTAATTACACTGAACCTTATTTGCTCAGAAGCCCTTAAAAATTGTGCAAGTTTAGGACAGTTTCCTAATCATGATGGGTTCAGACTAACTCCTAGAGACCTATATCCACCCAAGGCTGAGAAGTCACACAAGAATTTCACAAGTCACCCAAGCTTTTGTGTGTAATTTCCAACTCACTCACCCAGCTGTAAGTGTTTCTCTGCTGACCTAAATGAGAACTGCAAAGCTTCACCAATGATGCCCTTTGAAGAACCTGCCCCATCTCTCACTACCAGGAAGACACAGGCAGCTGAAGCCCAAACGCGCTTCTCAGTTCTGTGCTGTCCTACCTTCCCTACAGAACCCTCCACCTCCAAACTCTCACCATACTCTAAGGAAGGGCAGAAACACTTCATTCTGCTGGAAACCAGGACCAAAGCACTCTGTCCTGCACCCTGCTTGGAAACCAGTTGCCACTTTATCAAAGCTGGAACAGAAGCAAGCAACTGCAGTGACTGTCACAATAGTTCTGCTCCCTGAAGCTACATTCCTCAGCCTCATGGACCCTCTGTAGCCCAGGGATCTCTGGACCTCAGTGGTCTCTGCTCCCACAAAACACAAGTTTGCTGTCTAGTCATTGCACTCAAACTTTCCTCCCCAAAATATAATCCTCAGCTGGAGCACGGGTGGAACTGGAATGGGAAGTGCTGAGCTCTGTTATCTTGGAGCTCAGTGACATCCCCTGACACTGCGGATGGATACTTGTCCTAGAATCACAGAATCATAGAATAACCAGGTTGGAAGAGGCCCACTGGATCATCGAGTCCAACCATTTCTATCAAACACTAAACCATGCCCCTTAGCACCTCGTCCGCCCGTGCCTTAAACACCTCCAGGGAAGGTGAATCAACCACCTCCCTGGGCAGCCTGTTCCAGTGCCCAATGACCCTTTCTGTGAAGAATTTTTTCCTAATATCCAGCCTAAATCTCCCCTGGCGTAGCTTGAGGTCATTCCCTCTTGTCCTGTCCCCTGTCACTTGGGAGAATAGGCCAGCACCCTCCTCTCTACAACCTCCTTTCAGGTAGTTATAGAGAGCAATGAGGTCTCCCCTCAGCCTCTTCTTCTCCAGACTAAACAACCCCAGCTCTCTCAGCCGCTCCTCGTGAGGTCCTAAACCTTTCCAAAGCACTGACATCACTCTGAGGCCCTTGTGCAGAGCATCCAGCTGAAAGGAGTTTTTCAAACAAACCTCAGCTTTTGCTGATCCTCCTGTTCCCGAGTAGCAGCAGCCTTCCACTGGAAGTGGGCTGTAATTTCACTTTGATTGTGGAGGACCACAGTGCCGCAGTTTGCCAGAGTAAGGTAAGTGTTCTCAATATTCAAGGAGCCCTTCTCCAGCCAAATGTTGGCATCCACAGCCGATCCATAGAGTCGTGTGTGGCTATCTTCACCTGGAACAAAGCACAGCAGAGTCTTTTCTCACCTCACTTGCTGATACTAGAACAGAGCAAACCACCAGTAGCAGAAGGAAGTGTTACGGCTCTTTGCAGTATTGACAGTTTCACAGACCAGAACATTTACCACATCCTGATAGCTGCATGTGGACTGCATGAGGATGTCCTGGACACTACATTAAGTGCCTTTTTTCCATGTATTTGTAGACATCTAGCCCGAAGGTGACACCGTGACGCTACTGACAGTGAGATTTTTCAGATGTGCCCAGGTGGACTTTGGGTTGCCATCCCACTCAGGTCACAAGGAATTCTGGATTGAGGTCATTCAGGTGACTGAGGTGTCCCAGTTCAGGCAGGCCTCATGCAGAGTCTCATGCAGACCTGCCACTAGGGCAGCAAAGCAAAGGTATCTGGGGGCACATCGGCAGAAACGGGAGGTTCAGAGGAACGAGTGAAGCAGCAGCACAAGGCAAAAATTAAACCAATATCATGTGCCCCTGATCCTGCCTAAGTCACACTGACAGCAGCATGAGGTATTGGGATGTGCTGCCACTGGTGAGCCAAGCAAGTCAGCACAGCAAAGCACAGAAAATGCCTCCCAACCTCCCAAACTGCGGGTTTGTTCTTAGAGCTTCTGTTTTGTAATAAACAGTCTGCTGTTGGTGTTACTGAAAGAGCCGCATGGCTGGTTTTTGTATGCGAATCACAGGGAGTCTGACTTAGTGCAAGACAAAGCAGCCAGGGCTTGCCAGGTGAGGCTGGGTGACATTGCCTGGTGCCCTGCTCTATGCCTGCAATAAGCAGCTTTTAAGACTGATTGATTAAATATTTCCATTTCACTTTAGCAATTCACCTCAACAGCCTTTAGCTTATTTGCATGCTTTGAAGCTGGAGAGACAATCCCTCAAGTCATCATTTGCTCTCCTTCTTAAAGCTTATTTCAAAATAACTGCATCATAACTGTCTTGAAGGAAGCTGAGAGTATGCAGCATGTAGCGCTTACCGGTGTCATAGTGAACTACCAGGGACCTGGAATGATCCCCAGTTTCCAGTGGGTGAAACTCCACTGTTACTTGTGTGGCCTCACCAATCCCAAGGTTCCCAATGGAGGGATCGACAGAGAAAGGGCTGCAACACAAAGAGAGATATCATGACTATTGTGGGAGACTTGAGGACTATATTCCTTTTGCAGTCTAGTTCACTTCAGCTCACTTAGGCAAGCAAGGAACAATCAAACCACAGTCAGCAGAAGCAAACCCCAACATCTAGGATCAGCAACAGAGCTGCTGACTCTCCTTTCTGAAGGGATCCAGCACTTCAGAAGATCCTATGGTATAAAACGACCTCCTCTCCTCCATACTTTCCACCCAGCTCTCTGCAGTGAGACTCAAGAGTCTGGCTGCGAGCAATATAGTTAAAGAATGGTTTTTGAAGAGCACAGAGGTGGTGAGAACTGTTTGCACACACAGCTTGACCCTGACTGCCTCAGGAATTCTGCCACCTATAAACCACACCTCAAGAGATGCAAATGTCAAGGCAATACCTGTTCCAATGAGATCACAGTCTATAAATCAGACAGGGAGAATAGAAGTGTTTCTTGAAGACCAGAGAATAATTATGGTCTAATTTTCAGCATTCATTTTTTACCTAGTAAAAACAGTCTGGCTGAGGCTAGGAAAGGTCCAATTTTATCAGCATTGCAATGAAAGCTGCTCTGAGCAAAGGAGACATCAGACAAATCTCAATGAATGCAAACATAGACTAGATACTACCCCATGGAAACAAAAGGAGAATCCCATTTACAGCCTGAACAATTAAATGCTAAGCTGAATTTAACACCATTAATAGAAGCCTATCAAGGTGAACTTAATGGAGGTTTTCTCTATTCCCAAGCAAAGTAGTCTGGGAATCCAAGCTTGTAAACTGTCTGCTTGGCCCAGCAGACAAATTCTGTGCAATGTGTTGGAAATAATTATGAAAGTGTGCTGATGTTCTTCAAATTAATATGAGTGATGACAATGATTTGTTGCCAGCTAAACAGCTCTTGGCTGACAGATACAAAACTCAGTGCTTTAGTGCTTAGTGATAAGCCAAATGAAACACTTCCGCACAATGGCAGCTGGGCTGGGTGGCTCTTGTACAACCATACTTAGAAAACAGAAGTTATTTGGTTTAGTGCTTTGCCGGTGGTCAACTTGTCACCTTAAAAACACGGCCTGGGTATTTATTTTGGTGGTAACAAGGAGATCTGGAAATCCCAAGGAAAACTGTAGAGTGATTGACAGGTTCCTGCCTATGTATTTCCCACAGTGAAAAGCAGCAGCCTGCTCAAAGAGCATCCTAGAAGTCCGCTTCAACAGGCTTTGGGGGAAGCTCCTCTTGCATCCTCCCAATTCACAGAAGAAAAGTCAAATCCTCTTCTGAGCCTTGTTTTGATGGAGGAGAAACTGTGACAACTCAGGCAGCCCCAGTCAGACAGCAGGGTCTTTGCTGCAGTCTTGACCTTGGCTCTAACACCAAGACCTCTGGGACCAAGCAACTCTCCACTCCTCACCAGCCAGCTGAACTGGTTTCCTTGCAGATGTGGTGTCAACAAAGCATTACCATTTCCAGGTCAGCAAACTGGAAAACCGGTGACTGCCTTCTGAGACCAAAAGGAGCAACGCAGGCTGCCCACAACATAGCCCACACCAGGCATTTGATGAGGGGACCATGGGAAAACCATGTGCATGTGACCCCAGAGAATGGGCATGTT
This sequence comes from Phaenicophaeus curvirostris, assembly GCF_032191515.1. NCBI lineage: Eukaryota > Metazoa > Chordata > Aves > Cuculiformes > Cuculidae > Phaenicophaeus > Phaenicophaeus curvirostris. Next base: position 18,466,220 of record NC_091394.1, read on the forward strand.
TGGCTGGCAGAGGTTTGTAAGCATTTCTGAAGGTACTTATGACCAGGAGGTTGCAAGCCAGCTACTAGCCTATTCTAGCATTCTCCAGGAAATCTGGGAGAGACAAAGCTCTGGAAGAAAAGGCCGTCAACCTGCGCACCAGGCATTTGCTGCATCTTCTGCCTGCGCCCATGCTAGCACTCTGCTCTCAGGCTGCAGTGCAGTTTTGAAGCCAGTGCCTGCTCAGCTCCACTTTGGAGCTCATTCTGCTTAAGAATATTTGGTCCCAGGGGCCAGACCAACTGTCACACTCTGGGCCCCCAAGCCACACGCTCACATCCAGGCCTGACTCAGGGAGGAAGTGGATTCATTTAGCCGTGTGGCAATCCGGAGGCTAATAAGATCACTCCCAGGGTGAAAATCAAAAGCAATATATATTCTGTTTGCAAAACAAAGTTCCTGGACCACTAAGTGTTATTGTCAGGGCCTCAATGCCAATCACTTTGATTGCCCATCTCTGGTTGCACTTGCTTATACAGACATAGCTGATGACACCATCTTAAATGTCTCTTTCAGTAGCTCAGAGCTTACCTACTTCTGAACACGGCATTTGGTCTGCCTGAGCTGAGCTCCCAGAGCTGCTGCTGCTATGCAGCATCTCATGCAGCCCAAAGGCAGCCAAGGTGCCTGCCTATGTTTTCCTTTTCAATCTAACAGCAGAATCAGTCTTGCTGGATGCTGTGTTGGAGACATCACTGCAGTATAGAACTTCGCTGCAGCTTGCAGAGTTTTGTCAGGAGATGCATCATGCTTCAAACACTGTCAGGAACTGAAGAATCCCCATCCTGCCCACTTCCAGCTATGGCAACAGAGCAGCTCCCACACTCTGGTTCCTTTTTGTTACTGTTCACTGTTTATCACACAACAGTATTTTGCACAGAAGAAACAAGCTCTGTTACCTCTGAGTGCTGATGCGGTAGCGGGCCTCCCGATTACCAACATTGCGAATCAGCAGCGTTTTCTGAGTGCTGTAGTTGACTGGACAGATGGAAAAGTCCAGGTGGGCAGGGAAGTCCAGGACAGCTCGAGGACCAATAGCTCTAATTGGCACAATAAACTTCTCCCTTCCTGTGGCGAAGGTGAGCTGGTGAGAACAATCCTGCAGGGAAAGAAACAGTCTCAGCACTTGGCATTTGGTACCATCCCCGTGGCAGAAGGAAAACAAGTATTTCTATGACTCCAACTACAGCGTTCAGTAGTGCAATGGTACTTTCTACCTTAACGGCGTTTCATTCCAGCAGCAGGACTTGCACAGGGCTGTTAGCTCACAAGGAAGAAACAACCCCATGGATCCACCTGCTCTCGAAGCAAGCTGACAGAACCAGACAAAACCAATACTTCGATTCTGAGGCACCAAACCAGAGTCATTTCACGTTGGAGATTACAGCAGTAGTAAGAATCGCCTTATTGTTGGAGCAGCAAGCGGGCAATTTGATTTAGGAATTGCACAGAGCAGCAAATTCCCTTAACCAGCAGCAATCCAGACTCTTACAGAATCACAGAATCATCCCCTCAGCCTCCTTTTCTCCAGACTAAACAACCCCAGTTCCCTCAGCCGCTCCTCGTATGACTTGCTCTCCAGCCCCTTCACCAGCTTCATTGCTCTTCTCCGGACGTGCTCCAGGACCTCAATGTCTTACTTATAGTGATGGACCCAAAACTGAACACAGTATTCAAGGTGCAGCCCGACCACTGCTGAGTCCAGGGGCAGAATCCCTTCCCTGGTCATGTTGGCCACACTGTTTCTGATACAAGTCAAGAGGCCATTTGACTTCTTGTCCATGTGGGCACACTGCTGGTTCATGTTCAGCTGCTGTCAACCAACTCCTCCACGTCTTTCTCTGCCAGGCAGCTTTCCAGCCACTCTTCCCCAAGTCTGTAGCACTGCACAGGGTTTTTGTGTCCCTAGTGTAGGACTCTGCACTTGGCCTTCTTGAATCCATTGGCCTCAGCCCATAGATCCAGCCTGTTCAGATCCCTCTGCAGGTCCTCCTTACCCTTTAGCAGATCTACAATTCCTCCCAGTTTAGTATTGTCCACAACCTTGCTAAGGGTGCGCTCGATCCCCTCATCCAGGTCATTGATAAAGGTATTGAACAGGACTGGACCCAGCACTGAGCCCTGGGGACACCACTTGTGACTGGCCTCCAGATGGACTGAACCCCATTTCCCACCACTCTTTGAGCCCAGCTAGAGGAACTTGACAAAGTAGAAGAAAACAATTTCCAAGTCATTGTCATTGCTAGGAGTGAGGGGATCAACAGCAACATAAGTAAGAGCTCAAGGTATAAATTCCCCCAGGAAACAAGCAAAAGCAGCCTTCACAGCTCTGTTGCTGGTGAGGGGTGCTGGCACCACCTGCACAGCAACCCACAGGGAAAAGGACTTCTCCAGAGACTCCAAGGCCAGGCAGAGCAACAAGGATTTGGCCTCACAGAGACAAGCATGACCTCAAGAGAGAAACCTGCCTCTTGCCATTCATGCACAAGCACGTTCTGTGCTGAGTCCCTTCTCCGGGGACGCCCTGGGAGACAGCTTCCCACACAAAGCCTGGCTCGGTAAAGTGCTTCAGCATGTGCCAACCCTTTGGCCAAGCTCCAGGACGTCACCAAAGTGGGACCAGGCATCAAAGCCGACTGCAGTGTCAGGCCAAACAGGGGGAAACCCAAGGAAAGAGTGGTGCCAGGCAGAAGCTGGTTGCTCACACTGCTGTGAACCTATGACCCTTTAAGCTTCTGAAAGCTTGAATAGCCCTCCCTGGGAGAAGAGAAAAGCTACAATTCTCCCCAGCAGCACTGCCCTGTGCTACCAGCTCTGCTGCACACTTGCTCACAGCCAGGGTACAGCTGGAACAAGTTTAAAATTAGGTTTCGTTTTACAACTGCAGCCCCTTTGCAGACTGTTTTAGTGTAGGTTTCTAAACCAAAAAAACCTGGGTGATAGAGGGGCTGCATCAATTCCATGCATTAAAGATGCTGGGTTTGGACGTAGCTTCAGGCTCTAGATTTTCATGAGAATACTTCATCCTTCATAGAGCTCTCAGCAGTAAGGAAAATAGAGACAAAGGCTCCTCTTCTCTTATTCACGTCTGATAAGCAATCACGTATGAGCTCTGGCTTTCCAAGTGACACCACTGACATTTGAATGAGCACCCACTGAAAAAACAGCAACCACTTAGAGAAGAGATGTCATTTCAGGCTCTTTGCAAACACAGGCTAACAAAAATAACTGTCACAGCGACAACAACCTTAACTGCTGTGAGAAGCCAGATTAAAACATCGTTGTCTCAAGGATTGCTGCTGTTTCTAAGCTGAAGCAGACTTGAGCTGGAGACACTGCGTGACAATGCCCAGGCCCAGATGGGTGAAGCTGTGGCGGACATGACAACTTGGACTGAGGGAAGCTATAAAAGCATCCAAAAAACTCGCACGCTCACCTCTGCCTACCACTAACTCTTTGTGGGACCCCTGACTTTTCACCAGGCTGCTGAGACACGGACCCTTGAAGACCCATGGTGGTAACTATTTTTGCAATCCTATTCTGAACTCTTGCTTGAGTTTCTATCTTTGTTCCTCACTTTCCTATCACTGCTCATATTACCTTGCCTTTCATCTTCTGCCTTTTTTGCAGTAAAGAAAACCCTTTTGATTTACGGCACTTGACCTCGTTTTTATATCGTCTGGGCGATTCCAAACAAAACCCTCCTGGCTTCGGCCTGGGACCCTTACAGCTGCCCAGTACACGAGCAAACTGCCATCCCTTTTGCTGCATAACCAGACCTAAATACTTCTCTGAAGTCCTTGCAGCAGGCAACTGAAGTCAGATTTACCCCAGGGAAGAATAAATTCAAAGCAAGAGAATTCTGTAAACCAACCCCACAGCAGGAGGACTCCAGCCATGATGGAGGAGTTTGTACCTGCATCCCAGTTCATGGGGACATCCACAGTCCCTGGGGATGATGCCACAGCAGAGAGGCAGAGAAAGCTCAAAGGCAGCACTCCTACACCTCCCACAAAGAAAAGCAGGTATTCTGCACACAGGCAACTGCATGCACAGCACAGGAGGCTTTGCAGGTGCTGTGCCCCTTCTGACTGATACACTGTGCGCTGCTGATGCACTTTCCAGCTGAGCTGCAGCACCCTGGTACTGCAGTGACTCACGCTCCGCCAAGAACAAGACAAAACTGTATTCAATTTATCCAACATTTCTACTCCACTGTCAGTTCTTCCATGCTCCTCAGCAGAAACTGCCTGGGTGTGGTGGAAGCTGTGCAGAGGAGCTCTCACTGGCAGAGCTCCCTCCTCCACACACTCGCCTGCTCAAGGGTAAGACAAGGGACAAAGTATTGGACATCAGTGCTCTCTGGGGTTGCCTCGCCCTGCTTCTGTTTGTGGTGACGTTCATATGTTGCTCTGCTGCCTCTCTAAACTTGAAGAGCGGCGCTTTGCCTTTCCTGGGCACTGATTTACCTCTTCCACCCCAAAAATGAACACTATTTGTTACTAATAAATCATATTTTAGAGGCACCCGTGTATTTGGCAAATCTTGTCTCAATGAGATGAAGCTCGTGTCACTTACACAGTTACAGAACTGCCTTGAGTCAGCATAACTTTTACCCTAAATATTAATGATGTTAAATCACTTCTCAGTCTCTCCAAAGAAACAGATAATTCCTTAAGCATGGGGAGCGAGAGATCACAGGGTACTTTCTCTTTAGTTTTCTATATCCATGCTGTTTGAGGGTAGCACAAGTTGTAAAACTAAATCTAAACACCAACAGCCTGGAGCAGAGCTCACAGCAGGCTGTGGGATGTGAAAGCGTGCAAAACCAGGGATGGCTTCAGACGTCGTGTCTGGCTGTCTCACTGCTGTGTCCAACATGATGGACATTAAAGTGACTCCAGAGTTAAAAGGTGGTGGTCCTTGCTCTGATCAGGCTCACTTCGGGTCCTCCAAATCACACGTCACTTCTAAACAGAATTCTGTATTTATAATTAGGGGAGCAAACCCATAACGACACAGCAATGGACAGATGCTAGAAACCAAATCCTTGAGAGGCTGCCCAATCATGGCCAGAAGAATCTTTTGTCCCTGATGCCAGCAGACATGGCCCAGCACTAACGGATAAAAGCAATCTGAAACACTGAAGAGCCTTCAGACTGTGAGAGCATCATCTTCACGACATGGACAGAGGTTCCCCCAGTTCTAGATCCAGTACCACCCCAATAAAACCAGCACAGTTCCTCAAATCCAGATGTCCTGTTCCAAAGCCAGCCCTGTAGGTTCATCTTCCACTGAAGGCACAACCCTCCTGGGGCCTCCACTCTTACCTCGTTCTTCTCAGAGATGAAATGGATGCGGAAAGTTGCAGTCCTGCCCGGTAGTACCTTTTGCCAGACACGATTGTGACTGACCAACTTGAAATATGGTGAGCTCTCCATGGCGACCATCACCAGCCGAGGAACCTGAAGGAAAGACATGAAACTATAATTTTGCCGCTCATGGAAACACAAGACGAGACCTGGCCACACCCTGGCAAAATCCTTCCTCAGCCTCCCTGCCAGAGCACCTTTCACTCCAGAGGTAAGTGTGAAGACCACACAAGGGTGGGCTCAAATCCCTTCTGCCTGGGCAAACAGCTCTAGGCCAGAGGCAGACGGGCAACACCTCTCTGGGAAGGAAGCACCAAGCGGGGAAGACACCAGCAGTACGGAGTTACAGTCACACCATCAACCAGCCCAAAGATCCTGCTTGCTTCTGCCTACACACATCCATGCAGTCCCACCTCCAAAGCGGGAGGTCAAACAGTATTTGTTATCCTGGAGGAAGGAAAAAAGTCCCTTGTAACAGACCTGGCGTGAGTGAGGCAGTCTAGCCACGGTGCCACAGAGCAACACACGCAGAGCAGCAAGAGAAGGCAGACACCATGGCCTTACTGGCAATAAAAGCAAGCTTAAGAAGAGAAAAAGGAACACAGGAAAACAGAGAGACGAGTAGATGTCATACTTTGGGACATGGTCTACTGTTGAACTTAGCAGGGCTGGATCGATGATTAGACTCAACGATCTTAAAGGTCTTTTCCAAGCAAAACCATTCTGTGATTCTGTGATCAAACCTTCATGTCCCAGCACTTACCTTGTCATTGTTTCTCAGAACCACTACCTTTTCATAGACCTCAGCGGGGACGAAGTTCTGAAATACCAACTCCAACGGGAAAGGCTGGAACAAGCTCTTTTGCAGGTCAACTGCTGAGAACTGGAGACACAAGACAGACAGTGGTGAGTGGTTCAGCTTCTGGGAGGAAGATTCATGAATAAGAATCCAAGACTGGTCTCCACAGAAGTATAGTGCCCCTTGGGGAGCGCATTTGCCTGGCTCACTCTCAGGAAACAGGAGCTTACCCATCCACGTTCTGAGCTAATCAATAATTTCTGGACCACTTTAAGCAGGCTCAAACTAAGAATCTCCTTAGTAGGCATTTCTCCAAGAGGCTTCCTTCTCAAAAAGGCAAAGCAGAGCCTACCTCCAGCTGAGCCCTCTATTAATGTGGTCACACAGCTCCAGAGCACTTACTGAAACAGCCACAAGTACTCATGGAGCAAGTGAAAGTTGCTCCACGGCAGACAACTTTGGGATGATCTTTACTGTAAGACCGAGGCACCAAGCCCCACATGGCCCTCAGTATTTCTTTTGTTACAGAGCCTAGAAACCAGCACCCCAGGAGGTAACACTCAAGTCAGGGAAAAGATAGGTGAGGTGAATGCTGGATGGTGGTAAGATTCAGCTCTTTGCAGCTAAGCTACCAGCAAGAGTGGTCTTGGCATCTCCTTTTCCATAAACTTTAAGTGGATTCTTTATTTTTATTCTATGACCGCTGTTTTCTTTAATGCCACTGCAGAAGCATGTCTGAAAATACACACTAACAGCAAGTGTTGACAGAGGCGTTAATCAGAAAATTCCTCCCTGCTTTTTCTCCCCACTTGCAGCTGTGTTGTTTCCACTCTAAAGGCACAGGTGGGTCCCCTGCTCCTCCACAGAGGTCCTGGCCATGCTGAGGCCAGCGGCTGCTAGTTACTTGTGTGCTTGTCTGATGTGTTCCCAAGCCCCTGTGCAGGCCAGGGCAATCCTTAACCAATTTGTTACAGGTCTTACGCTGGCAATTTTCTGCTCAAGAGCCCACCTCAGTCATCAACACGTTTGGACACTGAGCAGTCATGTGAGAAAAGCAGATTTAAACATATATCTGAGAAACCACTGATCAGGATAAAGCACATCCACTCCGCTCTGCCCAGGGCGAGTCCCCCATATAGCTGGCAGCATCCCGCAGGCTGCAAACGTAACACCCTTCTAAGAGTTCCACACGTTGTTCCAACCCAAAACATTAATGCAATTGGTTTTGTTAAATCTTAAGCAATTACCACAGGGCCTACAGCCTTCAGAGGCTGTGGAGGGTTTTGCAGGCCGAAGGACACAGGGAAATGGAGGCTGTCTTTGAAAAGACTTTGGCTCAGAGAAGAAGAAGCAAAGTAACAAGAAGAAATACCACGGCGCATGACCAGTTAATCTTAGCCAATAATATTTCTGGCCTAGGTGGGGGAACAAGTAGCAGAACCCAATCATTGTAAAGAATACATGGCATGTTCTTACCAGTTAACATATATAAAGGAGCCATTAAGCCTTAATAAAGGTCTTCTGCTCATCAGGCAGTAGTCCTTGCATCAATCCCCTCAAGAGGCCAGTGCTACTACCCCTGAGGGAGTCCTGACTCCAGGCATTTCACAGGTTCAGCAGGAGGATGTAAACTGACAGGGTCGTCATGCCCTTGTGTTCTGCCCTGGTCTTCCCCCAGCACTGTGGTTACCCACGGTAACTGGGATGGGAGCTGACTCCAGCAAGATCCACCAACTTCAGCGAAGGTTATTTATATCAGCCTAGTGCAGATCAGGATTTCAATGTCTCACTGGCAAAATATGCTTTCTTTTTCCCCTAGCAGAAGGAAACCACTGCCCCCCAGCAGTTTGAAAGTACAACAGAGCCCAGTCACCAAGGTGTCTGGAGGAGCTGGAGGCAAGCCTGTTACAAGCATGCACCTTCTGCAAATATCACATCAAAAAGCAAAGAGAAGGAAAAGGCTACCTTGTGATGAGAGGCTTCACTCATATCTCGAAGCTGGGTAATCTGGGGCAGCTTCACCTCCTGAGTACGGGCCAGCGTCTGCTTGGTGGTGAGAGACTTCTCCTTCACAAAGGCAGAAGGAATGAGCTGAAACACAGAACAGCAGCTCAGCAAGAGCTACAGAAATTGGTCCAGAAAGGCTTTACTTGTTCAAATGCCACTGACAGGTAAGTTTGGAACCTCTTCTATCTGGGTCCAGTCATGTCTCCAAGTCTTCAGCCAGAGTTGGAGCAGCCCACCACACGCCCAGCTCCTGGAGGTCTGGTACAGCTGGAGCAGCCCTGGCCAGTGTGCCAGCAGGACAGCAGCTATCACTGCCCACCCACAGAGGATGGAAAGAAGTACACTCTCATGCTCCAGCTAGTCCAGCTGAACACCCAGGAAAATCGTTTAACTTGGCTCCAGTGGTACATTCAGGCAAGACTCTGGACTTGCCCTGAAGCAGCACACAACCCAAACCTCACTGCACCATGAGAGCCACCTCTGACAAGCACAGTGGCACACATACGGGAGCCCGCGGCCAGCTTCCCAGTGCTGCTGGACAGCAGGAGAAGTGGGCAGAGGAGGGACACAGGGGAACTTCACAGCCCAAACACAGCTCTTACCTGGACTGTACTGACAGTCAGAGGCTTCTCTGCCTCTCTGCCCCGCTTCCAGTCACGAGATGTTGCCACTTTGCTCTGGAATCCATCAGCCCTCTTGGGAAGCCCCACAGGCTGATAGCTCCTACCAGTAGCCATGTCTCAGTCACCTGGAAAAAGCAACAACGGGACTTTGAAAATCTAGAAATCCCATTTGTGGCAGATAGGATACCCCTGTGTCTCCAGGCTTTGGCATCCTTCCTATGTGAACAGGGGGCCTCCCCACCCTGTTTCTTGAGCAGACCCTGTTAAAGCTGCGGAGTTGGGATTCATAGAAGTAAAACCCTGAGTTATTTCCCCCCTTCAGCCAAGCAGCAAGGCTGGACAACCTGTGACAAGCAGTCTGTGCGCTCCTGAAGCAGTCTGAGATCTGTATGTTCCCACTCCGCAAGGGACGCGGTTTGGGACGCACAAAGCAGCTCCACCGTCAGTGGGCTACTGCACTTGTCCTCTGGCGACGACGGGGACTCCTAGCCTGCCCCAACCCACCCGGCATAGTGAGGTCACAGAGCAGGAGGCAGGGCTGTGGAATGTGATGTCAGACACGGAGGGGTCCTCAGCGCCCACCAGGTCCCTGCAGAGGTGTGGTGCCTGCCCGCAGCCCCCCGGATCCAGAGCAGTGTCTGTCAGCTCAGGGGAGAGGGGGGAGACCGCGAACACATCACGAGAGCCCAGGCCTCCCAAAGGGCTGCTAATGCCCACACAGCTCCAGCAGGGAGTTCCCATCCACCTACTGCAAATTATGAAATAACTCTCTCCAAGAAGATGACATCTGTTCATCTTCCCCACACCTCCCTTAGGTTAGAACTGCTCATGAGTCAAATAGGTAAACTGAGGCATGCATCTTATGAAGCAGCATTATTTCTTTCTTTATTCGTGATTGCAATTGCAGGAGCATCTCCCTCTGGCAAGCAGGAAAGTCCTCAACCTTTATCAAAAACTGAAGAAGTTTATAGGCCATATCTTTTCAGGGCAACACCACCCTCTCCCCAAATTTACAGCCTATCACAAAGCTAATACAAGGCAGTTACTCAGCTGCTTTTAATAAATTAGATTTCTCTACCCAATTTGTTGTATATAAGTTCTTAAATTCCTAAGTGTATCTTGTACTGTACCAGAAAGGTATCAGGAGATAACATTTTTCTTCTCCAAAATACTTGCTCAGCCATTTCTTGGTGAAAAACAGCTTATGCAAACATATTTTGCAGGAATATTACAAGTTCAATTCAGCAAGGCCCTCCATCTTAATGCTAGAACTTCCATTTTGTAAAAACACAAGTAGCCGAACTCTCGCACATACCAAGGCCCTGAAGTCTCTTTTTGATTGCCCTTGGGCTGTGCATTGCAGCTCCATAAAATCCCACATGGAAGACCAGGAATGGGCAATAGCACAGGGCTGTACCAGGCTAGGAACATCCTAGGGATGCCCCTAACCTGGGACCCAGGGAGGCAGCAGACTTCCCGAAGGGGAGGGTCTGTCTGGCATATCAGACCCTCTGTTCCCCTCGGAATGGAGTCCTCTGCCACTATAACCTGTCTTTTCTTCCCCATAGAGGTAGCTATAATATGGAGGTAGGGCCTGTCTGATTGTGGCAACATCTCTGGGGTAGATGAGCTGTCATCCACATCTATTGCCTGACTTCCATCTCCAGAGCCTCACAGCCGCTGTGCAGAGGAAGCTGGGAAAGCGAGGAATTAGTGATTGATAGGAATGGTTGGACTCAATTCTGTGAGTCTTTTCCAACCTACCGATTCTGTTATTCCGTGATTCTGTGAATCTCAGATGGAACCATGGCTGCAGAGGTGGTGATGATGTTCCTCCTCCTCGCAGGTCGATGTCAGGGTCAAGCTGCTAGACTACCAGAGGCTCTTGCGAGCCACCTCTTTCCTGACAAGCATCTTGGAGGGCTGTGTGCAAGAGACCATCCTCCTGTACTATTTCCAGCTGAGGAACAGGCAGCACATTGCCTTCACCTTCCGGGACATCGGCATTCTGTGCTGTGAAGACAACGGCCTCTGCATGCAGTTTTATGCTGACTGTGTCTATTTTAGCATGTGATATTCTTCCACAGACAAGTTTTTATCCATTATGCAGAACTTACTCCTTATTTGATTTCATTACTTTATTTGAACAACAAATAAAATAAGCAGATCTTCTAAAAATGCAGCAAGATGAAGAAAAAAACCCCAAGCTTCTCAATAAAGTCATATGTTTTGGTAATAACTCTGTAATACAGTAAGGTAAATTGGAACGTGACGTTCTTAATATATTATAAGTCTGATACACTTCATGAGAGACGCCTAGTTTTGTCATTGCATTCCAGTTTTAACATAACATGGTCACATGGGTCACGAACACGTTGAACAGAACTAAGGGAACAGAAATATGAGAAACAGAAGAGACCTGCAAGTGCCTCCTGTCCTACTTCTATTGGCTAGGAATTCTTTATCATTCTTCCAGGCGGTTCCTTTGCCAGCAACTCTGTAATCTAAAACCACATATTTAGGGGAGGAAGCATATATTTTTCCTGGTATCCTAGATCTTCCTTCTTAACTTCTCATTACTTTGTTCATAACTCTCAAACTGGGGCTACCTCCCGTAAACTCTCTTTCCCTCTTGCCTTCCAGTATCAATCTCAGCTGTTATTGTATTCTTTGCTAACACAAACTCTTACTTTAAGATGTACACTTACTTTGGACTTGAGGTTGCCTTATGTAGTCCTGATCTATATCACAGTCCCCTAACTTTTCCCTCTCACCTTTCTTGACTAAATGGTCTTGTCTCACAGAACGACCATTATGACTCCTGTCCATCTGCCATTTCGTCAGGTCCAAGTTTTGTTCAGCCCATGCAATTCACTTATTTTTAAGCAATAACCTAATTATATTAGTACTGTGATCCAACTATACCTTGCAACTGCTACACTGTGTTTATATGAACTTGTGTCATGATTTAAATACGTTGCTGTATACTCCTGAAAAATCAAAATCCCATGTAACATCAAAAGAGGTTAAAGTAAGTAAATTTTGCGTTAAGCTTTAAATCCTTCATATGTGGAATAGCTAAAGCAAGTTTGTCAGGATATTGAACTCTGACACTGACACAGTTTTGTGGGGTCTGCATTCCAAAATATAAACTCCAGCACAGAAGGCTGGTCCTGAAATTGTGCAAATGACTCTGGTATCCATATTTCAAGAAGACTGCTGAAAAAACAGCAAAGATATTTTATATATATATATAAAACTATATATAATAGAAGAGATGATCAAGCAGTATTTGTGGGCTAGAGAAAATTACATACAAGATACAGTCTAGCTTAGTCTTTTTTATCTTTTCAAGAAGATTTGAGTTACCTTGATTGTATAGTGGAAGTACTTTCACAGGAAGAAATTATCAGTTCCTGAGGTGATTTTAATGTCACGGAGAATAGCCTAGTAAAAAACTAAAGCCATGGAAATTTAGATTAGAAATTTTTTAACCATACAAATGGTCATCCAAAGGGACAAAGCTCTGAAGGCAGTGGTGGACTTTCATTCTTTTGAATTCTTTTAACTGAATGCAGATACCTACCTGGAAGATGTGTTTTTGACACAGATAGTTTATTGCACTCAAGAGGGAGTTAGCTGAGGGAAATTTAAGGGCCTGTGGTGACACGACATCAAACTGATCACTAAATGGTCCCTGCAAGCTTTACACTCTATGAATCTACTGATATCTTGTACAGAGATGCATAAACCCATCCCAGACAAAAAACTGAGACAAGTCTTAAATATTTTCCCTCAGAATTTCTTATGGTATTTAAAACATGGGCCCCAGAACTGTAATGGACCACTGGATTTATTGATTCTAGTCTCCTGTTTTAACACGTCACGGTGTTTTATAATAATTTTGAAAACAACCTCAATTGTGCCTCCTCAAGGACTGTTTCACAGCCTTACTTCTCTGCTGACTGAATTTCCATCCCTGATCTATTCATGGTTACCTCACCCCTATTCATTCCCATGATGGCATTGTCCTTCAGTTTTTGCTCCTGATGTATATGAACATATTTATGTAAAGTAGTCGTATCTCTACTCAATTTTCAGTTAGATAGGTGGAACTGCAATTTTTTTTTCTTCCAATAATGCATGCCTCTGTCCTCCTGCTTACCCTCACAGCCCTTCTCTGCATTTCTTTCAGTCTGAGCTCATGAGTGCTGAAGGATGTTTCTATTATTTGCCATATTTCATTCCCCATCACTGCACTCTCGTTCCTTCTTCATCCTTCACTATTCTCCATTTCATGATCCAACCTATTTTTCATTATTCTATTACTTTCATTCACTTATTTCTTTCCTTTTTATCCATTCACTCTGCTCTACTTCCTTATCCATTCATTAACCTGAAGTTTTAGAAGTATCACTCTAGATTACATCAAAGTCTATAACTAGGCTAATATCCTGTCTCCAGCAGTGTCTAGTGGCCATAAATAGACAGGTGAAAGTATTTTGTCATACTGTGGTAATTCTAGTCTCTGGTAAATTATGATTACTGCATTAGAGCTGTCTTCCTATTCCTCAGCACAATCAACTTTTCTTCAACAAATCAGACAGGCATTTACCAAAGAACTGTTGGTTTTACCACGACATTCGGCAGCAAATTCTTTTCAGAGTTTAACTGTATGTTCTATTTCTTTGCATTACTTGTGAATCTAATTGCATTTCTTATCACCTAGTACTTATATTGGAATAGAAACCAAACAGCTGTTGATAACCCTGCTCTCTTTACCAAATAAAAAATTACTAGCGTATTTAACTTGATTTTCTACTGAAGTTGTTTCATTTATTTGGTTACCCTTCTCCTTTTTTTTTTTGTATTCTGATTCTACTCTGTCCATTTTCAGGAGAAGGTACTGGAACTACGTAGAGTATTCCGAGACTGGGTACACATTTCCTGTGTACATTGATATTATCGTGTTTTCTGCCCTATTTTATCTTATCCCTGGTATCAGTTGCCTGATAGAATGTTTTCTTTTCTGTAGAACTTTGAAGACCTTTTTCTAAGAGGTAATAATTAGTTATCACTTAGCACATATACAGAGTCAGTCATGCTGGATATAGTGTTTTGTTTCTCTCTATGACATTTTACATCCATTTTATGCTGTCATTCTACTCCTTAACTCTTCTGTATCAGCCAGTCTCATCAGGTCTTCCTGCACATTCAGTTGTTGTCTCTAATACCCCAAATACTTTGAGATATAAACACCTGTCACTTCAATATCCATCCAGACTTCCATATCTTTTATGGATATGGTGAGCAGATTGTACTCTACTTGCAATTTCCATATATGCAGAAAAATGATCATTAATTCCAAACTTTTAATCATCATTCAGTCATCTGAAGGACTTGCATCTTATCTCATCATAGGATAATTTTTTGAAAAGCATTTGATGACCAATCCTGATGAATGCCTTTTGAAAATCTGATAGACATTATGAACAGGATTTCTGTCTTCTCTAGCACTTTATATGTTTTATTAGAGATATATGACCCATAAGGTTTTCTTGACTTCTCCAATGCCTGACATCTGTCTATGACATCCATAATTATATTTTTAATCATGTTTGCCACTGATTTTTCTGTATAAGCATCAGATGTATGAAATATTAGATCTTACAAATGTCATTAAAAATTACCACTATATTTTGGTTTTCTGGAAATTTTATGCAGTAGGTTAAAAAAATGAGTTATTAGCCCCACTACTTTGCAGTTCCTTAGGAACTCCTGGGTGAAAATTGTCTTGTGCTAGTGATTTTATAATACTGCCATTTTTTACTTTGAATATTCTGTGTACATTTTAATTTAAAATTTGTCCTTCCACAGCACCTGTGCCAAATGACAATCTTAATGTCAACCCCTAGCACCTGGCACAAGCCCCAAATCCTATTACAAACTCCAGGAACTAACCCCATTACAAATGCTATCCTAAGTAAAGCTCATCTCATAACTAAAAACCTTAATATCTAACCCCAAACAAAACCCAAACCCATACCCTCTAAGCCTTATCCTCTAAAACCTTAAATTTAAACTCAGGGATAGACTTAAGGTTAGGATTCAATGTGAAATTTTAGGTTAGGTTTTATGTCTGTGTTTAATGTTAAATTGAGGATTTGATTTAGTGTTGGAGTGAGGGTAACAGGGTATGGCGAAGGATTATGGCCAGGTTTATTATTAGGGCTTGCAATTATGATTATGGAATTGGGCAGAATAGAGCTAGAGTTCAGGTTAGGACTAGATTTGGGAGTTGTGGCTATGCTTCCAGCCTACAATTTGATTTATGGTTTGGATTTATGATTAAACTTCAGAGGTAGGCTTTGGATTAGGGGCATTTACAGCTGGAGTTATGGTTTAATGTCAGTGTTCAAATCTATATATTGAGCTAGAGTGCAGTAATTAGGTTCAGATTGGGATTTGGGTTTGACTTTAGCATTACTGTTAGGTTAGTGCTAGGGATAGCTTTGGAAGTTAGGGTTTAGGATTAAAGGAAGGCTGTTGTTAAGATTTAGGGTTAGATTTTGTGGTTTAGTTAGGGTGCAGTAAGGGTTCAACTCTTGAGTAAGACTAAGGGTAGGTTTAAAATTTCGGTTAGAACTTGGATTTGGGTTAGAGTTATGTTTAGGATTTGGCTGTTTTAATTTTAGTGATTATAGTTACTGTTTGGTTTTGGTTAGGCATTAGGGTTTATTATTAATATTAAGGTATATGATTAGTGTTCATTTCTGGGCCCCTCACCACAAGAAGGATGTTGAGGCTCTGGAGCGAGTCCAGAGAAGAGCAACAAAGCTGGTGAGGGGGCTGGAGAACAAGTCTTACGAGGAGTGGCTGAGAGGGCTGGGGTTGTTTAGCCTGGAGAAAAGGAGCCTGAGGGGAGACCTCATTACTCTCTATAACTACCTGAAAGGAGGTTGTAGAGAGGAGGGTGCTGGCCTCTTCTCCCAAGTGACAGGGGACAGGACAAGAGGGAATGGCCTCAAGCTCCACCAGGGGAGATTTAGGCTGGACATTAGGAAAGCATTCTTCACAGAAAGGGTCATTGGGCACTGGCAGAGGCTGCCCAGGGAGGTGGTTGATTCACCTTCCATGGAGGTGTTTAAGGCACGGGTGGACGAGGTGCTAAGGGGCATGGTTTAGTGTTTGATAGGAATGGTTTGACTTGATGATCCGGTGGGTCTCTTCCAACCTGGTAATTCTATGATTCTATGATTCTATGATTATTAATCTTACATTTTTTAGGGGCTGTTATGCTTAGAGGGGTTACATTTTTAGCACTTGTTTGGATTCCATCAGTCTTTATCAAGGCTATACTGAGTTAGAATTATTCTGTTTCTGGATAGACATATATATGGAGCCAAATAGCCTGTTAAAAATATTCTTATGGATAAGGAAGACAGATATATGGATTTTAGTTTAGACGAGAAATTATCTCAAGTACGCCCCCTGGTGCTGTAAGCATTTTTGTCTATATTTTCCATTAGGGCCAGTTAATAAGAAGTTTCAGCAAAGAACAATAACATTTTTGGAGGCACTGAGTAGTAAAGAACTGATGGTATGATAAAAGCAGCATCAGCTCAGGCAGAACACAATCAGAAATGCGAGTGATGGCAAGGACCCAAACAGACTATGTGAAGTTCAAGCAAGATATTATCCAGCCTGCAGAAATCTAAGTTAATCACATGAAATCCCTCCTGTTTTCAGAAGGAATACAGCCAGATGACAGCAAAGTTGAAATCATGGCCAAAATGAACCATCCACCACTAACATAAGCAACAAGAATGTAACATTTCTGTAAATACTTGGATTCACTAAGGTTTTGATGTGGTACATATTTTTAGAAGATGCTTAGACTGCTTTACAGAATTGATTATTTTGTAGAAATGCAACTTGGACAGCAGTCACAAAAAGTACAGCAACAAACACAAGCAGGACTCCTAATTAGTCAGGGTATATGTTTCAAGAGGTCTAGTCATCATTCAGACAAAGAAATCCTGCAAAGGATTAGGAATTTACTTGCTATAGGATCAAGGTACAGTTTCATGTTTATGTTGAGCTTTCATGTCACCCAAATTATTACCAATGAATCCTGGCAACTGCATTTGCAATAGGTTTTATTTTTCCTGCATGAATGCAAAAGAGCAGATTGCAGAACTATCACTTAGCATGTATTGCTGTGATCCTCTAAATCTCTTAACAGCTTTATTGAGCTTGAGGCAAAAGGCAAGAAGTGGTATGTTGTGACAGCCATCCACAGCTGGGCACCATTTTACCTTCAGACCTGCAAGGCATGGAAATAGCACACTATGATATAGAGAAAAGATGCTAACTGTAAGTGAAGAGTCAAAGTGGAGAATAAACCACAGTTTTTGGTAGTGTTACATTTAGCACAAAGATTCTTATTCATGGAAAACACCAGATAAAAACTACCTGGCAGTTGTATTAAAATAAGCACGTAAGAGACAGCAACCCCTATGATGCTGTATGGACGTCTGGAATTGATGCCAATATCTTCTGAGAGTGTAGTTTGTACAGCTGTCTTTGAATGTTGATACTATGACACACTTGGCCTACTGACACAGAGGCTGAAATAGTGGTGATGGCTTGATCCAGTGTATTTTGACCTCTGATCCACACAGATCTGTTTGTCCTTCATCCACACAGATTAAGTTTAAGTGAGCAAACTGCAGTTTATACAAGACATTGTTTCATAGGGAAGATTTAGGAATAAAGACTTATGAATTATTCATTATTTAATAACCTATTATTAATGAATTAATAGTAAAAATTAATTATATTGGCTCACCAGAGAATTTATGGTTGGGAGGGCTCTTTGATACTGTGCAAAATGTTTCTCAGGGTCTGGAATGCCAAAATATTTGTACAGGCTGTAGTACTTCTGCGTCTCATAAGCAGTGCTCTGGTTCAGCTTGGTGTTCATGGTGGTGCTCTGTGATCCCAATATACTCACTCTACAGATGTTAGAAAGCTAACTCACAGATTTACCCCACATGACTGTAAGGAACCCTCCATTTTTCTTCTTTTATAAATTTCTGAAATTGAGATGATATTTCTGAAATTGAGATGATATTTCTGAAACAGTTGATGTATCTCCAAGGTAATAAGTTCTGATAATCAATACTTGCTTATGCTCCTCACTACAACACAATCTAAAAATTGAAGGGTAACACTGGTTCAAACTACATATGTGGAAGGCAATATTGCATGTTTGGGGCTGCTATTTTAGACAACCCCATAGTCGTCTGCTTTGGCTGATCAAATAGGCTTTCCCACGTGCAGAAGACACTATCCATGTGCAGTGCTTCCTGATGTGTTCCACTATTGTTCCTTCCTATATATACACCTTTACAGATTGTATACTGTGCTGAGAATAGAAGATAAAGACATTCTGTTTTCTATTGATACATACAAACTTTTGAGGTGGAAGAGGCCTACTTTAATGCTGGTTTCTATAGATCTTGCTAACATTAATGGAATGCAAGCAATTCTAAAATTACCCAATTCAGAGAAACTTTCCTAGGCTGACATTTACCAGACTACATTTAGACATTATGCAGCATTGCAATAATGTAATGTTATCTAGACTACTTTTATTGCCATGCAGAGAAAGGGAGAATTGCAGAGTTAGATTCTTCTTATCTGAGTGTGGATATCTGATGTAGATCAGGTAGTTCTGAAAAGCTGTCCAAAGTTAGAGCAGAGAAATCTCAACCCCAGTCTTCCCAGAATGTTAGTTTAGATTATACATTATTTCATTTTACAAAGAATGGTGTAACTGGCATTTTTTAATAATTATTTAAATTTCCATGTCTTTTTTTGATCTTGTAGTTTTCCCATATTAAACTATGTGAGACGCAACAGAAGTGGTTTATAGTTAAACATCACTTCTTAGTGTTTTGCTCTTTTCCTGTTGAACGTATTGCTAAAAGAAAAACAAAAGCAAAAGCATCTTTCAAGTATAGATAGATGCAGCTGCAGTTCATCTTTCCCATCCTTAGGATAATATGTTGTACATTACAAAGGCCAATGTCTCCACTTACATCTATCTTCCACCTATTACTAAATCAACAATGTTACATGTAGGACACTTTATGATGTTAATATTTATGATCTGATTCTTTCTCTAATTGAAAAAAAGGCACATCATATTCATTTACAGGTGCTTTTATGTGGCACTGGACAAAATTTCCACAGCGATCTTCCAAACAGTATGTCCCTTCCAATTTAGTAGAGGTTCACCATCCTCGTAAATTTTTATGCCATCATATAAGGTATATATTCTATACTATTTCAGTCATAATCTTGTACAAACCTTGTCACCAAAGCCACGAGCCCTAATGATGTTTTTCCAAGTCACTGGTCTAGTAGGATTTTACTTGTAACTTTAGGACAAAGTCCTTGAGGGATGACAGCCAATTACACTGCAATTTTCCAAGATCAGTTAGTATAACCATGGTCAATTTTGTAAGCATATGTTTTTCTGGATTAGAAACTGTAAATTTTTCTGCCCGGGTGAAATCTAATTTTCTGTTTTGCTTCTATACTGAAGAGAAGTGTCTCTTTCCAGTCTAGTTGTGTGAATGTGAAGCTAATACTAAAGTAATTATTTTCAGGTGTGCTTAATTCATCTTCTATTTCTACTGATTTAGATCAATGCTTTAATCAAAGCTTCAGTGATTACAAACGTTTTCTTGTTGTAGCTGGAGGATGTGAGAAAGAGTTGACAGTTTACAGCTCCTGTGCATTGGGAGCTTGGAAGTTAGTACAGACTTCCATGTCAGTCTTGTGTGAACTTACTACAGGTAAAACGAATTTTTTTTTAATTGAGATATAAGAGTAACTGTTCGATGGATTCATCACTCATTAGCATGCACTGTAGCTGTTGGGCTGTAAACCTATCTGAGTAGTCTGGCTCAGGGAGGAAAATGGAAAGGAAAAGGGCACTTGTGCTCTATTGTTTAGGTTTTTCCTTTATATCTGGGGTCCAGATTTACCCCCGGTGAATTCACCAATAATAATTAGTATGATACCAGTGGAAGAATCACATGGCCATGTGTATGGCCTTTCCGTTGCAAAGTGTTTGTATTTCTGTAAGGTAAAAAATGTCATGTATAATAGCCCTACACATTTAACACATCCTGGTTTAATCTCCTATCTGAACTGCTTGCAAAAAGACTTTACTTAAAGCAAGTAACAGTTAAGATGTTGCCATTACACCAACATTCCAATGTCAGCCGACACTGAGAAAATTGTTTCTGGATTTTCTGTTCTTTGTTCAGGATTAATGTTCCTTCAGACCATATCTCTTACCATGCTGGGTTTTTTTCTGCATTAATTGTTAAAAGCAGTCAAATCACTGATGGAGAATAAACTTTTCAAGGACATTCAAGGGCAAGCTCTTGTTTGCATTTTTGAGTGCAGATAGATTTTTGTACAGCACGTGACAATACCTTTTCATGGAGTGCTTGTAAGTTGTTCTCTGAAACTGTTAATTTTCTTTGATGTGTAAACAGTCACAAAACTTCCCTTAGAGCTTTTCTGTCTGCCTGCACAAGTTAAGCTTTCCAAAACGGGAGCAAGTAGCACGTAATGAAACACTGCTGTTAAAATTGTGTCTTTTAGGGAGAGCTGTATGCTAAAGATTTTGAACAAAACAGGAGTTCCTCAGTTGTTTTGAAAAGTGATTGAACGATCGTTTAAATGAACAACAATAGATTAAAATCATGATCTCATACATTTTTTCCATTCACTCACAGGAATATGTTAGTCACTGAGACAGCTCTAAAGATGCAGACATTTGAACAATTAGGATATAATGATTTTAAAGAGTATCACGCGTTTCTTTTGGCTTACAGCCATTCATAAAATATGACAGAAGCCAGTTACATAATCAAAAACTGTATGGTGCCTCCAGACTCCTTTTGTGTTAACCAAGGGCATATCCCTCCACCCTACCTAGCCTAGATTTCTCGTTTAGGATAAGATAAATTTCCTCTGGCATTAAGATTGCCTCCACTGACTGTGAAGGCTTCCTAGATGATAAAATGAATGGCAAATGCTTTTTGACAGGTGGAATTGGGCAAGACAAATCCCAGCTATGTGAAACCCCAAGAAATTCACGGCAGACATTTGTTTTATAGAGGTTCTGTGCCTTCACAGCACCTCCATCCATCCCACCTAGTGATCTATGTTAGAAGGGATTCTTTTTTTCCTAATATACAACTTGCTTCTCCTTTATTATAAAGATTTTACGTTGTTCAACTAGTCACATGAATGTGGGAGATGTTATTTTGTTCTGTTTAGCAACAGCTTTTTATGCATTTGCAAGCTGTAGTCATTTTTCGCTTTTCTTCATCAGGCTAAACAAAGCCAGTTCTGGATTCCATTCTAATTGGTGTTCCTTTTTCTCAACTTTATGAAGACCTTCCAGGAAAAAAGCAGCACTGCAACATGAATGTTGTTCTGGCTAAAACCTTATAATGTAGACGAGGAGGACTGCTTGCTGTTCTTGCAGGTTGTACTCCTGTTTGTATGTTTTCCCCTTCCACAATAGGAACTGACTGGTTTTTTGGTACAATAATCTTCAGATCCTTTCCTACTTATCATGCATGTCCACAGTTGTTTAATTGTATCTAGATGCAATTTAATTACTTTTTTTTTTTTCAGTCTCTTTCTCCATTTTATCCAGATCACCTGTTACTCCAGCACTTATTCAGTTCTTCCTGGTTTGGAATAGCTTGCAAATTACCACTGTACTCTCTGTGAAACCGAGCAGAGAACAAAGCTACCTGCAGACTGAACAGTAATCACTGTTCAAAAAGGGAAAAAAATATCTGTTCATTTCCTAGTTTCTCTAGCAGAACCAGTTCATGGTTATCCTTTGTCTCTAGCTGATGAATTTGACAACTCAGTTTCCAGCTCTTTCACATCTTCCAGATTAAGATTGACATCCATTCCTTCCATGTGACATTTTTTTTTTTGACTTGGGAATCAAGTCTTCTCTGACAATTCTAATCTTTTTTACAGGGGAAAACACAACTGACTTCCAGACCACTCTAAAATTTGTTAGCAAGCCTAAAAGGCTAATAAATAACAAGAGGGAAATGTTTGCAGATGATGGGATGTTATTTAGACAAAGGCAGATGAAGGCATTTCAGAAACCCCAAGATAACATATTGTGTAGCAGGAAACATGGCATCATATGTTGACAAATACCAGTTCCAGAGGAATATTAACCACCAAATGTATTCCTGGACTCTAGATTAACTGTAACAGTGGGTTGCTATAGAAAGCAAATAAAAACTCCTGGTTCAGTGAAAAACCAGAGACAGAACATGAGAAAGAATAAAGAGGGAAGTAAATCCTGAACGGGGACTAATTCACATGTGATCATAACATGTTTAAAACTGATGAATAAAATTCTTTAGAACTGTGAATGTTATTATTGTGTAACATAATTTAGTCCAAAAGTTTACTAGAAACATTGATATTTTTGATGAGAATATGAGTGGTGGAAAAAGGTGGAAATATATATAAAATATTGTTTCTAAATATATTGTCTCAGGGTACAATATAAAGGGGGACTTCCCATCATACAGTTTTCTCAGTGTGACAAATCATCCTTTTAAAGATGCACCAGAAGTGAACCAAGAAGAGTGGGTAAGACTCAGAAAAGCTTTACAAGCAAGAGTTTTCCCCAGCATTAATAAGTGCAAGATTTTGTAGTCTGGATCAGTAACTTATTACACACAATTACCAAAGTGTTTGCACTGCTATAAATCAAATTGGTGGAAAGCTATATAGCAATGTATTTCTTGTCTCATATAAAATCACTGTAATCAGTCAGTATTTCTGTAGAAAGCTTTTAGGGAGAAGAAGAGGCTCAGAAGGGTATTTGGAGAAAAACTGTCAGATCCAAACCAAAGCTGAACTCAATACTATGAAGGTGAGGTAGCAGGGATGATAGTGCAAAGGTGTCCACAAAGGTGGAGACAAGCAACAGCAGTCTGAAGTCTCTCACCAGTTCCAGCTGTCACGGCTCTCTAGAAACTGACTCACATACAAACCCAAGTAAAGCTTGAGACAAGATTATGAGGCTACAAGTGTGTCCATCACTGGCACCAGGGAGGAAAGGGGTTGCAGAAGTTTCTGTGAGGGAATAAAGAACAAACACTGAATCACAGAATTACAGAATCACTAGGCTGGAAAAGACCCACTGGATCATGGAGTCCAACCATTCCTATCAATCACAATGAAGTACTGCTCACTCCGATAATACAAAAGTCTTTCCTGTAGTTGTATTTGTATTTACACATGCATGCTCTAGACAGTATATCTGTCACTCCCTGAAGCATCTAGGCTTCTGTGCTGTCAAGGTTTGCCTTAGACATAAATCTCCACTTAGAATAATCATTGCCCGATTAACACTCAGGAAAGAAAGAACTGAACTGTAGTTCTGGGCCCCTCACCACAAGAAGGATGTTGAGGCTCCGGAGTGAGTCCAGAGAAGAGCAACAAAGCTGGTGAGGGAGCTGGAGAACAGGCCTTACGAGGAGCGGCTGAGAGAGCTGGGGTTGTTTAGCCTGGAGAAGAGGAGGCTGAGGGGAGACTTCATTGCTCTCTACAACTACCTGAAAGGAGGTTGTAGAGAGGAGGGTGCTGGCCTCTTCTCCCAAGTGACGGGGGACAGGACAAGAGGGAATGACCTCAAGCTCCGCCAAGGGAGATTTAGGCTGGACATTAGGAAAAAATTCTTCACAGAAAGGGTCATTGGGCACTGGCAGAGGCTGCCCAGGGAGGTGGTTGAGTCACCTTCCCTGGAGGTGTTTAAGGCACGAGTGGACAAGGTGCTGAGGGGCATGGTTTAGTGTTTGATAGGAATGGTTGGACTCGATGATCCGGTGGGTCTCTTCCAACCTGGTGATTCTATGATTCTATGATTCTAAATAGAGAGAATATGTTCTTCCACATTTCATATCAAGCATTATTAGCCTTGTGAGGCTCTTAGATTAAGTGCTAAAGTTTGTATAAGTTTGTACAATTCGTGCATTGCCATACCCAACCCTAAACCTCTTCATCTGGAGAAACAGGAAAATCCACGGGACAGCAGTGAGCCATCCTGCCACCAGAGATCAAGAATCTTCAGGCATAATCCATGCTTACTACAAATCACAAAGAAAACAGGGAGGGAAAAAAGATGTTGCTAAAGGCCATAACGATACCTTTAATAGTTAGGTAGTAATTTACCCATCTGGTGGAAAAAAAATATTTAAAATGTTGGAAGCATAGAACAGAAGGAGCTTGGAGGGAGACAAAAAAATAGATTCAGTCCTAGGATTAGAGTACTATTTGTAATACTATACATTTTGTAAAGTATGTGTACAGCATACAATTGAACTGTAAGAGTAGATGACATAATGGTGTGTCCTTGCAAAAGAAAAAATGAGAATATATATTATCTGATCTGAATCAAAATGTAAACTTTTTTTTCCAATTCTGACAATTGCAACATAGACAGCAAACAGAAAGAAAGCAAAACATAGAGCATTAGTAACAAAACAAAAAGGAGCAACCGCTGATGCTCTTGATGTATATTCAATCTGCTTCTACCTAGTAACCACTGGCTAGGATCTGAAAATTCAGATCCTGGTTATAGCTGTCAAACTTATTTTCCACCTCTGTTGGGAGTGCCATTACCACTAGGCTATATGCATTAATCTTGAGAACAGGAGAGGGGAGGTAACAAACTATTTTGCTGACACTATTGCACTCTGTGTAACTACTGTTATAAATGTTTATTAAAATGAAAATATTTAGCTGGAACTTTCAGGAAAAAAGCTTTCCCCCGCCCTCTCTAGTGCATGTAGCTGGGCCATGGTTTTCTGCAATCCCTCCAGGAAGCAAGTACTTGAAATTGAGCCCCATTACATGGCTAAACCATTTATCTATTCCTTTCCTCTGTTCTGTTTAAGGAATAAATATTTTGTTTGATTCAAGAAAATGTTTTTGAACCCTTTCCAGAAAAGTAAAAGCCTGACAGCTGGGAAGATGGTGGAAGACTGTAGAAGTTGGTGTCATGGTTTAACCCCAACCAGCAACTAGGACTATGCAGCTGCTCTCTTACTTGCCCTGTGCCCCCCTGGTGGGATGGGAGGAGAATCAGGAAAAAAGGGAATACCTCTGGGCTGAGATAAAGATGATTTAATAGGACAGCAAAAGAAAGAGGCAATAATAGTAGTAGTAGTAGTAGTAGCAGTAGTAGTAGTAATAATAATAACAACAAAACCACACACATATATATATAAAGCAATGCACAACACAGTTGTTCACCACCTGCAGAGACCAATACCCAAACTTCCTGAGCAGCAATCCCAGAGCAGTGGACCCTGTGGACCCTGGCCCTTGACCAACTTCCCACTGATATACTGAGCATGACATACGATGTCAAACATGTTTTCAATAAACTTGGGTTAACTGCCTGGCTCTTCTCCCTCCCAGCTTCTTGTATACCTGCCTAAGAGCAAAGCATGAGAAACTGAAAAAGTTCTTGATTTCTTAAAAACAACTATAATAAAAATGTCAGTATATTTTCGACATTCTTCTCATATTAACTGTAAAACAAAGTAGCGCCTGGGAAGAAAATTACCTCTGTGCCGCTAAGCATAAACATTACCTGGCAACAACTAAAAGAATAAATTATCAACATTATTCTCATACTAAATCCTAAGCACAGAAGCTACTGGGAAGAAAATTAACTCTATCCCAGCCAAACCCATGACAGTTTAAATGTTTTTTTGCAAGGAAGCCACAGGAACCTAGGCTGCCCTCTCTTCTGTCTAAGTGTATGTGGCACTAATGACAGCAGCTCAATAACCTGCAGATATATATACAGTTTGACAATGATTGATCACTTCCTAATGACTGGTAGAGGTAAATCCACATTAAGCATCCAATATTGTTCAATAAACCACAAGTTTAGTGTCAAAAAATGATATGAAACAAGAAAACAAATTCCTTCATGTTTGGAGAACAATGGTACTTGCTGTCTAACCTATTCCTAGTTAGCACAACCTATGAAATTACAGGGTGCATTTTTCAGCTGAAAGTTGACAGTGAAAAAATATATAAACCCTTTTCTGATACTTCAGATTTGTTGTATTCAATTATATTAAATAATTTTTCATCTTGTCAGAAATTGAAAAAATAACCCTTAATCTTGAGTTGCTTTGGCAGTGTGTGCTACCTAGATGTGGGTTACAACTTGGGCAGCTGGCAGAGGAGCATGGACTGTTTAGTTCCTGTCAATGTGGTTTAGAAGTGACTGATCCTTGTTAAATCAAAACCATGATTGTCACTATCCCATGCCTTCTTTTCCACTTCAGACTACTGCATAGCACTGAAAAGTGTTGTCATAAACAAGTAAAAATGGCTGTTAAAATCCACTCTGCAAGCATTACTTACAACATCGGAGACAGGGAGAAAAATATTCTTTCCAATTTAGTATTTTGTTGACATTTTAGAACCTTGAAAGATGTGAATACTGTAAGTTTTTCTGAGGTGCTTTTTTAATTGAAAAAATCCCCAGCATATGGCTTTAGCAAGAGCCAACCAAAATAATGTGCAAATGTGTTTATGTGTGGATGGCTGTATTCCAAAGTTCAACAGTACTAAATTGGCAGCATTTTCTGAAAAGATAAGATTTACTGTTTGGAAACAGGATGAAAGTTTAAGCTTTTGCATTCCGATTACTAGCTAAGAGGAGATCAGTTTGGTTTCCGTTTGCTATTTTAATAGTGCTTTATTTATTTTAGTTCCTTTGCTGTAACTATGCAGGCATAGCATAATACTGTCTTTAAGGTTTAAAAGCTAAAGCTTGTTCAAAAATGAAAGTACTGGGGTGGAAGACTTCAAATGATGTTGTTCAAAGGGTGCCTGCTCCAACTCCAGAAGAGCTGTACAGTTTAGGGTCACTGAGGTTTTTTGGTCATTCTAGACTGGAGTTGATACCCAGCATATGTGGCCTTTGATAAAAAATAGCCTAAAATTCTCAATACTTATGCTGATATGTGGCTTTCCGTTACTCCATGCAAAGTGCTGCACTATACTACTATGGGGACGTATTATGGAAACAATTAGATTGCCTGCAAAATGGCTAAACTCTATTTGCATGATAATGAAAAGGTCCACAAAAAGCAAACACCCCAGAAAATGAATCTTTATGCAAACTCTCTGATACCACAGGCTGGTTAGGGTTTTTAAATCAAGCCTGTTTCTTGAAATTGGCTAACAACTTTTACCAAGTCAAGAGTAAGAATTACAATGAAAAATAGAATATGAAATTCAACTTAATCAGCTCAAAAAGGCAACAAGATACTAATTTGTTTTTTTTATAATAATCCAAGAATGTGAAATCTATAAAAGAAATTTTTATAAAAGGAAAACCTGCACTCTAATTTTGCACATGATTTGAAGGCGGACTACAACTCTCTTCTGAAGAGACAGAGCTGTATCAATGGGGGTGCTGCACCACCCAGTGATATTAGGGAGACCCAAATGACAGAAAAGCTACATCCCAGAGCTGCCTTTCTTCCCTGTGAATTTTTTATCCCTATGTGTTATTAAAATAAAAAGATACACAATCTCACTTATCTGAGTGTCCTAGCTTAGGAAATGTTTGCATTAGAGAACCAAGGATCTTTGTGAAGTTTTTCTCCTTTACATTAGTGATTTCCTGGAGGGTACATACTACTCCTATCTCTAGGGCAAAGAACCTTTTAATGCAGCAGAGGACAGAGGCTTGAAACAGCAAATGTACCACTGAATGTGAAACATAACTGTATCCTTCTTACTTTACATACTAGTTTTACTCACTACCCAACTCACCAATCAAGAATGGTCACTATAAAGATTTGGACAAAGTGCAACTCAGGCTCAAAGATCTTGCCCATATGTACATAAGACAGAGGACATAAATTTGAAAATATGAAATTGAAAAAGTGGGTATTCTAAAAGCTTACCTGCAAAAACCAACACCAAAAAGCTGAAAAGTATCTGAGACGTGATTATTTGTCTAGGTTTCACAGAAAGAGTGGTTGGGCACTGGAACAGGCAGCCCAGTGGCCTTAAAGATGTCATTGATTTTAAAATCTCAAGAGGATAAAGTCCTGAGCAACCTGTTTTAACATTGAAGTTGGCCCTGCTTTGAGCAGGAGGTTGGCCTACAGACCTCTAGAGCTCCCTTTTAACTCAAATTATTCTGTTTTTCCAGGATCCTTCCTGCCTACTTGAGTACATTCTGTAAATTTTTAGGCACAGTTTTCCACTGATTTTAGGGCAGCTGCCATCCTCAACAAGAGCTAGTCCACAACTGATGTTCCAGCTGTTAGCTGGAACTTTTTTTGTGGCAATCACTGACTTTGGAACAGGGCCTTGCAAAACAGAATAGATGGTGCTCAAGGGAGGAACTGGCTGTCCTATATGTCTTTGTATACTCATTCAGCCCATGGCTCTATGCTTTGTTTACTGAATCACATCCAAATCCCTCTATGACAGTAATAATGTATTCATGCTTTTTTCTGTGGTTATCACTGTGATACGCAAATGCTTAATGAATCCATCTTTATAAGCTTTAAGTGACTTCTTTATTCTGTCACAGGGAATAACAGCATTTTTTCTCATTTTATGGATGGGGAATGCTGAAGACAACAAGACAACTTGCATGTATAATATATCTACTCAATGACCTTACTTGATTGCAAACTTGAGTCTTGAGCTCATCATGCACTGTAAGGCATATCTGTCTCTTTTCCAGTCCAGTCCAGTATTGTTCTGAAATGGTTTTTATTTAAAAGGGCTATGCCATTTCACTAATAACCTTGTCTTTGAAATTGTTAATTAGCACAGGAAGATCTGTGAGTGACATTCTGAAAGCTAAAGAAAATCCAATGTACTTCAAGTAGCTAAAGTGGAATTCTATTTGGGCTTCTGATAAATTAGCATTATTCATATTGATGGGTCAGAAGTTAAAAAGAATAGAAGGCTGCAAAAGGAAGAACATAACTTTTTCACTCAATTTATGAGTACAAAAGTCTGAAACAATGCCTCAAACAAAAGTGCATTCTCCAAATGCTGGTTTTTTAAGCAGTTATCTCCAGAAGTGGTGTTCAAAAGGCAAGCTAGTTTAATGATTTCTCTTTTCTTTTTCAGCCAATATAACAGAGACACAACGGTATGGGAGAACCAGTCATTCTTATGATATTTTGAAAAGCAAAGTGACCATGAGATGGTAGAATTCTCAGTTCCAGGTGAGGTGTGGAGGGAGGTTAGCAGAATATCCCCCCTAAACTTCCAGAGGGCAGACTTTGGACTGCTCAGAAGGCTAGTTGATAAAGTCCCATGGAAGACAGTCCTTGAAGGCAAGGGAGCCCAGGAGGGCTGGGTATTCTTCAAGAAGAAAATCCTTTCAGCACAGGAGCAAGCTGTCCCTATGTCCAAGTAAAGGAGCCGTCGGGGAAAAATAAGACCTTGGTTGAGCAGGAAGATCTTGAGGGACATCAAAAACAAGAGGAATGTCTATGAACTTCGGAAGAAGGGGCAAGCATCTTGGGATGACTGCAGGGAGGAAGTGAGATCATGCAGAGGAAAAATCACAAGGGCTAAAGCTCAACTAGAGGTCAGACTGACCAATTTGGTGAAAGATAATTAAAAAATGTTTCTATAAATACATAAATAGTAAAAGGAGGACCAGGGAGAATATTCAGTCTTTATTGGATGCAAAGGGAACAACTGTGACAAAAGATGAGGACAAGGCTAAGGTACTTAATGCTTTCTTTGCCTCAGCCTTTAATAATAACAAAAGTTCTTCCCTGTGTATACATCCCCAGGAGTTAGAGGAGCACAACAAAGCTCTCATGTTCCAAGAGGGGGTGATTAGAGACTTGCTTGGTCAATTAGACATTCACAAGTTTATGGGGCTGGATGGGATTCACCTGAGGGCTGGCAGATGTGTTTGCCAAACCCCTGTTTGCCAAACCCCTTTCCATCATCTTCAAGCAGTCCTGACTGACTGGGGAAGTTCCACTGGACTGGAGGCTGGCTGATGTTGTGCCCATCTACAAGAAGGGTCACAGGGAGGATCCAGGGAACTACAGGCCTGTCAGTCTGACCTCAGTGCCAGGGAAAGTCATGGAGCAGGTGATCTTGAGTGCTATCATGAAGCACATGCAAGAGAACCGGGTGATCAGTCCCAGGCAACATGGGTTCATGAAATGCAGTTCCTGCCAAATCAACCTGATCGCTGAGGGAGCTGGGATTATTTTGCCTTGGGAAAAGGAGGCTGAGGGGTGACATTATTGCTCTCTACAAGTACCTCAGAGAGGGTTATAGAGAGGAGGGAGCTGGCCTCTTCTCCCAAATGACAGGTCACAGGACCAGGGGGAATGGCCTCAAGATGCACCAGGGGAGGTTCAGACTAGATATCAGAAAATTTTTCACAGAAAGTGTCATCGGGCACTGGAACAAGCTGCCCAGGGAGATGATTGAGTCACCATCCTTGGAGGTATTTAAAAGATGGGTAGCTGAGGTGCTCGGGGACATGGTTTACTGGCACATAAGAATGGCTGGACTCAGTGATCCAAGAGGTCTTTTCCAGCCTGGTGATTCTATGATTCTATGATTTTGGTTTTGGTTTTATACGAAATATTTATGCAAGGTAGAGGTATGTTTAGATTCTTAAATTCTGTTTCAAACTAAAGTCACATCTTGATTTTAAACATTGAAGAAATCAGAGATATTTGGAGATCTTTGTGGCTCAAATCGACCTTTTATAAAGACCATGGATAAACAGAAAGAACTGTGTCTCTCTTTTCACATACCCATGCATTGATATGCCTATACAGAGGCTTTCGCCTTGCTCATTTCATCAACTAACACACAAGACCTCCTCCCGCTATGGCTCAGAAGTATGGTCCTGAAATGTTTGTGTCAGAGAAACACAAGAGAATGCCTGTGGGAAAGATTGAAATCAACAGCAAAAATACTGGTTTCCATGCCATTAGCTTTCATAAATAAAGCGCAGGCAGCTCCAGTCTAAACATTGCAAAGGAGAGGGAAGAAGAGGGGGAAAATAGACAGAGAAGTATGCTTTCCAGCAGCTGGAGAAGACTTGGCACTCCAAATTCCAGCTGTCCAAATGTAAGTAAATCCAAGTCTGCTTGCATTGTTGCAGTAGAAGCCTTCTGTGTTGATTTAAAAAAAGCAGGAGGGTATTAACCGCATGCATTTGTTTTAGAGCCTCAGCTTTCAGATCAGGGCCATAGGACAGTACAGACGAAGTGCTGATACAAGCATCCTTGTGGAAATGCAAGCACTTTGATACTCTGCACTTAATTTGGAAAGTGTCTGAAAGTTGATTTGCCTAATCACAGACATTTATGTAACTTGTTCATAGTCATTGAAAAAAATGCAGAGAATGTGTATCACCCTCTCAACTGTTGCCTAGTTTTCCTTTTCTCTTATGTTTTTAGTCTGCTCCCTTTAGCTGGGAAATGTTGGTTTGTGTCCTAGATAATAAACTATGGATGAAGAAGAATAGTTCCTTAGTGTTTCCCCCACCAGCAGTCACTGCTGACTAGCAAAAGTTTCCATACATCAGTTTTGCAGAATCTTGAAGGTTTACTTCAGCCATGGAGAGAAACAAACATTGTTAACAAGAAAATAAGACAACTGGGAGTATTATACTGAGCTAAATCATCCTGTTATAACAGGATGTAGTATTGCAATTCAGCACCAAAAATAATGAGGGTATTATTTCATCCGGTTTGCTTTATTTTCCACCTACACAGGGCATTTTTATTTCTGTACAGTGTCTCAAATTGATCAAGAAAACATATATGATCTGCTTGGTTCTTTAAAGAAAAAAATATCAAATAGAGAAATAGGGATATTTCTTTGTTCCTTTCTATCTTAAATACAGTATTTCTAGGTGTATGCTGCTGACAATATTCAGCTTTGAGAGCTTTCTCTACCCCTCAGGAGTAGCCATGAGGTTTCATTCATGTCTATATTGCTCAAAGCACTCTACAGAGAAATGCTGTATCCATATCGCATTGCACTTGGAGAGGTATCTTCCTCTGTACCAGATGACAAAGAGCTTTGTGCCTACTCAGCAAGATTCCTTTCTAGCGCAACACACATGTTCAATGCTTATTAGCTCCCTATATGGTGTGTGACTGCTCCAGTAAGCTCCGTAGAGTGAAGCAGACAGGTAGTCTGTATTGGCTGCCTACTGTAAAAGCAAGCTCCCCATTGCCTCTTCTGCTGCTCTGCAGGCTGCTAGTTAACCGATTCTGTGGCCATTGCTGCAGGATTGGATCTTCCAGCTTTTGTATGTCGAGCGTGAAACTCCTGCCATAGTTAGACGTGGAGCAGAGAAGACAGACAGACATAAAAGTTCTCTATTTGTGTCTATGTGGTTATAAAAGCCTTTTCGTTCTTTGTCACAGTGGAGTCTGGAGAGACCATACAGTAGGTCCATCTAGTCTTCACAATGTATATGATACAGCACTTTCATGTAGCAAAAATATGCCATTCACACACTAGAAATCAAAGGACACACAAAGAAAAAAACTTATTATCTCACATCATGTATCCTGGACTTCACTTGCAGACCATTCTGATTGATCATTGCAACAGTATAGGGAATGTGAGTTCATCTGCTTCATTAAGTTACTTGGTTAAAAACTATTCATTATAAATTAAATAATATATAACAAGAAAGATGATAAATTGAACACAAGGAGGCACAAATCTGATGCACCCGTGATAATGGAGATGGTAACAAAAACCGTAGCTGCTCAGACAGTGGATGACACTGAAAAACTACTTGGGCACAGTCTTGAGGACGGTCGGCTTGAATCTTGTAAGTGATAAGAAGGTGTAAAAGAGACTGAGTATTACGGGATGCTTGAGGGGCCCTGTGGACTTTGTGAAACTTGTTATGGAAAGCTTAAGGGAAGGAGCAAAGGCAGAGAAATTTGGTCTTGGGTCAATCCAGGAGGAGCAAGCTTGAGAAAACAGAGAAAAGGGCAAGGAAAGGGGCTAGTCGTGTAAACAGGTCATTAGCGATTCAACGAGTTTGTCTGAGTCCTGTGACTGATCACCTCAATCTATCTTATTTTCCAATCAAATGAATTTTCTTAACAATTTTTCCTGTGTAAACCTACTTTCTATCACATGCATAAGTGCTGCAGGGTCTATATGTCAGTACCTGGAGACACCCAGGTGCCAGAGAGTTTTGGGTGCCTACAACCAGAGAAAAGACCTAAGGTCACATGGGCAGTAGCTCTGTGCTTAACAACTGGAAGAACACCAATGTATGTATATATAACTGAGCATTCTAAATGTTGGGAACTGGAAAGAGCTAAGTGTGGTAATTTTTTCCCAGTGAATCAGATTCTGTGAGTGTCTCAAAGTGAGAGCCAGTGGACCATAAGTGAGGCTCAGACTCAAGCACTGATACTAGGCAGGCTGAGAGAGCCTATGATAGTATTTGAGGGATGTGTGATTCTTGGGTTTACTGTGAGTTGAGTGTGTGTGTGTATGCACACACCTCTGCCTTGCTAGTGAACATCAGGATACACCAGGCAATATGCAGACCTGTATAGTGAGTAAGGAAGCCCAGGGTCTGGGCATGGATAGTAGACACACTGATATCTGAGGGATCCATGAACATGAGTGTGCTTGTAAGTCTAGAGAGTGATGGTGTGTGTGTTTCTATGAATGAACTCCAATCCTGATCAGCCAGAGGAGAAGAACAGGACTGGTCTCTGTACTTCTGTACTTATGTTTTATGTGAGTTCTGGTGGTGGCTCCTGAACGCTGCTAAGGGCAGATAAACTGTGGCAACTGTATTAGTGCACCCTGCATGTATATATGTGTGTGTGCCTGCCCAGGATACACACTTAACCTTCCTTCAGGTTAAATCTGCAAAAAGGAACAGCCATGTCCACAGCTACAATGGGACAGAGAGGCCACACAGATCTCAGTGTGCACTCACTGGGTTTGAGTGGCTGGGAAGGAAGAATTCCTGGGTCCAAGAGTCCACTGTAGGGAGGAGCGTTTCATACATCTTTTAACAAGCACCATAGTGTCTGTGAATTAAGCTGCTGCTCCAGTGCTGATCTCAGAGTAACAGCATTGCTGAGGTTGGGAGAGACCACCGGAGACCATCTAGGCCACGGCCTCCGCTCAAAGCAGGTCCAGCTGGGGCAGACAGGAATTACCTCAGAGAGACAGTGCCTGGTGGAACACATGCTGCTGTGCCAGGAGCTCTAGGAAGGTCACAAATATAGAATCATAGAATCATAGAACCACCAGGTTGGAAGAGACCCACCGGATCATCGAGTCCAACCATTCCTATCAAACACTAAACCATGACCCTTAGCACCTCATCCACCCATGCCTTAAACACCTCAACCACCTCCCTGGGCAGCCTGTTCCAGTGCCCAATGACCCTTTCCGTGAAAAATTTTTTCCTAATGTCCAGCCTAAATCTTCCCTGGCGGAGCTTGAGGCCATTCCCTCTTGTCCTGTCCCCTGTCACTTGGGAGAAGAGGCCAGCACCCTCCTCTCTACAACGTCCTTTCAGGTAGTTGTAGAGAGCAATGAGGTCACCCCTCAGCCTCCTCTTCTCCAGGCTAAACAACCCCAGCTCTCTCAGCCGTTCCTCATAAGGCCTGTTCTCCAGCCCCTTCACCAGCTTTGTTGCTCTTCTCTGGACTCGCTCCAGAGCCTCAACATCCTTCTTGTGGTGAGGGGCCCAGAACTGAACACAGTACTCGAGGAGAGTTCTCACCAGTGCCGAGTACAGAGGGAGAATAAGGATGTGTGAGAATATGTGGAGAGCTAAACAGCTTTAAGTTGGAACTCAACAAACTCAGGCAGCAGAGTTGGTATCTAAACAGGTGGGCTACTCCTTACAAAATGTGGGCACTGCTGTTGTGGTGTTGCTCATTGTTTGACTCTGTACTCTTACAAAACCTCCAGTGTAGCTGCCTTTGTATTTTAACTAGAGCAGCTCTCCTTAGTGCTGTGGGTAACTGCATACAACAAGGTGGCAAATCTGAGTGCCAGCAAACTCATAAATGACTTGGACAACTTGTCTGTGGGTAGAAACCTCTGTCAGAGCCCGTCCCAACTCCCCTTGTAGCTTTCATGCATGGATGGATGCTACCTAGCATCTCAAAGTACTGTTTTTCCTATGATGTGATGCTGGAGTGGTGTGGCACTCACTAGAGCATAGTATGAGGGCAAGTAAACATGAGAGAAGTGTGCCAAGTACAGCAACAGAAACTTGGGCATTCTCAACCATACCACCTATATGGTGGGATTTCTGAAGCTCCTTTCTCCACAGCTTTTCCAAATTTCCCACAGGGACCTGATTAGATCACTCTAGTGCAGCACTCATGAATAGGCTAACAGTGAATAACTAGGAGTCATGTGTTTGCTTTTGCTTCCAGGCAGTAGTCTGTGCACAACCCTTGTTTGCAATTGAAGGTTACCAACAATTTCTTGACATGCCATTTAAAATTTTTCTTTAGACAAAGAAATTTGAGAACAAAACAAGTGTTTAAACACTAGAAATAGTAGATTACATTTCTGATGTTTTAAAGGTTATTTACAAAAATAGTTGCAGTGATACATCAGAACAATGCTGCATGACATTGATAAATATTTTGCCTCATTCGTAATAGCTGCCATGAGCAAGCCCATTGAGGTAAATGGTGAACACATCTTGGCATTTCTAGCTTGAAAAGCCATAGTGAAGGATTTATAACCACTGCAATCTTCCAGCGGTGCTCTAGAAGGAGAAAAGAAAAAGAATAGCTTAAATAACATCACAATGGAAATATTCTGTAAAAAGAAATAAAATCACTAACCCATTCTGTCTTTTCAGTGGCTGTGGTAATTGAAGAACGATACTTTCACACAGTTTGTGTTAACACACTGTAACTCAGAGAAATGGTTAAAAATGTAAGCAAGGACATAATATGTACTTCAAAAGTCCCCCTGGGAGCAGCTAGCACTCAATATAACCATTTAAACTAGCTCAGTGCTATTTATTCAGCTAATTTCAGAATCATAACTATAGAATTCTTCAGATAAATAATAATTTCTTATGTTTATGCCAAAATTAAATCCAAATTCTATAATCACCTGAATAAAAATATTGCATTTTTAGAAATTACATGTCAGATCTTGAAAGTACCAAACTGTGTAAAGAGATGTGTTCTTTCATAACAATATTGTGGCATCATTTGTCATCCACTCAGTTTTTCAAGAATGCGCATTAATATTGCAAGGAAATGAGAGGTTTTGCCAGCTGTTACTCCAGGATGCACCCCTTTATCCTTAAAGACTTGGTAAGATGTTACATATTTTTAAATATATACGGTAGGGATTTGTTGCATCTTGCAGTACCAGATTAGAGACTGGCTAGACCAACATTTAAACAATCAGAACTGAGAGGCAAGCTTCAGAAAGCAGCTCTGAACAGGTAACCTCTTTGCCCACCGCTCCTGCATGCAAAAGATTTTGTCCAGCTATGCTTTAACATTGTTGTTAAAGAGAACTCACTGGAGCATCTAGAAGCACACTGTTCTTCTAAACATAAGTCACACCAGGACTTCAGGAGACCAAATATTGCAATAGCTTTCTTGAGAAAAACTCTGGTTAACTTGATGTCATTCATTTTACTACGGTATCATAAGCAAAACAAACCTCAACTGAGTGAATGTTACTGAATGTATTTTCTTATCAAATAACTTATACTTTAATTACTGATTCAAGTATTAAGAAACAAAGACAACTTAAACAGTGTTTTTTTTCTGCTGTTCCTTCCTTCTTACTTATTTTCTGTGCTCTACCTTTTCAAAGGATGCAGTTTCTTCAGGCTGTACTTGCTCCAGCAAGGAGAGCCTCCTTCCAAGGTGGAGTCTGCAGCTGTGCCCCCCAAAATGCCATCTGCCATGTTCCTGCTCCTGTATTTTTCACTGTCCTCACATCTCCTGTGTCTCCTGCCATTAGCAGGAGCCCTTTCTGTGCCTTGTACCCCTAGCCCTTTCTCGAATTTATTTCAACAGAGGCACTATGTTCTCCTCTGGCTGAAGTTTTGGCATGCAGTTGGAATAGTGTTGACTTTTTCCAAGCCAGCTGAAGCTGGTCCTGACTGGCATAGAATGATTCACCACCTCCTTCCAAACAGGGCACCCCATAGCTCCTGCTACCCAAACCCTGCTGATGATGCCCCAAACACATTGTCAAGGAGTAGCAAGGGCAGGCTGCTCTTCCAGAGCAGGCAGCCAGGAGCCTGAACAATAGCAAGGCAGAACAGTCATAGATCTTGCTAACAAGGGAATGGGCCCACAGACCTGACCCAGGTGAGCTGATCAGGTCTGCCAGCTGTCAAAAGGCCCAGCCACAAGTCCTGATAAGTCTTCAGTGATGAGGTCAAACAGGGAAGTCAAGTCAGTAAGACACAGCCATGGTTATGGTCAGGTCCAGAGATAATAACCAAGGTCAGCCGCAGCTCAGTGCTTTGTAGGAAAGCAATGAAACAGGTCCAAGGTCAAGCCAGGAAGTCAAGTCTATGAGTCAGCATTAGGATCCAGATCAAGAGTGTAAATGGGCAGTCACGCCAAGGGATATTCTTGAGGATTCCCTCCATCAGAAAAGTTATTTTATCTGTAGCTGTAGATTGTTTTTTCTCAGAAGGATAAACAATTCAAATTATAGAGGTTGTTGTTTTCTATTTTACAAAATTACTCTAATTTTGGTGGAAGTCAGAATTTCAATGATGTTTGAAACTAAGATCTCTGTGCAAGATAGGGACTGTACTCTTGGCTAGTCTGTAGCTTGATCTTAATGTCCTTGTAGAGCAGTACTGCATCCAAAACACACTTCCTAGGAAGGTATCAGCACACTAGGAAACTGCCTGACACCATAAGCCCCTTTCATAATGTATGCTGCCTGTCTTAGGTTGATAATAACTTCTCATTGTTGTGCCTGGCTCAAATTCAAAGCAGTGATCTAGAAATGAAAGACTGTTTCCTCTTATCAGACCCAGGAGTCATTTAGCCTCCATCTCAGAGAAGACGATGTTTAATAGCAATCGTTTAATTTTGTAGATTTCTATAAACAACCTTAATGTTATCATTAGAATTCTCAAGACTAAAAGGTAGTATTCCCATTTCAAATTGTCACATTAAGTATGCATGGCCTATTCCAACTAATTGAATTAATTTGCTGTTTCAGGAGAAAATAGAAAGAAAATATCTGAGATCTGAGATTGCTCATGCTGCTACTATTTTTAGTTTATATTTCAGAATCAAATGAATCTGCCAGTTTTTCTGACTGGACATTCTCTTCTCCCTTAACAAACAGTAAATTTGATAAAAATATTTTCTTCTGTCATACCTCAAGCTTCTAGTCTGTTTAAGCCAAGTTCACAGCATATCTTGTGGTTTTTTGAAGAGTAGAGTGAAGAGATGGATAGTAAGGGTAGTTAAGTTCCACTTATAATACTTTCGTATCACAGCAGGAACAAAGAAAAGATGGGTTTAATTTCTCCTTCTGTTTCACTAGTTCCAGAACTTTAGGGAAGGAGAAACAGACTTGAATGCCGCTGTCAATTAATTTATAAAGAGATCAAGGCAAGCGTGCTTAATTCATATTTCTGATAGTTACTCCAAGAGGACGGTTCAGCTCCTTTTAAAAACAATAGTTATGCTTCCCTTACGCCAAATATTCCCAGTGCTGGACAAGGCTATTGCTAATGTCCTGTACAGGCAGAACCTTAGTGATTCAGTAATATGAAAATTTGGATGTGTCTCTACATCATATTGCTTCTCAGAAGGCATAATGAAGTGGGATGATGTCCCACCTCTGAATGAACAGAAAGGAGGAATGATGGAAAAATAGTAAAGTGAGGGATAAAATAAAGTTTAAGATTCCTCCATGAACAAATAAAATAGAATACAGCAGAGATAAGACTCTTCAGAGGAGAATCAAACAAAAACTATATGCAGAGTGATTTCAAAGAAGAGGGATTATAAGAATATAGCAGCAACAAACAGCCATACAGACATGATGTCATATAAGAGATGAGAAGGACATCAGTGCCCGGACAGTTAAGCAAATCCTGCAGAACTTCTCTGATTATTTTTCTTCACTGTGAGAACCATCTGTTTGTTCCTTCCCTTTATTTTCTTTCTTTTAAAGAAGTTGTTTGTCCAAACAAAGACCTTCAACTGTATTCCATGGTTGCTTAGTTTCCTTAAAAGACTGTAGGTAGACCGCTTTATAAGTCTTCCAGAAATCTGATGTGACTTGTTTACCCACCTGTTTACTGATTCAAAGAACATCAGTGATTCTGTCTAGTTCTGCCTTATTTTTTTTATAAAAAACTCTATGTAGACTTTTCTTAATTAGAACATGTTTACCAGTGTTCATCTATTCCCTTTTTTTTATTAAAGTTTCTGCTATGTGGTCCTTAGAGACATCATATTTACAGATCTGAAGTGACCAGAGTGACATTGGAAACCTCTTTAAAAATTGATGTCAGACCAAGACAATTTCAAGCACGAGACACTATGCCAACCTTTATAGTTCTATGGTTGCCTCCATTAATTTTTTATAACTCTTGGATAAATGCCATCTGGTTAGAGTTATTTATTAGTGTTCGTTTTAAGACTCAGTTTCTTATCCTCTTCTGCACCCTTTTCAATTTTCAGCAAATGATTTGATCATTTTCTCAGAAAGAAAGGAGCAAGTATGGGATTTTTCCTAGAATCCTCCACAGAATAATAGACTCATAGAATGGGTGGATTGCAAGAGACTGTGGCAGTCCTGTACTCCAACCCCCCTGCAGTGACCAAGGACATCTTCAACTAGATCAGGTTGCTCAGAACACCATCCAACCTGACCTTGAATGTTTCCAGGAGTGGCACATCTACCACCTCTCTGGTCAACCTGTTTCTACTTTTCGCCACCCTCAGCAGAAAAAAATTCTTCCTAATATCTAGTCTAAACTTCTCTTCTTTTAGTTTAAAATCATTATGTCTTGTCCTAATGCTACAGATCCTGCTAACATTTTTTTGTTTATCTTTCTTATAAGCCCTTTTTAGCTACTGAAAGGTCACAATAAGGTCTGCTTGGAGTTTTCTCCAAGCTGATTAACCCCAACTCTCTCAGTCTTTCTTCACAAAGGAGGTGTTCCAGGCCTTTGATAATTTTGTGGCCCTTGTCCCGATGGCTCCAGCTGGTCCATATCTTTGCTGTGCTGAAGGCTGGATGTGGTATTCCAGGTGTGGTATCACCAGGGCAAAGTAGAGGGGCAGAATTACCTCCCTCACCCTGCTGGCCACACTTTTGACGCAGCCCAGGATACAGTTGGCTTTATGCCCTATGAATGCACATTACTGGCTCATGTCCAGCTTCTCATCCAGCAGGACACCTAGGTTCTTCTCCACAGGGCTGTTCTCAGTCTCTTCATCTTCCAGCCTATATCGATCCTGAGGGTTGCCCTGACCCAGATGCCGTACCTTGCAGTTCAGCTTGTTGAACTTCATGATGTTTTCACAAGCCTACTTCTTCAGCTTGTCCAGGTCCCTTTAGATGGTATCCTGTCCCTCAGGGATGTCAGCCTCACCACTCAGCTTAGTGTTATCCTCAAACTTGCTGAGGACGTACTCAATCCCATTGTCTATGTCATTGATGAAGATATTAAACAATATTGGTCTCAGAACAGACCCCTGAGGGACACCGTTCATCAGTGATCTCCATTTGGACATTGAGCTGTTGACCACTACCCTCTGGGTGCAACCATCTAACCAATTTCTTATCCACCTAACAGTTCATCTATAAAATCCATATCTTTCCAATTTAGAGAGAAGGATCACATCAAAGGCCTTAGAGAAGCCCAGATAGACAACAACTGCTGGTCTTCCCTTGTCCACTGATGTTGTCCCTCCCTCACAGAAAGCCATTAGAGTGGTGAGGTAGGACTTGGCCTTGGCAAAGTCATGCTGGCTGTCTTGAACCACCTCCCTGTTCTCCATGCGCCTTAGCATAACTTCCACATTTCTCTTCCAGCAG
Organism: Phaenicophaeus curvirostris; assembly: GCF_032191515.1. NCBI lineage: Eukaryota > Metazoa > Chordata > Aves > Cuculiformes > Cuculidae > Phaenicophaeus > Phaenicophaeus curvirostris. Next base: position 18,507,277 of record NC_091394.1, read on the forward strand.
ATGTCTAGGTGGTTGAAGTACGCCAGCAGGATGAGAGCTTGTGAGCACAATGCCTACTGAAGCTGGAGTAAGAAGGCTTCATCAATTACCTCTTCTTGATCAGTCAGCCTATAGTAGACACCAGTCACTAGGTTCCCTTCACACAGGAATTTTCTTAGGTTTCTCCATGGCAAACATAGAGAACTGATTTAGTATCTGTGCAATGTCCTCATCTTTCCTCAGACCCTTTTTTTTTATGTTTATCTCCAATTAGCCTAAAATACTTACTGCTAAGTTTTCTATTTCTAATATACTATGAGAAAAACTTATTAGCTTACATTACTTCTGTTAATTATTCTTCAAAGACTTATGGTGACTATGCCATCAACACCTTTTGATTATAAGATAAATAACTTAGGAAGCATTTTAAGCTATAAAATGTAAATACAGAACATCTAAAATTTGATTGACATAACTATCAGAAAGGAGAAAACTAGTATGTATTTTCCTGTAAAGAAGGTATTTGTGAATTATATACTCCTAGTTAAATAGTGTAATAGGACAGCGTGGAACCTCACAGTTCACAACATCTGTGAAAAAATAATCCAATAGAAAGCCTTTCATTAAAACAATCCATAGATAATGGTTGTGTCTAAGACTTCCGTGATGCATGAGAAAGGAAGACAAGGGAAGGAAGAGATGGACAAAAGACACTTTCTTTAGTCACAAGAAAAGTAAAATAAAAGTAGTGATTTGGTAAAAATGTAAATGTATCACCTCCCTCTATGCAGCTATGCTAAGAAATGGCCATGGAAAAAGATGCAGACAACTAACTGTTTCCTTGACATTAATTTACAAATTAATTTATCATTGCAAATAAAAATATAGGTGGTGATTGTGAATAATTTCATACATTTCATTAGAACTGTCTTTCTTTTCTTTTTTTCAACAGTGTGATTCTTATGAATTTTAATTTGACTTACTGAGATGTTCCCTTCATGGTATTCCCTAATCTTTTATTTTAATTTCGTGATTAAAGTACTTGCTGGCTTTCAGCTTTCTGTAGCTGAGTTTGATATATATATATAGCTAGATAAATATACAGAGACCTACAAAGGTGGAAACAGGGCTTTTTTAGTTAAGACTTTACAGTTTAAAGAAAGTCAGTAATATGAAATCCCAGAAACCACCAACACCTCAGACAAGAAGACACAAATATAAAGTATTATACCTGTACCCAGAGGTAGAACAGTCTACTACTTCAGCACATCATGTTTATAGCCTTAATCCTTGCACTCACCCTAACTTTGGCATTAACATGAAAGCCCAAATCTTTGTACTGAGAGAAGAATACTAGAAATTTCTCTGTTAACAGTTAATTGACTCTGTATAGAATTTATTATTCATCACTATGCTGCAGAACCAGAGCCAGATTATATTAACATGGTTGCAGCAGGTCAAACGTGATTTTCCTGTGAAGATGGAGCCTTCCGGGTGCTCTCAAATTTGCAGGCACATTACTTTAACAGTTTTAGCCAGAGAATGAACACTGATGAAACAGAGAGCAGACAAAAGCTAAAATGTAAATCAAGTTTACTGAAGATTCAATGAGGGTGATTAAAGCAGTGCTCACAGCTAGGCTGTTTTGTCCAGTTTTCTCATACATAGCCTTAACAAGTGTGAGTTTTTTGCAGTTAGTTAGGTGCTTATACATTTTTCATAAGGACCTAAGGGGTATAGCAGGCTGGAACCGTGAAGGCGGTTGGTCGTATCAAGTGACACTAGATGTTTGACCAGTTGAAGCTGCGAATAAAGATTGAGTGCATCATATCAGACTTAAAAAAGGAGAATATTGAGTAGAGTAGGAACAGCTGGCCCTTCTCCCTTCCATGTATGCAAAACCAAGGGTCTGTTCTGAGGCTCTGCAGCTCTGGAGAAGTGTTGGATAAGATCTGAACCTTTCCTTGTGACTTTCCATGTATAAAGTAGAATACTAACTCCCTGCAAGGGGAGTTGTGTATATCTGGGAGGGGGCCATCTCTATGTCTCACATTCAAATAGTATTCATTGCATGGCCCAATTCAGCTGAGAATATCTCATTGAAAGGTATAGCTTGCATTACACCTCTCTGAGGCTCCTGTGCTACAGGTAATTGGGCCCAAATTTGTCGTAGAGATTTTTATCTGCTTTTTCTTAACCTTTGTAGCTGGCACAGGCAACAGGAAATAAAGACCATGAAGAAAAACACAAGAATTACGGCCCTCTGAGAATTTCCCTAACACGTACTTCAAGCTCAAACCTTCTCCCTCAAACAGGATGGTTTTAAAAAAAAGTCAGCAGCAAGATTCATAGGTTTATTTCATAGGTGAAAGAAAAGAAAGTGGTATTGGTAGGCCCCGCAGAGTCTGCTCCTCCCCCAGGCAGCTGTCACCTTGAGGTGTGGAATTCAGAAAACTCCACAGGACAGTTACTCTATAGGCTTGCCCATGCATATCAAACACCAATGGACTCGTAGGTCCATAGGCAGGTGGCAATTATTGTTGGAAGAGAGTCAGGAGCAATCTTAGGCACCTCTGGACTTTGCAGTCATGACTCCCACTTCTGAGAAACAGACATTTAACACTCTCAAAAGGAGATTTCATAGGGCTTAACCTGTGGGGAAGTTTCACTGCCATTCCCCACCCATTGGTGAATGGATCAATCTTAAGCATGGATAGATAGGAGATCAGACATTATAATCCCACTTTGTGCCATTTTACAGCATATCTCCTGTTCTCATAATCGTGTGTTTCAGAGGAAAGCAGAACAATGCTTTCTTATCTCTCACTGACAACCAGAGGAGCCCTCATATAAGGTAAATACCAATACAGTGAAAAAGTTCACCATTCCATTCTCTTTTTGATCTCATTGGACATGCTGACACATCAGATACTCCGGGATCCAAAACACATTATGTCCAGTAATTGTCTTTTATCAAACAATGTCTATTTCCTCATTTTTCAGAGGTGTATACATTGTCCTTGTTCCCCTTCTGTCATGTACATGGAGCTGCTGGTTATCTGTCTGTCATAGATGCATTCAGACATTTACTTATGAATCCACAGGTCATGGTAGAACAGTTTTAGAAAATACACAAAACACTAAAATTTCCAGGACATCTTTAAAAATTTCAAGTGGACTTTGGATTCTTTCAGTGTTCATCTAAGTCCAATTTATAAACTATATGGGTTCCTTTTTCTTAACTTTTTTTTTTTCCCCAAGATGTGGCAAGTGTCACTTCCTCAAATAGTATCTCAATAGCATTAATTATTTTTGGCTTCTTACAATATTATCCCAGACTGCCATATTTCTTACTAACAGGAAATATTGTAGCCCTTATTAATCAAGATTCCATTTTATTTTAATAATATTAAAGACTGAGAAACAGATATGGGAGAATTTGCATATATTTCTACCTCTAAAGAAAGCAAAGTTTGCAGAGATATGCATATCAGAAAGAGCTTGGCGGACAGCTAAACATCCAGATCCTTGTTTTGTTCCTTGGCAAGTTTAAAGAGGCTTAGTTTTTCACATGAAAGTACTGAGAAATATATGAGAAGTAGCTGGCAAAAGCAAAATAAACTTAGAAAAACTAGGGTTACATGTTTTAACGTGTCACTATATGTCTTGAGCCACATAAGCCTGTGTTACGTACAACCAATGCATTAGTTTAGGCCTTCTCTTGTATAAATACGTGTAGATGGACATTTCCTTGAAACTGACATTGATACATAATATTGCTGAATGATAAAGCAAACTGCAAGGCATAGAAGTCTCATATCAAATATGTTTGAAAATAAGAATCGGAGATGTGACTCCTAGTCCTAAAGTATCCATCAAATTCCAGAATATACCAGCAAACAGTACTAAGAAAGGTCTCAGTGGAGCTTGAATACTTACACATTAAAAGACAATGTTGTATATAACACAAGAGGAAATAAGACATGTTTGTTCTATCCATCGTTTTAAGAGATAGTGAAACTTTTCCTCTTTCTTTATTCATTCCACTTTTCAACATTTTTATGGGTAAAAGCTGAGTTAAGAATTACTTTGCTTTGATTTTTATTTTCTAGTGCGATGAAATTCTTGAACTTTCTGTTGATTTTCAACATCATTATGAGAGTTGTTCTTACACTTTCACTTGAAAGCAGAAGATAATAGACATATAATTATGTGCATTTTGAATGTTATCTCTGTTTTGTTGCACAGGACTAAGCACTCAATACAACTATGCAAGAAGTGTTTGGATGTAACTCCAGGCAACACATCTGAAAATGTCAGATGAATACATCAGTTTTTCACAGTAATCTCCTGCTGTGAGGCTTTCTTCATGTTTCATTTAAACAGACAGCTTTGTTGTCATATAAAACATTAAGAACATTCAGAGCCTGAGTTTTGCTTTGAGCAGAGAATCTTTCGGAATATTCAGGAAGAATTCTTACTGAAGAGCACCATAAAAAGACACAGAAAAATCAGGTGGCTGTGTACAGACAGATGTATGTATACATATTTACTGTAAACTACACCATACTTTTGAGCCTGATATGCTGTTTTGATAGAAGATGTAGTAGAAGCTTACACTTACTATGTTTTCCAGACATAATGACACAGATGCAACTCAGATGACCATGTGTTAAAGTGCCATTTTAAAATGGTTTTGTATGCAAATACATTGCAGCTTGTGGTTTATTAACCTACAGCTGAGAGAAAACCAGGAAAAGTCCTCCCTTAAAATGTCTTAACAAAGCAGGCAAATTCATACTTACCTTAAAGGCTGTTAGTAAGTTTATTTGTTTTAACAATGTACTAATTTTGGCTAGGATAAATTCAGTTTTCTTCATAATAGCTTGAATGGTGCTATGATTTGGATTTGTACTGAAAACACTGTTGATGTTTTGGTAATTACTGAGCAGTGCTTACACAGCTTCAAGGCCTTTTCTGTTTCTCCCACTGTCCAGTGAGTAGGCTGGGGTGGGCAAGAAGCTGGAGAGTGACACATCTAGGACAGTTGACCCCAGCTAACCAAACAGATATTCCATACTATATGGTGTCATAGTCAGCATATGAAGCTGGGGGAAGAAGGAGGAAGGGAGGACGGTTGGAGTTACAGTGTTTCCCAAGTAACCGTTAGCTCATGATGGAGATCTGCTTTCCTGGAGATGGTTAAACATGTACTCGCTGATGGTAAGTAGTGGATGAATTTATTGTTTGGCTTTGCCTCACTTTATCTGCTTAATTTTCCTTATCTCAACCCATGAGTTATATAACTTTTATGCTTCCCATTCTCTCCCCCATCCCACTGTGGGATAAGAACATTAAGGGTTGCCATTTTCTCCCTGTGTTACACAACTTTCAAATCCTACAGGAAAACAAAGACTGTTTAAACAGAGGAAGTGTGATTGCTTAGTTTCTAAATGATGTAAAACACACTTAAGTTTGGAGTGAAGTCCAGCTACACTGGCCAGTCTGTGAACTCATTGTTTTTCTTATATACCTTTCAACTCTAAACACAAAATAAAACTCTTTGCTGATCAGCTGTTCACTGGGAACAAAAATAACATGAGAATCATTACTGTGAGGTTACCCAGTTCATACGAAGTTGAATTAGCATGTTTCTGTGCATTCCACATTTCTGATAAATCTTTCACAAATAATATACCTTGCTAGCACAAATAATTTTCACTTTAGTTGCTTTTGTTAGCTGAGCTGACTGAAAAGAACAAGACTTTAACCATAAGAAACTGGCTTTTATTATCCAGGAAGTGGAAAATCCTCTATATACAGTGGAAGCGATATCTGCAAGGAAGCCCTGGGTTTTCTGCACTGGAGTAGGATTGAACATTAAAATAAACAAGAAGCAGGATTTGCCTGCAAGTTCTAGTTCTAGATGGGTTTACCTGGCACACCAAGGACTAGAAGACATGGGAGCCCGCATTTTCCACTAGTGCATTGAATCATCATAATGGAACCCTTAACAAATTTTAAAAGGCCTTTCTACCCTCCCTTGCTCCCTGCGGCAAGCATAGCCTACCTCTGGAGTTATTCTAATATTGGAATATGTGAATAATCCTATAATTCAAGCCCTTTGTCAATTCAGTTATTCTTCCATATCAGTGTCAACATTTTTGATGTATAGCAGAGAGCAAGCAGCAATCAGAGTCCACATCTTTCTGAAAGCCTTTGAAAGGAAGCAGTTGTGCTTCTAAACAGAACTCTCTTGAGCAACAGAAAGCTTGCTGGCAAATGCGGTTGTAAACATATAATTGAATTGTTTTTAGTGGTTGCTGCGAAAGCAATCTATGACTTCAGCTCATGGAATAAAACGCTATTGCAAAATAGTTTAATAAAATATGTTGCTTCATGGTGATACTTCTAAGTTTTGTGTGTTCCACTGGGATTATTTTTTAAAAATGAATCTTCTTTACATTTATTAGCTTTCCAGAGAAGTAATAACAGTAATTACAAAATCCTTCTTAAGTTTCCATGTTATCCTGCTTAAATGTGGTGAATCTGATGACAATATCTTTGCTTCCTCAGGCTTTCTTTCTGCTTTTGTATCCTAATAAAGACCTAGGGTAAAATATCCAAAGTTGAGCATAGTTAAATACTTCATATTCAGTTATGGAGAACTTCCCAAAGTGTGCATTTTTGAGAATAGTTTGTACAATGGTTTTGTTCTGTGCACAAACATTAATATTAGATTGCTGTATGGGTGCTTTGGAAATAAAAATCTTGACATTCTTATGATTTTTCTCTAGATAGATGAGAAGAGCTAAAATAATGCCTGCAGGACTAAAATGTAAAGAGGAAAGATTACTACATCAGGTCCTCTTGAAGGAATCTGAGTATTTGGCCTTTCCATATGTTTAATCTTCTGTTTTATTGACTAAACCATATGTAACCTTATAATATTCTTTGTGAAAAATCTTTATGCACCCTATCCTGCTAGAAACTTAAACCATTCACCTTGCACAATGTCCAATAATATCTTATTCTTACTCAATATTCTTACTCAAGAGATCTCAAGAGATCAGTTACATCTCATATCTGGCTAAGATGACACAGTTTTTGAGTAGTTTCAAATAATCATTATAATTAATCTTGGTATATGTGAAATTTGAAATGCCCTGATGATACTCCAGGGCAGTCTTTTATAGTGTGCCAGAAACTATTCACTGGTTACAGAAACTCTTGAAATTATTTAAGCCTTTACCAGAGAAGTTGTTTGCTGTTTGGACGTTTGTATTAATTTCAAACAGTGATTGCATTCATATTTTGTGCTTACACCATCTTTTTCACTGTCATGAGATTTTTTCCACAAGGTACTGCTCTTGTATGCATTAATTAACTAGAAGTGTTGTAAGTTTCCCAATTAACTTCATTGACTTAATGTAATCCAATAGGTGTCTGACACTGCCAAAAGTGACCTTCAGATCTATATTCCTTATACTATCAATCTAATCCAAACTCCACGGCACGTGAATTTGGTGAGGCAAAATCTGGAGGCCAACGCACGGGAGGGTTGGAATGAGGCATGTAATAAAAAGAATAATTTGAAGGTCATATTTGAAGAGTACACATGAAATTCAGCAGCACAATGGCCAAATAGTTTATTTAGCACAGCACAAAAAAGAATGGATAAACATTTTTATATTGAATATGTAGACTCTCCAGTTATTAAAAGTATAGAAGGATGGGTATAAAACAACAAGGAACAAGTGTAACTTAGAAATTAAAACGTTATTTTGAGACAATCTTATTAGTTTTAGGAAGAGACATTTTTAATGTAGTTGCCTGTGACAAGAAAAGAAGCGACCTGGGAGGCCTCTTCCTGGTTATACTTATTTCTGAACAAAACACATTTTACATACTTGAGATATAAAAGAGACACAATTCTTCTTCTGTAAATATTGTTATCAAACATTCTATAATACGGTTTAAAATCTTCCAAATATTTCTTCTCTGTGTGCCAAGCAAAACTCCTGTCCATTAGCCTATCCTGTCCCCAGTATCTGAAATCCAATATCTTCTATATAACATATGTTTGATCTTTAGATGATATTCATGAGCAGACTAGACACTGGTAAAGAAAAAGGGGAAAAAAAAGTTCTTTTGAGGTCTCTTTTGCAGCAATATACAGTCACATGTGACATGTTACACTCAATTGAGCCACAAATCAGAGTTTTACAATAGTGGATGGTCACTA